>NC_081340.1:3558257-4158257 GCF_022539665.2 Daphnia carinata | reverse complement strand
TGGAGCATCCAGTTTGGACAGATATTATAGGATTTTTTGTACAGAGACTTGTAAGCCCACTTTATCTTATTATCCCTAATTCTTTTTTATTCTTCTTTAACCTACATATTTTTTTTTCTCTTTGTGATTACGTAGGCCCCTTCACCGAACAACATTTTGTACTTGAATTGCTGTGGTCAAAACAATTTTTTTTTTTTGGGGGGTGGGTTGTTTAACTTCCCATGCAATTTTAAGTTGAACATCTTTCCTCTCCGTTATCCCTCACTAGTCTAACGAAATCCTGTTGAATATTTCTATGGGCCGGAACCTCTTCGTCAACGAATCCGCAGTGAAATCATTCAATTTTCAACATAAAGTAATCACAAGTTTTAGATAACGAAAGGGAAAGCCTTTATACCTGAAACAGCCAATGGGTCTGTAATGTTGGTCCCCCTAACCTCCCTACCCACCCAGGTTGTGTGCGACACTTTCATTATCAAATTGCCATAGGAAACCTTGTTTTTATTACTGTCACCATGTGTTTTATGTGATTTTTTAAAGAACTTCTTAATGAAAAGGAAAGCAGACTTGTTGTGGTCCCTGTTGTTTATACCGTTGTTCTATGGTCCCACACTCGGTCACTTTCTTCGGAGAAACAGACCGTTAGTTGGAAAGTGTCACTTGACCAGTGACCTTCCGAGCCAACGGTAGGTACTTTTTTTATTGCATAAATTATTACACGAATTAAGAACCGTGCCCAGTTGGGAACAGGGAAAATGAAAGTGCCGGTTGAAACGGTATCGGTGCCGACAGTAGGGCCTGCACAGCTTGCGTCCGTCTTGGACTCCATGGATTGTATTAGCCAGCCGATGCTTCCGGGCAACTGCTAAAGTTGGTTGACATTATAAATGAAGTACAATTTGTCTAGTCTTACGGTCACAATTTTTTTTTTTTAAAGCTATGGGTAACATCTCCATCTCGTAAGATGAAATGTCATCGCGGTTTCTAATCATACTAGAACATTGATCTGACCTTCAAAAAGCTTCAAAGATCATTTATCAAATCTCAGCGAAAAAATAAAAATTGCTGTCCGAATTATAGATGGATTGCGGTTTATCTTAAAGGCCGCGGGGTTCTTTTTTTTTCAACCGTAACAATGACAACATACGGGTTTGAAAAATTGTTTAAAGAAAAAAGGAAAATGGTACAAAGGTTAGGTGCCGTTTACCTTTTTCTTTTTTTCTCCGAGAATTGGAAATGAGACATGGAAAACGAAAGAGAGTAATTTTGAAAAAGGGCAAAGTTAAGTTGTTGGGAACTACGGCACAAACGCCAACGGGCTCAACCGTTTGTCAAAATGCTCACATACATGAGAACAAAAAAAAGAGAACAGGGGAAAGGAAATTAACAGAAAAAAAAAGAAATGGAGTACCACAAAATGAGTCTCCATTTTTGGACCCCAACGAAGTTTGTACTGTCTGAGAGTTCATACACGTTTAGAATAGAGCTTAACTCATAGCGCACAGGTGTGTATTGTACCGAACTCCCGTGAACACACTGGCACGTTCCTTATTGCCCTCCCGGTGTACACACATAAACGCAAATAATTTAGGCTGAAATAAAAGCTGCCTTGTTCAGGAAACTAGAACATATATACCTAGCATCATCAAGAGGTCAAAGGCTGCGGGAAAAATCCACGTGTCTCCCATAAGAGCCGAATTGTTGGATAATAAAAACAGAAAAACTCTACCCACAATTACACGGTCAGGTTTTATTCAAATGAGTTTGACCAACCATAAATTCAACCACAAAAAATACAAACAAAGTTTCGAGGATAATCACCAAAACAGAAAGGGAAAATAGTGAAGAGATAAAAGTTAAATATGGAGAAATATTTGTAGAGATGTTTGTGGCTTTACCATCGTGGGAGGGCCTTGGTCTCGTTCAGCAAAACCGTGTATCTGTCCAGATGAAAAATGGCTCGTATCGGGAACCTTGTTCAGCATATTATTTTAAAGATATTAGGGAAAATAGTTTTAAAAATGAAGATTGCCGATCAATCTATAAAACGTTTACAGGACAGATAAAGAAAAGCATTCAACAACTTGGGTGGGAGTGTATTTCTGCAAATTTGTTTTCGAAATGTGTTGCATTAATTCATTCTCCGATGCGACTACCTGTTTTTTTCGTGTCTATTTTCAACTTTCTGGCTCATCCTCTTTTCCCATGTGATTTTGAACTGATTATCTTTCGCTCCCATCCTCATTTTTCCCATTGCCAAAAAGGTACCGTCAGTACAATCTTCGTTAAGTTTCTTACCTTTCCTCTTTACCCTTTCCTTACCCCGCCCATCTTTACCTATTTTTTTTTAGGCTTTTTTTTCTATACAACTATGTTTCACTTCATTAGAAGCTCTATGCGTCTAGGACCACAGTGGCGACGACGAGTCCTGTACTCTTTTGGCAACAACATTCTGTGATTGCCAACCAAATAACTCAGTCAACTAATCGCGAAAATCTGTCATTTCCGCTGTCGTTTGTTTCTTGCTGATGTTTCGATTCAAACGGCACCCCCAAAGGTAAGCGAAATCTGATTGTGTTATTCTTTAACCGAGTACTTCTTCGCCAACATGAACAGCAGAGGGAGTAAACGAATGATGTCGAGACGAGTTTTATTTTTTACCTGGAACGGCGGCCTTCCATAACGACTGCTGATCTCTTCCTCCTACTTGCCTGATTGAAGGTTCAAATAGCTGAGGCGATGGAAATTGCACAAGGTCAAGCCAAAGTTTGTGGAGTAAGTTGCTTAAAGGATAAGAGACTGTAGTACATCCTTGCAAGCTGAGGATAACATCTTGAGGTAATCGACACCAACGATTGTTCCAATTTGTCTTATCTCTACATTGTGTTTGATAGTTGTATAGCGGTTCGCTTATGAAACCGTACGTGTTGTTAGTCGCAGCCCGAAATTATCTGTCTACAATCAGCCGACGTTTGTTGATGAAATGATTAAACTCCACACGCAACTTGATGTTCTTAGTTTGAGTGGAAGAGCCTTACCTAATCTTTTTAACTCCTCTTTTTCGTGAACAGTTGTTTCTTAGCCCATGGTTTCGTCAAAACAAGTATCGACTTTCGATGAACGTGAGAAACTAATCGGTGATTGCCGATTACAATTCCATCCGAGATGTGCCGTCATCAATACATCGCATGTTTTCAAGCTCCTCTTAACTCGGCTATGAATGAAGAAATATTTTGTTTCCCAGCAGCTTGTCCATCTTCGGTAACATGTAATATTGTAATTACCGACCGTTTATCTCTGACCAGCCTCTTTCTGAATTTACATGTAGTCCTCTTTTTTTCAAGTTTTCTCAAAGAACACCCAAAAAACGGATCGTGGGAGTCGCAAGAGAAATTGTTGTCGGAAACCCCGTGTTTAGTTTCAAATGGTACACAAGAATGCTCCCTCAGTGGGTAGACGGAGGCTGTTGATATCCCTGTGGGGCACAAATGCCCCCACTTTCAAAGAATTGACGCAAACATGAGTAATAAGCTCTTCATAAACGGCATCATTCTCAATCATATCCTCACATCTGCCAACGTCTCTTTTAGTTTTGTTTAGACCAGTAAAGTTGGACTCCCAATTAAAACATTTAATACTGGATTACAGGCTGAAGTAAAACTGAAAGTAAAACGGGCTGGTCCATCACAAGTTGGTCTGAAATGTTGTTGTCCAGCAGGGCAGTTCAATGCCCTCGAATTAATGACAGCAATGAATTTTCCCGGTCGGAGGATCACTTAGAAGGAAAGGCGAATAGGTCATGAGCAAGTTTAAATATCGCCAGTCTTATTAGATATCAAGTGTGAATTGCGATGTGTCGTGGCATCGGTATACAAGTCTAGAGGATTATGAATTTATGAATGAAACTGCGTGTCTTCACTGAGTTGCTCTGCATGGGAATCAAAAAGACGCACAGGAATTTTTCTAAATGTAAAGAAGAAAAGGGAACATAGTCTAGAGGTTGAAGGTCGGTAGCTTTGCCCTTTTCAACTTGTTTTCAAAAATATTTCATAGTCTTTTATTTCTGACTGTATTAAGGGCTATTCTCTCTTCATTACCGTGCGTCCCCAAGTCATCAGAAGGATGTCAAAAGAGCAATCAAACAATTCCCTCGTCTGGATTTACCGACCACCCTACAAGACCTTATTTTCGTCCTTGTTATATAGACATGCACAGATCTGATTGTCAAAGATACCGACGTCGTTGCCGCCTCGACTTCTTGTTGCTGATCGCGTCATGGCATTGTGTGTGTGTTCTGATCATATGGAAGTTCACATGATTCTCTTCCCTCCCGAACCGGAACAACCAAACATGTTTTCATCGATGCGTCCATCGATTTTCATTTTGTACGAATGATAAATGCATTTAAAATCGGGCGTTGAAGGTTGTGAATTTCAAAAGCAAATCAAAAGTACCACTCACGATATAGGATTCGAAAGCCTAACCAGTCACGAAATAGCCCGTAACTTGATGAGTTTATGATGGCAAATCAAAGCGTCATCATTCGGTCAAATAAAACTCCAAGACACACACACACACACATAAACCTTTACTAGATGGAATAAGGTAGCAAGGGTTACGAACGTCGGTCCGCTTCAAAGGCACAAAACTGTTATACAACTTCTTTCCTTATATATATTTTTTTCAATTCTCTATTGACAGTGTCCTCGCCTTAGGATGCCGACATTATGATAGGACGCATTTTTCACGCTGGCTTTAATTGATTCCTCTAATTTAGAACCAGTGCCGCTTTTCAAAGAAAACAACGACCTCCCTCTTTTCAATTGTCCTTGTGTATACCTTCTTTATTCATAGCTGTTGCATTGATGTTGGCTTTCATCTCCCTCCTCGAATATTCATTCAAAGAACCTGAAAGAAAAAAGATAACAAAAGAAATCCCGGTTTTTATTATCTCCCCTCGATGTTATTGTCTCCTCGTCATCCTCTTCTTTAAGACGTCACGGCAAGGCGCCGCCGTTCCTCACACCTACGTGGTATCATGGCACCTAAATTAGGTATCATAGCTCTTACAGTAGCTAGAATGAGAATACATAGAATTTCATCCACCAATTATAGGATTTTTGAATCTGTTGTACCTTTCCAAACTGATAGAGACCGTACATTTAGATGTTCGAAACCGAACCGTACGGAAAGACAAATCTAGTTCATCTAGCTAAACTAGTGCCCATGTTTGAAACACTTTACTTTTGAAGCCCGTCATTTTAAAAAAGGGACATTTACTTCAGAAACTGAGCAAAGAAAATTGAAACTGCGTTTCATTTCAAGTGGTTATCGGTACAGCTTTTCGTCCTTTCATTTTGTTTAGATTTCTCATATATTGTTTCAAGGAATAAGTGAAGGGGGCGGAAAGAATGCAACAAGCCAATGTCAAACGGAGTCAACCGACATGTGTAATCTGACTGTCGAGTTGGCCCTAACCTTCACATAGGACATCGTGTGGGTTTTAGGTCATCTATATATTTTTCTCCACATGTTTCTAAAAGTCAACATGCGTTCTAAATAATTGTTCTCGGAACGATACGAACAGTCTGGAGACTGCAGATGAGAAAATCTGACAATGTTATGTAAAAGAACCCCCCTAGTATATTATTTTCTGAACAATCATCGTTGTCACGTAACGGCTCGAAAAACAAAGAGCGCACTTTCTAATACCAAATCTGGCAAGTGTCTTAAAGGTTTGTTCCTCAAAACTTACCAAGCACTAAATGTAAATTTTAAAGTGGCTTCAATGGAGATAAACTTCCGGCAGGTTGAGAGGCCATCACACAATTCACCGGATGGAACCATCATCCAATCGAGACCCTTCTCCTTTTACATCGGGCACGTGTGGATCTATGGCTTCGTAATGTTAAAAGAAGCAGTTCCGTATGAAGCATATTCATCAAAGGTATTCCGAGGAAGCTTCTTTTATCAAATATTTCGACCAAATCGAACCTGTCCTTTTGTTTTCCTAGGAGGCTATTTATAATATAACGACGAACACCCGCACAGCATGCAGGAAGAAGAGGGGATGTAACGCAAGGGCATCGAGTGTCGTCACTTTAAACAAAAATTATGAAAATATTACAACAGTTTCCTTACACTCCCTTGGATCTTCATAGTTATCATCTATATCAAGTTCCATTTACCATATGTCTCTTTCTTGTTTCCGTTTCATCCACATCCACCTGCATCAAGGTATAGTGACAAATACGTTTTTGATTGGGTCTCTTGTATAAGGTAAACAAGGCTCTAAACTTACTTTCAGTATTGAACTATGCGAATAGTAGAAAGAAGTAAAATTAGTACATAACTGTTTGTGTTGCACTTGAATTTCGGTTAACTTTTTTAAATTTCTTTAATGTCTTTGAATTTTTGGTTCTCTACATCTGTTTCGATACAATGTGAAGTAATTAAAGCAGGAAATTACGTATTCCGGGGGAAGACCTCCACATGAAATATGGGCTCCAAGTTCGAAAGAAAACGAAACGATTTAAATGTACAGTTATAAATGTATTGTGTTTTCCAACTGGACAACTTTCCCCGTACGGTGTACGAGAGAAAGTGTTGCTATGATCTGGCCAACAGACCGAAGATCAACGAACTCATTTAGAAGGTAATCAAGCGCCACCTGATGCCGGGATTGCTGTGCAAGGGAAGACTTTTGGTTGCAGTCAAAACACTTAATTGCTTTCCATATTCCTCCCACTAAAAGCCGGATCCAACACAAAGTCCCGACCGAACATATCGCTACCTTATGTGAAATACGATCAATCCACCATGTCAAAATTTTTTAAATAAATCTGCACTGTCATGTTGGCTTTCTCCGTACGTTGTACGTATGAATGTCCTTCTCAGTATCTTCGAGATGAAAAGACGTGAAACGAAGCTTCACAATCGTGACGATAGCAAGACAGGTAGTCGGCCAGGTGGGTCCCAAAGTGCCTCTCATAAAGCATCACTTCATTTATACTGGAACACAGCCACAATGTGAATGAAATAAAGAGAACTCGACGTGTATCGATTCCCTTCATTTTCTACTCCGACTTTCTTTGTGGGATCTCTGTCTTGTGCTTGTATACAGGAGAGGATAGCTGACGATGACAATGTGCCTTCTTTTGGAGCTATACACGTTCCAGTCTCTTTTCATCTCATCTTTATCAACTGGCTAATAGTTTCTTTGCTTATCCTTTACCTTATGTTACTAGTTGGTATTGGATGCCCCAATTCTGTATGTGCCATAGGCCCTTGAAATCCTTGCGTGTTGGTTGTGTCCATCAAAAAAGCTTAACGCGTATCCTTTAGATGAGACCCTATCCTTCTGCGCCCTTCCCCTGTATCACTTAAAACCAGAAACATACCGTTAGATTTTAGAGAAATGGACTCTTTTATTGTGGCACACTCGTATGCAAGAATAACAATAGGAAAACCACAACTCCAGCTTGGTCTCCTACACCCAAACGTAACCCAAACATATCAAACAGTAGCGTTTGTCGCTGACCAACTGCTGATGGTCATCGTACCTTTTAAATTCACCCAAACTCTGACCTTTTACTATCGTGCATATTATGCCCCCTATACCCATTCCATGTTTTCTTTTTCTGGCTCGTGTACGGCTGTTCTCGACTTGAGGGTCAGGCAGGAAACTGGATTCGAAATCCACTTTCTTTCGCTGGCCTTTTACAATGCGCGTGTAAGCGGCAGGTGCATGCCTCCACAACACACAGGAATGGACATTGGTGTTGGCCTGAGCTACGTCCTTTCCAGCTGACGTTACTCTATACAAATTCATATTTTCATAATTAACCAAAGCACAAACTACTCCAACCAAAGGAAGACTGGGATTGCACGTAACTAATTTTTTACGGCCACTCCGAAGAAATCATAATCAGAGTACACGATCGGTACTGCAAAGATTTATACGAACCTTCATTGGCAAATTTTATTCATGTCTCTATGAGCACAAGTTATGGCGAAATAAAAGGGAAGTTAAAACAAGATAGACAGTCCCTGAAAACATCTGCTTGATGCCCTAGTTCATCTTCTGCAGGCAAGGTTTGATTCTCCCTTCCGGTGGCCGTTGCTGGAACAAGGTTGTAGCCAGCACTACCAAGTGTCGCGTGCCGTTATCCTCGAGGACAATCTCCTTTGCATGGCCTTCTGAAAAACTGCCAATTGTATAGGGGGATGACATCCGAGTGTCCCGTCAACACAAACCCCCCAGTCTTTTAACGAATGCTGTTGCTGGTACCCGAACTATTCCGAGAGGATTTGAAATTCATCTAATAATAAAAATGATAGATCCAATAAGAAGCCTCCCAAAATATAATTTTTAAAAATGCTTCTCCCTTTTTTTTTTATTTAGTACGGCAAATGCCATTACCTATGGGAACTATCTACATGTCGGATACCTGTAAGTCCATCGCCTTCGTGTGAATCGACAAATGCCATAGTTCCAAACTCATATCTGACCAACACTATTGTCCGTTGAAGGAAGGAGTGCAATGGGGGCGACCCCCAACCAGCAAAAAAAAAAAAAAAAAAAAAAAAGAGAAAAGATGGAAATAAATTGAAGTTAAGGGTACGGAGACTGGAGTTATGTAGTTCAACTCCGCACATAACCGTAGGGACAAATGACGACCTATTTGGTCTCTTACGTGCATTAAAATCCACTGGATTCCAAGGTAAGAGAAAACGGTTCTTTCCCTTTTATTTTTTACGGCTCTTTACAAATTAAAAGTTGCTGACTAGTTTTGCCTGTAAAAGTCGTAAAAAGATTCAACACTTCTCGTTTTTTTTTCCCACAAATAAATAAGAACGCAAGTAGCGTAGAATGCGCTTGAACTTATTAGATTATTAGACGATGATTATGCATTGACGCGGGGGGTCTCTTTGTGGCGGTACGAAAAGAGGAAGCTGCTGCTGGCTTCACGTGACAGTCATGTACTTTGAAATCTGATTCATTTAGCTATATAAAAATGGTGATGTAGTCAGTTACGACTTGTTGGCCTATTAATTGAAAGACTCAACACGTTTTTACACGTGTAATTTCTCCCTTATATTTTTTTTATTTTAAATCCTCTTATTTCTTCTTGTATTATTTCCGCCGACTAGACACCATGGGAGACGAAGGCTATCCCCGAAATATGTGTAGGAAAAAAAAACGAGCACGGTTGGGAATCAAAACTCAGACAACCTGGCTGCTACTTTAACCCCCGGAACTTCTAAAAATACAAACTTAATGAGAAAACAGATTCCCTTTTGTGTTTATACTTCGTTGAATGACTGCGTGACACTTCTGACAGCTCTGAGAGCCAACAGTCTTTCCTCTGGAATTTGAAATGATGGGCCTTATACAACCCTATGATGCAGATTGAACCAGTTTAGACCTAACTCTAGTAAGCATCATCTGATCTTACCTATAGTACATCACCTCTTTTTTGGCATTGGCGAAATAAGGTTAAATACCTGTAGTTCTAGAAGAGTACAAGTTAAGGGTTCAGAGTGGACCAGCGCCCAACTGCGTATAGACCATGCACACAAAAGACTTTTACGACAATTGCTCTTTATTTTTGCAGGAAAGGCTTAATCGCATTCACAGAGCTCTACAATTATAACAAACTTGGGAATGAAAGAAGAAAGAAGAACAACTCATAGGAGCCCCCCCTCCCCTTTTCAGCGGAGGTGGCCATTCACAGCTTGCCGTAGCAGGGAGTCACGCTCACCTGTGCGTTGAGCTCTTTTGCCGCCATCGCTCCTTCGAAAACACCCAACCGCGTTTGGAACCCCCCTCCAACAACAGGAACTCTATTTTTTTTTTCAAAAATAAATTTTTTTTGGCCACCCTTGGCTAGCGTGAACTGTTATGAGAGAATCTGAATTGTCCGCTCTTATTGCTTGACCTTTTCTTCCGTTTCCCTCTTCTTCTTGCGAAAGATATGAGACGTGTTTAGTATCATAATAAAACTACGGTCAATGAAGAAGGGGGCACCCAACAGTGTGTGGTTTCGCAGCCCAATGTCCCTTTTTTTTGTCGTCGATAAACCTGTCAATGAGAATAAAAGATGTTCAGTTTTGAACAAGGAAAAAAAAATGGTTCCCAAGTGCTATGATGCAATGTTTCCTTGTTGCTTCAGTTTTAGTGGAGAAATATAGTAAACGGGTGATGACAGTTAGTTAAGGATTTACGTGGGATTTCTTTTTTTTATTGAAGGAACAGTTGATGGAGAAAGTTGAAGACGAAGAGCAGAAGGTAGGCCTTCATGTACGGCAAATGATAGCCCGTGTCAGCTACGTTTGTGATGGTCATACATGGTATTACGCAAAACGACGCCTGCTGCTGGTTGACAAGGCTTGTTGGTGGTTTCTCCAACTTAGACGTAGGAGAAAGTGAAATGTCTTTTGTTTTTATGGGCATGTCATCTGTTGTTCAACTTGGTATCATCAACTCTCCGTTTCAAGGGCTGGCCGAACTTTGTTGATACAGCTACTATGTTTTGCTGCAATTTCAACTTGCAGGGAATATCGTCCTTCAATGAAAGGCTTCTCATGTCGACAGCAACTGGACGTTTGGACCGGATGTCGATTACGCGCTCCGAATGCATTTTCTTTAAGTCATTCAGCCTGAGGCAGAAGTCATGAAATATTGTACAAGTCCATACGCCATGCAACGATGAAATCGATGGTCATTGCACTGGCCATCTTTAACTAAACAAGAAAAGAAAAACGAATACCTAAATGATGGTATTCGATTTCAAACGTCTAACTGACGCCACTCAAATCGCAAAAACGTGGAAGTAATATTCTACTGTTTTTCAAAATGCTTTGGCCTTTGGGTTAAAAGAAATTGCACACATAGAGATTTACTAATATCCCTTGTGCATGTTATGCGCTGAAGGTGATAGGGAACTACCTGAAGGAAGATGATATGTCTCAACAACGTGTGTGTCTTTCTTAACCGCAACACTAACCCATCGTTTTGCGGGCAAGGAAAAATACGTTATTAATTTTGAAACAAAAGCATGGCAGAGCAATTGAGTCCTTTTCATCGTCTCCGGGCGAAAAGCCGAAGGCGAAAAGGATGGGCCCTTATAGCAATTGAGACATTAAATCAATAAAGGTTTTCCCACGGAGCACGTACTTATCTTAAAGATGTACATTTGTTTTTCTAGTGTCTTCAGATTGTTAGAGGCAAAGGATACATGTCGTGAATTGCTGGAAGGTAACACGCAAGTTGAAACAAAGCATCTCTACTTGGAAGCAAATACCAACGTTGAAACAATTTGAATCTTTGTAAATGGTGTGAATGAAACGTTACGTAGTCTTCAAAACAAGTTGAATCCAGCTTACCAAATGAATTGGAACTGCATGAGAGAAAGGGCATGTTTTAAACTGGAACAGAGACTCAGCAATGCTGGGCCGTGAGAACCATCGTACTGAAACGGCAAACAAATGTACAGGAAAAGTAGGAGGAGAACATGACTACGTTGAAATGGATGATGATCGTCAAACTATTTACGTCTAAAAACATGAGATACAGGTCTATTTTTCAGTTTGACTTGGTGTGTTAACAAAACGGAGAGAACGTTTCCTAGCACAACTAGGCATGAGATGATGGATCAGGGGGATACAAACAGTGGGGCCATTAAGACATGTATAGTTCTCTGTTTACGTATGTACGGAGTATGTTCTTGTTATGTTCGTATCCAAGTGAATAATGTACACACCAAACTATTCAGCCAAAAGTTAGAGAACCACCAGACTCTCTTGTCTCTTGGTGCGTCATTAGAAAGAGATTGTCTGGAACGATGACGGTACGTGTCACCCTAATCTTTCATCTACTTGCTGATCGTTCGTTTGACAGTACCATTATTCGAACAAAGAAGAACAGCGAATGAGTCTAGCTAGAGAGAGAGTTCCATGATTTTGAAGATGGTTGGACTGCTGGACAAAATGCTCTTCACTTGTGTTTGGGTACACAAACATAACAATGGGAAGAGACTTGAACGAGTGGTTGTTGCTCCATAAACGAACCTAACACTCTTTGTAATCCGGTGGCCAAAAAGGGAGAAAGTATTCCAACTGAATGAGTTTGACCTAGTTCTTATGTCGCCAGTTTCCACTCATTGCGAATTCTTCTTTCGCTAGCTCTTGATCTGCTAGAATCAGTGGAGTACTACAGCTAACGGGACCCTTTCATGGAACGCCATGTGTCTCATATTTTTATACACAACTCCCTTTTATCTGATTTCACATTGATTTCTGCAACATCTTGCAGTGTTTAAGGCACTGCAACTCACTTGAACCCAACTTTTAATTGTAACCCACTTTGAATTCCAACAACTCAAAAACTATCAACCCTACGTCATGGCAAACTTAATTTTTCACAATTGCCGTTAAATTTTGAATCTAAAGCATGTATTTGCAGTAGCTATATCTAAATATTAATTTATTTTAGCGCAAAAGTCGGCTTATTTTGTCGGGCATATTTTGTCGGGCTTATTTTTTTCAGCCCAATTTTTTCAACCAAAGTCGGGATTGAAATGTTTACTAGAAATTCAACATAACTTTAACTTTTACAACTGAAATTGAATAAAGATCCGAATAGAATATTGATTTGCCTCTCAATTACGTAGTTTTTGCATAAAACGGAATCAAAGTGCCGTACCCTGTCAACCGTGTGATTTTACATTGCAACGGTTCATCTCATTTTTATAGCTACAAACAAAAACAAAAACCAATGGCTTCCATCATTTTTGGTTTGCAATTTGTTTATCGTTTCTTTACGTTATTCTGAAAGTGCTATAAAGTGATTCCAGTCTTCGCTGAATCACCTCCCGTAGAGATGGAACAAGTCCAACAACAAAAGCCCGTTGGTTAATTTATGTGGCTGTTTCATTCGTTATTTTAAATCTTGAGTAGCTCGATTTCAACCACAGTGGTAAAAATGTGAAACACCAAACGGCATTGGGATTTCCTAATTTCTTTTTGAAAATAAATTCGTTATGGCCATCTCTGCCGTCGATACGGCTGTACCCGACTGAACTCTTTCTCCATCCCCATTTTCGTCTTATGTTCAATACTTAATGACCCATTCATTTATTCCTCTGGCAGAATGAAAAGGTTTGTGAATGTCTGACCCGTTCTATCGTGTTCTTGGATGCTGCGGACGTGCCGCCTTTAATTCTTTGGAAATCTTCCTTCTGGCTCATTTCTTTTTGGTGTTCATTGGGTTCAAGCGGTCGATCGTTTCCACGTGAATTTTTAAAATCTCAGCTCCAAAGAGATAACGATAGGCGATAACGCGTCAGGCTTCGTTAAATGCACGATAGAAATTACACAGTGGATAGCGGAGCAATTGAAGCAGTGCAATTTTCACGGCTATAATTTCTGGCCATTTGTGTTGCCTCTTTACATAAACAAATCCTGCCTTGAAAATGACGTGAGTAACTCACCTGTGCTGAGTTTATTCTCACGTATTATTAGGACATCCCTTCTCGTAAAGAAAGTCGTTTCTAGATCGTTGCCTTCTTCACCTTACAGACTCAATAAATCAAAAATGTTGGACGGGAGGATCTTCTTTTGACTCAATCGTGGAATAACTGGTTTGAATTCCGCCATTTAGCTATTGCATATTTCAAGAATAAAAATGTGAAAAAAGGGTGTCATTAAATGCCATTTAAAAACGTTCGCTTTGACTCTTGTTATTGCAATTTATTTCAATTTATGCCTATAGGCTAACAGTTAGACTATTACCCGAATTTTCATATTACAAAAGTCTTTCGTGCCCTCTGGTGAGGGCAGATGAAGAGGGTTTTGTTAGGGTACGTGATGGTTGGCTGAAATAAAAAAAAGGAAAATTTAAAGAAGGAAATATAACTTTTAAAGGTGGGCTCTTTTCTTTTTATTTGCTCCTTTTGGTGTTTCTTGTGCCCCGCAGCCGTTGGGCATAGCAGTTGTAGTAACAACACTGTGCCAAGCCAAAAAAGAAAAAAGAAAAGAAAAAAAAAGGGAGGCTTATGCTGTAGAACAGTCTAATTGCTCTACCTCCTAGGCGCATCGCAAAGGAGAAATATATAATGCAGACACACGGGGCCCATCCTCAGGTAAGAAAACGAAAAGTTGGGGGAGGGTGGATAATGTAGAAGATAGAAGGTACACCCTACCTCTTGTCATAAGAAGAGGAGGAAGGGTCGAGGTATAAAGGTGAGGGTTCGAGCCGGCTGGAAGTCAGATCAGCTTGCGGTTTGCTCCCGTGCACACCTTCAATTCCTTCTCGCTCGCTCCCTCTTATTTCAAAACATCCAACTTTTGCCTCTTCTCTCGCTACTCGTAAGTGTAACAAGGAAGTCTGTCGACTTTGGAAATTCAGTGACACAGAGATGTTCCAGGATTGCAACAAGAAACGCTTTTTGGCCACCGCCAGTAAGACAGGCAAACGCGACGAATTGTCCGCTTATTTAAACGACAGCAAGTGCATCGCTCCGCTGCCACCGGTCAGCTCCTTCCGCCAGCCCACCAATAGCTGCTACGACGCCGCATCCGACGGTTACAACACTCCCAGCCCAATGTCTTCGGAAAGCAGTGACCACGGCCATCATATCGGTGGGGGACATCCAACCTATCGCGGACACTTCGGTGAAAGTCCCTTACCATCGCCCAGCCACCATCACGCCGTTTCACCATCAGCCACATCGTCCGAAGAGGAACTCCGTCAGCGATTGCAATATTTCGTCCAGCCGCCGGCCAGCAATAACTCATCCGCTAACTACTACGACCTGCGAGTCAGCGTCAAAGAAGATCCCGAACGCTGTTACCTCTCCGCAGGTCTACCCACACCCAGTTCTCCAGGATCGCCATTGAACAGCCACCATCATCACACGGTAAATTCACCCATTAGCCCGGCTCCTTCTTCCATTCATCCAGTGATGGGCGAGTATCAAAACCCGTCGAGCAACCAAAGCGGCTCTGATTCCGAATCGACTTTGCCGCGCAGCACGAGCAGTGCATCGAACGGCCAGAAACGTTCGCTGAAAGAAGTGGCTCCGCAGGTGATGAAGAAACGTCGTCTGGCGGCCAACGCTCGCGAGCGCAGACGGATGAACAACCTGAACAGCGCCTTTGACCGTCTCCGCGATGTTGTGCCCGCTCTCGGCAACGACCGACAACTCTCCAAGTACGAAACTCTCCAAATGGCTCAGAGCTACATCACCGCACTGTGGGAACTGCTTCAGTAAAGTTCCACTAAATGCTGTTTTGAAACGATTATTGCTGCACTTGTTGCCATTTCGAATTCATCGTTTGAAACTCTGAAGACGGGTTGAAAACTAATTCCAGTTAATCACGGTAAAAGGAGACGTAAGTACCTCATCATTCATTGTATGCCTCCCCTTCAAATGTCAGAGTGTTTAGCATAAATAGTAAATTAAGACTTGAGATCGTGCCGTACATTCGCCTCTGAATGGCCAACGATTCAGGATAAGAAGCTCGGTGAACATATCGAAAAAAGAAATTCATGGCTTTTCACCATGACATTTCCTACTGTTGTTATTGCATACACATAAATCTAGTCTCTGTTTCGTTGATGGTGCCCGGTCGGCCGCTGTTTCTGACTCCGGCGACGACGTCATTTATTGTCTATTGCCTCAAGTGTATAACTCTTTCTCTCGTGTTTGGTCAACTCAACGCCTTTTTCCTTTTGAATAATTGTCTGCCACTACCCCCTTCAACACTCTCGCATTATCAGCTTCATCGGCTCTTGGGGCTACCAGCATTTGAAAACGGAGTTCTCTGCTCTTGCCTTTTCTTTAATTTATACGAATCTCTTTGGCGAAAAAGTGAAACACAATTTACAATAAAATGTTAAAGAAATGAAATGCTGCGCAAATAATCTATAACATCAAACAAAACGCCTTTTTCTGTCTTGACTTTTCACGTGCGTGTATGATATAAGCTACTTTCCTTCAAACGAAATGCTCACAACTACGTGCCTTTTTATCTTTGTGTGTGTGTGTGTGTGTGTGTGTCAATCCAACGTAATGACGTAAACCGTATACCTTATTGTGCCTTATTGCCGAATATTCGTTGAAGAAAAATAGATTTGTGTTTGAAAGCTGAAATGAATACCTGTTCAATTTTATTTCCTTCACTCGAAACATTTATTTACACAAAAATCTAATTTTGCGGGGAGATACGTTGATGTGCTGGGTGCGTGTCTAAAGTTACCGCATAAATTCACAGAATAAACACACCAATTTGAATGTATTATTACCAGCGCTTGCGGTTATTCACCGAGCGCTGCTTCTCTTCACTGCGGAGGTGGTCCCTCCGTCATTAAGTTGTACCGCCGCAATGGACAGACAACCAGACAGTCAAAGAGAAAAACGGAGATAATGCCGACTTTCAACATTTTCAAGCGGGACCAACCACACACTCCCGAAAAAAAAAATAAATAAAAGAAACAAACAGAAATAAAAAGGAGATGGTGACTCTTTTGCGCTTCAATAGTTGTTTTTAGTGTAAATCATCAGAGCAAGAGAGGGACTCTGAGAGGGAAGCCGTTTAATTTGCCGACGTTAAATATGAAAAGAAAAGGACTGAGGAAAGGAGTGAATCTACGAACATAAAGACATTATTTCATCATGTAATAGAGACGGAAAGAAGGCAGGGTGAATTCGCAATACAACTACAGTCAGCGCATCACGTGCCAGCTGCAATATAATCATGATGGCACCTCAGGACGTCTTACTCTTTGTTTTAGCTATTTTTTTATCATCATCTTGCAAACGGTTAGATAATAACACACGGCAGGCAAAAAAACAGACGGCAATTTGCGGATAAAAAAAAATGCTGGCACGCTTCAGTCCATCCTGTTGATTCCGATTGACCTCCGGCAACTGACGCACCTAGCACGTCCCCCCTGATATGAAAATTTAAGGAAATCTTCAGCGACACAGACTTACGTGACAACAGTTGATCTCTAGCTCCTGTCAGCTTACTGTTCGGAAGTCGTATAGTAAAGGCTTCGTATAAGTTGACACGAAAACTCTCGATGAAATGTAAGGCCGAATTCCTCGACAGTTCGTGAGAACTGTACAGCTGAGAGCAATTCCCGAAATGCCGATGTGATGAATTTAAAGAAGAATTACACGACTTAGTGAAGATGTCTCCCTCTACACGTATTCGGTGAAACCTCAATCAAAGAGCTTTGCCTCTTTCGGTTCATCACAACCGTGTCAAAAGAAGGTCTATTTATTTCTTTTGATTTTTTCTCTTATCAACCGAAAACAAATTAAAATTTTCAAGTTCGCCCTTGCCTATTGTAAGGCTCCTTCTTGATAGTTGGTCTTCTTTTACTTGTTTTTAAATCCCAGAGATTTCTACGGTACATTTGAGGTACCCGCAAAGCCACGGGTGGCCTGTCAATTAATGTACCGATGTGTGACAGATGGTTATTCTAGACTAGATATACCGTAATATCGACGCAATTGACCTACTGAACCTTTGGTGTCATTGTCACATGATTTACACATGGCGTTGTAATAAAAAAAACAGTCGGTTACACGGATTCAATCTTTTAGGGAAAACAAACGGGACTTGCCGTTTCGTTCGACACTTGATTCTTCATGTTGTGTGACCCATTTTTCTTTCTCTTGGTTCATGTGTAGTTTTCTTTGATAAGTTTATTGACCCAGAAGACCATGGCGCAATAGAAGACAACGTAAACTGTATATATGCTGTATATAGAGCTGATACTGTAGTATAGTTGCCTGCTAGTCTATTATAGCGGGCAAAAAAAGACGGGCCAAAGAAAGCAGAAGCCGACAGAAAAATACAATTGACGGGCCATATAAAATGCGCGGCTTCAGCAATGGAGGTAATTATGATGATTTTTACCTTTACAAATATAAAGCCGCCCTTGTACTATCTTTCTTTTACCCTTGTCTTTCGACATCTTCAGCAGACGCCGCCCACGATCAAGACACAATTGAATACAACGGCCATCCTCAAATGGTTGTGTATATACAGAAGGGCGTTGTTACACGCTTGATTTTGGGTCAAACAAACGTGGTATTGAAGTGAAAAGCTTTTTTTCTTTTTCACACGAGGACAACTGAATGAAACAGCAATAAGAATTGCGGGGGGGGGGGAGATGATGAAGAATAACAATGGCAAACTTTCGAGCATGAAAGTGCGAAACGATCACTGGATGACTCCATCAAACAAATTGAATGCGCCATTGGGTCTCAGGTATTCTGCATTATTAGCTATTTCTTTTACACAAGCTTGTGCTCTTTTATTCTCTATGTATGTCCAGATGTTTTCTCTTTGATTGCTGAGAATTTATATTTAATGAATACATTGCTTTAACATTTACATGTGGCATTAACGAAGGACTTGAGAAAGGCAATCTTTAATTTATTCTACGAGAGACTCTTACGTAATTTGCGTTCTTTAAATAATCAGAATTATGTGTTCTTGTTCGTTGTTGTCAAACACAAAAAACAGAGCGGAATTTCAAAGGAAGAAGAAGAAGAGGTATGCCCAGCTGTTGAATAACAATAAACTTGGCCCCTCCTGACACGCAACGTTTATCTGACAAAGAAAAATAATAACATCACAAATGAAGGTGTCAACCGGCATTCGACAGCTGATTTGTATCAGCCATCGTACGCTGCTCTTTTGCCGCACCCGTAATAATACTTGATGTTCTAACTGCCGACATCATTATCATCATCCTCGTTTTTTTGTCCCATTGTCGCTTATCAAGACCGAATAACAAAGACACCGAATCAACTAAACGATTACGTAAGAGATGGTATGTGTAGACATATGCATGCGTCATCACACAAACGCATGTGTCATGTATTATGATTACCACCCCACATTCTTTTTATAGCTAGTGGTTTGATAATTTTAAAACTGATTGGGATGTTATGTGGGGGACGTGATCAAAATGTGCCGCCCTTTCGTGTAATCGTTTTAAACCATCAGTTTTCACTGGTCGTATGTTGGACACTAAAAACTGCGTATAAACAAAACATAATTTTGTTTCGGGATTGTGGTAAGCATAACCGGCGCGTGTTTGTATTCTTTGGTGTTATTTCACTGACCCCGTGTCATCACCGTACACTAACACCTGGGATAAACACCTCTTTGCTTGTTTTCTTCCTTGTTTACTTTTCCCCTCCATCTGCTTATGTATACACATATCTCGTGTGCGCAAACAAAACAACAGGGGATTTAGCATGCAAAAACTTAAGTTTGGTTTTATATTTCATACGGCAAAACATGGCAGACGAGAGTTTTTTGTTTTAATCCTCGCAAAATGTCAGGTGATCAAGTCTAGAGGAAGGGCACGCTATTTTCTCGAGAGGGAAAGGAGATGTTTTTTTTTTCTTTGTTTTACCTGTCATTGTTATAATCACCAGCTCATTGGCTGTATGGTTTTCTAAACGTGGTAAAAATAGATCGAAACAAAAGACGGTGTCGTA
This sequence comes from Daphnia carinata, assembly GCF_022539665.2. Lineage (NCBI taxonomy): Eukaryota > Metazoa > Arthropoda > Branchiopoda > Diplostraca > Daphniidae > Daphnia > Daphnia carinata. The sequence continues at coordinate 4,138,725 of NC_081340.1, read as the reverse complement.
GCAGGACAAAAGCGAAAGTGTTATACTAGTTACTTCAAAGCGGCTAAGCTGACGTGTTGTAGGACTCGTGTGTGCTTTCTGAAAATCTATTCCAAGAAAAAAGGGGAGAAACCTCGAAAGAAAAGTGCGTCCGGCTGTGCGTTGAAATCGGTGGTTTTTAAACGATACATAATTACAGCGATTGTCTTTACACGGGAGCGCGAGCTGTTGGCGCTACACGTCTGCCCCGGTCGGGATTAGAACCCCCCATCGATTCACTTTCGGACTATTTTATATCTCCACCTACTTTCTTGGAATTGAACCGACCCTATATGTGCGTACCAATTACGTGTTGAGCTCGCTTACGTAAAGGCGCCCCACGGAGCTACGTTGGACTTCCGCGTCATCAGGAGGGGCGTGCAGTCCAAGAAACTGGGCTATTGAAGAAAAGGTAAGAAGCAATAGCGTAAAAGGAAAGCGAAACGAATTAAAGAATTCAAATGAAAAATTAGGGAAATGTGGAACTGTTAGAGTTGAAGCCCACCTACACTTTAATGCGGTTGCATTTAAATGCTATTAAGGCGATTCTTAGTTGTCTTGACACTGGTATAAGATTCATCATTTGCTATTTTTTGCCATACGTCGTGTAGTGTTGCCACTGTGAATTGCTTGAGAGGGTTACTTGAAAATTGATTAAAAATGTAATCGATCTAAAGTTGATTGCATTCGCTTCATGTGCCAATCCACGTGACATTATTTTTCGGGGGGATTTGGTTTGAAGCAAAGTTCTTATTTTTCTGTGATTTTTATTTTGCGTTTGACAGTCATGCGGTTTTTATCGCAAGATTCCTAGCCATTCATTTGTGGGCCTTTCGCCGACTCTTCAATTGTCATCGTCTCGTCCCGTGATGGCACCAAGGAACCACCCATCTTTCTTCAAATCTCTTGAAGACTTTTCGGTTAGCACAAAAATTATTGGGTCAAGAATGGGAGGGCACAGGTTGGAGGGGGGGGGGGTGTAAAGCTGCCCACTGTGGCGCCAGGTTTTTCATCCTCCGCTTGTCCTTTGTAATCAACAGGTGAAAGGTCAATAGAACAAAATAAGGGGAAAAAAGGGCCTGATTTTCCTCTCTATGCCCGGCCGTCAATGGCGACCATAGGACCATCCAGTTTTGATGGTTGTCATATCCAAATGAGGCATACTCCTCATCATCTCTCTCTCTCTTTTTCTAGGCTCAATGAGGAGTCGAACCTTCTTCATTTTCACATTGTCCTTCTTCAAAAATTAAAAAACTGTGGCTGACAGCGTAGAAGAAGCCCTTTGACGTGCGCGGATAAACTTTCACACTCGTTTCGTTTATGGGAAGACGGGCACATTAGTAGGCGGTATCGGTAGACAGACTATACACACACAAATAATCGTCGCCGTCGTTGGTGTGTGGTCTTTGCCTCCAAATTATTAGTCAAGAAAACAAAAACGACCGACAATTTTTTTCCTTTTCTTCTTTATGTCGGTACCGTTCGTGTTCTTATTATTTTTCTGTTGTTTTTTTTCTTGTTACCTAATCATTTTTACCGAGAAACGATTGTTTTCTTAACGAGTGAAGAAACTGAGAAATTTTCAAGGTAGGCGGGCGACCTTGTCGTGTCGCAATCAGATAATGACGAGACCCATCAGACAGACGCGGCGACGGCGGCATCGTGACTAGCCACTCGTGCGGGGTACTGGGAATCCCCTTTCATTCTTTTTTCATGTTGGCAGCCTAATGCAATGATGACAAATAATTATAGTGTGTTACTTAACACCCGACTCAATTGCGTAACAACCAATCGTGCAATACGTGCGCTTTTCTTCGTGGCGTTTACGTTTACATGTTGGAGTCGCTCCCGAATGCGAAGCAAGGAATCCGTTTGAAGTAAGATACATTAACTTTAATTAATCTTTTATTATAAGTAAAATGAAAAATTCGAATTGGGATAGAATGGAGGTACAAGCTGTGGGGAGGAGAAGAGGTGGGACTGCGTGATGAGGCCTTCCGCATCGATACGATTCGAAGGAGGATTGTTTTCGTAACAAACCGCCTCTGCTTCCTGATCTCCTGATGAAAATGAACTCCTTTTGCATATTGAAGAAGAACTTTTAATGAGCTGCGATGGTGTGATCTAACACCAGGCGGAGATCTATCCGCCTCTCGTTCTTTCGTTTCCTCCTTAGCGCCGAAGACGCAGAAAGATCCCGCCTAACGTAGTGAAAAAACATAGAAGGTAGATAGACTGAATCAAACAGAATCGAACGTAATGTAGTCTCGGAGGAGGAGATTTCATTTATTTTAAACAGATGCGAGACTTTTGCAGTCAGTTTTGTTTCAATGGATCGTGGGCCGCAACACTATACTCGGCAATGTTACTTGCTTTGTGGCAAGGAGCTTTCCGAGGGCGGTGTTCCTATTCCACCTCTTTTTCTTGAGCAACAAAAAAAAAGGACGCATCCGGCGTCTCCGCCCCAACGCCCAATATCAGTCCGATCCGCCCGCGAACGCTGGATCGAATAGCCCAATGTGCCACTATTGCATGCAAATTGCTCTTTCTTTTTCCAAGCAGTTCATCCAACCGAAGCCATTAACCTTTCTTCTTCCAGCCAAATCCAGTCGGTTACAATCCAAAGTTGGTGTCGGCATCGATTTTCCTTTTCTGATTCTATTTCTTTGCGGGGATATTGGGCGGTCTGTTTAACACCTTCGGTAAGACAGTTTATACGAAAAGAAAGAGAGTAACTGATCAGCACCAAAGGTGCATAGAAGGGGGTGGATTTATCGCTTAGACATAGTTCGTCGTTTTTCTTATCCGTCCCAGAACTCCCTCTGAAAAAGGCCCTACATAATGCCATTACATCGCGCCATAGCCGTGTGCTCATGTTTAGGATGTTTAGGGGTGGAGGCTGCGAAGAAAGATCAACCCATCCTGCGAAGGTCTTTCACTTCCTGTCCGGAAGATGCGTTCACCAAATCATTTTGCTTTTTTGATAGAACAATCGTTTTTATCGAAGTGAGAGGTGATTGCCGAGCTATCCAGTTCTATAATTTCTCCATTTTCGTAGAATTCTTTCATTGATCGGTACTAATCGATGGAAGGGAAAGGTATATGAAAGTGTACTAGCGAAACGGGTCAGTCATTAATAACAGTGGTGTTAAAAAGAATGACGTAAGTAAAAGGAAAGCAAAAAAAAAGCAAACGCCGAAAGTAATAGAAAGAAAAATGGAAAAGAAGAGGCTGAGACAAAAGCAAAAATGCCGATGTTAGGATAATTGCTTTTTGAAGGGGAGAGGTAAGGTACACAAGGAAAAAAAGGACCGCAATCGTCAGCCTCAGAGAGAGAGAAAAAAATCCTTGCCCTTTCCTTCTTGCCAATATAACAAGGGAATAGATATAACCACCCGCGGTTCATATTTGGTCAAACTAACTGGAAACAAAAAAGAAATCTATCGCAAAAAGGAGAAACACCGACATTTTCAATGGCTATTTTCATTCCGTCTTTTATGTTATTACATACGCATTCATTTAAATCTCGGACGATAAGCCATAAATAACATCTTCGACGGAGCGCGCGTGGCAAGCATACCGTTTCCAGTTAGCATTCCACAAAAAAATAACCTGCCGCAAAAAGATCGATTTAGGGAAGAAACATGTTTTAAAGAGACGAATAGAAACAAGAAAAAAAACACTTAACATTGTGCCACACAGCTAAACAGGAATTCCTCCAGTGTTTATCCACAGTTATTTTAGACCAATTAAAGGGGTCGTTTGCGTACAATGATGGTTGCACATGTTGAGTGTTGTGTATCTAAACAAAAGACTTAACTTTCGCGTGTTTTGTTAGGACTTGCAGAGGTCTGTGAGTGATACCTCGAGCTCTTCTATCACCGTACCTTGAATCGTCGAACTTTGACGTAACAAATCTATCGAAGAACGCCGTGGGAAGGTGTTGTTGGGAGAAAGAAAATCACATGTGTGTAGTGTGCAACATCGACCGAGTCCGACATAGATTGGAAGCTATTCGAGAGGCTACGTATCTCAGGTAAATAACGAACCCGACCCCTTTCACACCTCTTGAACTCCTCCATAAGATTCGATTGTTGCTTTCGGACATTTATTGCACGCAACCCTTGCCGGAAAAAATAAGTCTTGTCAGTAAAGATATGTTCGCTCATAATCGTTGAAATTTAAACGATTGGCTTTCCCACACTTGCCGGTTCCGGCTCGCTCCTTCAGCTGCTGATGCTGCAGCCCTGCCTTAACATATTGCTGACGAAGATGCTTAATAGTTTCACCAACAACCTTCAATGATTGCCTCTTTCGTGTTTTTATTTACCTGTGTGTTTTAAAAGAATAAATCTCAATAGAACGCATAGTCACGCATAGGGGGCTTACACGCATAAACTCTCCATGTAAAAGACCTTTGACCCAAAGCCAACTCGAAAGGCAAACAATCGATGATGATGGTTTTGTCCTTTTTCTTCTTCATTTACGGATTCTCACGATTGAAAGTTTTGAGTAAAAGTGAAACAGGAAACGATTTTCATACAAGCCAGTTGTTGTCTTGAAAAGCACAAAATTATACTGAGGGGTATCTATCTTTCGGCAACAAAAAGACCAAGAATATCTGAATTCACTTTCTCTTTTCCAATTCTAATCATCTGCTTAGACTGTAAATAGGAAGAAGACACAACGCGAGCCATAAAATGAGAAGAGTTTGCCTTTAATGCGATAAATGCGCAGCCATAAGTGGAGTGGAAACTTTGTTTGTTACAATCGCATATTACAAGAAGACGCTCATTCAGCAAGTTCGATTGGAGATGAGTTATTGGGGGCTGTAAGCCATAGACTTCAACAATGCATCGTTATTACAAGATCAAGAAGACCACATGGGTGGAGTGGTAAAAAATAAAGCTGAAAGATGGGAACAAGCTGCTTTTTCCTTACTTCTAATATTCTATTCGAATCACAGAGCAGGGCATACGTTGCTTGTGACCGCCAATAGTTCCCCTACTTGCAAGTAAAGGGCCATCCTGATCGTATTTCTTCCCATCTTTTATGCCACAAGAAAAACGATTTTAAGTTTATGATAGAGATCTCGAGTTCAAGTTATCCGCTTTCACTCTGCATTGTTGAATTGCAAATAGACCGAACACGAACCTGCAGTTTGTCAAAGACTATTATGTGTAACCTGTTATGAGAGAAGACGAGGAAGAAAACCATGGCTCGCTTCGTTCTCCCCTCTCTTTGACATTTAATTGCTAAATTGGCTGCGCGTACGCTGCAGGGTCCGGGTGGATGCAACGGAGCATAGCTGGAAGATTGGCACAAAAAAGGGGAGGCAACCTGTCTAGGTCCATTGGGTCTCCTGTTTTTTCTCTTTTTTCACTAGCAAAAGATCAGACAAGACAAATGGGTAAACCAGCTATTTTGCAAAGAAACACGCAATCAAAATGCAATGCAATCATAACGCAGACAGTTGGACAAGGTCCAGTTTGCAAGCCAATTTAATGTCTATGCCATTCTGACTGTTGTCTTCTTTGTACAGTTTTGCCAGGAGCAGCCTCCTCCGCCGTCACATTGTCTTGGAAAGAAGGAGCAACAATCTACTCGGTCCAATACAAAGTCGATGATTACCGGACAATCTGCAAAGCCAACAACAGTCCGCTAAGCCAGCTGGATGATTCGAAAAAATAACGGTTTATGACAACAATAAGGTAAGCGTCTCCTCCCTATTCTCAAATCACTTTTGTCCGGCGATTAAACCGCAACGTTTTGCACAATATCTTATTTTTTTCGGGGGAATAAAAGCAGCTTGAAAATGATTCAGTTATGATTGTCGGCTTTCGTAAGGCGGCTCGTTTCGGTAGCCATTCTTTTTTAAACATAAAAGATAGTATGTCTAAAGAACAGAGTGTAATAAAAACAAAAACAACAGAATACAGAGGCAAAAAGGCGAACAAGCAATTGCGCAAACCCCCCGATGAGCTTGACCTGCTACACTGCGGAGGACGATCCTCCGAAAAAAACCGCAAACAGCAGTAAAACTAGCGAAGCAAAATAAAGCGTAGCAGGAAAAAACAAAAGGTGAACTTACTCCCCAAGTCGAATCACTTTCACAGCCATCAAACACGCATCTTTCAATCTTTCTTTGTATTTTTTAAACTCTTTGATTTTCGAACGTTAGTCGACAAGGTCTTTCATAAATCCCATTGAGTTTATTTCACAGAATAGTTGTATGACCCTACCAACATTCGTAAAGTGATTCTCCGCTATTGTATATATCTTTAGACCGTAGCGAATTTCCCTCTGTCCGTCCTTAGACTTCCACCCTTTTTTAAAATTCCGTACTGCCCCATCAACTAATTAACCGGGAAGAATAAAAATCTCAAGTGTTCTGTGATGTGAGCGCGGTTTCTGCTTCAAATTACACAGTGCGATTCGAAGCCGAATCGGTTTGATTAACACGGTCACCGCCTCTATACGGTGAGTGTTTGTAGGTTTTTCTGTGTGTAAATAAGCTTCACACGGCAGAGGCTTATGGCAGCTTTACACGCAATCCATAACCAATCCCGAAAATTCATAAAAGAAATTTTTTATTAAAGCCTGTTTAAACAAATAAAACATACAAGTCTTGACTTAGATAATAAGACAGGTAACCTCTTAGTGTAATAGCGCTAGTGATAGCCTCACTGTCGGCCTGACTATCAAAAGATAATGCAAGGTTCGGTATTGGTTTTGATTAAATTTCATCAAAAGATATGACCCTCGGTGATCCCGTTCCAAGTGAACACGATGACCGCAAGAAAAGTAAACACGCAACACGGCGAACTTTCGGCTTTAAAAGTACACGATAATCGATTTTCTTTAAACGGTACCGGGTTTCTTTCCCAGCGGTTTGTGTTCGTCATCCCACTCTGGCCGTCCTAGAAAAACTATGGAGCAAGACCGAGGCTTGATACACGATTTTTTACCTGAAAAAAAGAGATAAAACCAAGACGGAAAAAGAAACGTGAAATAGTTCCGAAAGGTTACGAAAGAAAATGGCCTGACAGTTATTCTTAGAGCGAGAAGAAACTCACGACAGAGTGGGCCACACACCTCGATCCTTAAAGAAATCCACAAACACAACGGTAGAAAAGGTGGGCTCGACCGGCAGCTTGGGTCATTAAACAAATGAGGCAAAGGTAAAAACAATTATAGGTCCTTATTTTGCGTTTTGGTCCATAGCTGGAATAGTTTTTTGTGGGGGGGGGGGGGATGAGGAGGAGAATTTGAGAGACCCGCCTTATTTTTTGCCTTTTTTATTGCTGCTTTTTTCGGTGCGTCAATAACTTCTTTTGTTTCAAACGTACCGATTCTTTCGGTGGGTTTTCTTAGAAAAGATCCTTATGCCAATTTTATTCCGTAATTATGTGCGTCGTGTCCCGTAAACTGTCCATACGTTGCCCGGCGAAAGAATTGCACCACTTCCTTCAAGTTATTCATCAATAACAAATGAAACGCAGTGGTAGCAAATTTGAATCTGTTTCTCCTTATAACGTTTTTTTTTCGATTATTTGAGAGGTCGAAGAAAACAAGATATCCAACAGTGAAAACGGAAGGCTCATTTGCATTCGAATGTCTTGTGCAGAACAAAAGCTTTGTGTTAAGGTTAAACAGCCATGGAAAACAAGCAAACGCTAGTAAAAAAACAAAAGAGAGACCTCACACAGAAGTCAATTTGCAGCAAAACCTCGACATGATACCTTGTACGGATATGTAGCCGAACCAATTGTCCAACAGCTTGTTAACCTCCAATCTCACTTCAACGTTTAAGAGAATACGACCTGAAAAGACCGCCGTTCTTGTGGGAGGAATTTCATTACCTTAAAATTCGGAGGCGATATCGAACCAAAACCGATGAAACTCGTAAATCACAGCCAATAGCTCACCTGTGGTCCTTCATTAGCATACCAAAGAGGCTACCGTCTTCTTTGAAAAGGCATCCATCGCTTTGACTACCATACTCTGGCCAGCGGTAAACCATTTATGCAAAATATTGTCACACCTAATTGCCCATTTTGGTTGAGAACAAAAGGGAAACAGCGCATGTTAAATGGGGACCTTCTTCGTCTGAGCCCGGCCATTAGAGACTCTGCCACCAACGACTGGAACGGCAATTGCTACCACAACATAGAGGAGCATCTGATCTACTTCATTCGATGGCCAAGAGAACTGAAAAATCAATAAGGAATTTTCGAAACGAAAGAAGACAACGCAAACTAAAGCAATTCGTCTTTATTAATTATTCAAAAAACAAAAATGTTGTAACTCGAATCCACTACATCACGTGAACTTTAAAGAACGAAATGGGTGAAATGGTTCCCCTTTTTTTGTTTTTATTTTTGTTGGTCCAACCGATTGGTTTCAACTTTCCTGTCGCGTTCAACGTAATTCAATCCCGTTTCGTCTGGACTTTGTGGTTAACTCTCTTTTCAAGAGAAAGATATTCCTAACAACAGATCAACATAAAATGCAGAAAAAGGGGAGCGTATGGAATAGAAGTTAAATGAGTGGCTGGAACTTGGCATAACTCAGTGGAAACCACATGAAAATCGTGCACGACTCTCAGTCATCTCGTGTTACATCGACCTTTGTCATCAGATTCAACTTGTTGGTGGTTTGTGCACTCCTCCGGTATTTCCTTTTTTTGTTTTTACTTTTTGATCTCTATCTTCTTATTACCAGTCGCTCATTTTCAGTCTAGCGAAGGAAGGAAGCGGAACTAAACAAAGGCAACTATGATTGCCTTTCTTGTTAATAACGTGGTTCTAACAGCCTTGATTACCATCTCACGTGGTAAGACAAAGAGGGAACCCTCTTTCTAACCGCAGTTGCAAGTTTCGCCTTTCGTGTTGATGAACATGTAGACAGGCCTGTGTGTTCACAAGAGTGACGCCAAGACGTGAGGGTGATGATGAACACACGTCCGTAAGCTTGTCACTGATACGCATGACACCCTACTCCGCCGGAAGAAGTCCACTTGAGCGTCTTTGTGGTTCACAACCACCGATTTCCTTTGATTAAAATGTCAATGCCAACTATCTGTGGTCGTTCGTTGTTGTTTTTCCATGTTTTTTTTTGCACTAACACGATCTCGTTTTTGCAGTTTTCGTAATAGGGGATCCGTAGCTTTTCAGATTTAAGGCAATAGGGCATCAGTAGTTGTTTCTGCGCATCTAACGGGACACAGACTTTTACGATTTCAAGTGCTTTGCCGAATATTTCAGTGGAAAAACAATTGTGCTAAGCAAAATTAAAACCCATTCGAAATGGAACTAGGCCACACAGGGAAAACCTTTTTTGGGGCGTTAAATCCAAAGTGATGCCCGTGGGTGGTTTTTTACATCCTATCCGCATTTCAGTTAGATCATTTAGATATTTTTGTAGGAAAAAGATTGCAGGTTATTGCAACATAAAATTAACATGCATTGAAAATTCCCCGCCCACTGTATAACAGGAGTCTTCCCCAATTCTCAGATACGCGAATATCTTAACGAAGAGAAAACCTCGGAGGATCGTGTAAAAACATAACAGAACACACGTCTGCTAGAACTAGGGCAACCGCAATTGCACACGCCAGGTGGAGGCTTTGAGATGTGCGACTGGAACACTTATTTGCCACCCCACTAGCCACACACAATTCCTTTTTTCTTTCTCTTATCCAGGGAAAAGTCCGAGTTTCACCTAATAGAAGTATAGGGAAGAAGAGAACATGGCTGCCGTGTCGGTGCTCCAGGTTAGCCTCTCCTTTTCTTCTCGCTCTTTTCTAAGTGGATAATTGCTGATGAAATTATCTGCGCTAGTGCTGCTGACTTGTCTCGCCGCAAGAAGAAAAGAATAAATAAAGAGCTTGTGCATATTGGGAACAACAGAGGATATATACAGGCACTGTCTGTAAGGGGAGGATAGAGTCGGAGATGCGCAGTAGAAAGAAATGGCATTCAACACGAAAAGGTCGGCCATTTTCGATGGGTTAGCACCAGAACACCTTTGAGATAAAAGACACACTTGACTTTTCGGTAGTGAATGGATCGCAAATGGTCTCATTCTTCTTCCGATTCCATTCAATGAGAAGCAACCGCCGACTCGCCCTAGACATTCAACTGATAAGCCGCTTAAAGAGTTTGAGGAACAAAAGACAAATCATCAACCCACCCCTTCTCTATTTAAACTTTGAAAACCATTTCACCAGTGTTTGAGGGCCCATCTTTGATCTATATATGCGCTACTGGAGCTACTGATTGACTACTCAGCCGGATGATTTGCCACAGACAATTTAGCCCACCTTGGCTTCCCTTCAGTTTCCGGTTGTGTTTTTTTACATGCCTCTTGTCAGTTCCTTTTTGACTACTCCAGCCATATCATTTGTCTTTTCTTTCTCTAGTTCGTGCGTATAATTTGGACTTACGAAATGGTCCGTTCTATTCCGGAACTAGAACCGTTATGTTTTCAATTTTTATTCAAAACCTGCATGACGGCTTTAAAACTGCAAGAGAACAAATCAGCGGCCTCCTTTTTAAAGGTTTCTGACGTGCACTGTACTGTTATTCCGTTTTATGCAAACTGTGCCTTTAGTTTTTGACATTCAGCAACATCCGTATAACCCACCATTTGTGAAGCATCCCTCTTCTCGGCATATTGAACCGGTAGTTTTCGCAAGCTGCTACTTTGCTTTTGCTGGCCACTTGTGACGATAAACGACCTTCAGCTGTCATCTTTAATTTTCGGGGATAACAACAGTCGGGGTAAACAAACAAACAAGAGGCAACGACCTTACGATGAGGCTCGTTTGTGCCATACGGTACAATGCCGCTCTATTTGGTGAATCCTGGGATGATTTTAAAATTCCTATGATTATCAGATTGGCTTCTGAGAGACATTGTGAATACCAGGTGGGAAACAATCTTCTTCTTTTTGTCTGGAAAGGTCACAAGGGATTGCTGTCTCCCGTTAAGACGGAACGAATCTCAAGCTAAACGAGCGCAACCAATTCGTACGGCAATAAGTCTACTAGAAAGAAGGATACCAGTTTTACTTTTCTTTTCATTTCAACTACCTTCAAAGGGGAAATCACTGTTTATTCAAGTTAACCACACACCACGTAATCATCGAGATGACCTATACTTTGCACAAGTGGTACACTAGTAGTACAGTCGATTGTAGCAATTTCAAATCACAAGATTTTGAAAATCACCCGAGCTCACGAATACGGATAATACGCCATTCGCGTGTGTTAGGCTTCTTTTTGCCCTCTGGTATTTCCAATCCTCCACGCAATATTAGACGATATAACTTGCACACTCAATTTGATGGCGAAGGGGATCGATACAAATTAGATATTCAATCCATCGACCCGCCCGAATGCAAAAAGGTCTTCCATTCGAAATGATATTCCATCGGATATAGTACAAGTGTATCTACCTGAGATAATGCTACGTATGGGATGATGTTTAAACTCGATGCACGCAACGAAGCGGATCACTAGCACACTTTTTTTTTTCCCTTTTGATGGTGGTGGTATTGTTATCACTCCAGCTGGCCATTCTTCATCTTGCCGAACTTGTTCTTCCATAGTGTCTTGTAAGGAGGAGATCGAGTCCATCTTATTAGCATATAATGGGGAGCCAAGTGTTTATTATTCAAACCCACTGGCCAAGGCCCTAGGCTCGATGCTGCTCTTGCTGGATGTACGTGCAATGCGGGGTGTATATCAGTGATTACGTACATTGCGCAGCATGAAGAGAAAGAAGGGAGAGGAAAAGAAACCTTGCGTTAACGGTAGCGCAGCGTATTGTTTTCGAATCGAACCTGCAATTAACTCGGCTCCACGTTGACAGCAAAGCTACAAAGAACGAGATTGATTGAATTTGATGCTCGAATGCAATTCCAGATAAAACCGTGTAACATTCTGGCTAGTCCGCCTTGCCAACACAAACATTTCATAATGCAAATTCTGTATTTCTTTTACTTTTAATACGGATCCAGCACCTAGGGCAGTAAACTCAGTATCGGTAAATTATCTTCCTTATTCCTTTATAGTTTTGACAAAAGTTATCACAGAATGCCCTGAATTTCAACGGACTTTTTTTCGTTATTGAGAAGACGTTCTTCCCCCTCATCCAATCCCCCAAACAAAATAGAAAGAAAAAGGGTTAAAGAAGGCTAGACTAAAAAAAAGCCAGGTCTCATCGAACAAGCAACGCCCCTAAAAAAAAAAAGATCAGCCTAGAATATCGTATGAAAAAGTATCCGCTTTCGATTCCGGTGGTCCGGAGTGAAGCCGACCACAGCGGTGATAACTGGAAGACATCATCTATCTTTACCATATTTTTTTTTCTAGATTGTTTTCTCTTAAATTCGTTTCCACTTGTTGTAATTTTTTTTGTGCGCTGGTTGTCGCCTCAGCTTAGCTCATACGGGCTACTGGTTATGAACTTGATAAGATACATCGTAACGGAAAAAAAAGAAGCGCTTGTTCAAGTAGGAAAGCACCCCATACCTCACACAGAAAGTGGTAATGAACACTACGGGCAAGCATCACCTTGACGATGTATCGCCGGATGGTGGGGAATATAATGTAACAGACAAGAAGCCCCAACAGCCACGCCCAAACTTTGATCTTTTCCTGTCGCCAGTTTCCACTTAACTGCGTTTGTTGTGCTTGCATGCCCTTTCAACAAAGGGTTCACTCTGTTTTTCGTTCATTCACCTGTATCAGACTCGGTGTCTAGTATTGGGCTATCGCAAATGACATCCACTATCATGCTGAATTCCGGAATTCCAGAATAAAAAATCAGTGTGAAATTTCGAGTCAGATCCGTAATGTACTATTGTTTTCAAAGAATTCCAGACAAATGGAAATTGATCTTTAATCGATATTGTTAGACCAACAGTCCTACAGTACAGCTATCATGACTGGTTGCATACTTTGCCATCATGTCTTGTTCATCGGTGCGTGTCGCAACTCTGGATAGCCATGAGCTATTTGAAAATTCAGCCCAGTGGAAGGGCAGAGTTTAAACATAGTGGGATTGTAACTTGAATCTTGTACAGTATAATAGGATAGCCTCCCCTCGTATATCTTTCTCCTTTTTTTATATTTCTTCTCGTGCTTTATTCTCGATATTTAATGGACCAAGATAAGGAGGAAAAAGAGGGCAGGATGAAGGCTGTCAGGTCGAATAAGCCGCAATTCCAGTGACAAGTGAAGTGCATCTTCTAGCAGGTCAAGAAACCAAAGCAAAGCCTAGCCACGTTCTCTCTCTATGTCCACCGTATTATTTAGTAGCAGTCTACATTCCAACCTGTTGATACTTTCCCTCTTGTTTTGTATGTCCCCCGTTTCGTTCCAGACACACAGATGAAATCTATACGAAGAGGGATGCACCCCTCGTTCACAATTTCCTCACAAAAAAATTTAGTTCGCAAGATCCCTTTTGAAATTCGTTAAGTAAACAAGAAGGAGCACGAGTGAACACTTGCCCATCATCCACTATATTTACGGTAACAATATCGGCAGCTTTTTGGGCGTATGTGCACCTGTCTTGGTCAGTTGTTACGACCTTTTTTTATTCTTTTGCGAGTGTTCATTATAACTAGCTTCATTTGATTGTCCACTATGCTGACATGGAGTACCTTTGCAGTCATTTTCAGTGAGCAAACAACTGAAACTTGTCAAAGGGAACGAGACTTTCTTTCTAAGTCCCACGGATTTTCGTTTTGTTGTAGTTATATTGCCTGACCAGTAGCCCAGCGGGGACGGTTTTTTAGCCCTTATACAGTTCTAGATCTATCATAAAAAAATGAAATGAAGACTGGGACGAAGACGAGACGAGAAAAAACAGCGTGAGATGAGGAATATCAAAACATGGTTTGTTTTTATTTATTTTCTTGTGGAGACACGCAAACAAAAATGAAGTAGCATCTTGGCCATCATTTTAAGATGATGCATGTTGATGAATTTGTCTTAAAATTTAAAAAGATTAGATGCTACTGTTTTATGCAAAGCTATATGGGCCTAGTGCCCTTGCATGTAAACAAGGAACTCATTTCAGAATAACGTGACAAGATAAGAATATTAATACGTGCTTGATATCTTGTATTCTTTCAGATTGCTTTACCTCTTACGGTAAATTTCACATTGACGCGCTAGGACAGGTAGTCGTAATACAGATCTCGTATTCTATTAGGGTAAGACGAACAAAGGCTGTATTCTTTAGATGATTTTCTTTGTTTTGTTACTGTTACCTGAACCTTAGCCATTATAACCATCTGGTACGATGCTACTATCTTTTGGCGTGATGAATACATCTATTGTGCGTTGACCGTACATGCATTCGATTTACTTCTATAGCAGCAACCAGATGATTAATACAACACCATCTTGAATCTATATTGTTGTACGAGGCTACCAACCAAAAAGAATTACAATTTTCAATTTTTTTTTAACACAGAAGACGATAGCGCATTTTGCCTATCCGTGTTCAATAGAAAAGACGGATGCGAGACATAAAACGTTGCTCATTCGAGTCATAAATGAATTTCATCTCCAATTAGTCGGCGCACTATGGATACTATTTAAAAGAAATAAATTCCGAGGTGCTTCAGCTCTTCCTTTTTTTCTTGCACAATGGGTTATGGCTACACTATATTGCGTGTACGTACCTACCCTTTTTACCTATAAACTCCCCCCACTACCAAAACGAGGGGGACACCTGCTACGGTGCGTCTCATTAATCAGATGATATACATTAAAAGAAAAAAATGGAAGACGACAACCATATCAACGAAATTCTATGTATTTGGTCTATAAATGCACTTGACTACGAGTCCCATTTAACAAAACTTGTGACTATAGGGCCTCTTCTCCAGCAGCGATAGGAAAAAGCGCCGCTTTGCTTCAATTATCCGAAGCATTCATTCCGAGTTTTAACACCGTCAAAAGAGCGTCATCACTCTGTCAGAGTAAACCCCTTTCCTTTATCTCAGTGGAGGAAGAAATTATAGAGGCTCTTACTGTTGTGCGCTGGCCTCTTTACTCTAATTAAATCGGTGTAACTGTCTAACCGCTCAGGATTTTTTTTCAGGCAATATTCACCGTGATTGCTTTGAGCTTCAGTGAAGAGATTTACCATTAGAGATTCTTATTTTTCATTTTCCACCTTCCATTACGAATTTACGAGATAAATTGCTCTTTAAAAATCTGGCAATTGTGCAATTGAGAGAGGGAAAGAAAGGGTGTAAGCTCATTAGTTTGTGCAGGTTTCTTGCCCATCGTTATTTCATTGAGAGCTCTCTTAAGGAAAGGCCACACACTTCGTTTGCAGTTAGCAAACAAGTTTGGGTTTGTTTGCAAGTGCCAATTATAGTGTGCCAATTTCGACACGCGCGCAACGGCCGTACAGTGCAGTTCCAATTTATGTGCGCATTAGAGACATCATAGTGAAAATATACAGTAAGAAAGAGAGTGAAAGACAGTGTGAAGTGTAGGTGATACGGTGAGAGTAATAACAGGTGAAAAACAGGTAATATGCAAATATCTTGGGCCATTATGTGCTGATATTTTAGTTGTATACTCTTTGATGCACTTGTTTTTCATGAAGAAGATGTTGAAATAATCATACGCATAAATGGCGATAATTGACCAACAAGGCTGCCAAAAGAAAGCGCTCACCGATCCAGTAAATGGTGGACGTAATTGCAAATAGCCAATATTTTAAGTACTCGAATTGTGAAACGTCTGCAGCGAGGAGAATGGCGCCACCGATGAAAGGAAATTCTAGGATTCAACGGGTAATTGAAGCTATTATTCGGTATGATAAATAAGTAGTTGAGAACAGCATTGAACACGAGCCGCCGCAGATGTTAATCACAGAATTCAAATTCAGCCCGGAGCTGTTTTTTCCGTTTCATATGTTCTGACGAGTCTTCTGTAAATATCGGTCACTTGTTGGAGAGAAAGCAATAGCGGTGCGATGCAAATTTAATTTGTGCATAGTAGTGAATTGGATTTTCTTTTGATGTTTCTTATTGGGATGGGGTTACATTTTTTGCTACCTATCCCCTTCAAACACCTGAAATTTACCTGTGACAAAAAAAAATAAGGAAATAGAAAAAGCTTTTTGTATAGCTTACCATACCCCACTTTCCAGGAAGGTTGATAATCGTTTGTGTTACGAACCACTACCCTTTTTTTCTTTGAAAGCGCTTGCGCATCCACGAACTCCAGACAGGTTCGTAAGACACGTGTACGTTCCAATTTTTCCCCGTACTCAAATCCACACAAAAAAGGAAAATTAGAAAATTTTCTTGGTCCGCAAAGGCCGTGCGGAAGACACCCCCTTTTCACGTGTGCCGTTGTAGCGATAAACGAGTTAATGAGTCGAGCTTCTTTAAAACGTCATTATCTATTTACCCTTACGAAAAGAAAAAAGGAAAAATTATTTTTTAATAAGTCAGTTTGAGGTGCCCAAACAGCTAAAAAGAAAAGAACGAGCCGACAGACAGTGCGCTAGTGCGCTAGTGTGTACCCCACTTACGGCCTGAAATGATAGCCAGTACGCCGGATATGATTCTCGACCACAAAATTTTGTTTGGAACTTTTTATGATTTTTTTTTTATTATAACAGAAATCTCTATGGGGCTTTTTGATGCAACCGCACATTTTGATTTCATTCTCCACTTAACCTCGGTCACGAAACAGCCAGCGCTTCATGTGGCAAGAGCCTCCCGGCGGGCAAGGTGAACGCCGATACTCAACACGCGCATGGTATAACAATCTTTATGAATATGATAACACAATTATATCGTATGATCTTTGAAAAAAAACTAGTGCGTGTTATTTTCTTCCCCCTGTTCTTTTAAATCTCGCCATCGGCATGGACGGCGGTCGGCGTTTATAATGGCATCGCGTGTCACGCGCATTTAATAGGCGTTTGTTATTCGTGCCGACGACGACGACATACCCCTGGCATTGTTGCTATATAAAGAGCCTCCTACTTATCTGGAACATGGAAAATAAAGTAAGTCGTCTTATTTAACATCTTTTTTTATTATTATTTGAGGCGGATGTTTGCGTCATTTGGTTTGTTTTAAAAGTAATAAGATCTTATTCTTCTATAAGGATATTTTGCTGCCTCAAACTAATTTTCTTTTGTATTTTAACTTCTCTAATCAAACTGTGTTCGCAATTTATTTAGGTATTAGAAGTGTGTGTGGAGCACACAGGCACTGGCAAGCAAATCAAATAAGAATTGATACACTAAGACGCGGATAAACGAAAAACAAACGAACCGCAAGACACGCTTCTCTGTTATTATTTCGGCCAGCTGCTAATCTGAAAATCGGAAAACCAAATGTTTGAAAAGTGGTAAAATGCCGTTGTTGAACTGTGCGAACCAATTTCGATTTTGTGTGTGGGACATGGAAATGAAAAAGGTAAAATCAACTTGCACCGTAAATCCATAAATCCGGCCAGGCCGGCATGTAATGAATGGGGACGGCCCACGTGTGCGAAATGTATCACTCCTTTTCTCCACTCAAAAGCGGAATAATAGTGCTCCACATTTTGTCCTTTCAAAAGTACTCCACACCTTTACAATGGAACCCTTTACAATCGCCTTCCCTTTTATTGACGGCCCCTTTTTTGCGCTCAATTGTTGATTTCACACGAAAAGTCTATATTTGGACAGAAAGGGTTTTAGACTGACGAGTATGAGGAACATCTAGAGCAAAGTTGAGGGTCTTTTCAAACCCCATCGATCTTTGTCAATCTTAGGGTAGCCTATGTGGAACTTGTTGCACAGCGGTCGGCTTTTTAACCGAGTGGGAGGTATAGAAATGTTTTGCTTATTCTAGACATTGCAAGAAGACGGAACCCAGCTGAACTGCATATAGAAGTGTGTCAGAAAGCCAAGCCACCCACATCGGTATTTGTTTTCTTTTCGTTTTAGTTAACAGCTAGTAGATCTTATTCTCTTTCATTTTTTAGATTTCATTTCCGGAGCCACTTGAAGTCTCCTAGAAAGCGATACCTCGCCTAAAGAATGAAATGAATATCCCCCTTTTTCCATTCATTGATCTGAGTTTTATTTATGATAAGACTATCTTCTTTTTTAAATGGACGTTTTTCATTTCCAATTTCAACAGGGCATTGAGAAAAATGGAATCACAGTCGCTGCGAAGTAGTGGGACGAGGTCAATTTCCTACCCATTCAAAGGAGTGAAGAAAAATGCGGAGGGGGGGTTCCAGCTAAACGAAATCGAATCAATAAATCCATCAAGCTTGTTGAGAGATTTTGGAGGTCAAGAAAAGAAAACGAGATAAAACGAATGGTGTTGAGCTAGGAAACCCTTTCCAACTAATAGTAACACTCCGCGGATGGTAGGTAGTTCGTTACGTACTTCCTCGATTAAAAAGCAGGATGATTTTAGTTCACATGAGGCTTTTTCATCAGCGTTGATTTCAACTTTGGGCATCATCATTCTTTTGAAAGAGTTTATGTTTAAAGAATAAAGGAATGGGAGAGAAAATGGGCACATAAAAGATATCATCAATCGATACTATCTTTCAGCGGCCAGCCACCTGGAGCTCTCAGGTCAGCAAAAAGTAACTCACCATCGCCATGCCATCCATAAACCAATTCCAATATGCATAGGTGGGTATTCCTAGTTCCCTTTCCGTTAAAGCATTCGCTATATGCAGTCCACATCGATATGGAATTCATTTAAGCCTTTTATTTTGAACACCGGGACATCAAACCATCGAGCATGAGTTTTTGATCGCTATAAACAAAAGTTGTAACGCTATACTTTTGCATTTATTAGAAGGTGGACGATGGTGTTGAAAATGAAAGACTTATGAGATGTTTTTTTAATAATGTAATAGAAGGTAACTTTTGGGATCAACCTGTCCTGTTATCGACATTTTGGCTCGTATTCTTCGATCCGATTTTGTAGAGCTATGAGTTTTCTTTTATTTTGAAAGTAGAATCGAACGAGTTTCCGCATAGAACTTAGCTTACCTTACAAGAGATGGAAGCACGTGAAAAGACGCGCAAAAGAAGTCGATTTAATTTTTGAATTCATAATTAAAACCACTTTCTCTTCGAAATCGATCACTTTTATGGCGGTTGTATTTGTATGCCGCGCCTTTATCATGTTTCACAGCTATGTAATCAAAGCGCCGAAAAAGCAAACAAACGTCCCGAAAGTTAGAAGCTACATTGTTCTATCCCAATCTGCTGGGCCTAATTTAAAGCTTACACGACCCTATGTACAGTTTCAATTATTCGTTGCCCTGAATTTTGAATTGCAATCGATAAAGCGATCATATCGACCAGCTGCTCTTCCTTCGCCTGCGCAACATACGGAAGACATTGAATGCCAGTGATTTAATAAAGCGAGCGCACATCCATCGTGATTGTCCGTGTAGTTTGCTCATTCATACAGTTAATACGGTAGGCTTGTTTCATTACACAATTATGGGCAACACCGCTGTTGTTTGCACCTGTATTTTCAATGTTTCACGGCCGAAAGGTCAGTGACACTTTGCACCTTGCGGCATTTGATGTCATTTCATGACCTAGTCGTAAGATCAAATCAGGAGTCCTAAAAACGTTACGTGGGCTGGGATAAGAAACCCCATCAGGCAAATGACGTCTAGCTTTACCTCCATTAGCGCCACTTGCTTTGTTGTCAACTTGTCATACGTGCCAGTCTCTGCTTCCAACGTGCCGATTATGCACGTATTTTGATTTGTGCTCTCTCTTCATCAAACACGTTAAGTACTTGACAACTGTCATGCTCCGGTGAACGTTTCGATCTTGCTACGAGTACTAATAACAAACATTAGTACACAATCAATCGGCCACTACATCTGTCTTCTCAGGCTATCATTTCAAGCCATCAGGTATTTGTTTTTTATACGCAAACGTTGACAGAAAGATGACATCATAATATTTGAACAGGTTTATAGAGCGATGTCTATAATGTCAGAGGAAGCTGTCATTCGATGCGAATGGACAATCAACGAACGACCGGAAAGAGGCGCTATCTGGATGTCGAATTTGGTGCCTTTTCACGCGGACAATTGTTTCCGTTTCGGGCTGAAACAATCCACAATGACGCTGTACTTTATCAACGTTTACCCATGCAAATCGGGATTCAAAATATCGCACGTCTACCTCATCGCTCCCGGTGTCAACGGCGAAGAGATGACGTTGAGAACCGAACCCAACGAGCCGGCCATTCAAATGTTCACGTTCGTCCTCGAGGGCTATTCCCACACCGACGTCCTGACGTCGTACAATTTCTACATCCACGTCGTCAAGACGATCGATGATTACAGTTACCAGCCAGTAGACATTCGAATGGGTGGCGAGTATTGGGCAGCAGCCAAAGAGAAGCAGTTCACCGATTTCGAGTTCCTCGTCGGAGATCGTGTCTTCCCAGCTCACAAAGGTATCGTAGCTGCCCGGAGTCCAGTCTTTGCTGCCATGTTTAAGGCAGATATGATGGAATCCCGGACACAACAGGTCGTCATCGAAGACATTGAATCGTCCATCTTCGAAGAGTTCCTCTATTTCCTCTACACGGGGCAATTGAGGCGATCGGCAGCCGACGTATGTCTACAATTTTTTAAAATTTTAACCTGATTTTGAAAAGCTTTTAATTTGTTTGTAAAAGGTAAAATTGTTGATGGCAGCCGACAAGTATCACGTCGATACTTTAAAAAGCCTGTGCGTCATGGCAACAGCAAAGGATTTGGATGCTGATCATTTGTCAGCACTAGTCATGAAAATTGAATAAAAGCGAAAACAATTTCCGCAGAGGACCGCATCAAATTGTTTGTGAACGATCGTTATCATCTTCCTGCCAGAGAGATCTATGTAAGTGTTAATTGTTTCCTAATATTTCTATTTGTTACTCGGTAAAATGTTGGAGTATTATTTTTTCTATTATTTTTTTTTGTTTGGCTTTCCCTTTGTGTTAATAATTTAAATCGGAGTTTATTGTTGTTTTTGGAAAGATTATATATTTTTTGAAGTACTGTATCGTAAAAATTCACCAAATACCTAAAAATGTACTCAGAAAAAAACAAATCGTAAAACGGCCGTTAAGGTGTTTGCCCTGTCCCTAGCACAAGAAACTTAAAGAACAAAAACAAATTAGAAATATTTGGGGATGTATCGGGACCATCGTCTGGTCACTATGGTGAGTACGTAAAGAATTCCATCGAAACTAGCGTCTTGATTGCAATCACATGTTTTTGTTACTAGGCAAGGGACTTGTGTTTTTTCCCCTTGGATTTCCAATCATTTCATTTAGAGTTTAACTATTTTTCTACTCCCTCCCGTCATGTAGAGGATAGGTGGGTTGATCACGCGATACCGGAAATCACGCGTTCATTTCGTCGTCGTGTGAGGGATTTTGAATTGCGTTCCAACAAAACTGATGATTTCCAGTTTTTGCTTTCCGTATTAGGGACGCATTTTTACTGCCTAAAAGAAACGTTTCGTTAAAGAGAATTATTAAACCAAATGTGATAACCGACGTATCCCGTGATACCCAAACTGAGAAACCCCAAATCGGAAATGGAAGACACACTTTTTCTTTTGCCCCTCCTGGCATTTCCATTAAATCATTTTATTGTTTAACTTTTCTTTCCGACGTGATTTTTTCTCATTAAGGCGTCCCTTCTCCTGACTGAAATTTCGTTATGATCATTTAAAGACTTAGAATTCATTCGCTTTTTTTTTTACCGACCGCCGATAGAATAATAGCAAGAATAGGAGGGGGAAAAAAATTGGTTAATACAATGTCCTTTTTTTTTTTTTTTTTTTGAATAGCTACGTTGGATTAATAACGATAGAAATTGCTTTTTTTTACTGGCAATACACTTGGTTCAATCACATTTTTATGTCAAGGTTTGCGCACCATTAGCTGTCGAGCTAACCTCATCCATTGTTCACGCACTTGTTAATAGGACGTTTGACTGTGACATGATTACTGGTTTTTGGTTGGGTCGATCGGTGGTTTCACTTCTGGCTCAGTCATCGCAGTTACGGGTTTGACTTCTGGTTCAGCCATCGCAGTTACGGGCTTCACTTCTGCAGGCGCTTTGATTGCTGTCTCTTGAATGTTTGCTTCTTCCTCTTCTTCGTCTTCTTCGTCTTCTTCTTCTTCTTCCTCTTCTTTCTTAGTTTCAGGTTTCTTTACTTGAGTTTCGACAATTGCAACAGGCGTTTTGACAACAACTTTTTCTTCTTCCTCTTCTTCGTATTCTTCTTCCTCCTCATATTCTTCTTCTTCTTCCTTTGTTTCGGGCTTTGTTTGCGCTTCTACAATAGGTGCGGGAGTGCTGACGATGGCTTTTTCTTCTACTTTCTTTTCAGGTTCTTGCGTTTGAGCTACTTCAATTGCTGAAGGAAGTATAACCATCTCTTCCTCGTCTTCTTCTTCTTCCTCTTCTTCCTCCTCTTCTTCTTCTTCCTCTTCGACTTCCGGTTGTTGTACTACCGGACTAGCTGCAGCCGTAACAGCTGCAGTAATGGCTACCTCACATTTTTCTTCTTGTACTTCCTTCATTTCATCTGGAACTGTTGTAATTCTGCTAATGACTTCATCTTTAACTGGAGGAGCAGCTTCTGTGCTTACAGCAGCTTTAACGACAACCATTTCTTCTTCTTCTTCTTCTACTTCTTCCTCTTCTTGATTATCATCTCTCTCTGCAACCAACTCCGATTGCACCGGTGAGGCAACTGGTGTTGGTTCCATGACTTCTCTAGCTGCCAGAATGTGTTCGCTAAACGTCGCTGGTTTGACTGGATAACATAATTCTTCTACTTCCTCTTCTTCTTCTTCTTCTTCTTCTTGTTTCTTTTCTTCTTCTACTTTAACTTGTTTTTTGTTTCTGTCACATCGTTTGTTGCTTGAATGATTTGGTTCTCGATTTGATCTTCAATGGCCGTAACAGCTGTAAAATGAACTTCCGGTTGAATGGGGACAACTGCCTCGTCTTGCGATCCTTTCGATTCCGGAATACTCACAATCTCCGCTTCCGCAACGGCTTCACTGTGTTGGACGGTGCTGGTGATCTTTTGAACCGAGACCGTTTCATCTGCCAAGTTTTCCTTTTTCACCTGTTCTTCTCGCTTCCCTGGCATGACAGGTTCAGTTGCTGCTGGGCAGCGTCCAGCGGATTGAGCTCGGGCGGTAGCCATGACGGGTTTCTCCTCAACCGGTTCAATTTTCGCTTCAGTTAGTTCCGGCTTCGTTTTTCTGAAGAGAGTTGTCAAAACGACAGCGGCCGTGCCAAAAACGGCCCCGAGCCCGGCGGCCATAGCTCCGCTGATGCCTGAGATGCCAACGGAATGCAGGGTTGAGAAAAGACTCCCGCCGGAAGCCTCCCACGAAGCGGCCAGCGATCCCGCAGCTATTCCTACATGTTTAAATAACGATCGTCAAGTAAAAATGTTTCTCGTCTGGACAATTTTTTGGGTTCTACCAAAAAGGAAAAGAAGAAAGTTATGAGATAAGACAAGGCCATCAAAAAGACAACCATAAATGCGGCTTTATATTTGTGTGGCCTTCACCCAACCAGCCATAGGGGCCGGCCGGCAAAGTGTTTGGCAAAAGCCCTTTTGTTTCGCACGACTTGCGAATTCCTGTCGGTTTTTGCAGACTACGTCTACAAGGCCAGGTTAGTGAACTGAATTCTCATTGCAATTGTTGGAAAAAACAAAAAAAAATGATAAACTTTGCACTAAACTAATGGCTATATTCTTATCAAATTTTAGTCTTTTGCTCAACATAAAATGGCAAATATTACTGATTCACGCATTGGCATTGTATCGGTTAACCGATTAACTCACGCTACGATGTTTGGGAAAAGTTGTCATAGCAACCGATTGCAATCAGTTAACCTTAACAGAGGAAAAATGAAGCTGAAAAGAAATGCAACGCTAAAAGTCTGCTGTCATCTCGTGTGTTACTAACGATGAATCATGCATGTACCTGTGCTCGTGAATCCCATGGCCGACAAGGCCACGCCGGCCATCAACGGTGCAGCAAAACCGGCGGCCAATCCTACACCAACTCCGATCACGGCTCCGTGCATTTTGGAGTCTGCATCAGCGCCATCGCCCCCGGCAGCGGAATTTGTGCTATTTCCCATATTGATTGGATTTGTTTCTTCTTTTTCTTTTTTTCTGATAAGGATTTAGGGGGAATGATCGTGGCTGGCTTTTTCGTCACAGAGAAACCGTCAGCGAATGATATATAGACTTTGTAGAGTGAGGACTGCCGTTAAATTTAGAAGTGAATTGGGAATGGCACGGAAGTTCACCCCAGCTGAGCACAGACCGATGTGTGGGTAAAAAGAGAGAGAAAAAAAAAGAAACTTGACTTTCTTCAAGCCAAGTCTAGACGGCCTTAATAATGGTATCTAAAAATAGAAAATACTCGAACGTCAGGCACGCCGGTTAGTATAGATTTCCTGTATGAAATTTCGGATGTTTCAGTCCCAGCCGGGATGATTTTGCTTCTGTAATTTTATTTGTTCGTGACGTAATGTGGCCCCTCCCGTCTGGCGATTCAGCGATTGATCCAAGCAGTGAACTTTAAAAACTCTTTGATGCAAATGAGAACTAATGTTGAGACCACTCGGCTGGAGAGGCTTTTGCACGATGACAAAGCTACGGGACAACTGCGCACACAAAAGGGAAGGAGAAGGTTCGGGAGCGGCCGGAACGAGTGGTATGTTCCGAATTGTGTTAACAGATGCCCCCACCTACCGGTTTTGCAATTTCTCCCTTTTTTTTTCCCTCTCATTTTTCCCTCTCGGTATATAGATAGGTAAGTATAATATGTAAGTACTGCTGTAGCGAACTAGTGGTTAACGCAGTTAATCCGAACGCGGTAGTCTCGCGTTCGAATCTTAAAAAAGTCAAGCACTTTAAAATTCGTGATAACATCTCCTGGTGTATCGTGATATAAAACAAGTGCAAGATGAAATTTGCAAGTATAACTCTCGTGTTAATCAATCAATGTCAACCCGAGTTTAAGCTATGCATACATAAATGTATAAATTTTAAAATTTTCCACAAAGAAATCAAAGAAAATAATTTTGCTTTTAAGAAAAAACAAATGATTAATTTTGGCAACTTTAAAAAGATTTAAAGTAGAGTCAGACATGAGACAGAGCACATGCGAATCATTGAGGGAAATCCGCTCTGATGTGAACCGCGAATGGTTTGTCTCAAATTTCATCATTCGTCTTGGATTTGAACCTTCACTACCCCGAGTGGGAGCCGCCGACGCTAGCCACTACACCACCGGGATGTACGTTATTTAATCCCCCCAAATGAATACGCCGTAAAACGCTGATGTGGGAGAAGAAATTCCGCAATAGTTGTCTAATTTTGGACAAGCCTTTGGATCTACATTTTTTATAATTGGAAGGCTGCACGGTTGGCACTCCCTTACATTTATTTATTACGAAAATTTTTTGCGTGATTTCTTGGAAAAGAAAAAAACAGCATCCAATTTGTCAGACATGAATCAAAGCACACACGAATCATAGGGGAAACTCCACTCTGGCGTGAACCGCGAATGGTTTAATTCAAATTTCATCATGCGAATTGGATTTGAACCATCAACATTCATTGTCAAGACCCGCTGCCTTAACCGCAATACCACCGAAACACATACTAAAAAATAATAAACAATAATGTTACATTATCGATTACAAAACTATGTTTTAATTTGTTGGTTAAATAAACATAAACTAGACATCAGACGTGAGTCAAAGCACATCCGAATCATTGCGGGAAAACCCACTCTGACGTGAACCGCGAATGGTTTAACTCAAATTTCATCATTCGTCTAGGAATCGAACATTAATCATCTTAAATAACAGACACGCTAGATAGCCATGAGCCGAAGTACACCTGTAAATGAATACCATTACCATCAAATATCCAACGTAAATAATACTGCCACAGTGAAATACGTCACTGATTCTACGAACAGGGTAAAATCAATGTCTTTGTTATGACCTTCACGCATCCATCATATTTTCGAGTTGCACGTGACCACAAGTAGAAGGATTTACGAGAATAAACAGGTAAAAATATGAAAGGTGTGACTGCAGCAATTTTACAAACGTATGCGGAAACACAAGATATGGTGTGGCCAGGCGTGCGTGACATGAGTTGTTATGATTTCGCTTTACAATTGCACAACGAAAAGCATAACACTTTTCGTGATCAAACAACTAGCGGCGATAAGGTTGAAATCAGGTCCTGTAGAGCTGTGGCGCTTAAAACGCGAAAAATAAAATCGTATATAAATATCAAATTAAATGCATTCACTGCGAATGGCGATAGATTTCGTCTCCCATCCCAATAATACCTTTTTCTTTCTTTAAAGGCAACCCTACCGGTAATTATGTTTCAGTTGCTCATTTGGTGACCCTACCTTCAAAAGTGACTAGGTCAACCTTGAAAATTCACCTTGCCAGTCGAGTTACATTACTCGTGGCGGACGGTTGTGCAGATAAGGTAGTGAAAAATTGCTGGTTTGCATTTCCTGTTAATCGAGATTTGACGCCGCCTGACATTTTAGCAGATTCTTTATTTCCTTATCGCTGTCATAAAGTTTTATCGCCACAGTTCTGGATTCGAAAGGTACACACAGCTATCATTTACTTATTCCCGTTAGAAGCATAAGAATAAAACCAGACGCATTATCGTGAAAAATCGTAGTGTTATCAATTGCAAGAAAAAGAAAAACGAAAAAGGGGTTAACGGATGGCCAGCAATGTTAACTGCCACTCAAGCGACTCAACATTTCCAGGGAAACAAAGGACGAGGACACTGATTACGTAAGCTATCTCACCATATTTGAGCTCAAATTGAAAACGTGTTTTTTCCTAGTTGTGAAATGACATCCTTCCTCCTGATAATGTTACCGCAATATGTTCCAAAAATACCCGCATTCTTATTTCATTTTTATGCAGAATGTTCTTATCAAGACTCGTACATATCAGATGTCTCACATAATTGAAACCCGTTCACAACCTCGCCTCGATTTTTCCCCCGAGTTGGACGTGATGCCTAAGGTAAGTTATTCACAATCTCGTGTGGCATTCAACGAGATAAAGTTTTCCAATGGGCGGACATTGTAGCAATGTGTTGATGTCAGATTTGCGTTTTTTTTTTTGGAGGCAAGAACACATCAGCTGCACCCGTGATAACGGCACTTGGAGAACAAAAATGGGAGTTGCCTGATGTTTATCTTTGCCTTTTTGGGATTAATGATTTTTTCAGACAAAAGCCAAGAAAAAAAACGAGTTGGTTTGGTTTGGACTAGGGTTTTTTTTATTGGGCTCTGTTTTTTTTTGTATCTTGTCTTGTTTAGCCTTTAAACTTAAAAAAAGAAAGCAGATAAGTCGACTGTCAGTACAAAGTCCAAGGTTCTACGAATGTGCTTGGTTTCTATGTTTTTCTTCTTGTTAGTTTTATTGGCTGTCGAACGCACCGCTGCGTCTTTCTTTATTGATCACTGCAACGTCTAGTTTTATTATAGCCCTTTATATACAGTATTTTCCTTTTGAACCATGATGACTTTGATTATTATTGGCGCAGGAGCTGCCGGTTTGGCTGCTGCATCTCGGCTCGTTGAAAAAGGATTCAATCCTGCTCGAATCACGATTCTAGAAGCCGAAAACCGAATAGGTGGTCGGATTCTCACCGTTCCACATGGTAATTATTAATTTTATTGTGTAACATTTTGAAAGTTTATTCATTTTTACATTTCCACAAGGTTCGGGCCTGATAGAAATGGGTGCGCAATGGATCCATGGCAAAGAAGGTAATGTTGTTCATCCACTAGCCGAGGCGGCTGGGGAAATACGGACGGACATCCACACCCTTGAATCAACTGGTTACGCGGATGACGTGGAGATGGTCTACAGGGATGGACGCAAAATCACTGCAAGCCAATTGAAAGAATTCAAGGAGATTTTGCAAAAAATTTACGTTGATTCCAAGCGAGAACTATCCCAATGGAAAACATCGTTAGGGGAATACTTTGAGTATAAGTAAATCAGACTTTCAGTTATCTCAATCAAATGGAATTATTTATCTAACTACGTCATCTAAGGTCTATCATGTTACATCATCGTTGTTTGATCATTCCTGTTATGCTAACTCCGTGGTTATCAGTAGTTTCTAGGGTGGTATCGGTATTCCATGTCTAGTAATATCAATTTTTTTCTTTAAGATATGGTAAACATCTGGATCAAGGGTCTTTTACCACCATGGATCGAGCGACCGCTTTGGATCTTTTGGATTGGGCTCACCGAGCACAAAATCTCGAAGATGGGTCCGACAATTGGATGGAAACGTGCGGAGTGGGCTCGTTGGAGTACCATGAATGCGTTGGAGATTATACTACTGTGTGGAAACGCGGTTACTCTGCTCTATTTGACATTCTAATGGTAAAATATGTTTTATTCTTTAAGGATAACCGTGCGGATATGATGTGTTTTTCCTTATTTTCTGACAGAAAAATGTTCCAAAAAGGAATAACGGATTTCAACTTCCGCTTTCCGACAGAATCCGCTTGAATTCGCCTGTTAATCTTGTTAGATGGAATCCAGATCGTCCCAACTGTAAGGTGGAAGTCGTTTGCAGCGATCAGACGTATACTGCTGATATGGTCCTTGTCACGTGTTCGCTAGGAGTGTTAAAGGATAGAGCTGATAAACTGTTTACACCTTTATTGCCTGAAAAGAAGAGGAGAGCCATTGAAGTTAGCATAGCTAAGCACAAAAAGATAATACTTTATTGATAATATTGTTAATCGATTTTCAGGGCATAGGTTTCGGGACGGTAGATAAAATATTTCTCGAATTTCGTAAACCTTGGTGGAACCAGCAATGGGGTGGAGTCAATTTTCTGACGGAGCCTTCGAAAGCCACCGGCGATTGGGTTGACAAAGTGATGGGGTTCTCCACCGTCCGCGGACAACCAAATTTACTTATAGGATGGATTAGTGGTCCCGGTGCAAGGGATTTTGAAACTCGTCCCGAAGTTGAGGTGATGGGGAAATGTTCTGAACTGCTTCGCAAAGCAGTTGGCTCGGATTTCGATTACGAAGAGCCAACGCGAATGATCCGATCGTTATGGCACAGCAATCCTCACTTCTGTGGGTCGTATAGCTATCGGTCAAGGAAAAGCAAAGATCTTGATGTTTGGGCATCTGATTTGGCTGAACCGGTCTATGATTCCAATGGAGTTATTCGATTGCTCTTTGCCGGTGAAGCAACTCACGATCATTGTTACTCAAACGTTCACGCAGCAGTCGAGACGGGTTGGCGCGAAGCCGACAGAATCATAGAACTGGTTAAAAATTCTCCTTGTCTTGCCAAACTGTAGTTGACGTTACATACGAGGGAAGTGTCTTGTGCTGCTGGTAACGGCAAAAACTGTACCCCGAGGCCCATGCATTTTAACACCTGATAATGTCAGTGTGAATAAAAGCACAGCAAGTTTGAATTCATGCTCTGAACCTTCTTGCGCAGAACGCTGAAGACGAAAAGCGGTCGACTGGAATGGATGCCTGTCGCCACCTTTTTTGAAGTATGTAATATGTTGCAGGTAGACCAAGCTAATTATCTTTATAATTAAAAAAAATCCAGGTTTGTTTTAATTCCAAATATTTAGAAACTTTATACATTTATTAAAAACAAAGTATGGAAATACGATCGGTTGAACAGAAAACATTGTAAATGAAAGACTTCCTGACCAAATTTAGTTTAAAATCAAACCTCATAGTTAATTGTTATATGGGAAAACCTAACTGTTGACTGAATATTAGGCCTAATGTTCATTGGTTCAGTTTACAACGTATTTCCATATCTTTCATTTCTAAAATGTCAGCTTTGAGCCGAAGTTTTGTAATTTGACGCCAGATTTCTTCTCTATGCTCTGCATTGTGTATGCCTAGCCTTTCCAGCGAGATATCATTCATCCTCAACAATGCTCTTCCGCATATCCCATTCTGTGGTAAAATTATTTTTGAGTTTTAACAGTCACTGTTGGTGAAGGAAAACAAAATACCTGAATCATCAAATCACTATAGACTGTATAAAAATCACTACAATGACGTCTGAACCACTTTTGAACATCGGATGTTGTCCACAAGTAGACTGGTTTGGGACGCGTCGCTTTTGGCTGCAGGAAAATAGTAAGTTACGTTGCGATCACTGTAGCACTTTGGATTTAAGTACCTTTGGCTTCGCAGGATTCTGGTTATCACTACTGGTGTTCATTTCTTTCATTAGCGATGGCATGAAGAATCTGGAATTTTTGGCTGTCGGGTTTTAGAATTCTTGATGTGTGTTGATGACTTCTAACGAAATTATTGTTTACCTTTTTGTTGACATCTAATGCGACGTTGCCGGATAAAATGGGTTACCTTGAGCGAAAAAAGAAAAAACGAGTCGACGACCAAATTCAAGGTCTCTTTTTCATTACCTCCTCGAGCATATTCAGTGCTTGTAATTCGAGGTAATAACTGCGGGTATTCGTTTTTAAAATTAAGCTCGAAAAGAAGCTAGAATTTTCAGCAAAAAGTAAGTCAAATCAATAATGCAACGAAGCAATTGGCCAACGAAGAAAACAATTTTCATCGATTTCTTAAGTTGTACTTTCAAGTTCTTTATCTAAATCTATCTCTTTTGGCCTCGGGGATAAAGAGAAGCGGGATGTGTTTACTGCTGTTTTTTTTCTTTCCTTTTCTACTGGTTTTTTTCACCTGAAGCGCCTCAGGTGGAGTTGCCAACCAGACGAACCATTTCTTAGCCTGGCGTCTTCTGAACAAGTTGTATTCTAAGACAAGGGTTCAGTCGTCAGAAGAATTTTAAGGGACAAAACTACGACTTAGTGATTTCAAAAGTGTTAACTGAATTTACTTATCCCCGTTTCGATATACCATTAGCTGGTTTTCTAATCCTACAAGTTTGGCAAAAGTGTAATGAGTGGTACCCTCATCGTATTTTTCAAAAAAGGTGGTGATTTAGTGAGCTTAAGTGGCCGGCAACATGACTCTAGGCTTGTGTTCGACAAAAATTGAATATGGATGCTGCTAAAGTGGATGTGCTGGTGAGTTCTATCACTTCTTTTTCATTCTAACTACCATTGGACACGTAACGCGAAAGCATGCTTGAAACAATGAATCATCGTGTAATGCATTTTGTTGCCATTTTCGATATCCGTAGGTCGAACTAGGAAATGACGTGTCTTATGATTTCCTTTTAGTACCTAAAAAAAATAATAACTTTTGTTTACTGTGCACCTTCTTTTCACTTCTTCTTTCAAGGTCTCAACACAGCCTCCATTTTATTAGCGTCTGCGGGACCTCGGGAGTTCAAGGTTCCAAGGCCAGCTTCCACAAACAAAAAGAACACAAACACACTACGGGGACATTATCCAGCCAGACTGATCGATAAAGCGAAAGAATTCTTACCCCCTGATGCCGTTCTTCACTGCTAAGTCGTATGTTATCCAGTAGTGGTCATCCTTCGTCGAAAATAAAAAGGATATAGATTCCGCCATGTTCCAGTCGCTGGTGTGGATTATTAGCATTTGTTCAGGTAAGAAAAACTTGTTATGACACTGCAACATTCCTCTCGGTTCGTAAAGAGTATTCTGATGGCATCACCTTAAGAAAATGTGCAGTTTGAAACGTTCGAAAGACTAAAGGGTACAACCTGTTTACCATCGTGAAATGCCGATCACTCTCTGTCTAATCCCACACACAAATTATTCAAAACCTTTTTCAGATTTAATGTTTTCTTTTGTTTAATTAGAAAGCAAGCTACTCTTTGGTAGTAATGGGAACAAGCAAAGCCAGTTTTGCTTTCTGAGTAACTTGAATATCGTTTTTCACTCACGACAAAAACTACAAAAACAAAGCTATCCCGACCTGGCTTTTTGTTCACTTTTTAATTTCTCTGTGAAAAAAAAGAAAAAATTGAATGAAAATTTATTCTCATTCTTCGGTCATCCATAGCCAAATAGCCAACGCAATTTCCCGTGAACAACGAATTTCCCATCTGCTTCCGGAGAAAACGGCCGATTCCCTTCCGATATTTGTTCTCAAACCGAGCACTCACCCGTTTCACTCTCGCTATATTTCCCCCTCTACCCCTCCCTCTTTATTCTATATTGCCGCATAACACACAATGTTTATTACGGCTATAATCTTTCAGTATGTTTGGCACAAACCGAAAGCGGCCAGGCAGCCCTCGTATTCACGGCCGACATGAATCAGCAGGTCGTCTCCGAGACTACGCAGACGGGCACAGTGGTCTATACACTGCGGGCCTCGCCCTCCGGCGGAACCGATTCCGTGAAAGGTGACGAAAGCGGATTGAGCAACGTCACTAGCAGCAATCTCCGGTTCTTCATTCACGGCACGGAAGCTTTCGTCGTCAACGAGGCGACCGGAGACGTGACGCTATCACAGCCTCTCGACCGTGAAGTATGTGAATTGTTAAAAAACCGCGACGATGCTTTTTGCATTCACAATCAGTGTCAAAAGATCAATATCGCTAAAAATATTTATGTATTTTTCTAGACCGCCGATTCCATTAAATTGCTGGTTGGCGTCACTGACAGATCTGGCGCCTCTGTAGAAATTCCTATCACTGTTATTGTTTCAGATGAGAATGACAATCCGCCGACTTTCTCCCAGGTAAAATAATTTATGCTTTGCATGTCGGTTTTAATAACATAGAAGGGAGAGAAAGAGAGAGAGGAAAAAAAAAATGCAAACCGCATGTTTTGCCATCTGTCTTCCGGCTCATCAGCTCGTTTCTCGTAGTGGTTTTTGTGAGTCGATTTCATTTTCTTTTACCAGACCGACATTACTAGATGTATCAGAAGGTTTTTTTTTCCCCTCGAGGGGCGGAAAAAGTCTTTTCTTTTTTGGAGTTGTTGTGAATAGGCGTGGCGTCAACCAACCTAACGGGTCGCCAAACTCGTCATCTTGTTCGTGTTGCAAAGGCACGTGAATGTATTTTCCTTTTTAGGCGTCTTACGATGTAAGTTTGTCGGGGGCAGCGATCCTTGAAGAATTCATAGTCAACGACGCCGATCTTGTGGGCGAGATAATTGAAGTGACCTGTACTGATGTAAGTATTTAACATGAACGCCCTCGTTTTTCGACTAGTCTGTAATTTAATTTCTTCATGTGGGTCATTCCTTTAGAATGTTGTCATTTGCGACCAAGTCGATATCGTTTCCAGCCTGTCAAGCGCGTCGCTATTTCGAGGCACCGTCGTTCCACGAAAGCCATTGGATCTTGCCGAATTGGGGACCAAACCCAGCTTTACGCTTATCGCCAACGTAACAAACTGTTTTCGAAAACTGATGCATTATAATCAAATTAATGCTTTATTCATTTGTGTGTGTGTGTAACAGGATGGCGTGCACACATCGAGAGCTGAAGTAAGAATAATAGTTCCGGGTCTAAGCCGTGAAGAATCTCGGCCAATATATACCGGACCGCTAACGGGAATTGTGTCGGAAGGAGACGACATTGGCACGCTAGTCTTGACGTTGGCGGCTGAAGTCGTCGGCGGCGGAAATGTGTCGTATCAGTTGGTGGAGAATCCGGGGGATCTATTCGAGCTGGACTCTTCCAGCGGGGAACTGCGAACGGCCAGAGCAATAGATCGTGAAAGCGTCGCTCTGAATGGTTTCCTGTCTGTGACTATTCGGACTAGAAGTAGACGAAGCGAACAATCGGTCGAGCAGGTTTTGACCATTATTGTTCAAGACGTCAACGACGAGCCACCTCGATTCAGTCAGAACGAGTACTTTGCCCTGATTCACGAGAACCTTCCCTCGGGCACACCTCTCAGCGGTTTGAATATTGTGGCTACCGACCGCGACTCGGTATGTATTTTTTTTTTTTAAATCGTCCATCCCGTTTTACGATTTCCTTTTACGACACGGACCCATCATAATTAAATTTTCATGACCAAAAATAACAGAATCTCAATGCCATGTTTGAGTTGGAATTGATTGATTCATCTGGTTTGTTCGTCGTTGAACCTACATCCGGTGTGGGCTCAACTAATGTTGGAATTCGACTAGCAAAAGGACCGCTTGATTACGAGAACCCCAATCAACACAAGTTCATACTTTTGGTAAATTAAAATTATATTAGTAACACAACGCAGGTGTTGACCAGTAAATTTCTTTTTAACTTTGTGGGGTTTTTAGATTATGGCTCGCGAATCTCAATCGAAAGAGAGACTTTCATCCACATGCACTGTCATTGTTACCGTGCAAGATGAGAACGATAACTCCCCAGTATTCGAACGAGAACTCTACGCCTTGTCGGTAAGTGAAGAGGCCTCTAATGAAACGGAAATCGGAATAGTTGCAGCCACCGACAGAGATTCCGGACTGTATGGCCAAAAAGGATTCAGATACGAGCTGCTGTTTGGCGACCAACGTACCAACAATACCTTATTCAATGTCGAGCCATCGACGGGCCAAATCCGAGTGTCACAATGTCCAACTCCTGGACGGCAGCCCTGCTTGGACTATGAGGCACGTTCAGCGTATTTCTTAATTCTACGAGTGACGGATGATGAAGGACGCGGAAACAGCGCATTAGTGCCTTTAAGGATTGATTTACGTGACGTCAATGACAATCCGCCGATTTTCGAACAGTTTGTTTTCACAACGTCGATCGACGAAGGTGCTACAAAATTCGATCCGCCGTTTAAAGTGCGCGCAAGAGACGAGGATTCCATATCGGTGCTCACCTACACCATTCTCGACGGTGATCCCAACAAAATGTTTATTCTGGATGCCAAAACGGGCGAAGTCCGAGTCATTAAGCCCATAGAAGTGAATTCGAGTCACGTGGCCACAGAAGAATTTAATCTTAACATACAGGCAAGTTGCAGTTAGTCTATTTTTACAGATCTGTCATTAACCAGTGGTGTTCTTTGCAATCTTTAGGTGTCTGATGGAACGTACAAAGACATAGCGACGTTAAAAATTGCCATACGTGATGTCAACAATCATCAACCTACATTCCTGCAAGCCATCTATAATGTATCCATCTCTGAATTGCTCCTTCCAGGTAGAAACCAAAAGAACCTTCTAACTTTAATAGCCATTGTAATTTTTCCTATTTTTCTAATGGAACTGATTTGCTTTTAAAGGCTCAAACGTGACACAAGTATCTGCCACAGATGCAGACTTTGGAGAAAACGCCCGTCTGAGCTACAAAATTGAGCGTGCGTCGTACAACAAGTTCCAGATCGATCCCGAAACCGGAGTAATAAAAGTGACCCAGCCATTAGATTTCGACAAGCAAAACATCTACAGCCTACAGCTAGTGGCTGTGGATAATGGATGGCCTGCGTTAACTGGGTCAGCTGCTGTCTTAGTCAATGTTCAAGACAAAAACAATCATCCCCCAAAATTCGTACCCGTTTCCCAACACGCTCAAGCAACTGAAACTGCTAAACTCAATTCCGTCATTCACACCCTGTCAGCTGTCGATCGAGACGCCGTGCCCGGTTCGCTCCGCTATTCATTAGTCGAACCCATCACTGCCGTCGATAGAGATGGGAGAGACGTCAAAACGAATACTATGTTTAAGGTAATTTGACAAGCCTTAGCGTTAGAAGTGGCCATTAAAGTAATCAATGACTTTCTAAATAGAACTTTTTCGGTGTTAACGCACTGACTGGTGACATTTTCGTGAAAGAAGCACTTGATAGAGGAGTGGCAGCAGTTGTTACGTTGACAACGTTAGTAACTGATACTTCGGCAGATCCACCTGCCCAGCAACAGAGCAAAGGATTAATCACCATAACAATTTTGGATGTCAACGAACATCCACCCACTTTTACTAAGCCAAGAAACTCCGAAGAGCTTTTCATTAATTTGGTAAATCAAACAGACATGTTAATTTACATGTGTAGCCTTACTCTTTATTTTTTTAATGGAAATCTTTAGCTCGTGGCCGAAGAACAACCGATTGGCAGCATTGTCGGGAAAATTACTGCCACCGATCCGGATTCGCCTATTGATCGCTATGAATTTCTTCCGCCTAATCCGTTTTTTGCCATCGACCCACGATCAGGTATGTTTTTTCCCGACTTTACTTGTGTAATTTATAAATTGATCATTTTGCCTTTTACAGTATTAACTTCATTTTTTTTTAAATTTTGTAAACGAAAGGTGTGGTCACAAACAAACAGAGACTTGATTATGAAGCATCCCCGGAATATAACCTGACAGTTGTTGCCCATGATGCCGGAATTCCTTCTTTATCATCGACCGCTCAAGTTAAAGTAACGTTGATTAATATCAATGATCTTAGTCCCGTCTTTTCTTCGAAATCGTACGAAGCACGAATTCCCGAACACTCGCCGGCTGGTACTTCTGTTCTGACCGTTTCCGCTACAGACGGCGATGCGGGCAGCTTTGGCCGCATTACGTATTCGCTGACAGGCGAAAACGCGAAATACTTTACCATCGATTCCAGTGGCATCATTACAGTTACAGATCCAGGAGGATTGGATCGTGAGCGATCGCCATCTATGACACTTTTGGTAGCTGCATCCGATTTAGCACTTCCTGGAGTTCGGCGGACTACTATAATGCCGGTGGAAGTTTCTTTAGAAGATATAAACGACAATCAACCAAAATTCTTGGACAACACCTATCGGGCGACTGTAGCAGAAACGGTGCCATTGCTCCCTCCACCGCCAATCGTTCAAATCACAGCGATTGATCATGATGCTGGATTGAACTCGGCCTTGCGTTATAGTATCATCGAAGGAAATGAGGAGGGACTCTTCACACTCGATGCGACAACTGGCATCTTATACCCAGTAAGGTTGAATTTCTAATGTCTTTTGTAACATTATTTCAATGCATTTTTCTTTCCAGGCTTTACCTCTCACGAACCACTCACGTGAGTACACGCTCTCGGTGGAAGTACGTGATTTGAATGGTACGGGAACTAATTTCGATCGGGCTACCGTCAAAATCCACGTACAGAGTGTTAATCAGAACAAGCCGAGATTCATTGTTCCGTCTCTAAGCAACGCCACGATACGCATTCCCGAAAATTCTAAAGACGAAGACCATCTCGTGCTGGTTCTTAAAGCTGAAGATGCCGATCCGGGCGATAACGCAACATTGACATATCACATTCGAATAGGAGAACAACTCGTCCAAGAGACACCCGAATTCCAGCTCAACGCAAAAAGTGGTGAATTGCGGACTCGGTTGAAACTAGATCGAGAGGCTCAAGCCAGTTTCGAATTGCTGCTGGTGGCTAAAGATCAGGGTAGTTCAACAACTTCCTACGAAACGTTGCGCCTTCTAACAGTAATGGTGGAGGATGAAAATGACAATGATCCAGAATTCCCTGTTGAGCGACGGTCTAAAGTAGCGCCCTATCACTTCCGTATCGAGGAGAATGTTCGGCCTGACACTGCCGTTGGCCAAGTCCAAGCTTACGACGCCGATACTGGCCAAAATGCCAAAATCTATTACCATATCCTTGCAGGCAACGAAGGCAACTGGTTTTACATTGACCGAACGCACGGGTTCGTCTATAATCGTGTGGTGTTGGATCGTGAAGTACGCCATACGTATGACTTGCTGGTCAAGGCCACAAACGATCATCAGTACTTGACTACTCAGGTAAACTTTCTTTTCAAGCATAAACCATAGCTGTTAAATTATAATCAAATTCCAATATGTACAGATGTCTGAAGTTGATAGAGAAAAACGGCAAGCAATGGATCACGATCCTAGCATCGCACAAGTTCACATTGACGTAGTGGATATTAACGATAATCCACCTCATTTCGAAAGAGAAACATTCTACGCAGGTACGTTTTCAACGAAGTTTTTGATTATTTCTTTTGAAATTGACTTTGCTTTTTCCAGGCGTGGATTACAGTTCAAACAGTGATAAGTTACTGCTACAAATCCACGCTTCTGATCCTGATTTTGGCATCAATGGATCGCTGTCCTACTTCATCCGCTCGTCAAACTTGTTCCATATGGGTTCAAATGTTTCCTCCGGTTCGGTTGTTCCATCTCCATTTCATGTTACGACAGATGGCCGACTATTCACCGAATCGCTAATGGCCGAGTACAATCAAGACCGTTTTGTTCTGGAAGTTGTGGCTAGAGAAGAAGCTCCACCATTCCGCGAAGATACAGCCAACGTTCATCTATGGGTCTACGAGCCCAATCAGTTATCAATGATTGTTGTGGCAAAGCCGTTAGAAAAAGCGTTGATGGAGAGAGAGCTATTGGGAGACGAACTGCGAAACGCTACGCAGCTTTTGATCGTCATCGATGAAATGCGTCATCACGTCGAAGACGATGGTTCTCTCAACAAGAATAAAACAGACGTTTACGTTCATGGCGTTGACCGCGGAGGAAACAAAACCATCGCACCAGTTTCTGATGTATTGCGTGCCATTGATTTGCATTATGACGTGTTACGTTCGTTTAACGACACGGCCATTGTTAACGTTGTGTCGGCTACTGCCGCGCCCAAGAAAGCGCTGTTGGAGCCGGCCATAATGGCTCTAATCGCTCTTTTGGTCGTCCTCTTCGTCGGATTTGTAATGGTCATCTTCACCTGTTGCTGCATCCGTAATTGGGATGTCGTGGCGGCTACGTACCAGCCAGAATCGAATAACAAGTCAGCTGCTTCCACTGTCAACAGGGAACGGATGTTGTCAACTCTCCAACGACCATCTCATCCTGCTTCCCTATCGCATTCTCCTTCTGAGTTGCTCAACAGCACCGAAAATCCTTTATGGATCGAAAAGTACGTCAAACCTTACGAGGAACAAGAGCTGAGTATGCGTGTCGCACCGGATATGGAAAGCCCAATCCGGGCCGGAGGTGCTAGTAACAGTGCGGCTGATCAAGCCAATCCTTATGCAACAATCCAAAAGCCGAGAAGAGCATTGCCTTCTATTCATCTGGGTGAAGAGATGGGCGAGTCTAGCGACTATGCCACAATAGGTGGAAGTCCGCATAATAAATACCCTACATCAAGGGACACTCAAATCATTTTAGCGGTAAGTTTGTTTTTTGTTTGTTTTATTTCCTGAAAGTTAGTTTAACGGTGGTTATTGTACACAGAGTGGATCGAGCACGCCCCATTTAATGATGAACCAAAATGGTGAACCCATACTGGTGGCTGATTTGATTTGAAGTAACCCATTTTAAACATTTTCGAAAGCGTTTTTTTTATTTGTTGACAGTGGAGACGTGGAATGACGAAGTGTTACTTGGACATGTGTTAGTATTCCTTTTTCAAATTCGTTTTGTAAGACGAACTTGGTTTCCAATCGTCTTTAAGTATACGCTCAAAAAATTAAGCCATTTATTGTTTGAATAAAATGCTCTTTGGTCCTTTCAGAGTTTGAAGCTGTACGGTAGTCTTCTTCAAACGAGTCAGACGGACACCGGCCCGGTTGATTTCCATAGAATGGGCCCGCAGATCCCCTAACTTTTTCTTGAGCATCTTGTGAGCTTCTGTCGACTTCATACGCGTATCTTGAATAGCTTCGTGCAATCTAATTTTTAATGGTTTTATTTTTCATTTTAAATAGGTTAACTTGTGCTTTGATCTTACTTGACGATCCGTTGCTCTTGTCGATGTTGGCGACGTTCTAATTTTAGTTGGATCGCCTTCAGTTCCAAGTTGCGCTTTTTAAATTTTTCTCCTTGAATTTTTTCTTCGGTAATGTTACCCAAAAGCCGGACAATAGTGGAACGCTGCTCTTCTGCATTAGTGCGCATTGATTCGATATCTTTTAGCACTTCGCAACGCTCGGCGGAAGCAATCGAGATGGACGCCTTCGTATCAGCGCATTGCTCCTGTGATCGATTTTGAATCGGTTTAACTAGAGTAAAAGCATTGGACACGAACCGGATGTTCATGCTTTTTACTGGGCAACCGTTTGTTTGCGAAGCTTTTAACACGGCAAATGCGAACATGACATCTAAAAACTAGGTGTTACCTCTAGCTTAGTGATCGACTTGTTCCTGTGATCGATGTCCAACCTGATTTTGGTGATCAGGTTTCTTGCGGCTTTCAAATCATTTTTCAATGATTTTTCCTTTGTCAAAGCATCTTCCCGCTCTTGTGATAGGAAAACCATTTCTCGGTCCTCGAAGTGGGATTCAATCATCTCCTTGTTTGACGACAGTCGCAGCTTTTCAAGTTTTTGGTTAAACTCCTCCTTAACTGCTTGCAGCTGGTCAATCTGTTTAGTCAATTTAGTATTCGTTTCTTTGGACGAAATTAAACCTATTTGAAGATTCGCCAGAGTCCGCCACGACAGATGTTCTTCCATCACTACTACAACTGTCCTTTATCTTCGTTGAGTTTACTATGAGTCAAGAAAATGTTACCCTTACCGGCCCTGAAACAACTGACGCCTGCGTGGTAAACCATCTTATTTTTGGTATTAAATTTTTTCATACTTTGAAGTTGTGATACATGCAAGACGGGAAAATATTAGCGGCTTTAGTTTATCGCCAACGAAACATTAACAAGAACGAAACAGGACTAGAAGGAAAACTTATGCAATCATTTGCAAAAACGAACAGAGATCTTCGAGACTACGATCATGGCGTTTAACTTGGTTCTCACAGAGGATTCTCAAAGTTTCAATTTGATATTTTTCGGCAGCTACTAACAGTCTTGCATCACCGGCAGATACTCGCAGTGATCCGGTGTACATGAAGTACAACACTTCCTCGAAAATAGACGAGTCAATCTCTTCAAGCACAATACGCTTCAAGCAAGATTCTTTCATATTTTCTGAACTCAATAATTCCCTAAAAAACAGTGAACGAGCTGCCATCAAGGCCCTGTGAACTCTAAAAATTCTACCTTCAACACTTATTTCAGCGTCAGTTAAATCAGCACCGAATGCAGCAGACCAAAGATTTTCGGCTAAATGAATATCTCTTGGTTGGTAAGAATAATGTCCTGCGTTCTCGGAAGACAACTCAATTGAAAATAAAATGTTAAAGGGAATTTGTAATAGAAGACATTCAAGATCAACTGAGAACACAGCCAGCGCCGGATTCAATCCTACCATCTTCACCCATTTGTTGGCAGCCAACAGTTTGCTTTTCGAGGGCCTTCCATTATTTGAAGATTTCTCACTAATAACAACGTTCACGGCGACCACTTCGAATCCACCTTCGGGCCACTGTTTGCTGAAGATAAACAGAGCGTGATTACGTCTGCCTTCCTCTGAATGACCACCAGACCGGAAGCAAACGTGAAAGGCTTCCTGATGGTGAAAATCGACCGCTCTGACTATGTAATCTTGAGGTAATCGGCTTATATCCCAGTTAAATCGAATTT
Source organism: Daphnia carinata (assembly GCF_022539665.2). Classification (NCBI taxonomy): domain Eukaryota; kingdom Metazoa; phylum Arthropoda; class Branchiopoda; order Diplostraca; family Daphniidae; genus Daphnia; species Daphnia carinata. The sequence continues at coordinate 4,097,199 of NC_081340.1, read as the reverse complement.
CAGCTGAGTCTGGTTTACTGCAAATTTTCGACCTATTTGAGAAGTCAGAAGTGATTTTAGATATTTCTTAAAGTGAATTTCAAAATTGATTACTTAGGCTTAAGATCAAGATCTATAGAAGGGGGTCCGACAGCAGGAGGTCCCGTAGACAAAAAGCACTCCGGGAAATTGCTTTCGTTTAACTTAGTCAAATCATTCTTGCACAACTGTGTGAGCGTATTCAGCTCATATTCCTCTGCCAGGCTGAGCAGTTGCTTTGCATTAGCTTTCCATTTTTCCAACAATAGATTTCCAGTGTAAAGGAAATGCAGGAAGCACTTGAAAGTGTCGGGATCCCAATCATCATTCAAGCGGATACTGTCAACACGACTGATGTCGCGTGCTAAACGGCTGCTTCGTGCACTAAGCACAAATTTGTGAGCGTTGAAAACATTTCCTCGGACGAAAAATTTAAAATCCGTCCAACAGCAAAACCGTGCAGAATCCCATAGTTGATCGGTTAAAAGTCCGTCATACTGCTCGTACATATAAGTATCGACGAGGCCCTCGACATAGACTTGACATGAAAATCCACTATCCTCTTCCAATCCTTGACAAAATTCTTGAACGAATAAATCCAGTTTATTAGCTCTTCTTTCACTTGTTTTTCTCTTCATCCAAACGGGTTTCCCGTTATTATACGTTAATCGCACTAACGCCACTCGTAAGCCCAGGTAATGAAAATTCATTATCATAAGAGATACCACTGCAACATCAGCTATATATCTCAGACCAAACTGGAATGTCTGTGGAAAACGGTGGCTATTCATCATGCCAGAGAAGACTCCTACTCCTTTCCGAACATTTTCAACTTGCCATTGCAAATTGAGCTCAACGGCCCTAAATGAAGCCTTCAAATTTTCAGTTACCTCTTCTACCTCAATTTTAGAATTTCTAGCACATTGGCCCATCTAATAACAAGAAATAATATTATAAGCCAATGGCAAAAAAAAATAATTCATCAATGGAAAACAGAGAAATACCTGCAGTCTCAAGGAATCTTTGGTGTCCATGTTGTCTGTCAGTGCCAACTAAACACAGAGCTATTCTCAATATCTACGCTGAGCTTCTGGCTGAAATCTAAGGCCAAGTGTCCAAATAGATTTAATGATAAGATGGACTTTCAAAAAATAACAGCAGAGAACACTGATAACAAAAATAAATTAAAAATAATTAACCAACAGCAAGGCGCCACCAAGATGCTGGTCTGGATGATCTAATGGGATCCCGCGCTGTCGGAGGTCAGCACAGTCCAAAAGCGCAAATGATCACGACACCTTGGCCAGATTTCAATTCTGATTCTTTTACAATATAATCAACAGTCCGACACAGTAGCCTACAATAACGTCATCACTACGTGTAAATGATGATGTCTTAATGCTAGATTTAACTTACAACATTCTTTTTCAATAATTCAATTCGTTCAAAAGCAGTAAACGATCCTTCTGCATCATGTGGTATGGATTGTTTTTCTATTTCTTCATCTTTTATTATGCAAAAACAATTTATCTCCTAGTAGTTTTCCGTCTCGAAGTATTCCAATGGCAACATCGGATACACCCGAGAATCATCCAAAATCAGCTGGATGCCGACATCAGCTGGCAGAAAAAGATGAGCTGAAACCTGACTGTACATGTTACGTGGGTGTTGTAATACCATGGGCAATTAAAAAACTACTATTGAAGGTACGTTTTTTTAAAAATAATTTTATTATTATTGTTTCCTTAAAAAAGTTTTGTCAGGAGAGAGAGAGCTTTAGCGAGTGCACGTCCTAGAATGCAAATTTGGATCCCAAGCCATTCTACAGCAGAAGAAATCCAAGTTGAAGCCTCGATCCTCATGAGGACGAAATAAAATTAGGTAGTCCATCACAGTGGCGAATCGTTCGTAGCAACCATTCAGGTGATGGTTTCACAGTTCCGTTCAAAATTTTTCTGTCACAGATCACAGTGCCACCATAATAATATTAACGAAACTTCATTACAAGAGTGAACATTACTTGACACATAAGCTTGTTAATTGACTCAAAATGTGTCAAATCATTGTGTCTGTGAATGTGAGCATGTACTTTTTGCAATATTGTTGGTAGCCGTTAAATATGCAGGTATATATATCTATTTTTTCATAGGTGATGAGTTGAATTTGTTCACAAGGCTTCGTCGGTTGTGCATCCAACAACCGTTGAAATTTTGATTGAAATTCAGGTGTCTAGTCTGATTCTCCTACCTTTTGCTAGACCACATTAAGGTTATTTGGTTTTGTCAAAATTTGCAATCTGCTCATGTTCAAAATTCAATGTATTTGTATTACAGTTGGATAATGCCAAGTAACTAAAACTTTGTTTATATTCTACAGGTTAGCTTTTCATTAAATGATGATCCGAGTACTCTCCATCAGCATTAGATACCTTACAGTGGTAATCCATTTTAGGTATTTGGTTTAATCTTACATTATTTACCTTTTCATCTTTCTGCCCATCACGCTAAACATTGTTGACGGAGAAAATACTGCTGGACAAGATTTACGTCTCGTACGACAGAAACATTCACGTCTTCTTACTACCGTCAGGTTACCTACCTTTTCTTTCCGTGCGTAATGGAGAAGAGTCATTGGTCTCAAAAATATTGAAACTGTTTTAATATTATTTATCCTTATCTGTAACTTTTAAAGTCTGCCGCATGACTGATACGCTGGTTTCGAGGTTGAGGGCAAGTGAAAGAGGATCGCAAAAAAAAATCATCGCCATCTCTACTACAGGCATTTTTGTATACATTTATTTTTTTTTTTTTTTTGTCATTAACCAGCCCCAAAGCATTTTATATCAGTAAATCTCAAATGATTGAGTGCCAACAAGCATTGAAATGCCTTACACGCGGGTTTGATGGATATTGCCATGAAGACTGCCGAAGTTGGCCATCGTACGGAAACCTAGAAATGGCGTGAGTTCCACATCAAACATGTATTAGGTACTTCTCAGTTTTCGGTAAATCGATAAAGTATTTGTAATGCCATTATTTTGCATTTTCAGAATTTTAGTGGAGGAATTTTTTGTTAAACATGCTTGATCTACACAAAAATTTTCTGTTCAGAGCCTTATGCAATGGTTTTCATTTCCAATTTGTATGTTCTTTCGCAAGCATCTGCCAGAAGTTTTATATGAATGCCAAACAGTGAATCTATGAGTCATGTAAGTCACTTTAGCAAGAATTTTGTGTGCTTAACGGTTTTTTTTCTGTTCTTAAAATAGGTTAATGGTAACACTGGATCAGAAAAGGGTCTTGAATGAGACGAGACACTGAATAAATTGTGATGATTAACGTAACGGATGACATGGAATTTATATACTTCATTCGGATTCCCATACGGTATTTAATATTTAAAAAATTGAAGTGCATATCTGGGCTCCCTTCCTTTCCGTAGCCCCGTTTCCCCTTGACTCGTAATAAGCCCGTAGGGGGTCATGCCCCTACTGTACGGTATATATAAAAATAACATATACCGAGGTTTGGAGGGCTCTGGCCGGAAAGGGGACGTGGGGGTCCGCGTAGTCCGATGATGTGTTCACGGAGGGCGACGTGGCTATCCGCAAATCCGAATTAAAGGTTAATCGCTCCAGTAAAAATGTTCCATATCTTCGGCTCTTCTTCCGGCTTCTCTTAGCCAATCACCGGGTAATCTCCCCGGTGGGTCAACAAGGCAGTGTCTCCCCCTGCCTGGGTTGACGGCAACTTTTGAAAGGGCTATTGTGCCTTTTTAAAGTTGCAAAAATAATTGTAATGTGCAGAGAATTGTCAATAAATTTTTTTTTATAAAATATTTTTTGCAAAATTTGTTTCTTTCATTGTCTGTGTTCGCTGTGTTCACACATTACATGTGTCAACTTTTTTTTTATTTAGCTTGCTCAATTCACCTTTATTGGTTTTGCCACCTTTGATGGTAAGCATTGTTTCCATTCGTTTATCGTTTATCTGTCAGTATTCAATTATTATTCATTACACTCTTTGAACTTAGATTCAAGGAACAACGTGTAATGCCTGGATTTTTTCTGAAGTAATTTTGTATTTGTATTTTATTTTACTCGTATGGGAACCGATCCCCAGACATTCAGCGTGCAACGCCGATGCTCTAACATTAAGCCACGAGATATATCTAACTTTTCTGATTATCCCATATACTATGTTATCGACTAGGCTGTTTGTGCAGTCTTGCACAACTATATGTTTATCTTTCTACAGTTTTTATATGGTCCGTAGCTCTGTGGTAGAGCCATTATCTGCGATACCTGTTACCCTGGGTTCAAACCTCTGTAGATGATGATTGCAGTAATGAATGTAGTTTGCAATTGAATGATGAAAAGATCATTCAAATGTAATGCTGCAATATCCTTTTCTACACTTTTTCTGCTTAAATTTTATAAATCTACTGTGGTTTGAACCCAGGGTAACAGGTATCGCAGATAAGGGCTCTACCACAGAGCTACGGACCATATAAAAAATGTAGAAAGATAAACATATAGTTGTGCAAGACTGCACAAACAGCCTAGTCGATAACATAGTATATGGGATAATCAGAAAAGTTAGATATATCTCGTGGCTCAATGTTAGAGCATCGGCGTTGCACGCTGAATGTCTGGGGATCGGTTCCTATACGAGTAAAATAAAATACAAATACAAAATTACTTCAGAAAAAATCCAGGCATTACACGTTGTTCCTTGAATCTAAGTTCAAAGAGTGTAATGAATAATAATTGAATACTTACAGATAAACGATAAACGAATGGAAACAATGCTTACCATCAAAGGTGGCAAAACCAATAAAGGTGAATTGAGCAAGCTAAATAAAAAAAAAGTTGACACATGTAATGTGTGAACACAGCGAACACAGACAATGAAAGAAACAAATTTTGCAAAAAATATTTTATAAAAAAAAATTTATTGACAATTCTCTGCACATTACAATTATTTTTGCAACTTTAAAAAGGCATAATAGCCCTTTCAAAAGTTGCCGTCAACCCAGGCAGGGGGAGACACTGCCTTGTTGACCCACCGGGGAGATTACCCGGTGATTGGCTAAGAGAAGCCGGAAGAAGAGCCGAAGATATGGAACATTTTTACTGGAGCGATTAACCTTTAATTCGGATTTGCGGATAGCCACGTCGCCCTCCGTGAACACATCATCGGACTACGCGGACCCCCACGTCCCCTTTCCGGCCAGAGCCCTCCAAACCTCGGTATATGTTATTTTTATATATACCGTACAGTAGGGGCATGACCCCCTACGGGCTTATTACGAGTCAAGGGGAAACGGGGCTACGGAAAGGAAGGGAGCCCAGATATGCACTTCAATTTTTTAAATATTAAATACCGTATGGGAATCCGAATGAAGTATATAAATTCCATGTCATCCGTTACGTTAATCATCACAATTTATTCAGTGTCTCGTCTCATTCAAGACCCTTTTCTGATCCAGTGTTACCATTAACCTATTTTAAGAACAGAAAAAAAACCGTTAAGCACACAAAATTCTTGCTAAAGTGACTTACATGACTCATAGATTCACTGTTTGGCATTCATATAAAACTTCTGGCAGATGCTTGCGAAAGAACATACAAATTGGAAATGAAAACCATTGCATAAGGCTCTGAACAGAAAATTTTTGTGTACATCAAGCATGTTTAACAAAAAATTCCTCCACTAAAATTCTGAAAATGCAAAATAATGGCATTACAAATACTTTATCGATTTACCGAAAACTGAGAAGTACCTAATACATGTTTGATGTGGAACTCACGCCATTTCTAGGTTTCCGTACGATGGCCAACTTCGGCAGTCTTCATGGCAATATCCATCAAACCCGCGTGTAAGGCATTTCAATGCTTGTTGGCACTCAATCATTTGAGATTTACTGATATAAAATGCTTTGGGGCTGGTTAATGACAAAAAAAAAAAAAAAAATAAATGTATACAAAAATGCCTGTAGTAGAGATGGCGATGATTTTTTTTTGCGATCCTCTTTCACTTGCCCTCAACCTCGAAACCAGCGTATCAGTCATGCGGCAGACTTTAAAAGTTACAGATAAGGATAAATAATATTAAAACAGTTTCAATATTTTTGAGACCAATGACTCTTCTCCATTACGCACGGAAAGAAAAGGTAGGTAACCTGACGGTAGTAAGAAGACGTGAATGTTTCTGTCGTACGAGACGTAAATGTTGTCCAGCAGTATTTTCTCCGTCAACAATGTTTAGCGTGATGGGCAGAAAGATGAAAAGGTAAATAATGTAAGATTAAACCAAATACCTAAAATGGATTACCACTGTAAGGTATCTAATGCTGATGGAGAGTACTCGGATCATCATTTAATGAAAAGCTAACCTGTAGAATATAAACAAAGTTTTAGTTACTTGGCATTATCCAACTGTAATACAAATACATTGAATTTTGAACATGAGCAGATTGCAAATTTTGACAAAACCAAATAACCTTAATGTGGTCTAGCAAAAGGTAGGAGAATCAGACTAGACACCTGAATTTCAATCAAAATTTCAACGGTTGTTGGATGCACAACCGACGAAGCCTTGTGAACAAATTCAACTCATCACCTATGAAAAAATAGATATATATACCTGCATATTTAACGGCTACCAACAATATTGCAAAAAGTACATGCTCACATTCACAGACACAATGATTTGACACATTTTGAGTCAATTAACAAGCTCTTGTGTCAAGTAATGTTCACTCTTGTAATGAAGTTCCGTTAATATTATTATGGTGGCACTGTGATCTGTGACAGAAAAATTTTGAACGGAACTGTGAAACCATCACTGAATGGTTGCTACGAACGATTCGCCACTGTGATGGACTACCTAATTTTATTTCGTCCTCATGAGGATCGAGGCTTCAACTTGGATTTCTTCTGCTGTAGAATGGCTTGGGATCCAAATTTGCATTCTAGGACGTGCACTCGCTAAAGCTCTCTCTCTCCTGACGAAACTTTTTTAAGGAAACAATAATAATAAAATTATTTTTTTAAAAAACGTACCTTCAATAGTAGTTTTTTAATTGCCCATGGTATTACAGCACCCACGTAACATGTACAGTCAGGTTTCAGCTCATCTTTTTCTGCCAGCTGATTTTGGTTGATTCTCGGGTGTATCCGATGTTGCCATTGGAATAGTTCGAGACGAAAAAACAAAACATCTATTATGGCGCTGCATTTTATAATTTGCTGTTTATGTCCTCCGAATTATTGCAATTCAAACATAAGGTACAACAATAGCTCATATTTTGGGGTGCTATCATTTTGTTTTTTTCCTCGTCCATGTCTATGCAAGAAATCGGTAGCATGCTAACTATACGCTAGAGCAATCAAATGTTTTAACCACCAATTAGATGCTGCTGGAACCTGTTGAGTTTTAAAAAGTACTGCCACTCCCGCAGTAAAATTCATCATATTTTCTTACGGTCTTCATAATATGTTTGAAGTAGCATTCCTAGCCAAAAAGCAGAAAATTTCTTACAAGTTGATAAAGGCTAACATGGTCTTTCCCCGAAGAAACATTTTTGTTTTTAAATTTTTTCATTGAACTGTATACTTGACTTTGGCTCTCGTTCCTTTCTATGAAGTTTTCTTCTGACAAATAAAACGCTCGTGTCGGGTCATGGCGCTGTCAAGAAGGTTGGAAGGCGTTGTCTTTAGAAACGGGAAATACTCACGGTATCTTTAAACGGCCATGGGGACTTCACTAGAATCCAATTTGATGTTTAATCGCGAAAACGTTCCCTCTATCGCATCACTCGTCTCATAGCCACCAGCATATAATCTGCTTGGTGGTAGTCGCTTGAAGCAGCGTCTCCCCTCGTCTTGGTTGACTGAATGTTACAAAGCGGATGTATTCTCCCGTCAGGTGATGTCCTTGTACTGCAAAACATGTGTATGATCCTAAACACAAAAGATATTAGGAAAAACAAACCAAGAAATTCAAACCAATTCACTTCGTATTTTGCTCATAATTCCATACTCACGCATTCCATACTCACGCATTGGATGCCCTTTTACAACACAGGTAAAAGCTGCACTTAGCCATATATTGTCTAATATATAAAGACAAGTTCGAAATATTTTTGCCACCATACAGAGGAAACAACGGTGAACGAGTTGTAGAAAATGCACGGACACATCATTGTACAAGGATGCGTAGTATTTATATAAATATATAATGCAATGAAATGCACGACGAAGGGAAGTTTCAAGGGACAGTACGAAAAGACATACTAAGAAAGCGAATCGAGAGGAAGGAGATTTTTTTTCTAATTTTTCAATCGGAGATCGTTACAAAGTGCGAATTCATTTGAGCCTGAGAAACATTTGATGATATTCAACTCAACCTACAATAGTCTGGTAACGAGTTACCCTTGATCCCATCCCATTCATACACTATAGAAAATTCGTCAAAAAAATCAGAATCTGTCAATTGGATTCTTCCCAATCCGAAGAATAAATGGAATCGCGCAGAAAGGGAAAAGAAAAGTATGTGATTGTAAAAAAAACAGTGATTTCCTTCGTAAAGAAAATTGTGCAGATTGTTGACTAGAAACGAACGAAAAGAAAAATAATAAACACGAAAGAGAACGAAAAACACACACGAAGAAGGAGTATATATAAAGGGAGCAGTAGATGAATACTCAGCAGCTGTCTTGCACTCACTGGTGTTACACCCATTTGGCACTCGTCAACGGAGAACGAGAGAGGAAAACTACCAAGGGCAATTCTCCTTGGCATTGGCAAAGACTCACACGACATCCACCATTTCTTGTTCCATACCATCGGGCGGTATTCTGAAACACACAACATCGCCATTGGGACTGGTCGCGCTCGGGGTGGTGCACAGCGGTGGAAGTGATGTCAAGCTCACCGTGTCACCAATTCCGCCAGCATACCCGTTCAACTGAAGTGGCAAGCTAAACGATGTGTGGAGTGTTGGCGGAGTGGAGGGGGGTACGGGCAAGTGATGGTGCAGGGCCTCGACGCAACGGTAGAGGAACATGTAATCGTCTCGTGAAGGCCACACATTGGGTCGCTTACTGTGATACAACTTGGCATACATGTAGACGTCGACATGCTGATCCCGCGACAACTGTTGCATTAACGTCGTTAATGCACAAAGCGTAGCTGCTTCGGTACCGCCAAATCGGTCAACTACAACTACGGGACCGTTCTGATACTGCTGGTGCGAGTCGATCACCAACTTAGGCAACCGAAACAGGGCGGCCAAATCTGGATTTGCAGCTCCTCTATACGGCCAGCTGGGACAGTAAAATATACGAACCCGCAGTTCATAGTCATCCTGTTGTTAATGGCAAGAACGATGGACATTGAAGGATATGTTTTGCTTAAGAAAACCATTTCTTTTAAGTATCGTTCATACCTGAAGGGATTGTGCTGCAACTTCAATCTGAGTAACGTACTCTTCAGGATGAGCGGGGTGGTTGCCAACGGCTGGTAACTGAATTTTATGTTCGTCAATAAAACGAACGCGGAAGTTTTCGAACTCTACGTCTGCCTGCTTTAGGGGCCAAAACACTTGGTAATCGTCGTCCGCCGAATCAGAAAGGACAACAACAGTTTGCGAATTATGGTCCCACACCATTTGCCAGAAATCACTGACGGTTGCCTCCAGCGGATGCTGGGTCACGATGAACTCTTTTAACTTTTGATAACCTGCATCCGAAAAAAATTCAATGATAGGCCCACTCACTATTGAAATGGAAACGTGCAAAGCAAAACAATACCTTGTAACCACGTAGCATTGATGTAATCGCTTCCTTCAACACCTGGCTTGGGTGTGAGATAAACTCTGGCACTTTCCACGGACACGAGAGCTGCATTGCGGTTTTTGTGAACGTTGCAATTTTTGACGGCAGATGAAAGGTGGAAATCTTGGACAAGGAAATTTGTAACCAAATGGAATTGGTGATCAAGCAGCAACCACAAGTCTTCCTGGCTGCCAATGGAATTCATGGTCATGGTTGTAGTGGTTGTGTCAAGCGTACTTGCGGTTGAGTTGCTTCCAATAATCTTGTCTGACAAGAGCGAAGCCGGCAAGCCGCTCTGACGATAGAAACAGGAAAAACGGGAAATTTTAATACTTGTTCGGTTACAGCCAAAAAGGGCAAGACAATTAATTACCTGGAGTAGCTGGAGGTATCGGGTCAATTGGCTACTGTGAACATTGGTATTTCCTGCTTGAATGGCTTCTAGCAGGGCATCATGGATGAATATATATTGCTCTTCGGTTTGTACGAGAAAGTTGCGCTGATTACGGATGTGACACAAAAAACCGCGAATATTCAATTCATTTTTACATTCAATTTGCTTCAACATGGCATCCAACACAATGTAAGTTCCTGAAAACAGAAAACGGAAAGTCACTCAATTATTTACTTCCTGGTTCTAAAAATTGAGCCATTGCAAAATGTAGACATACCAGTGCGGCCAACTCCGGCGCTGCAGTGAACGATGATTGGCCCAGCTCCAATCGGATTAGCTGCCGCCGATTGGCGAACAAAGCTCAAAATAGGTAGCGGATGTTCCGGAGTGCCATGGTCGGGCCAATTGGTGTAATGGAATTGGAGGACGATTCGCTCTGCGTTCTGAGACTTCTTCTTTTTCAACTGGAATACAGGAGAGATTCGGTTGCTATAGGACTTTGTCCAATTAAAATGCCAAACACACAAATACCTTCAGATGCTTAATCGAGAAGGTTCGAATTGTGTAGGTGGCTCTGGCGTCTTCATTGACTAATTTGACTTGAATAACACCGTGAGTTTCCACCCCTTCTTTGGGCCAATACATATCACATTTTCTCTGTTTGTGGATGAGACATAAACTTAAAGTTTCTTCAGATTCGAAGCAGCGAAATGAAAGACTTACCCGTCCGCGTTCCACTAGGTTGGTAATCATAACAATAACCGCTACTCTCTGTTCCCAAATCATTCTCCAAAACGCGTCAAAAGTGGATGGTAATGGGCCTTGCGTTCCAATGTAACCTCTGCATTGTTGAAAGCCATCGATGTAATTAGCGTTGATGTAATCGGTCGATTTCTTTTGACCCGGCAAAGGCCTAAGTTGGACCCTGGAGTGATCATCTAGAAACAATCGAAGTTGGTTGTTAAATTCAGCACACATTTTCCACAATGGAAGAAAACAGTAGCAAGCGTGGAGAATTCCACTTACACGCAACAATGTTCAAGTAACGGTTTTTATTCTTGTTATCCTCGTTCATTGAATGCTCCGAATTGAGTTCTCCTTGAAAGGAGACGCTTTGAATGGCTTCATATTCTTTGGAAAAGCCAATGTCGCCATCGGCATGCAGTGTGGCGACATGTTGGGGGAAAAGTGGCACTGGAATGGGCCCTGGAACGTGAAAGAACAAAGCATTGTCAAAATCATTAGCATTCTTGGGAAGTATGCCATGCGTTCCAACGCAATCGTTTGATGAAGCTTCCTGCATACCTTTAGCGTTAACACCAAAATCTTTATTTTTACTGTCAGCAAAATCTGAATCGTCGTCTATGATGATTGTCATGTTATTGTGCGTTGGAGGTTCGCCTCCATCCCACGCTGGTTGGTTGAGCGGGGGCGTTGTGGGAGGTCCATCGTCAAGATAGTAGTAAGCAGCCTAGAATAAATTTTAAAAAAGGATGAAGTTGAAAAAAAAAAAAAACGAATGCAGTTAATAAGCTTCTTGAATACCTGGAAATACTTTCGCCAGAGGACGAAAGCTAATATTACAAGAAGTAGTGCAAATGACGCACAAACCATGGCAGCAACCATGCCAGCACTTAATTCAATTTCTTGACTATAAATCTCACTCCCGCTCTGAACGTGAGACAATGATAGCCGGTCACAGTCGAGCGCTACAAAGATCTTCCGAGATTCCGAGAATAGACCAGGATAGATTTTTGAGGGCGAAAAGAGACTGCGAGTGGCTCCGCGAATTTTAACTTCATACATCACGTTCGTCGTTAAATTCGGAAGGAACATCTGCATAAAAAAAAAAGTGTTATTTTTCAAGATATGACATGCTGCAATGCTTGCTTTTACCATGTGGTCAAGGCGATCCGTTGTAGTTGCCACAGCCAATTCTTCAAAATCCCACGCATCCTCCCTCCTGTAAAGTAATGAGCAAATATTATAACATTTATTAGGTATTCAACAGGCTGGTAAGACTCTTACCTGTAGTAAATGTAATACAAATCAATAGACTTGTTGTAAATGGAAGGTCTGTGCCATTGTAAAAACAATGTGTCTGCATTGTGACAAGTTAAGTTGGCAATGCGTGGAGCACTTGGTCCCCGAACATCAGTCTGAACAACTATAGGTTCAGATGGTTCACCTTCGTGCTTCCAGGTAAATGCTTTCAACCATAGTTTATATTCCATATAGGATTCTAAAATAAGAAAAAATTATTAGCTCAGTCTTTTTCCTTGGCCATAACTATTCTGGGTTAAATCTACCTAAGTCGGTCAGAACAAACTTCTGAAACTTCTCTCCATTGCGGACAGTCTGAACATCTGTAAAGTTCTTTCTCATAAAATAGATCCGATAGCCTTTGATAACACCATTGGGATTCTCAGGTTCAGCCCAGCTCAGGGCAATTGTAGAATCATTCACTTCTCCAATTGTTACATTTAGAGGTTTTCCAGGAACTAGAAGCCAAAAAGAAAAAAGAAAAAAAAAGGAAGTTTCATTAAAATGTCGTATTGGGATTATGAGGACACCCGAAAACTGACGGGAGTTCATGACCGATAAAGCCGTGATGCTAGAGGGTATACACACAAATCACTGGGGTTCTAAACAAGCTTACCCTCGAGTTTACTTTCTGATTCACCAAACACAAACACGTTGAGAAAAACCACTTGGCAGATGATAAGAGAGATCAAGAGCGTTAAACGCTTTTGACTCATCTTCAAATTCTACTATAACCACTGTTATATTAAAGAAAATCCCTTTTGATCTAGACAATAAAGAGACACAAAACGACAACTTCCTGCCTGCCAGGCAACTCTTCCCAAAGCTGTCGTTTCGTGCAGCCATCTAGCGGCGCTTCTCCAACCGGTTTTCTTCCCGTCTGACGGATGATTGATTGATGATGACGGCACACACGGTCTAATAAATTTTGAAAGCGGGCGTGACCACTAAGTAAAGTAGATTACCTCCTTCGTCGGTCATGACGATTACTGTCGAACTCGGACCCAGTCCTTCCGGATTGAAAACTTGGAGTGAAATCATGTACTGCGTGAATGTCTGCAAACCTTGTATGGCGTGACTCTAAATATGGTGACAAACCCAAAGCCCCCCAAAAAATAATAATAAGCATTTAAAATACATCAAGTTAAATCAAAATTAATCGCTGCATACTTCAATGCTGGGATCTCTAAGGAAGATTTCTTGAACCGATTCGGAGCTGGGATCGTCGCGTTGCTTGTAAGCTAATCGGTATCCGAGGAACTCTCCATGTATGCTGGATTTCGGCGGCGGCTTCCAGTTGAGATAGATCGACGTCGAGCTAGAGTTGTGTGCCGACGTTACTAGGGGTTTGCCATCGGGAACTACATTTAAACAAATCACCCCACAAAAAAATCATTTAAAAAAAAAAAAATGAGAAAGAGAAAATCAAAGGCAACAAGACGATTGATCACTTTCGTTAGCACTTGTTCGGGTATAAGCGCCGAAAGAGAGCTCTAGTCTGTGTGTAAAACATGTACATTTTCATAGCAGCTGGAGCGCAAACATTCCTTTCGCGTCGTCAACAATATTGAAAGCCCCAGTGAATAATAAATCACACTGAAGTCCCTCCGAAAAAAAACGCAAACTCCCCTCCCAAAAAAGGTCTTGCTGTCTTGTTTAACAAGCCCACAAAGTTGTTGACGGACTTTAAAACCATCTCGGGACAACATTTAATTTGCCTTTTTGGAAGAGAACGCACCACGGCAAGTCATAAATTTCATTTTTTGAAAATATCATTACAAACGTCTCCTTTTTTTTTTTTTTTTGTCGTCTTGATTAATTTCATCTCTTCTGCTGGATGACGTTTCTTTTCTTTCTCATCGAACGAAATTACACGTCGTCGCTAGAATTTCAAATGTTGACATTCCCAATGTAACGTTTTTCTTTGCTAGCCTACCAGGTCGGCCTGAAGCCATCAAACCATATTGGAATCGCTAACATTATTAGGACGCAAACGTCTACTCCACGAAGGCTCGGGCGCATTCGCCGTGCTTGACGTGGAACTCATTATTACATTCCTACTCGTCTTTTAGAATTGGTTTATTGCTGTATACCTTCTCGTAGGGTGACCATGTAATAAGATTCTCGGCTGGGGGTGCTCGGCCCCAGAGCGTTAATAGCGACAACTCGAAAACTGTAGACGGTGTAAGGCAACAATCCAATGACTTGCGAGCTGGTCGCATTCGTCAATGTGACCAGCGCGTTCTCAACATCCCATTCACCTTCTTCACCAACCCTGTAAAATAAAAAATAAAAAAAGAATTAAACAATGAAGTTTCAAACGATTAGCACATCCGCTCGACGCGGTCCAATAGAATCATTGAATTCCACTCAAATTGACATGTTTTTTCAACGCATGGTTGCCGTTGAGTGAAACTGACGGAACTGAATAGGACTAAAGAAAAAAAGGGGAAGGAAAGAAAAATCCAGTAACCGTTCAAGTGAACAAATGAAGCCGTTATTCTCTTGTCGCTTTTCTTCGCATGTGTAAAGAGTCTAAAGAAAACGCTCAGAATATGTGCGGGAGGATGGGGGTTATGTTAGAACCAAGAAAAAAGAAAAAGAAAAAGAAAAAGAAAAAGAAGAAATCTGCATTTGAATGGAGATGGATCGAGCGGAACTTATAAGGCTTATAATCAAAACTGACAACCGCATCTTAACAAATATTCCCCCCCCCGACCTGGTCTCTGTGTCTACCTTCATCTTTCTCTCTCTTAAAAAAAAAAAAAAAAAAAAAAAACGAAAAATCGTGTATTTTATTCCTTCCTCCCTATCTTTGCTCATCCTCCTTCGTCCGGCTTGATGTTGGAAACGTTTCAATCACTTGACGTATACATGGTATTTAAATCAAATAAAAAAAAAAAACACGAAGGGGAGGGCAAACGGTCATAAATTGCCCGATTGACAAGATGTGCGGCTGCTATTCGATAAATTTCGAAGAAAAAAAAAACAAAAAAAACTAAGGATTTAATTTTTTTTTTTTCAGATTTGCTTAGAGAATTTGTTCGGTTCGCGCTCAGATTCATCCCACCATCCAATAAAAAAAAAAAGGGGGACGTGTTATGTACAGATAGCCGCAGGTGAATGTCTGCGCATGTTTTAAAAGAGCATTGACGATTACAAGGTGCCACGGAATACAAGTAATGGAACGGCTCGCATAAACGTTCAACACACACAACAGACACACACACACACACAAAAAATAAAAAAAAAATTTATTACCTGGTATGGATGATGTAATGGCTGATGGGACTGCCGTGTGAACTGAGACTGGGCGCCCAAGAAAGGTTGACCGATCGAGACGTGAAGCCCATAATTAGCGGCCGACCAGGTGGATCAGGAACATCTGTTGTGTATAAGACACGTACTTGTAATTAGAACGTGTTCGGACCTACGCACACACAGATACAAAGATAGAGACACACAGACGAGTCTAAGAAAATGCGGCGGTCATCCCCCCACTTTGAAAGGAAAAAACAAAAAAAAAAAAAAAAACACGCCCAAAACATACAAATAATTAGGGGATTTGCCGCTTCGGTGGTACGAAAAAAGCGCTCGACTATCTGTCTTCATCACGAAAGATGACGGTCTCTTCGACTCTTCACCGACAACAGGATAAGAGCAAAAAAATGAAAAAAAAAAAGGGTTTCAATCACGCAGATTGGCTCTCGTTTTATAAAAAAAAAAAAAAAAAGATACTAAACAGCAGACTAAAGGCTATTTTGAAAGGGATCAATCCAGCTCAGTCAACGATGCATTTTCAAAATGAACGTAGAAAAGCTTTCAACTAAATACGAAAGAGTTTCAATTTTCAAGCAGTTTCAAAAAGGAAAATCCTTTTCTTTTTTTCTTTTCTTTTTATAAGAAACGAATACTGTAACTGTTAAATCTAATAACGTACATAGCCGGCAATCTGACGGTCATCCCACTCTTGTTCAACCTTTTTGCCTCTTGATGTTAACATTGAACGATGGTCTTCTCTCCGTACATAAAAGAAGGAGCAATGCTTATACGAGGGTAAAGAAGAACGGGGCCTATAACTTGTTGAAAAGCGCATTGAGTAATCGATGATTTGTGTTTGTCCGTGCGCACTGCTTGAAGAAATGCGTCCCGAGTAGATGACCCCACCGACTATTTGTCAGACCTTTTTTTTTTTTTTTTTCATTGACAGAGGCCCCAATTCATCAGGCAAAAGCATCAAGCAAACATGTATTTCTTATTCAATCAACAAAAGGGGGACTGCGCGGACCTAGGGTTTCCCTTTTTCAATAATAGAATCCAATCTCAAAGCGAAATTTCGAGGTGTGTACACCTTTTCATCGATTGCATTTCTCCAAAATGCACAGTGGTTCAAAAGTGGATTGTTACATCGGTCGTCAAGGTGACCCTGGCCGATGACAGAACATCATCAGCAACGAAAAAGAGAATCATCCATCAATCAACATCGCCCTTATAGAATCGTATACCTCTAGAAACATGATTATTTGAAGGCCTAAAATCTGATGGCATGTCATGATAATGATGGCACAATGATGCCCATCGGATCCATCCATTTCTCCCTGTCGGCATCTCTCTCTCTCTCTCTCTCTACCTGACACATTTGTCAATTGGCTTGGCGGACGTCAAACAACCCGTCCTTTTCTCTTTAGTTTGTAACCCACCCCCCTCCCTTTTCTTCTAGGCTGAGGAGAGAGCAACTCTCACCGTGTTGCAGCAGGGCCGTGACTCACGCAACGTTCCGAGGAGGGATTGAGCCTATCGATCCAAAAGGCGATGCTGCTCGAGATGAAGTGAGCCATCAAACAATGAAAGGATATACAAAACTAAAGTTTGTTTTTTTCTTTTTCTTTGACGAATATATAAGCGATGATAGCAGAAATCAAACGCCCCCTTTCATTTCTTTTCTTTTTTTTTACTTTGCGCTCAAGAGGGCACTCCTCTGTGTAGCATCATCATCATCATCATCATCATTGGATTTTGTAAAGCAAAAAAAAAAAAAAAAAAGTAGCATACACATCATTTACTAAATTGGCTTTATATTCTACTGGCAATGAAAAAAAAAAAAAAAGAACGCAACAATGCCTTTCTTCATTGGCGTTGTTTACGTTCGATCTTATACAGAGAATATAGCCAGCAGGCCGTTACAGCTCGCTCTTTTTTTTTTTTTTTTTGTCCAATCCCGAACTTTCATTCAAGAGGAAAAAAAAAACAAACCCCCTAAAAAAAGCAAGGGGAGGAAATTCGAGACGATATATAAACATCAATAAATAGTATGGCATAACCCATCAGTTTGTTTTTTTTTGTTTTGTTTTTTTTTTTTAGAAAGAGAGGAGAGAGGCTGTTAGCCTTCTTACGTAGCATCGTAATGACGGGGCTTTACGGATCGCTCACTGCTATACGTATATAATGGCTCCCCAAGGGAGACGGATATGAAATAGATCTGTCCGACTGAGGTACCCATCAGAGCGCAGCACCAATTTACACGTGGAAAAAAAATATCCCATCATATTAAATGCGGATTGAATCAGATTTAGTTTTTTTTTTTTTTTTTCCTTTTTCGAAATACGGGATTATCTCAGCAAAGACTTGACAGCAACATTTTTGCTTTTCATTCCATCCATTCCCCACTCAAAATATATATGTAAAAAAAAAAAAAAAAAGGGAAGTTGACACGAAATGAAAATGATGAATAATGAAAAGGCAACCTGTTCTCCTTATTTTTATTTTTATTTTTGTAACGACTTTCATTTGGACTGAACTTGTATAAATCCACGTCCGGCCTTGTAGAGAACAGTGTCGGCGTGATGGATGAAGCGCTAATACCTCAACACCAACACCGAGACAAACACGTCTCCACGCAACGCGCATTCTCTTTCCTCTTCTTCTTAAAAATAGAGAGAGAAACTGCTTTCTCGCTTCTTCATTCATCTTACCGCAACTCACAGCGGCCCGTTCTATCCCCCCCCCCCTCCGTTACACTGCACACCCACATCACGACAAGTAAATAGCAACAGCAGTCGCGCATTGAATAGACGAAAAACGATGACGATCTCTTTTTTTTTTTTTTGGCCGCGCTGGGGCAGCCCCCGATGAAATGTCTGTTGGATACTTATTGCTGTCAAAGACAGTGCGCCTTTGGCCTCTTCTTTTCTTCCGGCAACCCCCCCCCCTCTCCCATTTTGAGTAAGAATATAAAGAAAAAAAATGTCCCATTTCAGTATCACGTCCTTATGTGTGTGCAGTTGACAGATCCACACAAAATATGTTTTCCCTTTTCATCCGTCCTCCACCTCGTTCCTGTTGATGTTATTTCCCTTTCTTATTTTTTTTTTTAGGGGAAGGGCGGTTGACTTCTTATATAAATATGCTTGAATGCATTGGAAAGCCAAAGCAGGTCGATCTTGCGCCCTATCTCCTTAACCTCTTCAACTCGACCGTGTCCCGTTTATAATACACGAAAAGTGTTCACGAAAAGCTACCGTCAAAAAATTTCAAAGAAAAAAAAAATGTGTAGAGGGTGCGCGCACACAGCCTACTTCCTGTTTGGCCTCGTGTCTTTTTGAATACGTCGTGAATTATCAGCTTGCGTATCGTATATACGCAACGGAAGAAAAGAAAAGAAAAAAAAAAAAAAAAAAAAGAAAAGAAATAACAAGGAGCGGGAAAATTTCATGGAAACTCGGCGTGTTATCGCAAGCCCAACGTGTGAACATAACGACCTCGTAGTTGAGGGCTGATGGGTCTTCCATTTTTGCTTCAAGCGTTTCCATTAAGGCAAACACACTAGATGGCAAAGATGATTTCGTTAGACTCTCTATACACGTAAAGCACATCATTTTTTTTTTTTTTTTTTTTCTTTTTGGTTTCATTATTTTCCGAGAAACGGCCCAGCAGGTCATGAGAATCAAATGTTAGTCAACCCCATTTTTTTCTTTTTTTTTTTTTAAACAAAAAAAAAAGACACGACATTTTCGGTTAGTGAATAACGACGTAGCGGTTTCTTGCTCGTTTTTGTTTCTCATTCCCTGCTGTTTTTTTTTTTTTCGCTGATTGTCTGATTGAGCGTGTAACTGTGACTCGTGTTATATCGGGCAACGAAGCTTCCCTCGTTTGTCTCTCACCTCGTTTGGGTCTATAATGGATTCCAAAGTCGCCGCAGCTGATTATTATTAGCCATGCAAGCTATGCGCCCTTTTTGCTGCCGAATCATTTTCTTTTTTTTTTTTTTTTTCTTATTAATTTCCTTTGTGTTATTTACGTGCTAGTCAAAGCAGAAGAAAAACAAAACACAACAAAAAATAAAACATATTCTTCGTTGTTGTTCCTATTGTTATATTAGCCCACGGATGTGAAATGAGCACCATTAGGGAAATGCATCTACCTGCGCCAGAGCACGGCGTATAATTGAGCGTGACCGATACGATACACACGCCGATAGAGCCAGCAGACAAAACAAAACACAAATCACTTTGTTGTTATTGTTGCGAGGGCATAAATCCACCCGAGAATCGGATAGGAAGGAAAAAAAAAAAAAAAAAAAAAGGGGAAAATGAAAAATAATTTTCTCGCATGATTATTTATGCATAATATTACTATGAAAATGAGAACCCCGCGCCTGAGAAGAATGGGCCGTGTGTGGCTTCCATCCTTCTCGGCTCACACACACAGAAATTCGTCGTTAGTCATTTGATTATTTTTTCTTTTTCCCCCTTCTCCTTTTTTTTTTTTTTTTTTTTTTTTTTGTCTTCGTTAAATTTATAAGAATGTATTCATTTTCAGTTTCGAGTTCTGCATATTCTAGTGGATCCCCGACAAATGTCAGATCCAAAAACGGGGTTATAATAAAGAATATCACAAAAAAAAAAAAAAAAAAAATAGGAAAAGGGAAAAATACCTTTGCCCATATTATAAATTTCAAAATATATATATATATATTCTCGAGTAGAGATCGTCATTAGGTGCGCGCGCCCAATTCTTTCTTTCTTTTTTTTTTTTTCCCGGTCGTGTTTTATGGTGCGTGAGCTACACAGCCGCGTGCCTTTAAAGCTTGGCGGGAGCCGTGATTCAAAGAAATAAAGCCCCGTTGGCTATAGATAATTGGTCGCTTGTATACAGCACACAGAAAAAAAAAAAAAAAAAACGAGAGACATATAACAAAACATCGGGACGCGCGTGACGTTACTTGAGCGTGATTGCCCGACTTGACGAGAGACACAAGAGACAACCGCAACAACAATCAAATGATTGACAAATCAACTGGTATAGATCCTACAATGAAACTCAAGTTTTTTTGTCTGTTGCTGATTGCATAATTCGTCCGACATTCTGAACGTTGCACAACAATAGAACGTCAACATCGAGCGGCCCTGGAGCAATGAAAAATATTTCTTTAAAAAAAAAATAAGGCTGCTGTTTTTAGCGAGATTTCAACCATTTTTGGGCAGCCATCGTTTAAAATAAACAAGCGCGACGGATTTTGATTGTGAATGAAACGAAAGTTTTATGTGCCCCCTTGTCTGTGTACGCATACAAGGGCTAGCTATCACTGTGGCCCTTCACGTCCCAACCGTCTAATCCAATAGGTTTTTTTTTTTTTTTTTTTTTTTTTTAATAACAATAATAAAAAAAAAAAAAAAAAAAAAATAAGGAAATTTTTACGACGCGTATAAAAACATACGCGCCTTCCGCTCGAGGCGCTTCAAAACGTTTCTAATGCCGACTGTCCGGCGACGGAATGTGTGCGCACTTACCCCCTGTGCTTCATCACACACACACACACACACACACATCCTCTCAAGAATCGAAATCATCTTTTCAAAATGAAAAGGAAAAAAAAAAACAAAAAATAAATCAATAAAAATTGGTGGTCAAATAGAGAGAATGGAATTTCGATAAGGAAAGAATCGAAGAGCGGCCATTCACATCTCAAAAAAAAAAAAAAAAAAAAAAAAAAAGAAATGCAATAACATTAACCAGCTGCACGTAATTGCGTTTTGAAGATAGAAACCAAGACGTCGTACAAAAAGGGGGTTGTGCATTGCCCATTCAAAGAGCAATCGAAACGACAGAGTCCACCTCCTTCATGAACAAAAAAAAAAAGAGGGGGGGGGGGAGAGCCAAACGCTAGGGGTTGTTATTACATAAAAAAAATAATAAAAAGATCTATAACCAGCAAAGGCCTAACGTATATAGGAAACTAATGTGTAATCTCATTCTCCATCCCCGCTAACGCAAAAACGGGAAGAGCCTGAAAGCCGATCTCTGTCTCTTTCCACCCTCCCTCCCCCCCCCCCGACATTTCCTCCTCTTGGACTCGCGTTCGTACCTCAGCGTTCGAGAAAAGCGGGGCGCTCTGGCAAGACATCCATAGTAAATGAGGGACGCAGACGAGCAATAATGAAACATAGCTCATCCAGTCACTGTCATGTCGTTGTGCTTCTCTCCTTTTTATTTTATGCTAACGCAGAGCACCGACACAATGGGATCCTGTCACACGAGGCGAAATGCTGGAGCAAGGCATTTTTTTTTCTTCTTCTTCCTTTATAGACACACACACACACACACGCATTTGACGTGATCTTCAGTGAGACATCCCCCCCCTTCATTCTTTTGTCTTTTTTTTTATAGAGGACCCATTGGCCTATCCATCATTTTGGGGCTTCACGGGGGGGGGGGGGGGGGGCTATCAGATACAAATGCTGGTGGGGAGATACATAAGGCTCGGCCCCAAAAAAAAAAAAAAAGATCCAGACATATTGGTCACGGTGATGTATTGGTGCTCCTGTTTTGACTTGTTTCCTACCCCCTTCGATTGATGATTAGGAGAGTGCCAAAATATAAATAATAATAAAAAAAAAAAAAAAAGCAGACGATATATTACGTCAATTAAATGACGCTTTTTGCAGTGCGCTAATAATGATTTGATTATTAGAAAAGAAAAGAAAAACGATTCATTTGTTTTTGTCCAACAAAAATTGGACGTGAAAGAAGACCCGTAAGAAAACGGCCTAACGGGAGGAAACAGGTTGCACGTGAAATACAAGAAGCTCGTCGTACAGGAAGTTCCCAATCTTTCTCGACTTTCTAAACGCAAGATGGGATTGATTACTCTGCACTCTCTTAATACACACACAAAAAAAGAAAGAGAGAGAGAGATCGTCATTTGAGCGAATTGTAGATGATGTTCTACAGCTTTCCCTGCATCACAACAGCCATCTGAAACAGCAAAAAGACTATTGTAAACCGAAACTGCCCGACACAATGGGCCAATCTTCTTCCTTTCCCCCCCCCCCCCCCACCTCCACGATGTTGAATCCACGACAAGACGTGGATGTACGTCAGATTATTTTCTTTCTTTTTTTTTTTTTCTACTAAGGTGAAACCAGATCAGTCGTTTGGCTCCATTTTATCGCAAGACGAGACGCTAGTGACGCTCGAATAATACAAGGAAAAAGATAAACACGATGTTCTTTTATAGACTTTCGCCATCATATTTTTTTTTTTTTTGCCCTGCTGATTGCCATCGAAATGAAAACGGCCATCAAATGGGGGCGGTTTGATGCTGGCAGGAGGAAAAAAAAAAAAAGGAAGAGATGCGCTCATCACATATTTTTTTTTTTTCTTTTCCTTGTCTCTAAAAAAAAAAAAAAAAAACGAAACGGGTTTGTCGGGTATCGTAAGCAAAAGTCCTACTATCCCCAACACAAAATATTAATCAAATGAAAATATAGCCTCGACATTCTTTTGCTTCTTTTCCTTCTATTGAATAAAAAAAAAATATATATATATATAAATAAATAAAACGTTTTTATTTATTTATTTTTTTTTTTTTCGAGCTAAAATGCGTTTCCTAAGGGCGGGTTCTTTATTGCGCCCCAGCTTATGAATATACGAGATCCTTACGAGATCTTACATTTCTCATGTTGTCGATGGCTATATAGACACACACACACACTCACACACAAAGACAGCTTCTCTTTAAAATAAGAGATGAACAAAAACCCTACCGGTCTATATTTACACAATGTGTCTGCGCATTTAATATGTGGAACTCTTTTCCGAATCTCAATTTCTTATAGCATCATAAAAAAAAAAAAAGCGAGAAGAAGAAACAACATGTAAATCAAACCAAATGATGCCCCCTATTTTTTATTGAAAGAATCAGATAATTTCTTTTCAGACATCCAAAAATCATTGGATCTGATTCAATCTGAAAGAAAACCGGAAACTGATGGACCTGTCCCCAATTGCCCCAGTGACTATCCCTTGCTTTTGATTGTGTTTGCTTGTTACCAACTAATTCAACATGTGAAATTCCACATCCGACGCACTGCTCAACATTGATAGACTCTCTCCCTAAAAACTTCAGTTTTTTTGTTGTTTTTCCCCCTCCCGACTTCAATCGTCAAACCTAACATGAATGGAGATATCCTACCCCGGCAATGCCCCTCGTTATCATCCGTCCAGATGTCTCGCGAGTGGAGAGTAACGATCCCCCCGTCCAATAAGTCGCATTGTTTTATTTATTCATCCAAAGAGAGGTCAGCTTTTTTTTTTTTTTTTTTTTTCTTTCGTGCGCGCACGCTTGTCCGTTCAAATCCGACCCATCGGGGGGAATCAACTCACCGATAAATTCATTATTAAAGCTTCCAGACTAAAGCAAAATAAAAATATCAAGCGTCACAGACTCCAGAGACTCTTCTCTTCTCTTCCAACCCTTGCGGAGGGATCCCCCCTTAATTTAACCCCCCCCCCCTTCCCTGCCTCTGAAAAAAAAAGCGTTGCATTTTCTTTTATCGTCTAGAAAGAAAAAAAAAATAAAAAAATAAAAAAAGAGAGTACACAGACTACATAAAGATGTACATGTACATATTCTAGAGATGTAGAGTACCGAGGAATATATCTAAGATATAGCTCTCCCTATGGGAAACTAAGACGAAATAAGTTGTGTAGGGGGAGTGGGGGGGGGGGGTGAAGGAAAAATGCAATTCAACGAGCTGAACTAGCTCTTCTTCTTTTTCTTTATTTTATTTTATTTTTTTTTCGCCCTCCCTCTTTCACCATAAAAGCGAATCTCCAACGCGTATAAAATTCTCGGTTTGAGATGATCTTTCTTTTCCTTCCTCGTCCCGTTTTCTTTTTTTTTTTTTTTTTTTTTTTTACTCGCTTCTATTTATTTATGGGGGCATCGCTTCCGAGCTCACGAAAGTCCCTCACCCATGAGCTCCCTGATTTTTTCTCTCTTTCTTTTCCGCTTCGTTCCCTTGTCTCTCCCCTACTACTTCCTCTCTCTCTCTCTCTCTCTTTCTCTCCCCCTCGTGATCTATTACGTCTTATATAGAACTAGAGACTATAGTGCCACTGGAATTTTTGGCCCTTAGACAACCTCCACCCCTCCCCCAACGGCCGTCCGCGAGCCAACATCTAACGATGAAAACGGAATATAAGAAAACATCCGAAAAAAAAAATAAATAAATAAAACGGGGAAACTCGTTGATATCTGAGATAAGGAAACGGACTACAGAATGAAAGCCAAGACTGGGGCAGGGGGGGGGGGGGGGGGGGGAATGAAAAAGATGGCCAACGCAAGTTTCTTGATGTGTGAGAGGGGGGCGGACGGACGGACGGACGGACGGCCAAACGGGGCGAGAGAGAATGACGATATAGTGCACACTGCTGCGTCTATATTCTTTAAAGGGAAAAATAGAAGAAAGGTTTGGGAAAACAAGGAAATAATAGCAAAAATAGAGGGGCGCATTGGCCGGAGCACCCGATAAGAAATCAAGACAAAAATGCAAGAAAAAAAAAAAAGAAGTAATAAAAAGAGATCAAAATTGATTGTGGGGGCGAACAAGCCACACCCCCTTCAGAACATATTGAAAAAAAAAAAACAAAAAAAAAAACAAAAGAAACAAATGCATCTTTTGTTTGCTTGCACAGATTTGATTTTGAAAAAATTATAAAGATCTTCTGCTGAGTGGTGCGGAAATGATAAAACAAGAGTCTGATCATATCGTTCCCCACTGCCGTCATTCTCCAGAGCGATTTGACGTCGATTAAAAATAAAGAAATGAAAAATCGGGCATTCAGCCTCTCCTATTTCAAAGAAAAATCCCCTCATATTTACATATACATTCAATCCGTGTTTGCTTTCATTTGGCAGGGCACCCGCCTTCGCCTGCAGCATTAAAAAAAAACAAAAAAAAACAAAAAAACTTTGATTCACGAATGGGTGAGTTATTACACCGACGCCCGGCTTTGGCCCTATCGTTCGGCCGTCTATTATCAACACCAGTGCATCAATAACCAAAACAAAAGAGTCGGCATTTTTTTTTTCTCTTTCTTTTCGCGTAGCCTATACAGGACGCACAGAGAGAGATCGCGCGCTGGGCCCGTCTGCTGGAACAACCTTTTTCTTATCTTACATCTCCCATCTATTCCGCCTATATCCACCCACCTTTTGACTCGTTTGAGACGAGACGAGACAAAAAAAAAAAAAAAAAAAAAAAATTCCTTTTAATATGTTTTATAACTTCAATATGGAAATCAATCAACCCAAAAGGTTATTCCATAAGGCGCTCGTAGCCCACACGACCGAATAAAGAAAGAAAAAATAAAAAAAACAAGGAAAATTTCGATGTGTTGAAATGTTCCATCGTCCCCCATTTCCATACACCAACTATTAAGAAACTAAAAAAGAACATGGGCAGAGAGGAGGGGGGGGGGGAGGATTTGTAATGTTCTATCTCTCTCCTTATGGGTGGCTTACATAGACGAGGTACCATCGCGAGCGTCGGATAAAAATGGCGTTACACAGCCAATACCGAAAAATATGATGGCCATCGTTTTTTTTTTTTTCTGCTCAACTCACAAAAAATGATTTATCGCTTGTATGTTTGGTGTTTTGTTTTGTTTTTGTTTTTTCTCCCCCCCCCCCCCCCCCCACAATCTTTACGTGTCTACCACAGGCTATATATATATATATAGCCATATATATATATCTACAGACTCTTCTTATAGGCAAACGGAGATTGGAGATAAGAGAGACAATTTGTTTTAGTTATTATATTATTTTGTTTTTGTTTTTTTTTGTTGTTGTTGTGTTTTGTTTTTTAAAGCTTGTCTTGACGTTCCAATCGATCGGGAAAAAGCACCAACAAAAAAAAAAAAAAAAAAAACCTGACTGGGAAGTCCTCTCTCACTGTGTGTGTTCGTGTCTAGATCTACGATCATCCCCCCCAAAAGAGTTGGCCGTAAATTAAATACACACTTTGACACGTAGCAGAAAGACGAAAAAAAGAAAAAAACGAAACAAAAACTAAAAACAAAAGAAAAACTAAACAGATAAAAAGATTTTCAGAGATTGGTCACATACGTCGAAAGGGATTTCGTGTCAATTTTTCTCTCTCTCTCACAAACACTTTCTCGTTTTCCCTCTTTTTTTTTTTTTTTTTTTTGACGATAACGTGTACACACAGCCATTTATATAAAGGTCGCAGCTTTCCAGTTGGATTCATTCAACAACAAAAGGGAACAAAAAAAAATCAAATAATAAAAAAAAAGGCATAGAAAAAATCAATTGCTGTCATCAACTTTTGGAAAAGCCCCGCAATCGGAAATCGTCCTGCCGTCGTGTCGTGTCGGCTTGTGATAAAGTGTTACACGACATCGACACACACACACACATAGTAAAAAAAAAAAGAAAAACGAGATTACGCATAGGCCTACACACACACACACACGTCATAGCGTTGCGTTATGAACAGCTGCGACCCTTCAAGTCCCCCCACCATTTATTCCATACCCAACGTTCCCTATATGGACAGATGATGAAATAGATTTGATTTCCTGGTCCCTTTTTATTTCAAAAAAAAAAAAAAAAAAAAGGGAGAGAGAGGGGGGCCAATATTCAAAACGCATTGCGCTGCTGCTGATATGTTAAAGACCGCCACACGCCAAACACGAACGCAAACGCGTGCACGTGATCGTGTCTTGCGAGAGCCACCTCAGCCTATTTGCTTCCTCCCTCCCCTCCTTTTTTTTTTTTTTTTTTTCCTCTGCATAAATGGGTGGCTTCAATTTAAAAAAAAAAAAAAAAAAAAAAAGGGAACTGGCGGGCGTAGAACACGCGTCGTGATCGTTTATTGGCTTCCCCCCTGTTTTCTTTCTTTTTGTTTCTCCCTACACGAATGTTCTGCATGCGGTAGACCCAATGGGAAAAAAAAAAAAAAAAAAAAAAACAAAAGGCAAAAATGTCGTGACTTTTTTTTCTTTTTTTTTTTTGGGCGCCGTATTTGAAATGCGTGCCCTGCATATTGTTAATAACGAAGTGTATGCGTCGATAGATGTAGTACAACTAGATCTATATAACACCCAAAGAAAACATGGCGTTTCGATAGAAAGTGGCATACAAAAAAACGAACAGATTGTACCGTTTCAATATGAAAAAAAAAAAAAAGGAGTAGAACAAATTGGAATATTGGATGCTGGTCTCTTTTGATTTGAAGAGGGGCCCATGTTGGCTTAGTCAAGCGCGCACGAAATAAAAAAAAAAAAAAAGCGAGTACACAGTAGATAAATATATTATATATATCCAGTATATATATAAAAAAAAACGAGGGAGAGCCAAGAGAGTTTAGATTAGACATGAGTCAGCTCTCTTTCTCTCACTTGAACTGATACGAATTTCAAAAAAAAAAAAAAAAAAAAAAAAAAAAAAGAGAGGCTCGCGCGCGGTTTGTGTATCTTTGGCGCACAACACACACACACACACACAAAAAAAGAGAATCGAATCGCACAATGTTTGACCTTTTCATCAAAAAAAAAAAAAAACCTGCAGACTCAATCGATTTATTTATTTATTTTTTTTTTTTTACGTTGCTCCATCCGCGTTCCGAGTGCTCGTCTAATCATTTTCTTCCTCCCCGTTACTCGCCAAAGTTCCTCACCATTCTATTACCGACACGCCACTCTCCTCCAACGCATCAAAAAAAAAAAAGCTGGTGATTGCTTACAAGGGGATTTCTCCAGCATTTTTTTTCTTTTCTTTACATTGATTGGCTTTAGTGGCAAAGGCACCCAATTTTTTCTATTTACTTTTTATTTATTTCCGTGTGGGGTAAGTAAAAAAAAAAAAAAACGCAGCTGCCAACGTGACTACGAGGTAGGACAGTTGGGGCATTTTCTAGGCTGAAACGAGGGTAAAGAGACAAATTGAGTCAAAACCCCCGCCCCCCCAAAAAAAAGATGGGAGGGGGGAGGAAGAGCTGCGTGTCTACTGTTAACTTTGGTAGCCAAAACGCCATCCTGCCACACCCTACCACTTTCTTTCCCTCGGCTCTTCTCTGGTACAAAGTGGCGACTAGACTACACTACACCGAATAGATGGGGTGTACATTTGTTTAAGGTGATGGGGCGCCTCGTCGCCATCCATCCAAACACACACACACACGTAAGAGAGAGAGAGAGAGAGAGAGAGAGAGAGGGAGAGAGTTGGGAGGAGGGTGGAAGGCAAAAAGGAAGAAGGTGATGGAGAGTGTTAGTGCACGAGAAAAAAGTGAGTTGACAAAGAGGAATTTGCCTTCCTTTCAACGTATAAAAGAACCTCCTCTTTCTCCCCCCCCCTCCCTCCTCTCTCTGTTGTCCACTCCCCAGAGCTGTTCCAGCATCTTTCTTTTACTACGCTACTCGTCTCCTGTTTAAACTGGTCACGTCACAAAGATGCAAACCTACAGACGTGTGTAACATCCACTGAGGACGCGTTACGCATGTCAAACGTTCCTTACGTGTGCGCGGTACAATCCAAGGGGCTTTCACATTCAAATCTCAACGCTCTTCCTACCCCTACCCCACCCCCCACCCCTCATCAATAACAAAAAAAGAAAAAGGAAATCGTCTTCAAATCCGGAATGATCCGGATGCTTCAAAACACGACAAGAGGGCGATATAAAAGATAATCAAAGAGACTCGCAAGATAAACATCGAATACAAAAAAGAACAACAGCCCCCCCCCCCCCCGTCTGTTCTCTTTTTATCCAACCATCAGGACAAAAAAAAAAAGACCCCCCCCCTTCCCCCCTCCTCACGCTTCACTTTCATGGTAGCCAACTCTCAACGTTACAAGTTAAAAAAAAAAAAAAAAAAAAGGACAACAGCTGCGTTTTGTGTGTCGATTTCGCGAAAAAAAAAAAAAAAAAAAAAATGAGGAAACTGTTTAGCAACAAGAAAGCGGGAAAAATTTGAATTTGGTTCTTACCTTGAACGATGAGGTGAATGATGGTGTCGGGACGTCGGCGTTCGTTGACCAAACACGTGTACTCTCCGTGATCGTAATGACGCACGGGGAAAAAGAGGAGCGCGTACGTTTGCGAGTCGAGCGACATCCTCTCCTGATTGTTCCAGACGACCACGGCGTTGTTGCTGTACTCGACTAATTTGACGGCGGACGTTTCGCCGTGCGACCCACCGCCGACCGAACTTTTCGTGCCGTTCGTCGACGTTAACGACGACGATGATGATGACGCGGTCGGTGGTAAATTACATCCCTGACAGCGCCATTCCAGAGCCGAAATGAGAGACAGTTCGCTCACACCGGGGCACGTTAAATTGACACTGTGACCAGCTTTAACGATCACCGTCTGGTAGGACAATGCCGATATATCTGCATTTAAAAAGAAAACAGAACAATAATTAGTTATGTTAATTAGATGCAAATACGGGGGGGGGGGGTTGTTATGGCGATATCGAGTTTCAATCGTATTTTATTGTAGAAAAAAAAAAACAACAAAAACATGCCCTTATATATTTGAAGGTATTGAGAAAATAAAGATGTGGCTAATGAAGCGGTATTATCTGTCGGTCAGGATGAATGCGGGTTGAGATGTAGAAACTACTGATCCGTGTTAGTGGACCGCATCGGGACTGTCCCCCCCCCCCTCTTCGCCCCACGAGTCCAGCAAAAAAAAAAAAAAAAAAGACGGAGAGGGGGGAGGGGGGGGGGGGATCTGGCTGTTGGTACAGCCAAGTTTTTGTTTGAAGGATAGAAGAAAATGAAGGAGCACATAGAGTAGGACAAGGGAAGAAGTTAAGTATAGAAGGGGAGAGAAGAGAGGAGTACCAAAAGTAGTAGAGTACACATATAAGCTCTCATTATAGGAGGAAATCGAGCGGAAAATCCCCCGACCATCTTATGGTAAGGGGGGGGGGGATCCTACCAGCTGCGGCCGTCATATCCGAAAATGCACATCAAGTTAAGAAAATACGTAAATGTCATCAATAAAATGCGAGCACAAAATCGTGGGGTAGTTGATACTGGAAATAAAATATATATAAAAAAAAAAAGAGTTTTTCGATCGATAAAGCTCATCATATCCAATTGATTTAATCTTGAACTATATGACGATGACCCAGCGCCACAATCATATTGCCGTTTCTCATATCCGCTTGAAATGGATACATTCTCAAAGCCGGAAGACATGACGTAACGACACAAGAAAAGGAGGGACAAGCTTTGACAGCCATGAATATTTAATAAATCCGTTTATTTTTTTTTTTCATGCAACTATTTTCTTTTATTAAAAAATCATCCCTTCCATTCCGCAATGGATTGATTTTTTTTTTTTTTTTTTCCTCCCACATCTTTATTTGAGTTTCACAAGGGACAAAGAGGGTGGGGGAGAGGCAGGCTTAAACACGTCAAAACTGACTAATGTCCATCTACTTTTATTTATTTATTTTATTTTTTTTTCTGTATTTGGTCCGGATTGGATTCATTTTTGGACGCGACCCTCCCATTCATTTTTATCCGCTTTCCGCCTTCTCCGCATCATCTTTTTTTTTTTTGTTGTGTGTCGAAATTTATAATACGGACTGGCGCAAGACATTGTATTTCTTTTTTTTTTTTTTTTTAACGTCTCACGCTACGATCTTATATGTCCGTTCTTGAAAGGTGCACGAAATGGTGCGGAAATTGCATCCGCGTCCATCCCCGTATGCAAAATAAGCGCAGAGATTGTCGGCAAGAAACGTAACCAAAAAAAAAAAAAAAAAAAATGGCCAGTCGAATGGCCGTGCCCTTAAAACCGGCACCGATTTTCAAATGTCGGAGGATAAAATCCTTGTAATCATCGTGTACCCATCACAATAATAATAATTTAAAAAAAAAGAGAATCTTTCCTTTTTTCAAACATTACGTATGCAAAGCGCGTTTTGTTTTTTTTTTGTTTTTTTTTTTGCAGCGGCGCGCACACGCACACGCGCTTATGTAAACACACCTTTCTTCTTCTTTTTTTTTTTTTTTTTCTCTTCCCTAATGAGCGGGGTGAACACATTTGAAGCCACACTCGAGAAATGCCGAGTTACCTTCAAACTTTCATTACAGGTATTTGTTTTGTTCAGGGCCTTTCTTACATTTCTTCTTATTCCGTACAAATACCGCCAACATTTTTCTTTCTTTTCGGACGCAAAATTTTTAGCCCCGCGCTATCGAAAAAAAAAAAAAAAAAGAAGGGCCATTTTCATTGAAAAAGAAAGAAAATGATTGTCGGATCGATCGATCGTTCACGGGACGTTACAAAGAGACTCGGAGCGATTAGCGACGCGCCGCTAAAGGAGAGAGAGAGAGAGAGAGAGATATGAACAACACACGTTTGATTCTCTTTCAATTCTTCTTTAGAAAAAAAAAACGAAAGAAAAGGTAAGGGGCCGCGACCTGGTGGCGGCAGGAGCGGCACATCATTCACACTCGAGACTCCCTTCTTTTTATTATTGGCAGACTTGTGGGCGCACGTTATCGTCCGGCGCAAAGAAAACTCATTTTATTTATTTATTTATTTTTTTTTTTTTTTTTGCGTGTGTGCCGTTGCTTCTGCTCAATGGATAATAGATATTCAAATAACCCGACATATTCTTTTTTCGCTCTTTTGTTTTCAACATTCTTCGGCTTCTAAAGCGGCCCGTTGCCGATTTATGATGAATGAGCACCGAGCGGGCCCATCGACAATTTGTTTCACGAAAAAAAAAAAAATATACATATAGATATATAAAGAATATGAAGAAATTTGTAAAAATACGGCTCTAAAAAAAAAAAAAAAAATGATAAAGAAGCAACATATTCGTTCAACGATAAATAAATAGATATGGCCGGGAGGAGGAAAAGAAAGAAAATTTCCCTGCGTGAAATCTTTGAAACGATGACCGCCCCCGTCGTTCATCGTTTACCTTAAAAAATTAAACGAAAAAGAACGCGCGCACGCTCGCTCGTCTCGCTGCTATTATTACTATTATCTTTAAATCCTCCTCTTTGAGAGGAACAAGAAAAAGAAAAAAAAAAAAAAAAAAGGACTTATTTGAAGTTGCGGCTATATTTATTTCCCCCCCTTTTTTTTTTTTTTTTTTTTCTTGTTCGGTGCGATGACGAATAGGAGGAATGAAAACATCAAAGATGTGTGTAACGTAAGGCTATGTAGAATGTTTAGTTTAAAAAAAAAAAAAAAAAAATAGAAATAAAAAGACGGGAACAATCGGCTGTCCGTGGGTGTCGAGGTATTTTGTCTAGGAAAGACACACAAGTCGCTTTGATCGTTTATCCCAACATTTTTTTTTTTTAGGGCATCCCTTTTTCACTTAAAATAAAAAATAGCGTACAGTTTCAACTGGCGCAGCTGTTTCATCTTCTCCCAATGTTCTTTTAAACCTACATTTATTCATGAAGTCTGAATTTCTTTCAAAACATTTCCAGAGCAGACTCTTAACTCTTTTTTTTTTTTTTTTTCCAAAGACATTGGCGCGCACCTGGAATCTTGCGACAGGTGAGATAAAAATATCGTCGGCTGAATTTGCGTGAAAATAGGGGGGGGGGGGTGACTATCCCCCGCCCGCCCCCCCCCGCTCGTTCTCTCGCCAGATAAAAAAAAAAAAAAAAAAAGAAAAACATAGTTCAAATAACGATCGGTGGCAATGATAAGTTTTCGTTCCACCGTAGACAAATGTTTCAAAATAAAAGAATGTCGCCCATTTCCCATCCATTTCTTTTTGACCTGAACCCGTACGCAAAGGCATTTCTTCTATACAGCGCTTACGATTTCTCGTAAGGGATCCTGACTCGGTTGCATTCCGCATCGATGTGGCAAACGTATCGGTAAAAATGTGCGTGTTTTTCTTTTTTCTTTTTTTTTTTCCCCCTTTCTTTTATATAGAGGGGGGGAGGGGAGAGAAAAATCGGCGGGTCACGCTCCTATCGAAATCTGATCAATAGACGCGCGTTTTTTTTTTTAAAGAGAAACGAGACGGGGGCCGATGAATAAAGAAAGGAGACGAGAAAAAAAAAAAAAATAGATAAGCAAGAAAGAATATTCACGTAATCGTTTTGGAGAAAGGGCCCAGGTGCTCGTTGAGTGGCGATTCTCTCTCGACAATTGGATGGCCAAAATGCGTATAATGTACGGTTCAAGTAGAGGGAGTCTCTCTCTCTCTCTCTCTTTGACACCATCAAAGAGAAACCGAGAGCCGCGCTTCGGTGACAAAGCAAAGGCTTCTTCTTCTTCCTCTTGAAAAAAAAAAAAAAATCCTTTTGGGATAGTGCACAGACGACACTCGACCAATGACTAATCTCGCCCACGGTCTTTATGGCGGCCAATTTTTTTTTTTTGAATTGAACAAGAAAAAGAGAAAAATTTTTATTTTATTTTATTTGTTTTTTTTTTTTTTTTTTTTTTTCTAGAAAAAAAAAAAAAAATCCATTAGTTATGACTTTAAGTCGCAGTGGCAGCACACGATATGCCACCCTCGTAGCAAACGATCGGATTCCTTTGACTTTTCGTTTCAAAAAGGAAATAGTTCCCATTCCATTTCGTCAAAGATATTCAAAATCCCAATTTTTTTTTTTTTTTTTTTTTTTCAAGTGGGGACGATTGTCAATTGGACCCGCTGGACAATCACGGTCGCATTCACAGACAACAGACACCCCGTAGAAAAATGCCGACAAATTTTCCGAACCAATTTAAAAAAGAAAAATTTGTTTTCTCTTCAATTTCAAAAGAATTTCGAAAACGAATTGAGCGCGTCTCGAAGGAAACGCGTAAAAAAAAAAAAAAAAAAAAAAAAAAAATAATGCAGACAGCGAGGATGGACACGGACAGACGGGACTATTTATACATATCTACCTTGTTTGGCCGTGTTGGAAATCGAGATAAGCGGCCCAAAAGGCGCATCACATCCTTGTTTATTTATCGAGTTAAAAAAAAAAAAAAAAAAAAAAAAAGAAGTTGACGACTCGGTGATAACAACCTGCCCCGAACAACAACAACAAAAAAAAAAAAAATCAAAAGATGATGTTTTTTTTTTTTCTCGAGATGGCCAAACAAGATGGTTTTCAAACTGTCCAGCAGAGAGTTCCAGGCCAAAAAAAAAAAAAAAATAACATTTTGTGGGTACGTCTAAATAAAAAAAAAAAAACATTTTTTTGCTTTCTGCCGTGTTGTTATATGGTCGACGAGAGCTTTGTGCGCTTATAACCAAACAAAATGTTTGATCACACCACACGTCATTGGGATTATAGACATCAGCAGTTGCGACGTTTATAGCGCACGCCAAGATAGACAATCACGTCCGCGTAGACGACTGCGTCACATGACGTTGGACGCATAAAAACAAATGAAATGTTGGGCAATATAAAAATAAAGGAGAAGCCTCTCCGCTATATTATTCTGTTTTTTTTTTTTTTTGTTTTGTTTTGAAAATCGTCGTTCGATGCGGTCACGTCCTCTCCTTTTGTTTTTGTCTCTTCCAACAATCACACGTTCCCCCCCCCCCCCCGCCCTTTTCTCTATCCTTTCGAGTCATAATATTAAGAGACATGACGGCTCTCTGCGATATGGGGCGACTACATCTTTATACACTGCGACGCAATACGAGTGAGTGCCGAACGAGAGCAGACACAAAAGAAAAAAAAAAAGGGGGAAGTCACAAAGGACGCAGATTTATCCAGCCATGTCAAACAGACTAGCCATTTCGATTTAGAAACATGCTGGCAAAAGAAGAAAAACAAAAAAAAAAAGACAGTAGATGCGTTCGATGTGTACCAACGCAATCTTGCGTTCATGAAAGAGACAAAAAAAAAACAAAACAAACAAAACAAACAACGAACGCATTCAAATAGCGCGCCACATGGAGCGACATGTTAAGGAAGAAGCTTCTTCATCACCTGCCATCATATTGGCAACGCAGCACACACACACACACACACACACACACACACACACACACACACACCTCATTCTCTCCGGTGGTTCTTTCTAAACTGTTGTTGCGCTTCGTTGGCAAACTTAACAAATAAAATAATTCGTGCCTCGTCGCACCGGACGCAAAAAAAAAAAAGAAAAACACAAGTCACACAGAGACAAACAAAGTTGTTTTTAGTGACAAAATATAAATAAAAAAAAAAAAAAAATCAGAGAAAGACACGAGCCGAAATATCAAGAAAAAAAAAAAAAAAGAGTCGCTATAGAAAATTTGAAAACGCGGGGTCGAAAATGGCGCAAGGAATTTCCTTCTTTCTACATGACCTCCCGTCGAGCGCAAGGGCCTCTTTCCTATTGTACCCGATTCTTTTTCAAATATTCAAATTTTCTTTTTTTTTTTGTTTCGCCTTTTTCTCTTCATCTCTCCTTTAGCCTACAGACGCACACACCAATACAACTATTGACTCTATCATCTTTCGGAAACGTTCCAGCCATCGATATACACACACACACACACACACACACACACCAAAGGGGGAAAGGAGCCACAGTGTGCAGGTTCTCTTTCTACCTTCTTCTTATTCCCACCTCCCTCTTTCTGATTTCTTTTTGCCGCTTTAAAAAAAAAAAAAAAAAGAAAGAAAGAAAGAAAGAAAGAAGAGAGTGGTAGAGAGTCATCCCAGCCGTCGAGTCAGCAGCTTCTCGAGTGGCCATTTATAGTGGTAATAGCGTAAAATCGCCAGGTGGTCATATGCCTCCTAATCTTGACGTCCATTTCCAATTCACATGCGGGTGGTATACCCACGCTTTTCTTTTTCTTTTCTTTTTTTCTTTTTTTTTTTCCCAAAAATATAAATCCCCCTCTGCGTTGGTTCTTCTTTCTCTCTCTCCATCGACGGGTTTACACAAGAACGTCTTCTCTTTTTTCACTGCTGGATATAGTCCCCCCCCCCCTCCATTTTTTTTTTTTTCTTCTCCAAAATCCCAAAAAACATTTTCTTACGAAAGGGTCCTGCTAGAATTTTTTTTTTTTTTTTTTTTGCCCTTACGTCTTTTTTCTCGATCAAAGATAGCGTCCATCGATTTATACGGCTCAAGAGAAACAGTTAGCATATTATATGACTCTATAGGACATCGTCTGCTGGACTTGTGGCTCTTGTGCGGGATAAGCCAATAAAATAAAATAAAAAAAAAATATACGCTGCCCATGTTTTTTGAAAGGGGGGGAGGGGGGGGGTAACTTCAACAAAAGAAAAAGACACAATCTTGATATTTATATCTGATTCAATCATTTAAGATAAAAAAAAAAAGAAGAAAACTGAACCGGAACTGAACGGAATGTTGCGTCACTAGATTCTTCTATTACAACAGGTAGATTACAAGAGCGTGTACTTGAAATAAAAAAAAAAAATGACAGGCGCGGCGCATGATGGATGTCAAATGTTTTCTCTACATCACAAGAAACCCATGACAACCCTTTTTTTTTCTTTTTGTTTTTTTTTTTTTCCCCAAAATTCTGGTCGACATGCAAAACATACCAAGATGCGCATCGTGCATACATTTGCTTTCTATTCGCTTCTTTAAAAAACAAAATAAAATAAAAGTATTGCAACGATTTTTCGTAGATATCTCGTGATCAAAGAGAGAGAGAGAGAGAGAGAGGGAGAGAGAACCTCTTTCCTAACCATCTGGCAAAAAGGTGGTGGGTTGCCAGATCTACACGCATACTGTCCGACGTTTGGCTTATAGATGCGTATCGTCCGTCTGCGACAGTTGACGTCCCACTTTAAACAGACGACAGTTGCTAGTGC
Source organism: Daphnia carinata (assembly GCF_022539665.2). Classification (NCBI taxonomy): domain Eukaryota; kingdom Metazoa; phylum Arthropoda; class Branchiopoda; order Diplostraca; family Daphniidae; genus Daphnia; species Daphnia carinata. The sequence continues at coordinate 4,059,817 of NC_081340.1, read as the reverse complement.
TACACAGTGCTACACAGTTGCTGCTACACAGCCGGTCTTAACAAATCAATTTTTTTTTATTTTAAAGTATATACAACCCCATCTGTCCGGCCCCGGTATGCCATTTTCAGCAACGGTTTACTTTGAAAAGAAATAAAGGGCGCTAAAAATAGGTCGCATTTAAAAAAAAAAAAAAATAAAATTCGGATGAACGCGGGACACAAAAATAATCCCGCCTGTTGTCTCGGAATGTTTTCATTTTATTTTTATTTTTTTTTTTTCAAAGTAATAAATAACGAAGCGGCGTCAGTGGCTACACACAAGGCGGCGTCGGCGGTTTTTGCGGCTTTTTTTTTTTTTTTTTCCGAAGACAACAACAACAACAACAAAAAAAAGGGCGGAATGCGCCAAACCATTACACACACACAGATGTGCAAAGAAGAAGAAGAAGATACAAATATTTTTCAGCTGTTCTCAGGAATGAACGCATTTCCCCCGCCTAATGAAAATGTACCGCCGCCTCTACACGTCTCCTTAAAACGGATGGCACCCCCACACACAAACTTGCGCAGAGAACATCCCAATGGGCGAGCGCGATCCTCTTTTAACGGCCAACGCAAACTTTGTTTTCCTATTTTTCTTAAACGACTGCAATTCAAGTGAAACTCTTTCAAGAGGAAAAACAGCCGTTGAGAGATGTCCCCCATCTTCAAAATGACACAAGAAAAACAAGGGGGCTGACGGGGAAGTGTCCGATTTAAATTCCCCGCCCGTCTATTGTCGCTCTGTTCAAACATCCGGCACGGATCAATGAACACGAAGCGGCCGCTCCATTTCGTTTTTAACAATTTACCAAAAAAAAAAGGAAAAATAAAAACCACATGACGTAAAGAGAAAAGCGGATGAAGGATACAATCCGCAAACACACGCGTTTCCACAAATAAAAATAAAAAAAAAAAAAAAAAAAAAAAAGAAAATGCGTAAGAAAAACAAGAGGGCGGATGACACGCTCGGCCGAGCGCACAAAACCCGTCGTCAGCTTTAAGAGAATTAAATATAAAAATAAAAATACAAGACCCTCGCGCGTTTGATCTTTGTCCGCTATCTGAAACAACGGCCTCGATTCTTAATTGGATTGGATTTTTTTATTTATTTATTTTTTTTTTCATTAGAAAAACAGTCGGGATAGGAGGAGGGCACTGAGATTGTCACCGAGCAAAATGGCGTAGTTTTGGACGGAGAGAGCGCGCCTATCAAATTCCTCGAGTTCTTCGTGTTATATTCGCGTGGTAAGCGTTGCTAGGCAACCTTTGTTACAAAGACAGAGAGTCGGGATATAATCAGGGCATTTCAACAGCTCAAAGTTGTCCCCCTCTCTTTCTTTTTTCCAGGGGGTTATTAACAAATTGGACAACATTCCCGACCTTCGTCGTGAGTTACCGCGACGAAGCAAAATTTCCACAAATAAAACCATCGAAAATTCCCCCAACTTTCATTTCGATTTTTAACTATTGTCTTGTGCTAATTCGATTTTGTCTTTTCGATACAGGGCACAAGTATTACGACACGCTCGCCATCTTTACGTTAAAAAAAAAAAAAAAATAAAAATAAAAAATAAGAGCTCGCAAAATCATCGAGGGGGAACGCGAATGGCGAGGAAGTCACTAGGGCGTGTAATGTCCGAGTCACTTCCTGTGTGCAATCTACCTCCCTTTTTCCTTCTCATAGCGCAGGGAGCGACACTTTTTATTTTATTTCATTTTATTTTATTTTTTTCGTGTTACACGAACCATCGCGCAGGTATAGGCCATTCGAAACACGAAGCGAAACAGAAACATTTGGGCTAAAGGAAATTCTAGAAATCAGCGTGACCGATTCGCTCAAGGGCATATTGGAAGACGTCCATTCACTTCCCTTTTTATTACGATGATTATCATCTTTTATGATTAGTTTTTTTGTTGTTGTTGTTGTTGTAACTATTTTGTTGTTGTTGTTGTTGTTGTTCCAAGAAGGGAGGGTATATATATCTTCGGAGGTTAGTGGACGTGTTCAGCGACTCCCGTCACCGAGTGACCAATGTGCCCGTAACGGTGAATGAGCACCCCCCATTAAAATACACAAATTTTCTAGTTTTGTTTAGGGCTCTGCCATGGGTCAAACGGATCTTTAAACCTCCCCAAAGAAACACAATAACAAGGAAAGGAAGGGGAAATAAAATACTAAAAAAAAAAAAAAAAAAAAAAATTAGAAAATGCGATCGATTGCTTCACGGTTGTTGGGTCAAGTGGTTTTCGATTTGTTTTGACATAGACACGCGGGATCAATTCAAAATATTATCGTTTCGAATTTGACTTGAAGACGAAAAAAAAAAAACTGACGTCGTATTGGATTCCTTCACAGGACAAACATCGACGACCCCCCCACCCCCTCCCCCCTGCCCTTATTCGCTGCAATTCCCGACCGATCGAAAATGGGATTGCGTGATGAGTAAAGTCACGTAACATTACACGTAAAGGTAAACAACTGCCGCAATGGCAAAGTTTCAACTCTTTTTTTTTTTCTCCTCCAATTCCATCGATTTTTTTTTTTTTTTTTTTTCAAAAATGGCGCCTGTTTACAATACTGGTGGGATACACATCGTTGACCCGTTTGTTGTCGCTCTCCTTCCCATTTCCAGACTCGATTTGGCAATTGTAATCAGTCACGCAACACGCGCGTAATCCTACCCCCATCGACTAGTGAACCGAATCTAAAAAAATTTCACCTTTCCTCCCCTTTCGATAGCCAATGGGGGGGGGGGGGGGGAAACTCGTCGAAATAAAGAAAGTGCAAAGTGACCAACAGAAAAGTCTGGACGTTAAAAACAAACAATCAGATGCCATAAAAAACGATTGCCAATTGGCCCCGACATGACAACTCATGCCGTCCCACAATTTCTAACGAAATTTTCAAAGTGGCTGGAAACAAGACACAAAAAAAAAAAAAAAAAAAAAAAACGGGGGGAAATCCAGCCGTACAGGAAAGAAATCACCCCCTACTTACAAAAAATAACACAAATGACCATCTAGAGAAAGTCTCACGCTATTTTCTCAGCCTTTGATTTCACGTCGGTTGTTTGGCCGTTGCAATCGTTAAGAAATGCAAGCCAAACACACACACACACACACACACACTTTGAGATTTGTCCAGCGTGTGCATGCGGCGCACAGGTGTGGCAGTCCGGGAAAGTTGTCCCATTCCCATGGATTTACTTGTTTGTGTCTGGCGGGGACGTCGAGAGGGGGGGGGGGGTGGGGTGGTATACATCGAAAGCTGGTCAGTTGTTCAGAAAAGAAAAAGAAATGTGTGTCTACACGACGTTGTCTATATATTACAGACGACTTCCGGCCGAGTGCGCCACGAATTGAACAATTCATTCCCGTTTTCTCATTTTTTCGGCTTCCGGGCTTCCGTTTCTCACGACAGGCGGGAGAGCGAGGGAGGGAGAAAACGTTAAGATTGAAGAGAAAGAAGAAAAGACAAAAACGCAGTTGTTGTAGACACGCAAAATATTTTCTCACCGACCCGAGTCCAGCGCGGGGAAATTCAAAAAAATCAAAACAATTCCGAAATTCCTGAAAGGAGACATCCGTAAAAAAAAATTCCGACTTCCGACTAGAGCGGATGGGCTTTTTTTTTTTTTTTTCTTTTTTCTCGGACGTGGATATGGTTTTAAGAAGGAAGGTGTGCAAAAGCAACGCGTTAATTACGGTTTCGTTCTTCTAAAAATAAAAACAAAGAGATGGAAAAAGAACGTGAAAAAAGGAAGTCGCACGGACCGAAGCTACGACATCCGGAGGCGGAGCCCTTCGGGGCATTTGCAGCGCAACAAACAAAATCCTCCGAAATAATTCCAAAGCGAAAAAAAAAAAAAAAAAAAACATTTTGTTTCATATCGAATTCGCCCAGCAGTGCGTACATTATGGGTCGATTCTTAAGAAGAAGAAGAAGAAGAAGAAGAAGACGAAACTCGTAAAGAACCGCACGAAATTCATCGAGCGTGACAATGAGATGGGGCGAGAGAATCTCGGCAACCCGGTTCACACGTTTCCAATGAAAAACTCTTTAAGCGGTCGTGTATGGTAATGACGCAACAGCCTTCACCCGAATTGCCACCACAAACCTCGCGCATATCGTCGCATAACATAACCGAAAAAAAAAAAAAAAAAAAGAAATAAAAAATAATGTTTTTTTTTTTTTTTTAAAGCCCGAGGATAGGAAGCCTTTGTACCGGACGCATTATTAGAGTTCGACATCATCCCACATTTGACGGCACTACGCAGTTCATCTTGCAATCTCAAGTCCTTTGGAAACAAACATCAGCACAATGTCTACACAAATATTTAATAAAAAAAAAAAATGGGATTATGAAAACCCACATATTCAAGAGCCGTCATCCCTCAATCAAACTGAGTTTTACGTCCCTAATTTCTTTCCAGAGCTTCAAATGAAACACCAATCAACGCCGAGCTAAAGCTGTCACAAGTTCATTTTTATTACAACGATCCCAAAAACCTCCCTTTTTTTTTTTTTTTTAAATTCAATCAGCGAAAAACTGACGTTGTATAACCAATGCAAGAAGAGCTTAAACCCCCCCCCCCCCAATGAAAACTCATCACGACCCAACGGAGGGATTTCGTTCATTTTCGGTTTACATATCTCTTTCTGTGCTGTTCGCTGGAAAAAGCCAGGACTTGTAATCAAACTGGCGCAACATTGTTAAGACGGGAGCCGAAAGAAGGGGGGGGGAGGAGAAGCGGCCTGTGCGTGTTGATATTCCCCCAACTGGGCGTGGTGTAAGACATTCTCTTGGGCCAGCTTTTTCTCTGTCTCGTTCAAACACATATTCTTTTTTTTTTTTTTTTTTTTTTTCTAAAAATGCTTTCCGTCTATACGCAGTTTCTCTCTCTCTTGTGTGTCTTCTCGTCGTGAAATGAATTGATCGGATAAAGGCGCTCGGAATAACAGATGAAGCGACCCGTGAAAATGGATACTCGCAACAACTCCGGCGATAGAGAGAAATGGAACTGTATGTGGATAGTGTCAACATGTCCCAACCCTTTTGGGAGGAGGGTGTCTTCCCTATTTATGTCGCATCCATCCGTCTTGTTTGTTTTTTTTTTCTGGGCCAATGCGACGTTACGTAGCTTCGAAATAAATCAAAATTGTCTTAACCGCGTTATACTTTTCTTCTTTCTTCCTTTTTTTTTTTTTTTTTTAAGATTTATTTGCCACCATTGTCGAAAGTACCGAAGACTCTTGTCCCTCCCGGCGGTTATGGTCAACATATTTCCGGTCGACGGATACACGGTTTAAAAAAAAAAAAAAAAAAAAAAAGGAAAACGCAAGCATTAAACAAAAAAATAAGGGAAACAAATAAACAAGATTCCTCTTCTATAATGCCAGTTGTTTTCAAAAAGGAAAACTTTTTTTTTTTTTTTTTTTTTTGGAAATTGCTCGCAAGTTTTTCCTTTTTTTTTTTTCGGGTACAAAACTATCGAATAGTCTGGTCACGTTGTCACGCTACAATTCAGCTGTTTTTTTTTTTTTTTTTTTTTCTAAACCCGGGTAATGAACCGTAGGTACACGTACACACACACACACACACTATAAATTCACGGTAAATACACGAAGCATTTGGTCACACTGTCTCGAATTTTGTTTCTTTATTTCGAAAATCATAACCGCAGCGCGATTTGTGGCGTGTCGGCCACACAATCGGCGAAACGCAAAGAGAAACGGTTCATTGAAACGAAGCCAATTAAACTGAGAGGATATCCAACACGAAAAGATAAACTAAATAAAAAAAAAAAAAGTTTTTGCCTTTTGTTTTTTGTTTTTTTGTGACAATAAATTTCACCATATCGAACGCGAGCGCCTTCCAAATGTTATGATGAATTTGAAAGATAAAAAAAAAAAAAAAAAAAAAAGTTTCCCGCATCGCTTTGATTACCTCCCCCCCCCCCCCCTGCTCTTTCACAATGGCCCACAAAAGTTGCGGGCACGTAGAGCTCTCGGCTTTCAATTGACACCAATCCTACTCTCCCTTCGCAACAATTATTCCTTTTCGTTACACTCGGACTGTCCCTCTACCCCTACCCGTTCGTTTGTTGTTGCTTTTTTTTTTTTTTGGAACATTAAAAAGAGAAAGAAAAAAAAAATAATAAATGCACATCGGGGAGAACGAAGGGGAGATCGTTGAGTTTGAAACAATAAAAAAAAAAAAAAAAAAAGATGTGCTGGCGAAGGTCTAATCAATGTTATTATTACAGACAGGAGGGTGCGCTTTTCCCTTTTTGATTGGGTGCATGTCCGCTCCAGTTGGGACCTTTAAAGTGTGTCTTCCTCTTTCACTTCGAATAGTTTCGTTCCGGTGTTTTGAAAAGAGAGAGGCGTCAGCGAGACACCATTTTTCTAGCATCTACACACTAACCGCGTCATAAAACGAAATCGAATCAAGAGACAAATGAATGCGCACGTCATTTTGCCTCAATTCATCGCAATCTGCCATTGTTAACCAAAAGAAAGAAAAAAAAAAAAAACATTTTTCAAATGAGATTTTCGCAACCTGCGATTTCATTACATTTCTCACACCGCAATATTCGAATTGAAATGAAACCAACTTGAAAAACGGCGTTCCCTCCACACACACACACACACACACACAAAAAAAAAGGAAGAAAAAAAAAAAAAAAAAAAAACAATTACAATGGCAGTAAACATACAAGTTGAATTAGCCAGAAGCGAAAAAGAGCGTACAAGAACCACAACGACCGACGGGCCGGATGGGTTCGATTACAACGGGCGTGGGAGGGAGTTTATAAAAATACGGACGGTGGAAATGCCTCTGGATAAAAACTATAACACAAGAGAAAAAGAGATAACTTCCCTCCCCGACCAAAGTTTGAAATCAGAGTTTGCGGTACGATTTCCTTCATCAGGTGGTCAACAACCAGAAAAAAAGAGAAGGGACAGGAAGTCCGGCCCTGGACTTTTTTTTTTCTTTCTTTCTAAAAAGGACTCACGACGTTGTGTGGCGTCTACAACCCGTTCCCCAATTGCAGCCATCCGTTCGGGACAAGTGTTTATTCTTGTTTGCCACAAGAGAAAACAAACGAGAGCTTTACTAGCTCGGGATTTATTCAAGCACAAAACTTTAAAAAAAAAAAAAAAAAAAAAAAAAAGGCTCTTTTTTTTTTTTTTTTTTTTTGGAGAGGCTCGCAAAGCCAACGTCACACACACACAAAAGAAATCCAAGAAAGAAAATAAAAACAATTCGTTATTTTTTTTTTTTTCTTTTAAAGTTAATCCACTTTCGATGGGCTTTTCTCTGACGTGGGCCATCTCGCACGAAACACTTAATAAAAAAAAAAAAAAGAAACATCCGGAACAGATTAGAAATTTTCTTTTTCTTTTTTTTTTTTTTTTTTTTATACAATTCAAACGCACTAGTGGCATTCACAGTTGATTACCGAGTAATCACAAAAAAAAAAGAAAGGAAAAAAAATCTTTCAAAACAAGATTTGTTATAAAACCAACCCCCGTCCTTAAAAGGCATCCATTTCTTTTTTTTTTCTTTTTTTTTTGAAAGAAAACAAAAATTAAGGAACAATGACGAGACAAAAAATTTTCTTTTTCTTTCGTTCAACCTTCTATTATTTTCTCCTCATTCCCTGTAATGAAAATACACAAGAGCGCGCGCGCTCGCTGGCTGGCCAATGAATAGGCTTTCAAATTGGTTCGCAGAAGTTGGTGAGACAAGCAAAAGGTGAGCACAGGAGCGTGCCATCCAGAAAAGCCCCCCCCCCCCCGTCTCACGAAGAAGAAGAAGAAGAAGAAGAAAAAAGAAGAGAATCATCGTCCCCGCCAGCTGTCTCTCTCTTTAAAAACATTTCCTTCTCGTATCAGATTCTATTCTACTTCACTATATTTAGTTCATTGAGTGGACGCTGACGCGCTTCTTCCAAGGCCGTAATGGTCAGCAGACACACAACTGCTTTGACTGGCTGGCCACATCTTGATGCACACTACAAGATATGCGCCTCTCCACTCTGGGCCAATGCCTTGGCTCGTTGCCTTTTACGTCCGTCTTTTATATAAACAACATTTCCTTCTTTCTTTCTTTTTTTTTTTTTTTTTTTCAAAAAAGAAAACAATTAGAAAGAAATAAAAACTGAAAGCTTCGAAAAGGCAAAGACATTGTAGATACAAGTTAATGTAAGCAATAACCTAACCACTTTAATTCTTGGGAGAAACACGACGACCCTCCACCACCAACCCCACGTTAATGTTTAAAACTTGAAGCATTTCAAATTGTTAAACAAATACGTCCTTTCTACAAAGGTGGATTATTATTATTTTCATTTATTCTTTTTAAGTTTGGCAAAAAGACAACTTTCGATTTTGGCAAGAAAAGAAAAAATAAATGGAGGCTCGTTTAGACGTTGTAGACAGAACGATCGCATCTGCAGTGGCCATTTTTTGATGTTTTCAGAGTGTGTACACACAAACAAGCGACAGTGCTCCAGAGAGAGTCGTTTTTTTTTTTTTTGGCTTGTTTCACGAATCGCAGCAGGATGCGCACCTAACCATCTGCTGTTATGGTTTTGCTTTTTCGGACCCGGAGAGTCCACAACTGGACGTGTATACAATACTGGGGGGGAAAAAAACAGCAACAACAAGCCAAAAATAAACGAAAAAAAAAAAAAAATACATCCACACTCTTTAAAAAAAAAAAAAAAAAAAAAAAAAAAAAGAAATTCTTGAAGAGAGAAAGTTTGCCAAGAACTTAATGATTCTGATAATACACACGTTATATCTCTTTCCCTTCGGATCCCCCCTTGCTTGTCTGTGCCATCATTGTGAGACTCGCCATATAGATACAACAAAAGAAAATGGGACATTGAGAATCAAGAATGTCAATATTTATTCCCTCCCTCCTATCCCAATCGAGCGGTTGAAGATCCAAAAGAGGGGGGGGGGGGGAGAAATATAAGAGAAAAAAAAACATTAACCCCCCAACTCTCCTCTGCGGGTCTCGTGACGTCGACAAAAAAAAAATAAATAAATAAGGAGGACTTTCGAATCACGAATTGTTAGGACGATCGTAAATAATCGAAAGGTACGAAATGAAGACGGCAATTCAAAGATGATTAGACGTGGAAAATAGTTGGCATCGCACAAAGATATTTCGAATACACAAAATTCAATCAACGATATAAAGAAGAACAAAAAAAACCAGTTTGCGCACGATGAAACAAAATCCGATATTGGCAATCGTCAAACAAAAACGAAAGGCTTTCCACAATTCCCTGGAATGTCTTGAATCTTTCAAAATATTCCAAAAAAAAAAAAAAAGAACCAAGTCGAGTGGAATAGTCGGTAGCTAAACGAGCGTAAATACTCGTTAATGTGAGTCTTCTAAAGACGCTACCTTTTTTTTTTTTTTGAAAAATGAATAAGAATATTTTTTCTTTCCCCTCAACAATATCAAAGACGACAAAAGAATTTCAAAAGAAACCCCCCCCCTCTTCTTCTCCATCTTGAACCATTATTACAAATAGGGGTCTAGAATATCGAATAACGTTCTACCAACAATTTTTCTTTCTAAATGTCCATAGTCCTCTGACCCCCCTTTTTTTTTTTTTAATACTTCAAGAAAAAATTCAATAGATTTTTTTTTTTTTTTTTTTTACGGGAGCTAACAAAATAAAATGGTTTCTTCTTTTCTTTTTTTTTTTTTTTTACTTTAAAGCGTGTCTCGATATATTATATGACTCCGTACGGTTCGAATCTCTACCTGTTTTTAAACAGAGAATATACCCCGAGCACCTCTCTGGCACATACCTGGGATATATATATGCCAAGAAAGAAAGAGGAAAAAAAAAAAAAAAAAAAAAAAAACTATTCAATCACAAATAAATAAAAGAGAAAAAGAGCAAGGTGAATGTGTTTCACATGGCCGGCAGACGGGGCTAGACGATACACAAATTCAACAATAGAGCCAACAACAAAAAAAAAAAATGGCCCGTATTTTTGCTATAATGCTCGAGTGTTATCAAGCCCATTGAACAAACACAAAACAACATGTTTTTTTATTTAAAGCAGAGATCCTTAAAAAAAAAAAAAAAAAAAAAATTGTGAGGGGTACTGTCATTAAGAAAAAAAAAAAAGAAGCGCATTCAAATAGCTACTGGACGGCCATTTCGCTAGCGCAGTAGGCCGTGACCAAACACGTTAAAGAGTTTTTATCCGTTCGGTTTTGGGGAATGCAAAATAAAAAAGGGACGATGCAATAATAAACATCCCCGATTATCGGCTCAACCAGAGACTTTCGGTACAAGTGCAATAGTGGGCGTGGCAAAACATAGGTTGAGATTGTTTTCGTTTTCTCGTACAAGAGGTTTCAAAAACTCTGATGGGAACCACTATGTTCTCAAGATTGCGTAGAGAACTTGTTCTTTCCCAAAGAGAGAAAGAAAAAAAAAAAAATCGATATCTACTCGAGTTATTTCCTCACCATATCTCACACACTCACTCACTCACTCACTCGGTTATCTTTCTCTTTTCAATCTGAAAACACATGGGGAAGAAACAAGACACGCAGTTGTGATAGGGGTACGTGTCAATCGCGGACAAGACGTTCTTGTTTTTTTTGTTTTTTTTTTAAAGAGAGGCAAACAAAAAAAAAAAAAAAAATGGAACAGGAAAACTGAAATTCAATTTTCTCTCGCTACTTCCATCATCGACGCTCTTCCGTGCACATTTCGTGTCTACAGGATTGGAAAAATGAAAGGAAAAAAAATTCAATCTTTTGAAATGGATGAACAGAAGCCTCGTGCCAATCGCTTGGACGGCTCTTTCCCTTCTTTTCATTTTCACTAAAGTGGGCCAAAGTGTTGGGAAAGAAAGAAAGAAAAAAAAAAAAAAAAAAAGTCTTCTCGTTTCTTCAGTCCCGCCGCATTAGGCCGGATCAAGGTCCGTCGAGTGCCACTTCTAGTCGCTTCAACGCTTGTTTATATAGAAAAAAAAAAAGGCTTTGCAGCTGTTTTTTTTTTTTTTTTTTTTTAAATAAAAAAAAAACGTTGAAGTATAAGACGATCTACTTTGATTCGAAATAAAAAAAAAAAAAGTCGCAAGTATTTTTTTTTTTAAAGAGAGAAACGCAACAAAATTCGACGACATTCAGCTTAATACAATGGGCCGTGCGCGGTGGGATGCATCCACAGTGGATTAAGCTTCAAGATCATAGGCAAAAGAAAGCTATCGACACTCTGTCAGCTCTGTTCAATGGAGAACTGGACGATTTGATTGTGTTTATTTTTTTTTTTTTTCGTGTGTCACGGAATAAAGTCATAATAAAAAGGAGGGGGGGGGGGCAGGCAGCGTGTGGACGATGTATATAATTGCGTCCGTGCCACACGTTCGACCAAAAGTTCTATTTTCGGGAGTAGGGGTTGCATGGAGGGGGGAAAAAAAAATGAAAATCCATTAGTTCCATACTCGTAGGCAAGAATGAAAAGCTAATTATTCCATTAAAATTTTCTTTCCACTCCCGAGAGGAATCGTGCGACGCTCACACAGCAGCAACTCATTTGCATTCGAACGATTGAAAGAAAAAAAAAATCGTTTGGAACTCTTTTCTTTCAGAGCGACGGTGTCTACGACGCTATAATGACATGTAGATTCACTTATTCAAATCCATCAACAAACAAAAAAAAAAAAAAAGAAAAAAGAAAAAGAAAAAAATACCCCACACGTCCTGATCTAAATGCATTCACCTATCGATTTTCTTACATCCCATCCTGAATAATAGGGATTTTACAAGCGTCGCAATTTTCACGGATTTTTGCCTTCTTCACATGCAATTTAAAATTGACGTGCTTCAAAAAAATAATACGAAGAAGAAATCGCAGACAGAGAGATAGAAAATAAAAAAAAATAATATTTCAAGACTTACCGAAGATGTTGGCGCCGACGGGAGAGCTCAAGAGGCTCAGCAACATCAACACTACGGCCGGCATCTCGTTGAGCTGGTACTTCATCATGGCTGTTGAATCTATTGAAGAGAGAGAGAGAGAGAGAGAGAAAGATAAAAAAAAGGGTTTGAAAGACGATAGTTTTTAATGACCAAAAAGTGACTTGAAAGAGGCGACTTATGAAAAAGGGAAACGTCAAGTACCCAAAGACACAGCGCACAAAACGCGCAACTTTTCAAAATGAAAGAGGCGCCTCTACATGAAAGAGCAAACGCATGTAACCGGCATCTCTCTCCCCCCCCCCTTCCCTCCCGTTTTTTTTTTTCTTTAAGGTCAGCAATTCATTCATTCCACAAGAAAAAGGCCGCACATTTACGTTTGAAAAAAATGCAAAGATTTCTTTTGAAATTTTAGTTTTTTTTGCCTCTTCTCGTTGCGTGTCAACGAGAAATGAATCGGTGGTGGACATCCAACACCCCCAAAAGGGTCCCCGAGAGGCGCAAAAGATCAGATGGTTATCCAATCGGGTCGCAATGCCCCTACTCGAAACAAAATGTTTCTTTTCTCTGCGAGCAATAAGAGGCAGACAAAATGTTCTTCACGATACGTCACGCACAAGCAAAAAAAAAAATAAATAAATAAATACAAAACATCCGAGATGAATACCGATCAGATACGAATCGTCCCGTGATGCTAGCGACACATTTCAAACAAGGGAAACAACAGGTAAATAAAAGGTTAGGTTCATTTAGTATTCAACTGTAACTTTGAGGTGATTATTTTTGAAAGACATGTGTCTTTTGAAGAGCTAACGAAAAGGTGCGTTTCAGAGAACGAATGAGCCGCCAAACTTTGTTGAAATTAATCAAACACTGTGGGAGAAAATTTCCTTTTTTTATAGCGGATCGCTCAGGTGTAAAAACACTTATTCGCCATTATATATCAAATAAAACCCTTCACTTTCGCTTCTTCAATAGATTGTTTTTTGTTTACCTTGAGAAAAGGGAAAAGAGCGCGGGGTGTGCTACACTCCTAGACTTTCGTGAATGATGACGGGATGGGCCCGAAATGTCCCCCTTTTTTTATTATTATTATAAAAGCATCACGAAACGAAGAATACTAATGTCGATCTCAGATTTCTTTTTCCTTCAAAAAAAACAAACAAACAAACACTACAATCCTTTTATTTCTATGTGTCCCCCTTTTTTTTCAAATTCAATTGACTCGCGCGGCCACGCGTCTACGATCACGACCCGGCTCAACAAACATCGTTTTCTCACTTTTTGTTTCGTTTTTTTTTTTTTTTTTTTTCTTTATAGCACTAATTGGCAAACAGTCCACGCACACATACACACACACACATACGAGATATCCAAATTTTCAATCAATTCAAAACCATAAAAATTCACTCGTTAAGTTTTTTTTTGTTTTTTTTTTTAAAGATTCTCGATTTAACCAAAAACACCTAACTCCAAAAATAAAACGTTTGACACGATTGAAAATTTGAAAAATTGAGACACAACCACGAGCGTGCTGTCAGGACGACGGCGAGTCGGCAACTGAAGGTCTGTGCCGCTCTCGCCGTACCTCTATACCCTGGGCGCGCAGCACCGGTGGTGGGGATGGGACGAAAAGGAAAAAAAAAAAAAAAAAAAAAAAAAAAAAAAAAACGAGGCCTCAACAGACGGGTGGAGTTGAGGGAGTATCCAACGGGAAAAGGTATAGAAAACACTATAGGGTTTCCCACATCTATATGCCACCGATTGTGGAATATAAGAAAGAAAAAAAAAATGAGGTTGGTCATCATTTTTCCGGGGTAGAAAACAAGAGAAAAAAATATAAGGACCGCAACCAATGGCTGTGTTAAAAAAGAAAAAAAGGTTATCGTAACCCGTAGCGCTTCTGCTTTTTTTGCTACCATTTCCATAGTGTCTTATGTAGGTGTGTCTCACCAACAAGGGGAATAGAAGAGACAACGGCTTTTTTTTTTTCGGGGTTACCTTATTTTTTTTTCTCCTTTTTTCGTCAAAAAAAATAACAGCACGACTCCTTAAAGAAGAAAAAAAAAAAAAAAAAGACTGGAAGGGAACACGAGCTCAGTAGGTGGCGGCTTCCCTTGGACGTGTGTCTTGTTCTCCCCCCCCCCTCAAAAAAGAGTCGGTTACGATACAACACAATTTTCATCCAGAAAAAAAAACAAAACAAAGAATGGCATCAGCCACAGCCAATCGTGCACACCTATAATCCTTTTCTAGTACGAAAAAAAAAACAAAAACCTTTACGTGCTTCGAAAGGCGTTTTGTGAAGAATTGATGTTTATGGGTGAGCCAACAAGACCAATTTTGCCCGTCCTGTTGGTTAAGTTCCGTTTTGTCATTCGGGGATTAAGTTCAGTGTTTCAAAAATAAATTGTTCGATAATACCTTTTCTTTAAAAAAAAAATAATAAATAGAGGGGACCCACAAGTGGAACGTTACTTTAAGCCTTTAAGTCGACCGTCTCGTTTTACACGACGTGACCTTCTCGCTTTAATCATTATATCGAAAACGCGTTAATAACGCACGTAATACAACTCGAGTGACATTGGATCATTTACGTATTTTACAGCTATGCGTTTGTACTCAAAAGGGAACGAAGAGGGTTAAGTAAACAAGTTATGCATTCGCAACGTCATCGAAGAATGCCAAATGGCAAACGATCATTTTTTTTTTTTCCCCTCCCCAGCTTAAATAAGCGAAACAATCACAGTGGCAAAAACAACATCGAGCGCTAATCGCACATGAATAAACAGGTGAAACACTGAAACGGACGCGCAGAAAGAACAAAAAGCTTTTTGGACGTTGACGTGAGCCATTCTGCATATCTACGACAAGGTGCCTAACTGTTAATGACATCCACGAAGCAGAAGGACATTGATGTGATATTTTGGAACGTCGCTTTATTTATGCACTTGGTTATAGAGCTCGAATTGAAACAAAGATGCACGTTTCATTCAAATCAGCTAATGGACGTTCGTTAACCGCTTTGTTTTTTTTACAAATAACGAACAAATAAAAATTCTAGCGCATTATTCGACATCGGCGTAAATTAGAAACAAAAAAAGGAATAGACCCAACATTAGCGGCGGATGCCAGTCGGGCGTGAATTAGCCAACTAATTCAACACATAGCGTTCAACCGACTGCCGCAAAAGCAGTCGACAGTTTTGGTTAAGTTAGCAGTTACGAAAAAAATCAATGAAACACGTAAATAACAAAGACATATAAACCAGCTCGGCTTTGTAATACCCCCCCCCCCCACTCCGGCGGCCATGATCGATTTCTCGCTCTCCCTTTAAGCAGTTTTTCACGAACGGTCACTCGTCTTACAGAGTCACGTACTTGTCTGAGAACACACGAAAACGCTATAATTATTACCCGGGGCCAATTGAATCACGCGATTATATTCAAATTGAGGTAAAACAGGCATCGCTACACTTTTCTTTGGTTTCCTTTTTTTTTTTTTTGTAAACCTAATTCCACCGCAGAACGTTACGCATTTTTTCTTTTAATGTCTGACCCAACTCCTAGTGTACTGAAAACCTTTCAACGGCAATGGTTGGAAAGCAGGTGAGAAGGACAATCAACCCGATCGAAATGCAATCATTTCAGTTACGTAAGAGAAACAAATCATTAAAAAAAAGGAACAATCAACGAAATGCGAAGACTTTCGAAAATCATTCGCAATTCGGTACGGCCCAATTTTACATCAACAAAGTGCAAAAATTCTTTTCTTCCACGCAAAAACACGCCGTGTTCCAAACGCCTTTTGTCTTATTCACACACGGCCAGTTCCCTTTTTTACCACCACATACAACACCCTCCCCCCCCCATTTGCACGTTACGTATTATTTACACAAGAGGGCGCCTCACCCGGAGCACACCTATGGAGCACATGTAATCTAACACGGGGTTGGGTTTCGAAAGAAGATCAAGTCCCGAGTGTCATATTGCACTTTACACGGCGCATAGTAAAATAGGCACCCCCACCTCGGCCAAAACCCTTTTCAATGTCCTCGACATGAATGGAAATAGGAAAAAAAAAAAATATGAAACTCTTTTTTCTATGTGTGTGTGAAGTGCAGCTGCGTGTAGACCCATAACAAACGAAGACATTCAAACAAAGGAATCGAAAAGATGGCAAAAAAAAGGGAGCTCCATTGTCTCGACAAGCGTTTTTTAACAAATGTCAGGCTCATTCAAATGTCTACATCCACGTGTGTACTCTTCTTTCCAATTGATCCGCACCAATTTTCGCCATTCTAAGCCACCCCTTCCGTCCCTCGTATTTAAACGGCGTGAATTCGCGCTCCATCGTACACATATCAAATAATATCAGGAAGCAAAAAAAAAAAAAAAAAGAAAGAGGTACCACCTTTTTCTTCACATCCCCTCACATTCTTGTATTATTATTCCCTAACCCCGACGTGTTGACGATCAAATCACAATAGGTACGCGTCACAATCGGAAGAGGGAGCTCCTGTCGTGACATCAAAGAGCAGTTGGAAACTCCTTTTTATTTTTTATTTTTAAACATGAAAAGATGAAACTCCGTCAACCATCCAACGCTTTCGACTTGAATACAATTTCCCAAACCAAGTGTCCTTACGCGTGTGCGGAGGGGAAGAGGAGGAGATTGTGAACCATGAGAGAAATGCTATTGCTCTTCTTGGTACCTCTACAGTGTCGTTGATGAGCTTCCAACCAAACAAAAAAAAAAAAAAAAAAATCTCCTTTTCGTTCTAGAACGCCACACAAAGATTCCCTAACCGGCTTTTCGGGTTCCATACAGCGCAGGAGAGAAGCCAATCTACTGTACGAAATGACAAGCGAGATAATATAGCGACCTTTTACTTTTCTTTTTTCTTCTCATATAAGAAAACTGCAATAGAATGATGTCCCTCTAAAAATAGGAATAAACTGTATACCTTTCTCATCTGGCTTAGGGTCCACAGCTCAACTATGTATGATGTACGGTGATGAAAAAAACAAGAGCAAATGGAATATTAAAGGGTCGGAAACATAGACAAAAAAAAAAATAATAAGAGAGAAAGTCGCTGTGGATCTAGATTTGTTTGACGGGGACACACACTGTCGTCTACTCTCCTTTTATGTATAGCGTGGGGTAGCCAAGGCGATGAAGCGGTGAGCGAGGAAATGAACAAGTTATCAACACGCAATGAAACCGGAAACTGCTAGCAGCGCCATCTACGGTAACTTTTGTCACAGAAAATGTCGTACGAGGGACCCAGTTTTTCCGCTAGCAACATACGTAATATTGAATGACGAAAAAAAAAAAAAAAAAAACAGAGCCCACTTTTGCTGTTCCTTTTGTTCCAGGCATTGTTGATTCCATTAGCAGAGAGGGAGCGCAAGACGCCTATTCGATAAATCATAGACCTATCGGTGCTGCCACTATATACCTCGCTCACTAAAGAACGCACAATGTCAACAAACTTTTTACGTTAGAAAACAACGTCAACAGTGCAGCGAGGAAACGTCCCGTGCTCCGCATAACGCAGCCGGGCATCACGATGGATATTGACCGACCGCCTTCAATACTAAAAGAAACAACGTTCAAAATCCGCGCTTATTTTTCAGAGTTTTCCTTACGATATACCTGTTCTCTATGTTACTCAGTTGCACGCATCTGCAAATCGCCCACATCGATATGAAACAAACATCTTTTTTTTTTTTTTTTCTCGTTACGTATCCAGGAGAAAATCTACCATCTTGTAATGCATTTCGCGTTACTCGGGAGCTACCCTTTACCTACAATTGCTCCCCATGCCCCCCAATATAAATGTTAGGTTTTTGCAAAGCTAACAAAAAATTCAATAAAAAAACATCCATAGAAAATCCAGGAAAAAAAAAATCGAACCTACGTCATATCATTGGCTAACGTGCAGGTTTCGTTCGGTGCAGTCAACCATCACGTTTTGATACGAGTACAGGGAAGAAGGGGGGGGGGGGTAGGGAACGGTGATGTACATACACGGCGGATGGAGTGGAAAAGAAAAACGTCGAGAGGAATTCAAGCGCAAAGACGGAGCATGTCTTCGAGAAGATGATGTAGTCTATTCGAATTGAACAAAATTGAAGACGGTGGGGAGAGATTGAGAAGAATAAGAAAATCTATGACTAGACGACAATGACAAGGACCACCCGACCTGCAAGATCAAATTGAAAATGGTTTCCCTCCATCTTTTTTTTTTTTTTTTCGCGGCCTGTGAGTATACATAGCAAGAAGAAATCGAGAAAAGCAATAGATACTAGCAAATCAGTGAGCCGAGTTTTTTTTTATTCCCCTAGAATCAATTACGAGGATGGAAGAACTCGCGCGCCAGTAGCCCTCCCCTCCGATCTCTTGGAAGATCATCGGCTCGGAAACGATGCGGCACAAGCAAAGTAGTCGGACACATCGAAAAAAAAAAAAGAAGAAAATCAAAAGGAAAAGAGGCCTGGAAAAAGAAAAAATCTAAACGAAAGACCATGTACAAGTGGGCAAAGATCAATCTCCTTTCTGGGGGTAAAAATACTCCCACGTATATATACACACAAAAGAATAACGAGTAAATGGTGAAACTGAAACATCTAGCTCAGATGATTCGTTTATTTTTGTTCCCCGTGATCTCGAGAAAGAAAAAAAGTTTTGACGTTCATCAGACCAGATCGATCGTGTTAGCCTTTTTTTTCTTTCTTTCTTTCTTTAGTGTTACCGTTTGTTTATTTCAGATGGGCCTATTTGAGACAAGAGATGGCGCGCCCTTCTTAGCCTTTAACGAAAGACCATAACTCACGTTATTGACTCTTTTGGTAGATGGGTAAGCCACTTTCGACTCGCTAATTATTGAACTACTTTCAGCTAACTGTGTAGATTGCGCAGACTGCGCAAAACTTGTACATATTCAGAATTGCTTGGGCTGCTCGATGATCCATCAAAGAAACGGTCGCCTCGGAAACCCTTTTACCCTAGCAACTCGCGGAGAGCGGGAGGGGGAAAAAATGGCGCATGACAACCCCATTTGAATAAGCTCCACGAATGCTCGACTTTTTTTTTTTTTATTCAATTAAAAAGCAAAAGTGAAACGCAGTGGCAAACTTTCTTTAGAGGCAAGAAATTGATTTTTCAAAATAAGATAAAAAGAAAAGTTTACGGTGTCGTTTTGAATTCTATCAATTTGCTGGCGCACTCGGATTTCTATCAAACAACTTTGCTAACGCGAAACGAACACGACATGTTTAGGGGAAAAAAACGCGTTCTAGGCAATGTATATAAAGTGGAAATGAATTTTCGAATACCAATAACAAGAAAAACCGCCCAACGGGGCCCTAGAATTCAACATTCTAAGCCATTTTTCAATCACTCAAGACGATATATGATGTAAAAACAACTTACCTTCAAGCTGCACGTGGCCATTCGTCTTGAGATGGCACCATTCACTGGACCTAAAAGAAAGAATATTTAATAAAAATATTTTTAAAATTTGTAAGCTTATCTTGAAATACACAACGAACGGGAAAAAACGTGCACCACGTTCTTGGTATTTAATTACTTGATTAAACACAGACAAAATTTTATGAAATAAAAATGAACAAAATCGCTAAGGCAGCCATTTTTGAAACGACTAATCTATCGCTTGAGTATTCGGCAGAGTGGAATGAAATTCAACGTGGCGTTTTATGCAATTACGCGTCTTAATTCTTTCCAGAACGTGGAAAGCTTAGTTTTTTATTGAGAACAGCAAAAACTAATGTCATTAAACACAACAGAATGCAAATAATGGCGCTCTAATACTCAATCATAAACTAACACGCTGCCAACAAACTCAAGCACATTTCTAGGCGATTTTTCCTCTCAACTAAATGGGCAGATTCTTTCAATACTTTGCCGCCATTCCATGCCAACGCAACCGGCAATCAAAGTTCATTTAACAAAGCCAATGAAAACAACTTACTTGGAGAACAGCAGGTGAAAAACACTCATAGCAACGACGAATCAACGGTTCACTTTACACATGTTCAACCAAAATTAGAAGCCCATTAGGACTACGACAGTCTGCCACACTTTCTTCCACGAAAGACAAACACAAACTGACTGTTTTTTCTTCAAAAATCTCTGGCGAAATCGAAAATTATGCTAATCGTTTGTGTACTTTTCAGAAGGTATCGATGAGTCATAGAGGAAGGGAACGATTTGCAAGCAGATTCCAAGGACATTTGGCCCTTTGTTCTCGACCAAAAAAGCTAACCCATCCTCCCTTAGTTTCAAATCTTTCGAAAAAACCCTCCTGGGAATAAATAGAAAATGGCCGATTTTTCTCCCTTATTAATTATTCAATTCCAATTCGTTTCGTTGCTGCCCTTTGAAACTAATGCGTTCGTTCTTTTATGACGCGTGTTGTTCTAAAAAGGCCTGGTTTTTCCCTATCGAGCATTATGCAGATTTATTCAAATGAGTGGTCATATTCTGGACAACTGTTTTAAGAATTTCTGGAACAATTTCATCAATAATTAGGGCGTAACAAATTGGAAAACAAGTAGCATGAGACTAGTTTCAACTAAAAGTCTGTTATTGTTGTTTTGCTGATTAGAAACACATCATCGAACTTTTGCGGCGAACAACTTTCCTTTTCGCTTCTGAATTAACGATTTCCAAAACTAATTAATACAAATTAAAGATTTAACGGTAAATGAACTTGATTTGTTGTCACGTGATGCGTCGTGTCAAACGAAAAAATATGTGATCACAGAAGCGTTAATTGATACAGAATTATTCAATCCGTAGTACTTTCACCATCAGATATCCCACATACAAATTATTTAATATTCTGATTCACACCAGTCATAAAGTAATAACACATCCCATCTTTGTCTCTTCTTCAAGCTATAGCAGTGGATGCGGATGGTTATTTAGTGAACTACAATCCGGATGTAGATCACACAGCAATAAGATACAAATTAACATACAGATTCGACGTAGTAATAAGCGAGGTTGCTGGGCAAACTTGTATTGTGAAATACCTAACTAAGAAACTGCTTCGCCGTTGACTATTAATATACCAATTACATAAAAAAATCCTGGAACTCTGTACACATTATGCCAATCATCAATGTTCATTACACGCAATTAGAAGATTCAAAATACTAAAGCTATTATTAGCACAAATCTTTGTCAAACAGGTGATTTTACGGGACACTGGCACAGCGTCGTTGATCCATGCGCCTGCTCCGCCAGCGCCGTGAGTCATGGCGTTAATTAAGGACAACTAGTATCCACACTTTCCATTTTAAAAAAGCCACCATTCACGATTTCTTTTTAAAGCAGAAATAATCATAAGACATCCGAGAAGCTTACGGCATAATATCACTAAACTCGTTAACACAATCCACGTCGGACGGAGTTCATTTTCGTGTGACGATTTCATGGCGTACGCATAAACCAGCTGTTTATTTCCAAACGGTGGGGGGAAAGAAAGAAGTCAGTCTATATAGGAACTGCCGAAGTAATATGGCCCACAAAACAAACCAGCCGGTCGCATATGGTAACGACAGTTGAGTCAAACTATTAGTCAACTCGTCAACGATGATGTGGGGTTTTTTTTTTTTTGCTTATTCCCTATAAAAAGATATCCCTCTATACGCAAAAGACGAATACCCTTTTTTTTTTTAAACTGGAAATTCCTACTATCGTTAAGAATCCCCGAAAACCAGCCCTGAGTTATGTACTCTTTTTAACGTACGCACATGTAAAAACGTACTGATTTATTACGTCAGTCCCTTCTCTGCATACATGCGCCTATGCTGAAATTTGAGAACTTGAAATATCTCGTAAAAAAGGGAGAAAAAAAAAATGAGTTACAAAGAAAGTAAAAAATAGAATAAGAATACGACCGCTAAACTTTGTGGAACACATGTGTGTTAGCCGTAGGAAAGAGGGGCTAGAACGTACGTACAAATAGAAGAATATATACTACGCCTCCATTTCGTGACTATGTTTGTTTCCTCCCACTCGATGTGCCAAAGGAGTTATGCGTGACTCCATGTCAACGACTTATTACATCACTGGCTTTTTTTTCTTTCTTTCTTTTTGCTATTATTTTTTAAGACAGATTTTCATGACTCTTGACATGAACATGTCTTCTACACACAAAGTTTGTTTCCCGCTGCCGGCCAAATGGAACTATCGATTCAACTTGTGCGTTGTGTTTTGTACAACGACTTGAACATCGCAGCAGGTCGTTCCTCTTTCATCTTTTATTTCTCGTAACGTGCTACTTGCAAGGATTTACGTTCCCCCCTTCTCGCTTTTTAACAACGAAAGAGAGAAAAAAAAATAAATTATAGATCACCCAAGAATAATACGTTCAAATGGCAAAGGGTCTGGAGAAAAACGGACATTTGGTTCTCCTCGATTGACCGCGCCCTACTGGTTCCATGTCTCTCCTCAACAGCCATCCCCCCCCCCCCCCCCCGCAAACTGACGATAGATGTAGTTCTACTACTACTTCTTTTTTTTCGTGATGTACAACAGACGGCCATCATTTTTCCAAACGGAGAGGCTATCAAAAATAGAGGACTACTACCCCCCTCTTTCCTTCCGCCTACACATAAAAAGGGTAGCGAGTTTTTATGTCCTTTTGTGTCTATCAGAAAAACAGCGAGGACGTAAGAGAACTCTCCAATTTCTCGATTCCGTACCGGTCGTGTGTATGACGGAGGGAAACCAACAGAGGGGAGACAACATCCAACAGAGATTGGGGGGGTACAAAAAAAAAAGAAAGATCTTTAAAAAGAAAAACAAACTGGATGTCAAAAAAAGAAAATCAGCTGATGGCTGTACCCCAATTGAACCCAGCATAACCTAACCTTCCGGAGATGGTGAGGAATCAAGGAGGGGGGTGAATCGAAGCAAACCAGCGGCTCTCGCCCAGGCCATTAGTCGGACACAATACTCTTTAATGGTTCCGCACGGGGCGGCACAGTTCGCCACTACAAATCTGTGTGTGTACAACGGGGGTAATATAACAAATACTCCGTGTGTGAGTCAGACACATCCTATAAGACCTCACCCTATCGTTTCGGGCAAGAACAAACACACAAGAGCCAAAACTCCCCCCCTATTTTCCTTTTCAGTTTCTGTAAAGAGCGTATGCTTTACCCCCCTCACCATATAAAAACGACGTCAAAAAAAAGGAAAGCCAATCCAACAACAAATATACAAAATAAAAAGTTATAGAAAATCCCCATGTACTCTTCCGACCGAAATCAGTTGTTTGTCTTTACCATTTGTTTGTGTGTAATCCTCACTGAATTTGTAGATGCAGTAAGCCTATTTTTCTTCTTTAAAAATAAAATTGTAGCGACATTGTCACGTCCGTTTCTGGCTGCAAATATAACTGATACATCTTCGTTAGATCCAGCAAGGCAGAATCGTGTATAATGCGTAACTATATAACATACTACCCCCCTTTTTTTCTCTGATAGGAACCCTGGACAGAACATAAAAAATTCTATACATGGGGCCTATTTTTTTTCCCCGTTTGGGCTCAAAGTTCCGGGCCTTTTTGGCCGTCTCATCCGGAGTCGATCGGATAGGCCTACTGTGATCGATCATGATGTCGCCTCCTCTGAGCTGCTCTCGTTTATTCGTTTTGAATTTCAACAACCCCCCCCCCTCGTCTACCCTCCCTGGACCAACCCACGCATGTGAGAGATGAAGCGAATCGAGGTTCACTATACTGTTTCCTATTTTTTTTTTTCGTTTTCTTGTGTACACGCATCAGGCTAAAAGCACATATAGGGATTCTCCGGACACTATCAATAACCGACTGCACACTCCCGAGCTACTTTTATTTTCTTTTTTAAACCTTCCCCCCCTTTATTTTGCAGCAATCCCTCTCTTCAGTTATCTAAATGTCATAATATATAGTATTCCCACACACCCTGTGAAAAAAAAAGGCATCGAACATATATACAGTGGGAGTGTAGGATAAATTTATGATAAAAAGGAAATGATGTGATGGATATTAATGATGCACGTCATTTACGTTGACATGGTTATTACACGTGTTATAAATGTTTGTGCTTGATACTATGGATAATAAGTAGACTAGACTGACATTGATAAGCGAATAAGCCCCGAATGTAAAATTCATCATAAGTGAATCCAATCCATTCGGTGTTTAATGGAGTGATGTGTCACGCAGCCAATAATATCGCTACTTGATAAAAGAGGGGAACACATTTACTCTACGTTCGTTGCTGTCGTGTGAGATTCGCGTAAATATTCAGTACAGAAATGAAAAGGTCAGTGGACGTGTAACGAATTCCCGCGGACATTGTTATGCTGACATTTACAAGATGTTTAAAGGATGTGATTCAGCTTTCTTACCTCATAGTGATGATGGCCACGATGTTCAGATTATGTAATAGGTTGCACCTATTTTCAATATCAATTAGTCTTTAACGTGAGATGAGAAACTTGAGCAGAAACGTCCATTAGTTTGCAGTGACGTACGCGGTAACCTTAAAGCAATGTTCTACAAGAACGCAATTGCGCAAATTCGAAATAGTTAGCGAATTTATTTGAACATGAAGTAAACAAACAAGGTTCATTATTGAAAATTCATGCAGTCGATGTCGAAGAAGAGTAATTTTCAAAAATTGCTTCCATTTGTAATTTTTAACAAAACATATTGACTTCAGATAAGTCCCTGAGGCAAGGTTCGCTTCCAAGCACCACCAACAATCACCTCTTGCTTCTGTAATTTAATTACTTTTTGGTTGTTGTTACTTTGGTCTTGGGTTGCAGAGCGATATTTGTAAAAGAACTTCGTTCGCCAGTAGATTAGCCCTCGAAAATAGTTCTAAAATTAGCTAAACTTAATTAACTAATCGAGAGAATGAAGAGCCATTACACCATGTTTACCACTTTAAGACATATGCATGCCGTTAACCAGTCAACGTCTCCATTTCAATTATTATTAGATGCACAACGTTAATTTTGATCACCCTCCACAAAATATTGAAGTTTTCGGAGAAGATCCTTCAATATTCAATATGAGGTGAAGACTGGATCTAACGTAACTCGAAGCAAATACTAACTTGGAATATAAACCGCTACTTGGAAAAGGTTAAGTTTATGTTGCTGCTAATATTTAAAGCAACTGCATTTATGTTGACGTTGCATTTAGGAAAAACAAGTTGGAGATTAATTTTCGTTCACGACTAGAATAACAATGTTCATTACTGAAATCATAGCGTTAACGAATGGTAATCGGAGAATACAATCAAGTACATTAACTTTATAGAATAATATCAATTTTGATAAGCCAGTAGTAGACGTGCGTTATCGCACTCTTTTCAAACTTTTCCTGGTACATGAAAGTGCGATATGATTGACGGCATTCATTTACAAGAGGACAATCAAAAACTACCGTTACCACGAACGAAACTTAACAAATACATAACAAGCAGCAAAATTTGTTAATTTTTAAATTGTGAACAGTGATGTTTAGATACGATGCAATAGTACAACTTACATATTTTTAATGTACGCTTAAGTAACGATGCACTAGTCGTCAAGGCTGGTGGATTTGAATCACTTAACGTATCGTTAGTAATGTATATTAATATGCTGGGACTCACCCAGAGGACAAATTGACCTCTACAGTACTAACAGAACTGGGAGAAACGAATCTACAGGCTATTTCCAATAGTAGAGGAACTTTGTGAACCCACTTGGTCACAGCTGCCTGCTATTAATCGTAAAATTAACCATTTAAGAAACAGGATCTCTAATATGTGAGCTAGTGAAATCGCCAGTTGACAAACACCTGCAAACGAGAGGCCATTGAACATTCTAGGACAAACGAACTTGCATCGTAAGGCACCCCGCAAAGACGTTAATGTTCATGATCGATACATCACCGTAAACCTAGTGCAAAATACTTCCTCATTCAAACATTAACCACAAACAAACAAAACTGAGAAAGGCAGGCTCGTTCACCCCCGGGGCAACGACACGTCACGAACAGGTCGGCTAATTCTCTAGTCAAGAAGCCCAATAAACAATTTTTTCTACGAGTATTACGTCACGGTTCCTCATCACTCATAGTTTTTACAAAAGCATTTTGTGCCAATGACATTAGAGAAAGTCTTTGTAGGGACATGACCGATTCAAACAAAAGTATGACGTACATTAAAGAGGTGCATAACCGTTGCGTGGCTCATTCAACAATGAGCCACGTCTTTAAATCCATCTTCTTGTTCTAACAAGGCGAAACGACCCAAACGCGTGCCAGAAGACTTCGGCTACTTAGTGAATACAAGGCGCGTTTTATAAACAATTATTACGGCCATCTTCTTTTTGACGATCGTGAATACAAAACAATTACCTCATCGTTCCGCAAAGCGCGATGGATCGCACTGTTGATTAAGGATCGTTAAACACGGCCGCAACACGCTCGGTTGTTTTTTGTTTTGTTTTTTTACATTCTTTTGTTTTGACGAATTATCTAGAAAAATATACAAATTTCGACGTGTTCGGGAATATAAACGGATATGCAACGCGTTGCGTGACTATCAGCCGGTGGCGATTGGCGTGACTGGCACCGATAAAAAAAAACGTGTTCCCACCTTTTCTCCATCCGTTTCGGTCGTTCGTATAATATACGAGCAACATTTTCTCTGCTATGCGTGAGGCGCTCCCGTCATTTCCTTACGGCCGTCTGTTCGCAGTTCCGCCTTTAGCTTCCTCGGACATCATCACGGCGGAGCCATAAAACGGCCCACTTCAAATATTTGACGAAGAGCAACAGCTAATCACGAAACTGCAATAAAAAAATACAAAGGAGCGTGAACAACATCTTAAAAGTTCATATAAAACAGACGATAAAAATGCAGACAGCAGGTCTTGATTGAATAAGGCAATTTTAAAACGTGATGATGAGACGATCTGTGTTATGAGCTTACATCACAAGTCGCAGTGTTAGGCCTCCATAGCCGATTGTCTATTATTATGTGCGTTAAAGCTTGTAAGACCAAGTCGGTTTCGTAGAGTTCTGACAATAGAACATATCGAGCTTACAAGTAAATTCCCTCTTCTTTTATTCCAATCCAGTGTTTCTTGCTTCTCCCTATACATCGACCGTGTTCGACTGCAAATAAAGTAAGCTGGGACAGCGATTATAATCAGCCTGCAAGAGGCTATATAGCGATCGTCACGTTTCCAATCTCTCTCTTGGAATCTAATTAGTACAATGAAGCCTAGTCCTTGATTGGGGATTGCAGGGGGTAGGGTATCGTCAAGAGGCGCATGCAATTGCCATCCGTGATAGGTGTAACTAGTGCAGCAGCCTAATCTTTACTTGATGAGCTTAACTCCAAACAGAGGGACAAGAGTGAATGGCCTGCGTCACATCTTGAAGGCTGCCAGCTATTATTACCGTCCCATCAGAACCCCCACGTGCTTGTTCTTCTCGAGATGAAAAAGTCATGTAGAAATCCTTTTTGCTATTTTGTTTCCTATATACGTGAAAATAGAACCTTGTGTACAGCTTAGATAATGGTGCTACACTTACGTGAAGATCATCTGTATGTATGCCCAGGGTTTTGGGGTTGCTTGTTTGTTCTCCTATTGTGCCTAACTTCTTTGCTTGCTACCATCAAATCTCGTGTTTATCTTCTCGTCTGCTCCTATTCTCAGCCGCTAGGATAATCACGAGAAGGTAAAAACGATGATTGTTGCGCGGAGAAGTCCGGATTGCTGGAAGAAAGGGGAAAAAAATGAGAAATAGGCAATAACTGAAGCAAAAACAGATGTTCGTATTGCTGTACCGCACAATATTTTGTAATAAGCGTCTTTTTTCTTCTTGGTAGTCATGGCAACGACGACTTCGGTAGCGTTATAATAGGCACAACTGAAAGTTGGGGAGTCCCTGTTAAGTTCGACGCCTTTGTGTAATGATGAATCGACAGCTCCACCAACTTCCCGTATCTTCTTATAAGCCAGTGGTAACAGCGTACACAAAGGTAACCTATAAACCAATTAAAACAGCTTAGATTAAATTACTGCTGCATTAAAAGTTGACATTAGAAACCAAAGAAAATAATTTTTTAAGGATAAAGAAAACATGATTGTACCGCACGCCACCGCACTCGTTCAGAATGCGTACTTGTAGCGACGAGACATCAGCACGCCCAGATGACTGAATCCTTATAAGACAATAAATGTAATGGATATATAGTACCGCACGATAGATAGCCAGCCTTATGTATGCAGATTACGTACAACGTGATCGTCTACTCCACTGTGCATTTTGAACACATTCAGACGCATTCGAATTTTTCAAAATGTCAGAAGCCCCAACGAAGTTTGGTTCTCTGCTTTTCCTTTTAACTACCCCCTCGCCCCTCTAGGCGTGTTGTGTATCTCTGGCTGGAGATCTGTGACACGCGGATGTAGTCCTGTGACACGGAAGTAATCAACAATACACAAAAAGTCTTATCGCTCGTTTTTGCTTCCCCCTGTGCTAGTCTTCTTCCCTCTTTTCCTGGGTGAATATGTAATTTGTTTTAGGAGAGGGAGAGGGTGAGTCCTGCAGAATTCTCAAATGAGATGCAGAGGGCACGCACGCTCAAATTATGGAAGCAATAGTCACCTGTGAAACAGCCTTTGATGACTGTATATGACGAGATGTCAACCTATGGCTCGTTTTCGACGATATAGTAACTAAGTGATTAAAACTCGCTAGTCATGTGTTAACTATGGCTTCGCCATGGTCCTACTTTAAACCATCACAGACATCTGTTACGAAATCAAATAGATAATGTTCTCTTCGTTGTTAATATCACAGAATGTAGAATACCTTACAAGTCTCAGAGTTGCTCCTAGTCTCCAATTCAGGCTTCATCTTTTTGCATAAACTACCTCACCTTGTTGCTATGTACTGCTTTACCATAGCTCTGAAGTTCACATGCAACACTATCATGTATGAAATTAAACTGAAAAATAGGATTAACACATGAGCTCAATTAATATCAAAGACTCTTTTGTTGTCTGCTGACAGACTTATCGATCTGTTTAAAGGAAGATTATGGACTGTTTGGTGAATAATAGCAACAAGTTTTCTTCTTTTCTTTGAATATTGGTGTAGCTAGTTAAACCAAGTGAAATAGTTACCGTACTACCACAAATGCAAACAACTTGTCATTGTAAACAATTTTGCTACTACTTCTCTGTCTTTGCTTAATTTTTAACTTACTTTCAAATCACTGGTTATGGTTAAAATAAGAAAATCTTTTAATACTGAGAAGGGGAATATCAACAATGGTTATTTTTCTTGCCTGAGTTTGTTGAATTTATGGCGTTCCAGATAGATTATACTTTTAAAGATTATGCCCTTGATTCCCTCTATTTGGCATTTCGGTTCATCGGTCACAGCTTGTTTGAAATGTAAAACGATAACAACTAAATAACTTTTATTCAAAAATACTTCTTGAAATGTAAACTGATTTTCCTGTATGACTGCCTTTCACCTTAGGCTGTACATTGTGTCACCCTAGCCTAGGGTCAAGTGGTCAACCCATCCATACGTTTTGCCATCCATCCCGTGATCCCAGACCTCTGTCGCGACACGTGCATCGTAATTCGTAAACATCCGATTTTGCAGCACTCATTTTGCACATTTTCTCGAGTTACATTTGTATATTAGCACTTGGGTACCTTTTAACTGCGTAGCGAAAAAAGGAGAGCATGAAAATTATGACAAGTAAATCAGGAAAAACTATGCTTTGCGGAACGTAGCTTTAGAGCCACCGCAATCAAAAAAGCAATAGTGTCTTTGGTAGAGATGGCAAGGCCAAGTGTAGCATTGTGATTCATGCCCAAATCAATTCATCTTTTTCTCTTCCTTCTCGTTACATGCTCATTGTTAGTTTGCCTATACTATAGTGAAATAGAAGAAAATGTGAGTCGCCGATTTGGGCCCCATTTGTTGGGCTCTAATCTGCGAAATTTGCGCGCAAGTGAGGACGTCTCAGTGTTGACAGGTGCCTTCCTGAATGTCACGCCCTCAGCATCTGTTCAACATGGCGAAGTGGAATACCAAAATAACACTTCGTTTGTTTATTCTTATCACAGTGCCAACACCAAGCATGCCAATTTTTCTATGACGGAAACCATTCATCTTGCCGTGATTTTTTGTAATGTTGGTCAGAAAGCTGCATTGAAATGGAATTTCAAAAAAATGACTCGATCGCTTTTCAAGCATTGCTCAAACAACATTGCTTTACATTTTCATTTGGTGACTGATCCATCTAGCTGGGAAATAGCCAAAGAAATCATCCATCATGAGTCAAAGAAGACAAAAATAAATATCCAAGTAGGAACTCACCTTAACATCAATTTTAGGGTAAAACATGTAAATATTCCCTATTTCTTTTTTAGGCGTCAGCTTACTTTGTTGATACATTTGCCCAACAATTTATCACCACTATTGAAGTCCTTCAACAATATTTTAGTGCTAAACCTGGAACCTACTACAACCAAGCACTATTCTATGCTTCTGTTCGATTACCTGATTTGATCCCTTCAAATGTAGCTCAGTTAATATTTGTTGATGTAGATACTGAGTTCCGGGACAGTGTTGAGAAACTAAACCAGCAATTTGAATATTTTGATGACCAACAACTGCTTGGGTTGGCCCCTGAATTGTCACCTGTATACCGTCACATACTGTATGTTTATCGCAATCAACACAAAACTTCATTGCTAGGAGAACCTAAAGGGAAAGGCTTCCCAGGCTACAATAGTGGGGTGGTATTGATGAAACTAGATAAGATGAGGCAATCTACTCTATATCAATCACTTCTTACCAATTCATCCCTTGGCAATTTCACAGAGAAGTACAGTTTCAAGGGTCATCTGGGAGATCAAGACTTCTATACACTTGTTGCCTTAGAGTATCCTCATTTGTTTTATACACTTCCCTGTAATTGGAACCGACAACTGTGCCAGTGGTGGAAGTCGAAAGGCTACGACGATATATTTGATCTGTTTTATGAATGTAAAGGTTTTATCAGTCTGTATCACGGGAATTGCAACAGTCAAATTCCAGATGCTAACACTTAATTTGCCATAACATGTTTTGCTATAACATAATTGCTCTCAGTCCTGGTGCCATATATATATATTTGTATGAAATTATACAAGATATGCTTTATCTGGTTAAATACTTTCTGTTAATAAGAATTTCACTTGACACACGCTACCTGTATCCTTACCCGAAATCATCAAATGTTCACCACTAATGTCCCATTCTGCCCGGTCTGCCTTCAAAGATGCAATGTTAATGCCTGCAGACCGTAGATCCGTAACAGCACAACCCCTAGGTGTCCAAGCGTAAAGATTACCAGTTCCACAGACAATGGCCAATCGTGGATCAGTATTGGACCACTTAAAGCCTGTAACGTTATTCAAAGTACGTTTTAGAACTCAGATATACTCAAACAACAATAAAATACTCACATTTAATAGCTGAGCAATGTACCAAAACGCTTTTCAGCGTGAAAAATGGCAGTTCCCAAACCCATAGCACACGTGGACGTTGCTGATCTTGGACGGCCAAGTAGCGAGCGTCTACACTGAAAGTCATGAGAAGTTGTCCTATGGATGATCCACCAGGCAGTGCAAAAGGACGTTCGTTTCTCAATTGATCTGAATCAACAGGAAGACCATTAGTTTTGTTAGGACAAATCATCAATTAAAATTCGATTCCATCTTGTGCTCACATTTCAGTTTATCTTCAACCTCGCAGTAAACAATGCACGTGCTATCCCGAATCTTGTCAGGATGATTTAAGGTAGAAATCGCATTCCACGACAGGTGATTGATAAGCTTCACCTACATTTAGACATAAACAACAAAATTTCTTACTAAATATAGTGACAAAATATAAAGGGAAAGAAGTTTCTACTTTACAACCGACAGCAGCAACTGCAAGAATTTGCGCAGTGGGAGACCATTCAATGCTGTGAATGCCGAAAACATCTGTCAAGTCGGCTAGTTTTGAACCGCTGATTAAATAAATTCCAAGTTTCCCCGGATGACTTCCGTCCCAAATAGCTATTTTCGTACCATCTGGAGACCACTTCACACCACCAATGTCAATGGCTTCACCACCTATTAGCTAAAAATGTTGTTGTACAGAGAATGACAAATATGAAAATTAACAAAAAATACACCTACAGTTACTTGGGCCCAAGTGTCACATGTATAAATAGCAACACAGTCTTGTGCCATTCTTCTTTCCACTACAGCCATGTAAAGACCTGCAACACTAAAATCTATGCCAGGATTGGCTTGCTTTGGCAAATTTATGTGGCACACATTCTGGTCAGTAAGGGACCATATGGTTATTCTGAGCTACGAACATAAAAAAAAATTATCACACAAAAAATAAATTAACTTATGGAAGTGTAAAGTACATGAAGATTTGCAGTTGTTAAGACATGGCGAGAAGAAGGAGCAAACTGTGCTGCTATTAGTCCAAGACTACCAGTGGATATTTTGCATTTCCATTCCGGTTGAACTATAGACCATACATCTAGTTTCCCCTTCTTAAGGTAGGCACTTAATAAAAGCTCTGAATCGGTACTCCATTCTATATACTTCACTTCAATTGTTTTAGTAACCAGATACCTTATGCAGTGGCACACTAAATTAAGCCTACCTCAACTATTTCTGAGCATTGGATCACCCGAATTTGCCTGAAATCAGAAACCAGGTACACAGCAAGTCTTTGTTGATTGCAGATAGCAGCAAATAGCCCATTTGGTGAGAATGAGAAAAGTCCATTTGACAGTCTAAACGAATAGCACTCCATCTAAGATCGTACTCTTCGTGTTAACGCATAGTAATCGGTAAATCTCGCTGACGTAGTTGGTGCTGTAAAGAAGCGATGATATAAATTTCACCATCACCTTGCTGTCATAAAAATACGTATCCATTTAAACCTATTAAGAAGCGGTGAAACTATACCTGCATTACATGTATAATAACGAAGGCAACAAAGAGAACACTCCTTCGCCCTGCTCCCTCACTTTCCAACCCAAAAACGATCTTGAATCTTCAGAATCTTCAGAAAATGGTGTGTAGATGTTAGCAGACTGCTTTTCTCAACAACCTCTGAATACGGCGACCTTGTCAGATTTTGAATAAGGTGATAAACATTAGGCATTGTGCGCTCCCGAATTCACGATACACGAAACTAAAAAAAATTTCTCACAATAACCGACTACAAAGGAGATCTCGTTTCGCAGCAGTAGCCTGTATGCCCCTTGTATTCTATTAAAAAAGTTGCACTTTTTCGACGAGGAGACAGACCCCCGTTAAACTCGTGAATCTTGTTAGACATGTGTTTTCTCCTCTCGAAAGCACCAGCTATCTCCAACGAATCTAGATTAGTTAATTAAATTTATAATTAAAACGAAAGGGCAAAAAGTAATTATTATGCTGACAAGGAAAACGAAATTACAGGTGATTTTGAAATTTCGTTTACTAGAGTAAACTCTTTAGGGACACATCCATGCCAGCACACCAGAATGAATACATTCGTAAGTGAAATACGTGCTACTAATCAGAATGTCTCGTTTCGTGAGACACAGTTCCTACAAACCAAAGATAGTTTCAAAATTAAACTGTAAAGAAATTTTAACAATCAGCTAACATTCTAATTCAGTTATCTACCTTAGCAAACATTCTTGACGAAAAGGACAAGACTTACGTTAGAGTTTTGCATTTTGAAACCCGTTACAATATTTAGCTATACGATCCGCCTCTCTCCATCCAGTCTCTACCGCACCATGTACTGTGCTGTAGAAAAAATCGTGCGTTGCCTCGCCAGCGAAAAAGAGCCGAGGATAGCCACTGGAATCATAGACCGGCTGAGCAAGATCAGATGCCCACACGTTCATCTCTTTTGACTTCATGGATCGGTAACTGTACGATCCCAGGGTGAAAGGATTGCTAAACCACGTTGAACGGATCAATCCTATGGGTTCTGTATAGGCAAAATCTGCCCCTACGTATTTTTTTAAAAGCGTAGAACAGACTTCCAGAATTTCATTTTCGGATAATTTCTCGGCTTCACGTGCCGCTTTCCCAGTAACCCATGCAATGAGTATGTTCGGATGAAGGCGCACTGTGTAAAACCCGAGAATATGGTCTGACCATTGACTACGAGAAGCATTGCTTTTTACTCCTTCGGGATGTTGCCGCAACAAGGATACTCCTCCCCAATCGGAACTCCACCAAGGGTTCTTAAACTTGATAAAAATTTTGTCAACTGTTCCAAAGCCAAGACCCTAACGGAATCATGAAACTTAGGTGGTATGCGAAAAGGAGACCACAATAGTGTTACCTGAATAGCTCGCTTTTTGAAGGGCGGCAAAGAAGGAACAAACAAGCTATCAAAGTTCGACTTCAGGAATCCAAGAGAACTAGTGATTATAACGAAATCGGCCACATACAGTGTTCCGTCTGTACAGGTAATTTCAATTTTTTTTTCGCCTTCCGCAGTATCGCAGACAGGATCCCAGTCAATGGTATCTACTGCCTTATTGAGCAAAATACGATCTGAAAGGGGCATTTGAAGACCGTTGTGACAACATGGTAAATTTTTCTAGAACGGCACATAATAAGAAAAATTATTAGGTTATAATACCTAACCACCACTACAAGACTTTTACCATTAGGATATTGAAAAGGGTGCTATATCCTCGTTTCCATGTGACTAAAGGATCTCCTGGACATTCTTGGTAATGTAAGTGCCCCGACCCACACGTTTCTTCCCAGTTATCTGATCCATCTATCACATTTTCCATCAGATGGTACCACTCAAAAAAGGCTCGCGCTATCGAACGGTCCAACTTAGAGAGCGAACCTCCATCGAGAAATTCCTTAAATCTAAAAGCAAAGGTAAAAAGAATTCACAAAGATATTATAAGGAATTAACCAATTTGAACAATGATCAAGATAATAAATCACAGAGTGATTTAAAACATAGGAAGGCTTACCTTTCTTCATAATACTCTCCCAAGGATTTGTTCCATTTAGACAGATCACTTTTGGAAGTGTCTTTTAGGGATTCTATCACCTGCATAAGTTCCCTTACTTGTTCTTTATCTATTTTGTAGTCTTCAAAACCAAAGACTACATTATCAGCAAAACCACTGGATTCTAAAGTCTGAATATCAGTATTTAGCTCCTGAGCTGCTTTACCCATTTCAAATACAACATTTCCTTCTTGGCCATGTACCCATTGGGCCCTTGGAAAAACAGGTTTATTGTTTAACCATAATCATAGGTCATGACAGTGATATACAATACCCCAACTCCAATGGAATTCCTTAATAATCAGACAAATAAAATAGTTACTCAAAATCAAGATTATTGCTAGAAAAAAACATTTAAGCTACCTTCATTGGTCACAATGGTGTGGACTCTTCCACCAATATGATTCTGAGCTTCTAGTATTGTAACACTCGAAGGGCTTAAGCCATTATGAATAAGCCTTGAAGCAGCAGCCAACCCAGAGACTCCAGCACCAACAATAATTACCTGCTTCATTCTTTCAAATGCAGAGAATCCTGCGAACCCAAGTCAAACGTTGGCACAGTTGCACAGAACAAAGAATTTTCGTTTACGTGCGAAAACACTCGTACTTGCAATGCTAGAGCTTCTATCATAATGCCTTATCGTAAAACAATATCTTGTTTGTTTGTTTTGTTATTTTGGGTGCTGCAGATGCTAAATAAATAATTTTTTTCCGGCAAGAGTAGAATAATCTTAACATGAGATATCACAACACGACAAATTTAAAAGCAAATAAATATGTATTTATCTGCTAATCAGGCAACAGTCGAAGGTTAGTACTAAAAGGTAGGTTCGCGATGTTCAATTTTTAAATATCGTACTTTGGGTTTGCTAATGCTGGGAAAACGTATTCATTTATTTTCCAGTAGAAAACTATTTCAAATTGTGATCGAGCAAATCAAAACGTTTACGATACGAGTTCAATGCTTATTTGTATCAGATTCAGATTCATAGAGGGGATGCACGCCTCCCCTCCATGACTGGTTGTATGTTTACATCAGCTGGGTCTGCATGCTTTTCTATGTGGTATTAGAGGTTGTTTGGTAACCGTGGAAACGTTGTTTGTCTGCTGCAGTTACGTTCAAAAAAAATTTGGGAACGTGAACAAACAATGACCGCCAAAGCAGCAGAACTTCAACGAGAAGTGAGAGAAAATGCTGAAGATTATCAAAGTTACTTGAAAGATTTGTATGGATGGGAAAAAGAAATCAAATGTAAAGATGAAATGCTTAAAAAAGCACCGAAATCTCTGATGACTGGAGATCAGGTAAAATACATGATTTTTTACCTTACGACGAATTCTTAACGTAGTTTGTAACGTAAAGTGTTGAACGTTATGTTAAGCAGGCTCAATTGCATTTTGTGTTTCTATTGGCCTTTGAAAGATTAATTAGAATAAAGATAATTTTACCATGATATCATTCAGCAGGAATTTTCTATCCGTAACAAGAAGACACTTTCTGCATCAAATGAAACTATTTCTTCAAGCAGTCCAGATGTTCCAGATTCCAATATGATGACAGACCACCAGAAAAAACAAAAGGCTGCACTTGAAAAAAATAAGGTTATTTTTACCAATTAATTTTAAAATTTTTTATTTTACTAACACAGCTTTTTCTCAGGGAAATGAATGTTTCAAAGAAGGAAAATATCATAAAGCAATAGAGTACTATTCAAGAGCCATGGAACTTTCTCCTTTAGATGCTATCCTTCCTGCAAATCGGGCAATTGCTTTGATTAAAGTCAATCGGTGGGTAAACATTGCCAGATATTGTAGATCTACTTATGTCATATGCATTATCTATATATTTTTTCTTTTTGTATAAAAGATTTACTGAAGCAGAAGGAGATTGTAACAC
Organism: Daphnia carinata; assembly: GCF_022539665.2. Taxonomy (NCBI): domain Eukaryota; kingdom Metazoa; phylum Arthropoda; class Branchiopoda; order Diplostraca; family Daphniidae; genus Daphnia; species Daphnia carinata. The sequence continues at coordinate 4,022,767 of NC_081340.1, read as the reverse complement.
ATCCTTGAATCTTGATCCAACTTTTGTTAAAGCCTATCATCGCCGTGGTACCGCACGGGCTAATACAGGAAAGATGGAACTAGCACTAAGTGATTTCCAAAAAGTGTTAGATATAGAACCACATAACAAAGCAGCTCTGCAAGAATTTGAGCGCCTGTCGAAGCTAACCGAAAAAGAATCACCTAAATCTATCGTGGCAGAACATAGCAAAGACGGCACCAGCAAGAAAAGAGTAAGCTTTGACCAATTCGTGGCTACTAAAACTAAATCGGCTAGAGCTGTAGAAAGTGAAGTAAAGGAAAAAACTATAGAGCTAGTTGATCTGTCACTTCGCCATCCGTCGCTCACCGTTCTTAATGAGTTTGTTCCGGTATTGAATGAAGACAAAAACGAGCCTACATTGAAAATTCCAATAGTACCAGTAAACGACACAAAACAAGAATGTTTGGGAATCGAGAAAATTATTAATCAATACCCTCGGACTAATAACACTGGAGTGAAAAACGAAACTACATTGCGCGCCTACCTTGACACGGTTCCACCAGTTCCAAAAAATTGCATCCAATTCTACCAAGATTGGACGAAGCTCGAGAAAAATCCCAGTTTACAGTACAAGTATCTTAAGGTTGTTTTAATTTAAGTAATATGATTTGTCTGGCTACTAAAATAGCTATTGTTCTGTATTAGCAAATAATCCCCGCAAAACTTCCCGATATTTTCCGAGAATCCCTTGAAACTGACATTCTTGGCGGGATCCTCAATATCTGGAAAATAGAATTTGCAGAAAGAAAGGAACCCATGCTTCCTTGGTTGACCGGCTTATCTCGAGTCAAGCGAATTAGTGCGGTCACCTTATTTCTATCGTCAGATCAAAAATCAGGTGATTTCTTTTTTCACCTTTGAGGATTGCTTACTTCTATTGCTTATGGAAGTGAAATCAAATTCTAATCAATTATGTGTAAAACGAAATTTATATTAAATATGTACGTCTTTCTACCTTTTAGATTTAGATTTTCTTCTTGCCTACATCAAGACGAATGGTGAAGGTACAGAAGAAGAACGGAATTCGGTGTTGCAAAAGCTCTCGTAAGTATTCTGCTTACTTTCTATTTGAAGGTGAAATGTTTAAGGAAATACACGAATAAACATTTGCATCAATTGTTGTTTTAAATTAATTTTATGTAGTTTTGAAGTGTTTTCAAATGAACTAGTAGCGGAAAACAACTTCGGTCTATTCAGTTTCCCGTCACGAGATAATCTATCCAGAGGTTTCTAACTTTTAAATGGGTGATTGAAAAAGAAAAATGATTTTTTTTCCCGGCGTAGTTTTAGAGCTTTAATAATAATATTCCCATATAAATATTTTTAAAAATTTCGAAATAAAATAAAAAGTAATAAAGTTAAGATAACGAATTGATAGGAAATTACTAAGTGCGGGTCACATAATGACAATGCAATCCGCTGGAAAGAATTCCGTAGCTTCCATTTTGCATTTTAGCCACTTTGGTTCATGAAAGGTCGTTTGTTGTTTATTTAGTTGCGAGACACAACGTATGCCAGACTTGTTATTTTGTACGGTTGAAGTGAAATTGCATTAACACATAAAAAATGGTAAATACTTTAATTGAAATTTCTTTGATATTCCCTTAGCAAAAATGTAATGCCGTAAGCTATGGAACTTGAAATAACACTCTTATTGTCATTGTTAACTGTTAGCTTTATAGAATAGAAACATTAACATCTTATGTTCTTTTCGTTCCCAGGGTGAGCGAAAAGGCGTCAATAAATATTATCCACCCGATTGGAGGCCAGAAATGGGATCCATTAATAAGTAAATTATGATAATTGTAGTTCTATAACATAACCTATGAATGTTTAATGGAATATAGATATCATGGCACTCATGCATTACGAGAAAGGGCAAACAAGCTCCACCTTGGCATTCTCATCATCAGATTTGAAATGCCATATAATATCTGGTGTGAAGGTTGTCCCGATAAATCCATTCCTATTGGAATGGGTGTAAGGTACAAATACTTAAGTTTTCTTATGTTTTTGGATAATTATTGATAAATTTCTAGGTATAATGCTGAAAAGACAAAAGTGGGAATGTATTATTCAACCCCGATCTACCAATTTCGTTTTAAATGCCATCTTTGCCCGAACTACATTGTCATGAAAACAGACCCAGGGGTAATTATTAGGACATAGATTTCTAAAGGTTATAGGTTATAGTAACAGTGTTCATTATGTTGTCTAGAATTTAGACTATGTAATTGTCTCAGGGGCAAGAAGACAAGAAAGAAGGTGGGATCCCTTGGACAATGAACAAGTAAGCTTATACAAATTTACGTAAGAGTATTAATTAATATTACCAACTCAATTTAGGTTGTTCCTGAAGAAAAAAGTACTAGCCAAAAATTGGCTACAGACGCAATGTTTAAACTTGAACATGGCGAGAAAGACGCTTTGAAATCCAAGACTGCGGCACCAGTCATCGACCGATTGCAAGATCACAGAGAAAGGTGGAAAGATGACTATAGGACTAATCGCATTCTGCGAGATCAATTCAGAGTAACTGGAATTTTATATATATTAGCAGCTATTAGAAATGTTACGGAAAAGTCTCACCTCGGTCATGTTGTGTCATTATCGTATTTATTTCTGTTAGGCAGCAAAGAAGGACCTGAAAGCGAAAGCTGCAATAGATGCTGCTCTGCTGTCAAAAGCTTCTTTGGATATCAAGCTCCTTCCACAATCGGAAGATGACAAAAAAATTGCCTCCTTATTACGTCTGAATCCAACACAAAGTAAATTGATTTCCGTTTAGTCTTTCCCTATAAGGTTACTCTTATTAATTACAAACAAATACCTCATGAATAGCTCCAGAAGAAAGGCAACAGGACGTCCGTCAAACTATCGACTCAAGACCGCTATTCAGTTCGCCAGATACAGCAGAAAGCACCTCCAGGCGAAGTGTAATGCCGAACCCTTTCGTTAAAGATCCACGGGCCAAGAGCTCTAGTTCTGCTTTAACACGCCATGATCTTGGTGTTTGTTTAAAGCCGAAAGATACGCGGGATTCGGAGGATGTATCCAGCACCTCTTCATCAGCTAAGGCTGGTCCATCAAAGTTAGTCAGTCTCTGCAACTATACTTCCAGTAGCAGTGACGAAGATTCTCAATAAATTTGATGGGGAAGAAATGAAGTTCGCGGTTGCAAATCGTATTTTTACAAACGAAATATAACAATTATGCTTTGACAACTTGGATAACACATAACGAGCAAAACGAATTGGAGCACATTGAACCATGAACATGTGTATATACCAATTGGAATAATAGTAGATACAAACACGTTAACTACTTTTTTTTTTACTTCTTTGAAATGTTTTTAAGGTTTCAACATCAGAGGGATATAAACGAGTAGCATCTGGGCAAACAGCAAACGTTGATACACAGTCGAAAAATTTGAACACTGAAGAGGAAATGGATCTTGTGTACAATTATTTAATTGTGTCGGTGTGTGGTCGAATAGGGGCAGAAGGTCGGACCTGGGCACTTAAAAACACGCACACGTCAAAGGACAATCAACATATCAACCTTCTTTTTTTCTATTAGTGAACCTTACGTCTCGATTCAGTAGGACAACTATATAGCGTGCCTTATAAACCCATAAAAGCTGGGTGTCTAATGCTGAGGGGAAAAAAATTGGCAAACACGATACGCAATACCAAGCACTGCTGGCGCGCAAAAAGATGTTTGCTTAAACCTTGTTAAAAGTGTGCTACTTCTTTTTTGAGCAAACACCCGCCCCATTTGCTAGTATTTTTCCGGTTTTTTTCCTTTTTTACAACGCTTCTTAGCCTGTCAAAATAGTATAAATGTAGGGCCTATGGTGAACAGATATTCGCTATATCAATCTCTGTGCCACGTCTCCCTACTTCTTTCGAGTTAGAAAAACGGAAAAAAAAAAATCATGTCAAGCTACGCCATGAAATGGTTAGAATCAATCTCGAAGGAAATAAGAGACAAAATTGGCACACAACACACACATACTTATGTAGTCGCCCATTAAAAGACGGTCGGAGGGAAGGGGTTCTCGGAAACACGAGCGAAAGGTTCGAAAATCGAGAGAGCGAGAGTAAAAGGACAGATTTAATTTGCGGAATCTAATCGGATGCGCTTAGGCTGAACTGATGTGCCTCTTTCACTTTACATAGAACGATAAGGGCCCTGCATTTTAAGGAACTGGATAACTAGGGAAGGGCCTCCCGCTACTATCTCAGCCGGAATTTGCGACAGCGGACAGTTTTCGATACTCATAATCTGTAGACTGGAACACAATGCCAATTCAAACGGCAGATTGTGCAAATTCAGATTATCATTCAGATAGAGTGATTCCAGGGTCTCGAGCGTACCGATTTCCTCCGGTATGTAGGACAGATTATTTTCCCCTACACTAAGGTAGGTCAAATTAGAGAGGTGGCCTACTGCCCGTGGTAAAGAAGTTAGTTGATTCGACTGGACGATTAATTTCTTTAAATCACGTAAAAATCCAATCTCGTTGGGCAAAGTTTCGAGTTTGTTTTCTTCCAAATCAAGCACTCTTAGTTTGCGCAGATTGCCGATGCTGTTTGGCACTCGCTTTAGATTATTGTTCGATAGGATCAACACCTATATCAACAGATTTAGAAAAAGAAAGGTTACAACAGTCTCAAATGTTTTAAATATACGAATAATAAACCGTACCTCAAGAGATTGAAGAAGAGCGATATCGTCAGGGACTTTGTTAAGTTGGTTAGTACCGAGATTAAGTTCCACCATGTTGACCCACGTCCCAATATCCAATGGTAATGACGTCAATAGGTTTTCCTTCATGTTCAGTTTGGCCAAATGTTTGGCTCGAGAGAATATTCCATACGGAATTTTGTCTACTTGATTGTGCTCCAGGTTGATGCTGTGTACGTTGATGAATTGGGAAGGTCCGCCCGATGGATAAGCGGTAAAGGAGTTGCGGGAGAAGGTGATAGAAGTCAGTTGACTCAGTGAAGACAAAAGCCCATCGGGAAGATGGGAAATGGCGTTGCCTTCGACATTAAACTCGTCCATATGCACACAGTTACTCAGGGATCTGGGTACACTTGTCAATCGATTGTATCGTAAACCCAGGCGGTTGAGATTACGCAGTTGGCCGATACTCTCCGGGATGTCGAGGAGCTCATTGTGTTGCAGATCCAGAGACGAAAGCTGAACGCAATTGCCAATCTCTTCGGGTAAATGCTCCAAGTGATTGTGAGACACGTCAAATGTAATCAAATTTGTCAGCCGACCAATTCCAGCTGGCAGTTCTCGGATCTTGTTTTCACGCAAGCTTAACATCGTTAAATGAGTGAGTTGACGGATCTCGTCACCGACTACACGGATCCGATTGAAGCGCAGAAATAGGGTGGTCAAAGAATGAAGTTTGTAAACAACGTCGGGGATCTCATGCAATTTGTTATGTCGTAGATCAAGTACGCGGAGACAACGCAAGTTGGCCAAGCTATCTGGCAAGGCTGTCAGAGAATTTTCACTGAGCGCCAAAGTTGAAAGATTTACTAAACATCCTATTTCAGGAGGAAGACACGCCAATTTGTTTCCGTAGAGGTAGAATTCGGTCAAATGAGTTAGGTCACGAACTGAGGGAGGTAGCAAGGTCACACTTGATTTGGATAAGTCCAATCGTGATTTCCCTATTTTACGTAACATTCTGTTAAATATCGTATACGGAATTAGTTATGATTTACCTTCTTCTTTGCAACGCGTGAATTCTTTGGCAACATCCAAATCAGCTTGAATTGGCTTGTTCTTTTTAACTGTTGGTTTTGGTTTGTTCGATTCGGGGTGCTTAACTGTGACCACCTTTGGGCGAGCTCCATCGCAACCCCCCGAACTTAGTGAGCCGGAAGATAACTTCTTCTCCTATAAGAAAACATGGGCTATTAGAAATTGCAACCGAAAAAAAAAATTCCCAAAGGTGAAGAAACTGGCGCACCGGAAGCTAGGAAAAAGCTGTAATGATTAATGAAAAATTAATTCGTGCTTCTCAATTAAACCTCAACTGCTCTAGCGCGTGTGATAAGGTATACTGACAGTGGATGATAAGTATCATAAAGCAAACATTTCTAAGGATCTCGGTGCCAAGCTACCAGGTATAAAAGGCCTATATTGGGTCATGCTCATGCTATTGTATCAGTTAGCTGTAGCTGAAGGGAAAAACGAAGCAATGGGCAGAATTTGGGAAAAATGTATATGGCAAATGGAGTAATCAGAAGGTGGGTCACTAGACTGCCAAAAACAGGGTGAATTCATCTGAACCACTTACAATCACTCTTGGTTGACAATGAGCTTGAGCTTGTGAAGACTTAGCAAAACCAGTCTGTAAAATTGAATCAAACACATGAAATACCAAATCATTTTTCGCCTGCTGTTTACTCCTTGGATTGGTTTAATGTTTAAGACAAAACCAACAATTTAAAGCTTACTTTTTCTTATTACTGTTTGTTGTGCTTTTAATCTAAATGTCAATCACTTGCCTTGTTGTCTTTAGAACTGGAACTAGATGACGGAGCAGGATTGCCTTCGTTCACTTCTGGCATTTCGTTTGCCGAAAGTATAGGATGACCGTCTAATTCAGGAGAAGTAAGACTTGCCACACCTTAAGAGTCGAAAATGCCATTGAAGAAATCAATAGCAAATTGATAATTCATAAATCATTTACTTATCAAGTGGATTCCCCTGACCCTTATAATCAGCTAATCTCTCTGCAGCAGCAGCTGAAGGTGGAAATTCAGTGTTTCGATTCTTAGGAGTTTTTCTCATTATGTAAACTCCATGCAGAATGCAACCTACTCCTGGAAAAAGAAAAAAAATTGTCACTAGCCATCTTTATGATGTGTCACAGATTTAAATTGGTTTTGTGTTAAAATTATGGCTAGTTATACAATGGCAAGATGGTGGAAAATACTGGAATAATACACATTGTTGAAAGGGGTAGTTCTAGGTCTCATATATGGTTTAATCGTAAGAGCATGGTAACAGATTAAGTTGAAGCATGATTTCCACATCAAGGCTTAGAACTAGGACTCCAACCATATGCAAGTGAATAAAACTGATATGACATACTATTATTTAAGAATATTTCCATTGTAAGTGAAAAAGTTAAACTATGTAAAAGACATGGGGAGTCTATATATACATATATATATATTTTATAATATGGAAGGTAACAGGTAATGGATATAGAAAACAGAGGGCGACTCACCACCTTAACCACATGGAAAAATGACTAATTGACTATGTGACAAGAAAACTATCGTGAAAAATCCACAGGACCAAAATATAACGAGATGTGTATGCAGTTCAAGGATATTGTCCTTGTCCAATGGTGTGTGCACAGAAGGCTTTCTGGGTTCTGGACACTGGGTTTCAATTCACTACCTCTTATTGTTTCACACTGTTTTTACACTGAAACCACAAAGCCACTTTTGAGGAATTCCCATAAAATAAAAATAGTTGACGAGAATAGAAATAGAAATATTTTGAGTATATCAATCGGAGACCAAGCCCAACTATTTCTTCCCTTCCCTGTCTAAATGCCAGCATCAATTCTTCGGGGTTTTGCAGTGGCGCTAGCTACTATTATAAGTTTGGCTTCGCTTATTGACAAACCTGGCTGGGACTGGGAGGCTGGGAAGTGGGAACTTGGCATTGGAAAATTGGTAATTCGTAAAAATTAGAGAACCGATGATTCTCTCTTACCTGGGCTATGCATTGATAGGCTAATGAGATCTAAAGAAGTTTTTTTCTGAAATACACATCGATATTTTATACAGATCAATTTGTTTTTACGCGCCAAAAAAGTTCTATTGTCACAGGTGATTATGGGAGTGAAATGGTAGCGCAGACAGGTAAATGTAAGTCAAGTAGTGAAAGTGGCAATCTAATGTTTTGCCCGGGTTACCCTCTATTGCCTTTTCATTACCTTCCACTCCTCTCATTTAACATTTCCTGATCGTCTACAAAGTTAACGAAATGGGGTGCACGGTGTAACAAACTTAGTCTCACAGAGAACGTTGAAAACTATTCAACCCCGAATAAGTATAAAATTTTTTTCTTTTTTTATTTTGGCCTCTCTGTAAGTTAATTAAAGGTATATCTTAGGAACGTTTTGTTGACGTTTACGTAAGCTACATACAATTTAATGCGAAAGACGGTTTTGACTTGCTTCAGTAGCCAAGAATGGACACCAATTTCAACATGGATAAGTGTTTATGCCACCGGCCCTTAGTTTCCGTGCTATGCCGTAACTGTGGATACAGGCTTAGCAATTGCCGAAAACAGATAAAGTGTGACGAACATCCAAACGTAATACAAACTTACTAACTAGAATAATCTTATTATCTGCTAACTTACTTACTTGGTTAGGTAAGCTACATCCAGGACCTAACAGAATGTCCACAATGTCATAACTCCAATGACTATTTACATGAATATGGCACTTCAAAGAGTTTTTCTATCAGACTGTCAACTAAACAAGAGGCTAAGACCAGAAGTTGCTGAGAATATTGAATTGTGAAACACAGTATAGTAACAATGACTGTTAAAAACTATACATTTTATTCTTTGGGCCAAATGATTTTTCAGTTTGCAAATTGTTTCCTACATATAATTTAAATGAACTTCTCATATCTGCTGAAAGTTCCTTTACACAATTGCTTTGTTTGATTTTTCTAAGATTGTTTCTATTTGATCCAGAAATTGGGACACAGAATAAACCACAAGGTACCTACTTAACTTTTATTATGTCACACTCCTTATTACATTCTTAATTAATGCAAAATGCATTAATCCACTGGCTCATAAGTGTAGTGGGTCTTCCCTTGGTTAGGATATTGCGGTGGTGTCTAAAAATATTTCAAACAATCTAGTAAATTATCATAGCTTAAAACATACTACCAATTCTTACCCATGGATGTCTCAGATACCAGTCATTGTATTCACACAATAAGTGAAGAGCAAGGAATCCACCCATAATTCCTAGAAATGATCCCCACATATGCTTTGCTGAGTAGCGTGTTCTAGCATTGCTGAGCTTTTCTTCGGTGAAAGCATCATACTGTGTGTGCATCTACATCAAAGGTATTTAAAAACCATATTAGTAAATAGCTATACCTGATTGACACATACATGCACACTACATAATTCATTAAAATTTGCCCAATAAAAAAATTTAAATTTCTAACTCTGAGCTGACAAAGGGTGATATCCACATCAATGCAAAATTGAAGGAAATAAACTATATTTACTGGTTCTCCAAAATCTCTCTTCATTTCAGGATAGTCCCAATTATATAGGGAATCTTTCATGTCAGCAGAAACAAGCGGGAGCTTTGGATAGTCACCATATCCCAATCCATCATCAGGATAGGGTTCATAGTCCTGGGGAAGCAGGCCATACTTTTTTGCTGCTGCAATTCTTTCAGCATCTGTTTTGGGATACGGACCGGGTTTCCAGTCCTTGTTCCAATCTTTGGAATTAAACGTCATAAACATTAGACACATTAACACGTCATTTCATGGAATTGGATAGCACCTATGTTACAAATTACAATATTAATAGTAAATAATTATTCAAATGACTCACAGGCTGCTAATCTGACGAACTGTAACCGATGGATCCCATTATTCCGAAGAACAGGATTGATCAAGGCTTTCTTAATGAGCGCAGCCATATTTACTATCCTTTCTTCTGCTCTTGCAAAAAGAGGCAGAACTGTCTTAATAGTGCCAGGTCAGGCAGCTGGTTTTAGGTGGTGTGGCATGAAGCGCTAAAGCGACCAAACTGCTGAAGCAGAATCTACCGTGAGAGACGTATCAAACGTGTGATCGAGGTAAATTGGTGCGATGCCGGCTATCTTCAAGAGATACAACAAAAAACTTAAAAAGAAATTTAGCGCTAGGAATATTAAGGTTACTGAACAAACAAATTTCGAAAACCACGAGCATTGCTTATAACGGGTGGGCGACAGCACGTAAGCCGGCGGGCAGGCACAGCAGCTGCTTTGAAAAATAATATTGACTAAAAAATCTTTAAAAAAAAATTTAAATAGCATGACAACAAAGATTCGAACCCGTAAAATCATCGTGGCAGCCGCGAACTATTCCACAGCGCCATTTTGCAATCACTTACCATGTGTATAAGTTACCTATTTGAATGAGCGACATCTAAAGCTAATAATACATCATACAAGGCTCGCAAGATTCTACATACATCACTTCGGACATTATCTACCTCAAGAAAGAAGGCGAAGAAAGAAGAGCCATGCCTACTATGAAGGGGCTAAAAATGGCAGAATAAAAAAACACACACACACACCACTCACGACAAGTATACAGACGCTTTACATCGACCTGTAGTACCGTTCACTATACGTTAAAGATCGACCCACAAACTGAGGTAGAGAAGAGGTGATCGTAGCTCGTAGATTGTTAGTAAGTCTCCCCATGGCCACTAGGTACATGGATGCAGGTAGCTAATAATGTCTAAAACCAATAAGGCGTACAGTAGTAGGCAGGCTAGTTGTGTTATATTTTTGAATATTTACCGCTGATTCAGTATTATCTAACCTGAGTTGACACTGAATTTTTGACAGCTGCCAGGTAAATCTTCGATAAGAATACACTTTTCTTAATGCCAATCTTCCCGAAGGACCTAATTGTACAACATAAAGCTCTGAAGGTCACCATGGATCATGTATTTTGACACTGGTACACAACTTGGCAATACTTCCGAATACTGTTCCTATTCAGTTAGTGGCAACTGTCTTGCGACACGGGCATACATGAATACTCAATTTGAGAATGCAAGGTAAAAGACAGGTTTCCATTGATATAATGGGAACGAGTAAACACAACAAAAGGTATACCACCGACAAACGAAATCAAATTTCGATAATGATATCACCATCAGAAAGAGTGACATACGAAACTTCAGCTTCATGATCGTTTTGGGTTTCATCTGCTGTGCCAACAATATGGAGGACTGCTGCATGCCCTTCGGATTCTTCCTGTTGGAGTTCATCAATAGCCGTGGCCAGCGGCTTGTCCACCAAAGTTTCATAGTTTTTTTTCTTCCCTGCTCGACCTCTTTTTGCTACAGTTGCGCTGGAGGCAGCCCCAAGAAGTGCATCCACGGATTGTCCGTGCTCTTCTACAACCGCTTGTTGCCTTAAATGTATAGCACGGTGTTTCGACAAATTGGAAGACTGGGTAAACTTTTTTGAGCAGAATTCACACTCAAAGTTTTTCTCGCCTAGATGGATAGCGCGATGTTTGTTCAGATTACCACTGCTAGTAAATGTCCGGTCACAGAAATCACACTGGTAAGGTCGTTCGCCAGTGTGAATTAGGAAATGACGGCGAAGGTGGTGTGTTTTGCGAAAACTTGCTTGACAAATATTACAAGTGTGCGGCTTTAATCCTGAGTGAACTAGTTGATGCGCCTTTAGAGATGATGCTTGGCAAAACGTCTTGCCGCATGTTTCACACTGAAAATCTTTAGAAGATGCATTTAGATGTGTCCTAACATGCTCCTGAAGGCTGGCATCCAAAGGAAATGTTTTGCCACACAAGTTACAAACGTGTGCTTCATCGCCTTCATCATTTGCTTTGGAAGACTGATCTTCATTGGAATAAACAGTTAGGAATTCATTCTTAGATTCCGCATCTTGGCCATCTTCTACAACCAAAGACCCAGCTGCCTTAGTCTGCTGGCTCTCTTTCTTTTGCTCGTGCTCCTTGGCCACATGGCTACGTACATCGCTTTTGGAAGCAAGCTCAACACCGCAAAAAGGACATGGATAAAGTCGGCCTTTACTCTCGGTCGTGTGTGTCAGCATATGTCGCTTCATGTTTGCAACTTGAGTGAAAGTCTTGCCACATTGCGTGCATAGGAAAGGCTTGTCGCCTAGAAACGCAAGAGTTCAAAGACAAATTTGGATAATGGAAATTCATCGAGCAATTTTACCGGTATGAATTCGACGATGTCGTCGCATTGAAGTGTGATCTCGGAAACGCTTAGGACAAAATTCGCAAGCGAAAGGTCTCTCGCCAGTATGCAGTCTCTGATGAGCAACTAATCCGGTTTTTAATGAGAAAGTCTTACCTACAGGTAAGAGGTAAAGTGAATAAGAAATTTCGGTAAATATATGAAATGGTAATTTGAGGCAAATACCACAGGTGTCACATTGGAATGCTTTCTCTTTTGTATGAATAGTCAAATGTTTCCTCATATCCGAGAGCTGGGAACACCGGTGCGGACAATAGGGGCACATAGCTGGCTTTTCACCTGTGTGGGTTCTCATATGTTGTCTTAGGTTTGAACGGTCATAAAAACGCCGTTCGCACAGGTCACACTTAAGGGGCTTTATTCCTTGATGTTTGATGACATGTAGCCGCAAATAGTCACTGCGTAAAAAGGTTTTTCCGCAGGTGTCGCAGGTGTACGGTTTGGTTCCATTATGGATATTCATGTGGCGCACTAAATCATTTTTGTGATGAAAAGACTTTGAGCAGTCTTTACAACCATACTTTCCTTTGTGCTCTGTCTCACTAAGTTCAGGGTATTCCTGTATAGTATCAAATTATATGGTTGATATTTAGTCAGAAAACTACTTGTTTTGGTTACTATACTTTGTTGAATGCTTCCCAATCAACATCTTCATCCCCGTCTTCATCTACAAGATTTTCTTCAGGGATTTCATCTGCTGTAGGATTCTTGGTAGCCTCTCCTTCTATTTCTTCCTCTTTTTCTGGATCATTGTCACCTTTCACTTCACACACTTCAAAAATTACAGGATCCTCATCAGCTCGATGATCTTGCACCTTTTCATCTCCAATGAAACTTGGGTCACTTTTTTTCTTACCTACAGGGAACATAAAAACTCATTATAGTATACAACAGAAAGTAAACAGAATTATCCATTACTTTTTCTCTGTGATCTTCTAACTTGAATGAAAATGGTTGTATTTTCACCACCATTACTGGAGACAGCAGTAACCTCATCCTCATTCAGTTTAATCTCAGATTGTTTATCCATTTTTCAGAACTTCTAATAGCTCATATCAGGTGGACAGCTTGCTTCAAAAACTCGATGTTATCCCAGACTGAAGTGACACTAGCCGTCCAGAAAAGGGACTCCTGGTATGAATTGACAGACGTTGACTACGATGGGTTTCAATCAGAAACGACATTCAAGACCTAGTCGTGTTAAATTGGGATAAAGGTTTTGATTTAAGTACACTAAATCCCCGAAGCAAGCAACAAAAAATCATAAACTACATGGAATTCTTTAACCTTTTTATTTCATTGCAATCCGTGGCAAAATAAATCTTGCTTTTACGAAGGCCAATCAAGTCATTGTGAATCTTAACGATTCACAATTCGTGGTGTGCCCTACAGCGCCACCAGTCGTGATATATTTGAATCACCAGTCGGTTATCGTGAAGTAAACAGAAAGCAGGTTTATTTCCCTTTCCTTTTTTCAGTCATTTTTTTTCCTCTTTATTTCTCTTTTTTTCTTCTATTACGTTTTGCTTTTCTACGTTTGGATGAAGGTAATCTGTACATTTGTGATATCCGTCAGACTTTGTGCCGTGTATTCCAAACCGTCTGCTGCTGCAATAGAACACAATTCTAATTTTTTTTATTTTAACAAGCATTACTATTTTTATTGCAATTTTCTATAACGTAAGATAATTTTTTTAGTATCATTGAGTACAATGTCCTTAGCGATGGAGACATTGTCTGTCATACACCGAAAGGGAGGCACAATAGAACTCCGACCATGCGAGTCCCCCTTTTTTTTTCCTTTTGAGGAGCCATCCGTCAACTCCCCCCGTCCCCTACACGTATTTCATCGCTGCTTTTCTTTCCTCTTCTTGTTACGCGCTTTTACAAAACTTCATCGGCTCACCATCCAACGCACAGCATAGCGAACGTCTCTCAACAGACTTCTCAAACACACTCTTCGTCATTCTGCTACTTTATCAATCTGTCGACCGGGAAAACCCATGGAAGTTCCAAAGGCAGACAAGGTTCTTTTTTCTTTTACTTTCGTTCTTTAACACTAAGTGCATACTACTGGATTCTTGTATATCAGCGTCCATTTATGGTGCCGCACATTCTAGCATCTATTTTCGTTTGGATGCTATTTCCACATGAAATGACAGCGTAACCATTGCCTATTATAGTTTGTGTTGTCATTTTCCACTTTATGTCTCCTATTTTGGGCCGGTTAGAGTTCGGCGCTCATTGACCCCCTCTTGTTGCCACTGATGTAAGTCTTCTTATCACTGCGAGACGGGAAAATTAATTTGCAACATCAGCCACCGACGAAAATAAATTCTGAAATATTTTCTTCTTTTTTTTTTTTTTTTTTTTAGTTTACTAACGATGTCACTGGGTAGCTAACAGTCACGTTGACTATTTCCGACTAGTGAAGCCTATCAGCGAAGAAACACATGCATGCTGAAGGCATTTGCGAAAAGATGATGCAGCCATAAAATAATAAAATAAATAACGCGTAATTTAATACTTGCCAATGGCTCGGTTTGAAATACCATGGTTCTGTCTGTACAACAAGAAATAATTGCGTTCCGCCGAGCCTACCTTGAAACGTAACACTCTTTATTGTTGGGGGAAATTTAGTGGGATGTAATTAAAAACTTCATAAACGTGGTTATTTGTCAAAACACTATTGCCGGAAGAGTACACTTACCACCAACTATCGCATTCTCCGGAAGCAATCACAATGATTTACGCACAAAAATGACAAGGCTTTGGGCATATTCCTGTTCTTAAAAGTCGGTAAAGGGGTTTCATGAGATAGGCCAAGAATAAAAAAGAAAAAAATAAAGGTTTTATTTAACTGAGACTAGATATTATGTTGCACAATACTTAGGGGTAGAACATGGTTCGCGTGGCCACCACCAAAGCTGCCAATGTCGAAAGTAATACTGAAGAACGGAAGGAATAAGAAAAACTCATGCTACTAGCTTCGCTTTTGTGGCACGGTGTCCTTTTGATCATGGAGTCGATTAAGCCTTCAACAACGTTGGCAGGTGTAGGGTCAGAACAGGTTTTCAACCCGTCAATTACACATGCCTTCATTTTGCTTTCCAGCCTTCGACCATTAAAAAAACCGATTTCAATTGTCAGTGTTTCAAGTACTATGCAAAACTACCAATGCTATCAATTAGTAATTACCGGCAGTTTTCATCGTTAAAGATAGACGTGTTGGTCGTCTGCATGCTAGTGATGGCGGCTTCCATTTCAGGCAAACTACCATTCAGGCATGTTGCTATGTTATCCACATTTGAAAAGAAACAATCGGTTCCATTTTCAGACATGAAAACTACAAATTAAACATCACAAAGATTACTTTTGTTTTCTCGAGGCTTCTAAAACAATTTACTTGCTATCCGTTCCCCTCCTTTGTAGCACATGAAATCCAATGCTGCATTCATGGCTTCGTCTAAGACTTCAAGATCCTGATCAGCTTGGTCTGAAAGGCAAACTTGCATTGCGGATATGACGGGAATTCTGCATTGTTTAATAGCTGGAACTTCACTGTAAAATGCAATATTATCGTTAATAAGCAATAGGGGATTATTTTTTTTGTGTTGCTTTGCAATACTACCGAACGTACTTGCAATATTTCGCAAAAACCTCGTCAAGGATTCCCTTAGGTGAGGCTTCCTTAATTTCTTCTGTTATATTATGGATATTGATTTTCGACGAGATGCATTCAGTTAATGCTGTCATTGAATCCTGTTATTAATCAAAATCATCTATAATTTTTTTTACCTCCACATAATTAAACTATTTTCTTTCGATGGAAAAAATTTAATAAACTAACACGGATTTCCTCGATGGCCTCGCTACCATTGACCCTCTCGCACTCATCCATCCACTGCTTCGTGTACGAGTCCAAATTGAAATCTTGCTGTGCTTTTTCCAACTCACCAGCCCAATTATTGACATCTGCAATCAAGAACAAATTATTCAGATTCGGGAAAAATACAAAAATTGTGTTGAAAACATTATACTTTTATCGTTTTGTTAGTGCCTACGACTACTGCTATAGTTACAAAATTCGTAGATGCCTTAAACTTAGGAATCACCTTATCAAGCATAACAGTGTTACATGATCTGTCCATTGTTACGCTGTTCTGTAAATCTATTCCACGAATTAATCACACCTGAATGCTGACTGCATCGAGTTGAATATGCGCTTGGCAATAAAAATGCTGCCACTCATGTTTTAACGGTGACATTAAGAATTAAATAAGTAGCAAGTAAAAGCCAGTGTTTTAACTGTTTGAATTCTAATCACTTTTATACCTACTTTGGCATAATACAAAGGCCTTTGGGGCAGAAGAATCAACATATATCCTTAATTAGCTTGAACTACTCAATTATTATTTTTTTATACTACCCATTTTATGAATCTATGCTGGAACATTTAGTATGGATGGATCATACAACCAACTATTAATCCACTTCTCCTAAGGGTTTTAAATGAACTCAAAACAATCAAGTTAAAACATGGGTGTGAAAAACCATGGATTCAGATGAGCTATAAACAATGCCATTGTTGGCAAATGAATTCTTATTTTCCCTGATCTTGTCTGACCCTGACATTGTCTAATCAAATATCTCACTACACCTTTGACAACAGTAAATGATGGTCTTGCCAACATTTAAAGAGATAATCCAGTTAGTATCAACAGCACTTAACTATCTTTTTTTGCAGGAATTATCAAGTAATAGAAAGTTTGTAAATTTTAAAATTTCAAAATGCATCACATTATTTTTACTTACCGTTAACAGGTGGGATAACACAGTTAACTTGACTAATCACAAGCACTGAAATTAACAGGAATGAAAAATTCATTTCAGATTTGCCTGTCATTTTGTGGCCAATCAATTGCCGGTATGTTCAGTGTCTGTGTGTTCGGAGTTTGAAGTTTGAACACCAACTGAACGGGTGGGTACAGATACTTCAGTTTCGTGCTGGCACAACTTTTAAAGAACAATCTTACTCAATCTCCCCACTTCGGGCCAACGACGCCCCTTACTACCAATCATCGTTGTTATTTTCTTGTCTTTGTTATTTTCACTTTTCGATCGTAAAGAGCCATCTATGGGCAGTGCTGTTAATAAGTTAAAGCATTCCAATCGATTATTCTGTACTCTAATGGGGGGGGGGGGGGGGGGGGGGGGGGGGGGGGGGGAGTAAATTTACCAGTGTAGCACTCCAGCGGAAATATAAGGAACTAGCTTTATACAAGGTTCAAGATGGCGGTATTGCCGTCTCCGACTTTAGTAAGAATTATTATTATTTGTTTAATTAAATATCTTAATAGCCCGTGAGTGTCAATTTTTAGAAGCCGTTAGCTGATATAGAGAGTTGTAGCATTATACTTTTTCCGGCGCACGCCGTGTTTAATTGTCTGCAATACAAGTGTTGCAGTGCTCAGCTGTTTGACACATAGATATATTTTTCAAAAATAAAATATTTTAATAAACATTTGCTAATGTTTCAGGTCGCCGGGCAGAACTATGCAATCTTTGAGGCTTGGTATCGACATGTAAGTGTAACTATCTATGAAAAACTATATTATAATACTTAGATTACTGTGGATGTTGATAGGTGGACCCCAAAAACCTTGGAAGTATTGGTGCACTAGATGCTGCTAACTTTCTGAAGAAATCTGGATTACACACTTCTGTGTTGGGAAAGGTGTTTTGTACTATATAATTTCCATAAGTATTTTTCTTTTTAAATTTATCACATGGGTCTATTAGATCTGGGACCTGTCTGATCCTCAAGGTAGAGGCTATCTCGACCAAAATGGGTTTTTTACTGCATTGAAGCTAGTAGCCCTAGCACAGAATGGAATAGAAGTTAGTATGAACAACATATCAAGAGAAACTACACCACCAGAAATGGTATGTTTTCTGTTTGTTTACATGACTGTATCACCATTTTATTATACATTTTGTACATTCCAGGGTGAACAACCTCCAGCTATCATACAAAATATGGTGGCTTCCCCCCTACAGGGATCCTTTTCTTTGACTTCACCAACTGGAAGCCAGCCCAAATCCTTTAATTGGGTTGTCACTGCCACAGACAGAGCAAAATATGATGCACTGTTTGATTCTCTAAATCCTGTGAATGGGAAGCTACCTGGATTCAAGGTTGTTTATTAGAATGGTTCAACATGTAAATCAGAGTATAACTGTCGTTCTCGTGTCTCTAGGTGAAAGAGGTGTTGGTCAACTCTACTTTGCCGATGGAAAGTCTTGGGAAAATTTGGGACCTGTCCGATATGGACCATGACGGAGCGCTCGACAGGAATGAATTCACTGTGGTAAGTGAGGACATTCAGGTTATTCATATCGTAGATATCTATAGGTAACCGAACCCATTCCTGGTTGTTTTTATATCATTAGGCGATGCATTTAGTTTACAAAGTTTTAGACAACTACCCTTTGCCTGTAAGTTTACCACCTGAAATGCTCCCATCGAGTCCAGAATCGACTGCACGCCGTGGATCAACACTTTCGGGAGCGGTCATCGTTCTTCCGCCAGCAGTTTCATCTCCAGAAAACCTAAAAGTATTTTCGCGAATAAAGTCAACGCCTTCGTACCCTCTTCAAAGTAACTTTAAATTTTCCTTAGGAGATTGCATCTAATGGCCCTTCAGTAGCGTGGGTTGTAAGCGATGCAGACAAAACCAAATACGGCGCTTTGTTTTTACAAGCGGATATGGATCGCGATGGTTATGTGTCCGGATTGGAAATCAAAGATGTTTTCTTGCAATCACGTCTACCGCAACCCGTTTTAGCCCATATTTGGTAAACGCGATAATTTCTTTCAGTGTGAGGTATCATCAGCTCATTGTTTTGTTTTGCCGTTTAAAAAAACAGGGGGCTGTGTGATGTTGGACAGACCGGCAAATTGAACAATGAACAGTTTGCTCTTGCCATGTGGCTGGTGCAGCAGAAAGTCCAAGGAAGAGAGTTGCCAACCGTGCTAACTCCTGAGATGATGCCTCCCTCTCTCCGCGCTCAAGACACGAACGTGGAAGAATCGACTCATTCGGCTGAACTCGAGCAAATCGCCAAAGAAATTGAAAGTCTTATTCGAGAGAAGCGTCAACTGGAAACAGATGTGGCACAAAAAGAGGCCGACATCCGAATCAGGAACGGCGAAGTTCGGAACCTTCAGAGCGAGCTTGACACTTTATCGGCTACTTTAAAGCAACTAGAAGTTCAAAAGAAGGAAGCACAAAAAAGACTGGACGACCTTGATGCACAGGTCTCCTTATTATCCTATTCATTTGACTTTTGGTTTTTAGAAGAATCTAAGCCACCTTAGCAGCATGCCATATGAGAAGTCGAAAGTGGCTATCATGTTTTGTTTGCCTTCCACTTTAGCTTCTTTTGCCTTTTCGTTTTTATGTTTTGTTAAATTTTTTGTTCATATTTTTATTTTCGCATGTCATCGGTAGCGTTCGGCTTTGGAACAAGATTTAAAAGGAGTAGAACGACAAATTGAAGAGCATGAAAAACAGGTTAGAGTCAATACTTTTGAATGGTACCATCCTATGTTTAACTATATTCGCCTCCTACTTATTTCTTTCTTTGGTCCATTACCTATTCATGCAACCTCATACATTATAAAAATAACCATTTAATTTCTGTTTAGGTTCGTACATTCCGAACTCAAGCCGAAGAGCAAGAAAATACGCTCCGAACGCAGGAGGCAGAGGTTGCAGCCAAAAAGCAGGAGCTTAACAACTTACGTTCTGAAGAACTTCAAATGGAACAGCGGATGCAAGCGGCCACACTCCAACTTGAGAAGCTCCAAACTACGCTGGAAGATAGTCATTTGCAGATTAGTCAAATTCAATGTAAATTTTAGCACTGATTCCTTTAGTCGTGCAATCGAAAGTCGTTTCATTTTCATTACTCTTTCCAGCGCGCATGGTGGTGTTGCAAGAACATCAGCGTCAAGTAGATGAGGCCTTAGCGGCCTATGATGAAGCCTTAGAAACTGGAGATCCTTCTCAGTTGGGAGATAATGTCCTCCGCCCCATTTCCTCTGTCGCTTCCGATTCTGATATGCTATCTTCGCCAAACTCTGACCGCAACAAAGTGAACGGAGGAGCGTCGCATTTTAACGTATGGGAAAACTCTTCTATCTTTATGCTTTATGATACAATTTCACTGTTCGAAAATTTTAGGATGGAGCATTTGGCAGTGATCCATTTTCTAGTCTGAACGGTCAAAGCCGTGGGTTTTCGGATTCGTCCAATGGGGATCCTTTCAAGGAGTCTGATTTTTTCAAGAAGACATCTCAGACTTCTTCTGCCGATCCTTTTGGCGCTAAAGATCCATTCGCATCAGCCTTTGGGGCACCGGCAAAACCAACGGTATGTGTTTCGAATAGCAATTAAAACTTTTATGGAATAATTTGTTTGGTTCGTTTGGCGTGTCCTAGAATGACCCATTCGCATCCGCGTTCGGCCAAGCAAAAAGCGAACCGTTCGACGCCTTCGGTCGTAGCAAATCGGTAAGGAGTTATTAGAGTAAAATCGCGATCTCCATACTAATAGATTCCTATTCGTTATAGCCAAACGCGGGTGCCGATCCATTCGGAAGTGACCCGTTTAACGCGCCTAACTCTCCCCTGCCCGCCGGTCGGGTGGAAAGTCCGACTCCGGCGTTGCCTCCCAAAAAGTCTAAACAACCACCTCCTCGTCCAGCTCCACCCAAAGCTGTGGCTAGTGGCGTGAAAGGTCCCCAACGCCCGGCACCGCCGATTGGAGCCACGAAATCACCGGATCCTTTCGCTCCAATGAATGATCCATTTAGCTCGGCTAGCGCCGCCAAAGATCCTTTTGGTGGGTCGGGTTTCGCTGATTTTGCGAGCTTTGAATCCAAGGTACGTGTCAGATTAATCTGATTTATTGCTGTTTCACGTGTTTTCCTGTTTTGTCCTACTTGTGATGAAGGCATGATTATTGTTATGTTACGAAATTTCGTTTTTTTCCTTTTGACTGAACCGTGACTTGCTAACATTCTTCAAATTGAGATTCTTTTTCGTCTTTTTTTTTTTTACGTGAGATGCGTCTTCTCTCTTCTGATACAGTGTTATCATGTAGACCAACTGGATCACGATTTAATTTCTCATTCGGTTTTGACGTCTTTTAGGTTTGATTCGGTTCTTTTTGGGTTGTTTTCATGTTTAATGTTCGATTCACGTTTAAAGGACTATGATTTGGAATTTGATTTCAGAACGATTCCAGTCCATCGGATCCGTAAAGTCATCCTAACTTTTTTGCCTTCTTCCTTCTTTTTTTTTCTTTTTTTTTCCTTATTTCACGCAGCCATGAGACTCCTAGGCATTTTCAACTTCTGAAATCAGACGTGTGGGGAAATTTAGAATTAATGTTAAAAATTTTTTTTTAAAAGTTCCGTATGTATTTACCTGATATTATTTTGTATTTTTTTGTATTTAGACTTTTTCTGTATAATTTATTTTAAGTTTCTTTTCGGTTTTCCCTGCTTTCTTTCTCCCCGCCTTGGTTTGTTTTCATTTCACTTAGTTTACGGTCTCTTCAACCGGCGAGGGCTTTGATGCATGGGGAAGCACCAACAGTAGCAGCACAAAACCCACCAGCGAGTCACAGCAGCACCGGTATGCCGAGTTGGAGTTCACAGAAGACCCTTTCAAAGATGTCGGCTTTGGCGATCCGTTTGCATCACACACAGACGATCCTTTTGCTGTTCCTACGATCAACAATAGCGCAATAAAGATCAAAAAGGACTCGGACAATTTTGATCCGTTCTCCACTGAGAACGATCCGTTTGCATCTTCCGCCTCTCCGTGTAAAACGACATTAGAATTCGACAGCCCGTTTGGCTCTTCAGCGTGGAATGATCGGCCTGATCCGTTCGCTGCCGCCACAGCTGCCGATAACAACAACAAGTCACCTTCTAATTGGGGCAACGATTTCAAGTTTTCCTCGCCTATCCCTAGTGGCCCTGCTAAAAGTCCGATGTCGATCGGTTCGAGTTCGTTAAAGAGCCGATCGTCTTCCTCGTCGTCGCCCATGAAAAGCAAAGTGTCTCCATCTGAGGCGTTACCCAAGTTGAACGAAGATGCCCAAATTGCTTGGGTGGCTGCTGAAAGTGTTCGATCCGAGCAGGAAAGGCGGAGAAAAGCGGAAATGCAGGAAATCGCCGACCTGGAAATGGCGATCGCTCTCAGCAAGTCTGAAATGAACAACCGGTCACCACCTTCGTCTGACAGATTGATATGAATACGTTGAAATGTTGGCCACCATTTTTTCTTCCTTCTTTTGAATTCCACCACATCCAAATTCTCTTTATATATATATATATCCTACATGACCTCTCAATAATTTTTCGCGCTTCTGTCTACGGAGTTTTCCTTGTTTTAAAGGTCGTTTCAAATGAGCATTTTTTTGGCCTCCGATGCAACAAAGTTTACGCAAAAAAATCCAGCAATACTTTGACCGCAAACATTTTGTCATTGAACCGTGTGCGGGAGTGAATGATAAGCAAAAAATCCAATGTGTTGAATCAATTCCCTTTCCTTCACCCCGAATTCGTCATAATTCCAAGAAAGAAAAAGAAAAAGATGCTTATCCGCAACTTGTGTAGGCAAGACTGCTGTGTACATTTTTATTTACACTTTGGTATCCTTACAAGTTACATATCTAATCGTCCTTCGCGGAAAAAAAAAGCACGCATTGGTGCATCGCCGATGAGAGAAAGAAAGGTAGTAGTCGTTGTGCTAAAGTGCTGTGTAGCTGTGGCAACAGGAGAGTGCCATAGTTCCCCATCGGTCCCTTCGAAACACGTTTGGTTCTCTTTATCTCTTAAATAGTACAATAATGGCCCCATTTTCCATCTCTATAGATCTGTCCGATGAAAGACGAAGTGTTATTTCGTTGCCGTAGTTTTTGCTCTTGGATTGTTTATCCACCGTAGCCTTGTCTTTTTTCTTCAATTGCTCCTGCCCTCCCATCTCTACACTTTACATTTCTTTTTTTTTTTTTTTGTAATTTAATTGTTCAGTATGATGCCCAGTGGCTACACGAGAGTTACCTTTTCCACAAGTCAATTTTTAAAAAAGGATGTAGCTCTAATGAGATGTACCAGTATGTTTGTTAGTTCTCTTTTCTTCCCCGTGTGTGTCCTCGCGCGAACACGATTGTTAATTTGCCTCGAGTCCGTGTTCTCTCTTCCCGAACGCCTCAGTCTCTCTCATTTTTGTATCACTTTCCTGGATGTATTCCTTATCACTTTCATCATGTACTCGTGTACCTCTCTTTTTTTCGACCGTTTTCTCATCTTCCACCTGAAGATGCTTACTCAACACGGACGTCTCCCATAGCGACGAAGGGCAAAAACCAACAGCGAAAGCGAAAGAAAAATTTTGACGAATTATAGTCTTGGCCGCATTCAGCATCATTCGGCAGGTGTCAGAGATGTATAACAGCAAATCGACACGATGTGTACATTCCATTCTTAGCTTTGGCCATGTAATCGTATATTCTGCCCCCTCCCCCAACTTTTTTTCCTATTCTATTTCGTGTTATTCTGCTCAGTAATACGCCATCTAGTTCTCCATTTTTCTTTTCCATTTTTGTTTTACTTGTTTATTTTTCAGTGTCATTTTTTTTTCTTTTGTTTTTGTTATCGTCGGGGTAGGCCAGTCGTGTCGTAACGCAAAGATCATGGTCTCACCCTGCCGCGTGTATAACTCATGTGCTAGACTGATAAAGATTGGTTCTGTCTATCCTCTCAATGTGTAGAACAGTACACTTTGGTACATGTCAGTCGGTCAATATTCTGTCATCGATATTTACTATTTACTTTACACCAATTATTCAACCAGGAAAATGTCTATCTGGAAAGGGGGAGTCTAGACGTTGGCAAGTATTGATAAAGTTGGCTGCATTGAATATTTTGAAGAATGGCAAAGAATTCGTCATACTTACAAATATTGTGTGTATTTTTCGTGTTATGTAATGCACGACGACATGTGGTTAGATACATGTGTGACCTGAATGGTCTGCTCCGTAAAAGTCAAACAATCGTCGTTGGAACATCCGTTGAGTGATCGATATTTCTATCATAACCACTGACACGAAACGATAGTGGGGAAGCCAGTCGGGAGTTTCGATCCGTGCAGTGTTCATGCAACAAAAAGATAGGCTACATCTGTAATTCGGCTAGTGCAGTTCAAGGTGAGAATGCTCCATCATTTGAATATAGATCTACATCTTTATTTGCGTAGTTTACGTAATGCTTGCCCTTAGGAAATCGATTCTTGCATATAATAAAATTCCAACGCTTACTTAACTCGAATGAAAATTTGTGATTCTGAAGGCAGATTGATCAAGGGGAGAAAACAGTTATGGAAGGCATTCGTGCGTTGGTCGTTTACAAGGGAACGCTTGAATGTATTATAAAATCATTCGTGAATAGTGCACATCCTTGCAATACCAGAAAGATTACTTCTAAACAAAAGCATTGCTAAATTACTGCCTTCCCCGGGATGTTAGGTTCTTCATAATGACTCTCCTAAGCAAAACATCTGGCAGTACAAGTTGCCGCCTTCCTTTTTGTACCTTCCTATCGCTGCAGCTCTCACAAGTTAACTCTGAAACGGTGAATCATGAAAGTTGAAGAACCCTTACTTCCCTGGAAAAATGTAGTTTCGTGAGGCTTTGGAAGAAATTTAAAAATTCGAGTAGCTAGATGGAGTAAGTAGAATAAGTGTATAACTACGATAGACACATAAGAAGTTATTAGAAGTTGAAAGTAATTAGGTATATTATAAAAAAAAAGTGTATTTCAAATCGAACCACCAAACTTACTAGCTTTATTTTCTAACTATAGTTATTAATCGATAAGACTCTATAAGCCCCTGAAGTGTGCGATAAATGCTAGCCTACGAGACCTTAACTTGTTTTGATTAATCATCGCCATAGCGATGGTGTTTACGAACAAGTCGGGTTTTTAGAGTAGCTTCGCCTTTCCCGCTTTCTTACCCTAGACTAGCGAGAGAAAAATAACCTCTCTGCTATTCATCCATACTGGTAATGAAGATGTGAGGAGCAGAGTGCATTTGCGGGGCGACACAGGCTGTTTACAATGAGCTACGAAGCAGCCAACTTTCACGGAATAGCGGAAGAATAAACCAAAGCAGTAGTGGGTGTATGGTAAAACATGCGATGCAGCCTTTCCGATACACAGGGTTTGTGGGTAACATATGTTGAGTCGATCGATGTCCTTTCATTATCATCATTAGTCCTGCTATTATGTATCGTTGACGATGTATCGCAGACACTTCGTTATGCATCTACGTCACCTTCGTTTTTGCAAGGTACTTTCATGGCTCTTCTATCCAATTAAACGCTGTCGGTGATATTATTTCTCCAGTTTTTTTCTGGCTGATCTGATTACAGAATGAGATGTTACATAATTAAGTCCTCAGCCTGGTATCGCCGTAGATATGCAAACCGTGTCCTACACGCTTGCTTGTCAAAGAGTTCCAAGTGAAAGAAGACAGCACAAAGCTACTTATCACTACCTCATATCGCATTTCTCACGAAACAGCGTGCACGTTTTCATCGTGCGCACACGTATCGGTTAATCTTGCAGTTCGTTGAAAGCTTTTTTTTATTATTATCTCAGACGACATTTGGGGAGACAGCTGAAATTCTACGTTTTTCTTTTTTTTCCATGAATAAGTTAATGTCATCGCAATAAAAAAAAGGATACAGGATGATAACTTTATTATATAAAAAAAACTTATCACTCTCAACGGGAGAAGCGAGTAGAAAACGATGTTAAAGCACCAAAATCCTCAACAGTTTGCCCATTTGTAATGCAGCGCCCACACGCAACAGTTCGAACTATGGAGCGGAAAAAGTAAAAGGCCAACATGGCCTTATATTTTTTACATAGCCCGCTGGCTCTGCTTGACTAGCTCACTTTACCGAACAGGCACCCCAGCAACAGCTTATACCGCGCTGAAACGTACCCACGAAAACTTAGTGCGTATATATATGGAAAAACTTGACTATCAGCAAACCAGGACGGGCTAATCACGGTAAAACCTTTCGAGCTAAAGAGAAAAGAAAAAGAAAGCATTGCATGGTGCACCAATTTAAGACGCCTTAGCGTAAAGGAAAGAAAAGATTTAAATAAGAAGCGTTTTTTTTAGCTCAACAACTTTTAATTAAAATAACAACGGAAACTACTGCTGGTAGCACACATATTTGGGTTTGTTGTTTTTTACGATTTATACAAAAACTATAAGCCGTATAAAAAAAAGCGACATATTTGTCATTCTCGTTTAAATACGAATCAAAATCATATATTTTTATAGCTATATTTCTAAAAAATTATATGGGCAAAAAAAGTCGGGCTTTTTTTGTCGGGCTTCATTTTCAGTACAGCAGAAATTCAATCTTGTAATTTTGACATTAAATTGGACTTAATTAACCTAAAATAGTCTTCCCACTTTTGTCAATATCGGCAAAAAATAAAAACTCTTAGAATCCGATAAAAATCATAACAGAACAAGCAAAATTAAACGCTGATTTCGATAACGTGGTTTATTTTTGCGTCAAATCAATCGTTTGTGAATTATACCGAATATTAAACGCAATGCTAGAGCGGCAGTACGACCAGCGCTAGCGCGCCTGTACGCGCCACCGCCAGCGCGATGCAGCACAAATATTCAATTTATTTCAAAAACGGTTGGCCCAATGAAAAAATAAACAACATATTTGTGATTCTCATTTAATTTCGAATCAAATTCATATATTTTTTATAGCTATATCTAGATGTTTAAAAAAAAATCAAAATCAAAATTAAGCCCGACAAAAAAGTCGGGCTTAATTTTGAGTATGCTGAAATTGAGCTTTGTAATTTTGACATTAAATTTGATCTGAATTAACGTCAAATAGAATGTTGATTTCAGGGAAAATATTTGTTTTTTCATCAAACCAGCCGTTTGGGTAATAAATGGAATTAACGTGCTGCTGGCGCGCCAGCATTTCTCATCCGTTTTTATCAATTTACAAAACAACTATATGCCCCACATAAAAATAAACTTAATTTTTGTGATTTTCGTTCAATTTCCAATTAAAATCATGTATCTTGGACGAAATCTAAATTTTGGCCAAAAATGAAAAAGTAAGAAGGCTATAGCCTTCCCACTTTTGTCAAAATCGGCAAAAAAAGAAAACTCTTAGAAATCCGATAAAAATCACACTGTAAAACCCAAATTAAACGCTGATTTTGATACAGTGGTTTGTTTTCTCGTCAAACCAACTGTTTTTTCAATAAACGGAACCTAATGCTGTTAGCACACATATTTTGGTTTGTTGTTTTTTACGATTTATTCAAAAACTATAAGTCGTATAAAAATATAAGCGACATATTTGTGATTCTCGTTCAATTTCAAATCAAAATCATATATTTTTATAGCTGAATTTCGAAAAAAATTTTATGGGGCGAAAAAGTCGGGCTTATTTTGTCGATCACGTATAATATAAATAACTCAAAAACTGTTAAAGCCACATCAAAATAAAATTCATTTTCGTCATCCTCGTTGAATTTTGAACCTAATTCATGCATAGTTTGCTATAAATAAGCAATTTTAAGAAAAATAAAAAATGTTGTAAATTTGGGACGGGGAGTCCCCGAGGGATTCCCCGAATTTTTTTGCCACAAACTGCTAATTTTTTCATCTCTTAGAATTCCATTAAACCCAACCTACTATAACAAAAATTTTATGCTGATTCCGAATAAATTATTAGTTTTTTCATCCGTTGAGCGGTTATTGAGTAAATCGAATTAAAATGTATTTTTCTGTGCAACAACTTTCAATTTTTATTATTCAAAAACTACTCATGCCACGAGAAAATAAATATGTGTTTCGTCATCCTCGTTCAATTTTGAACCAAAATCATGCATGTTTTGCTAATTTAAGATGATTTAAAGATAACAATTGAATTAAACGACTGCTCTTCTCAGCTCAACAGCGTTTAATTTGAATAGTTCATAGACTATGAATCTCAAGTCAAAACAAGCTTGTCTAACATCCTCGTTAAATTTTCTATCTAAATCATGTACGTTTATAGCACTACCGGGTAAAAAAAAAATCGTAAAAGTCGGGCTTGTTTTTTTGGGCTTGTTTTGTCGGGCTTGTTTTGTTGGGCTTGTTTTGTCGGGCTTAAAATTTTTACTTGAAATAAAGTGAAACCTAACCTGCATAATAAAAATTCCCTATTTATTATCTCTACGTTGGTCCTATATTTTCTGCATATTTTGCTTGCTTTATTTGCTTCGCAAATTTATCGTAAAACTGTGTCAGTTTAGTAACTTCTAGTCAGTCATATTTTCTTGTTTCTCGAGTACAGCAGCGCTCGAGTTGCAAGGAAATGGGCAAAATAAATCCATTTTAATGTCCCATTGGCTTTCAACCTTAACTATCCCTACCAACGGAATCTGTCGTCATTTAAAGCACTGTCACGTAGAGAGATAATTGTAGAACAAACGACGAGATCGTAAAAGGCTTTTAGCTTGTATTAGAATTAGAAGGATAAAATTCTTATTTCATTTTTAGTAAATTTCCATCAAGCTTCTAAAGTGAAACGTGCGGTACGGTTTTTCGTGCTGTCCTAAGTAATTAATTCAATAATTATCAGAGTATAATGTTTCGTCATACACCCGGTAGCGGCAATCTCTTCCATTGAAAGCTCAATACAATTGTTTCCTTTGGCGTTGCTAGCGAATCTAACGACCGGGGCCGATATATCGCCCAATCTCTTACCAACGCTTAGCCGTTGGATCTTGGACCGCACGGCCTTATCGACCTTTGTCTAATGATCAGGAGGTCTGTAATGACTTGAAGCATCAAGTGCCCACTGTAATATCAATACTGATAGCTCTCATTCTCTCTATGCTGACTCTTGGATTCTCTTCATAAAAAGGGCTCACATTGTTTTTCCTCCCTAGCCCCCCCCCCGGCTCTTTCATTTTGGCTTTTCTTTTAGATAAAACAAACGATCTTTTCCTGGCAATCTCTTAAAGGATAGATGCGTGTCACGCAGACCTCAACAAATACTCCAAAGCAAAGGGGAATAAGTGGTGATTGCCTTCGATCGATTGTTGGACGGCTTGATTGTGCCAGACCCGGAGTTCACGTGAACTTTAAAGATATATATGAACCTCCGTTCGTTACAATCACGTGCCTCCCATATACTTCTCGATTACCAGCCAACGATAAATTTAAAAGGTCGTAGTGAAGTTTTACGACCTCAATTTAAAATAAGAACATTTAGCCTTTTCTGCCAGCGTACGTGTTCAAAGTTGTCTGCATACGATAGTAAGTACTGGTTTTCTCGAACGAAATGCAATTGCATAGAGATGCGCGTATAATTTAGGGAACCCATTATTAAATGCGGGAGGCGAATAACGTAAAGGCGATTGGATGTGCATCGAATGATTATTTTAAATTTTCGCTGTTGTATCTTTAACGAAATTTACGCCGAACTTCGAAGTTAGCGCTATCCTTACACAGTTCATGTTGTTCGCTTAAAAAAGAAAGGGAAAAAGGGTTCCTATTAATAATGCGCAGTAAGCAAGCGTCAGGAATGGTGTGCAGCCACTCAAATTTAAACCGGGCTCACGAAAATAAAGGGCAGACGTATTCCATAGAATAGACATTCATGGGAGAAGTGTCGCGTATCAGCAAATTAACGATATGATTGGGAAAGGTATTGATTTACTATCGACTATTGACAATCCCATTAAACTACGCTATGGAAACGGCAACGTAATTCAATTTACGAAACAGACAGCTGTGTGCATCGAGAAAATCATTAGGCCTAAATATTAATAGTTTCATCCGAGATTGGTTTGGGCATGCAGAAAAACAATTGAAGGATGAAAAGGTCACGCTTGTGTTCGATGCAGTGGGTTGGTAGCCATAGGAAACAGTCACTGTTAACGTGAGGCTATGTTTAGAACGTAACATCAGCGAATGGAGTCTTTAACGCGAACGTCCTAATGAGCGTTGTCTATATGCTTCACTAACGATTGAAGACTACATCATTCTTCTAAGTGTATAGCCATCAATGGCCTTTGGATTGCCGGATGGGGTGTGTCGCCCCCGCTTGCGAGTATGTCGCTTTAGCCATTCAAACTTAAGGAAATCTAAAAGATGCCCAAGTGCAACTTGTTTTTGGGACGGAGGACGACAACCGTTGCCAAGCGAATCCCTGAATAGCAGATAACACGTGTCCCAACCGATATACGTAGATGAAGATGTTTTAGAATTCTAAGGCACTAAAGAAAAACAAATTTTCTTTTAAAAGTGCGCTTTCCGATCGTTATCGGGAGTGGTGTGACGCAGTGAGTATAGAATTAAGAACTAACTATACGATTACAAAATTCCTCGTAGACTACGCTGCGCACTACCATGGAGAATTACAATATACCGAATCAAGCTAGCATAAGCCAACCACTGAGATCCCGTAATATTTAATGATGATAGCGGCAGTGGCAGGAGGATATTCTTTGCATATGTGTTTAGAGGTCATAGAGACTACTGCCAACGTACAGTGTTTGAATTTTTATTACAATCAATTTTTCCATTAGTTTTTGCGTCCGTTATTTACAACTCTATAAATAGAGATAAACTTAGGGATAAACTAGTTGCATATTCTGACGCTAGCATCCCACATGCTTATCCGGAGTTCTTGGCGACATTCAGCTATAGAAAAATCGGTGCACATCCGGAAGAATACGCAGACTGCGATTAACAAATCTGACGTGTGTTTACCTAGCATAAAATACATGCCCATAATAGCGGTAGCTTCTTGTGACTGACAGGTTACCATCTCTACATAGAGTTAGGAAAGAAGAATAACAATTGTAAATTTGCATCGTTTTTTAGTATTACATGTCATTAAAGGATATCTTTGCCAGTAGGAATGATCGTAATATCATTAAGGCTCGCTAACTATATGAAGATAGATGCACAAAGGTTTTGCTAAGGGACTAATTTTATCAACATTCGAAAAACGCTCATTAGTTTGGATGCGAAGGTTGAGACTAGAATACAAAAACGCGCAGCTGTATAAAGCGAGAAGAACGTTAGCTGAATTCCGTACACGCTTAGCAACGCTTTTGGCTCGAATTAAAACTG
Source organism: Daphnia carinata (assembly GCF_022539665.2). Classification (NCBI taxonomy): domain Eukaryota; kingdom Metazoa; phylum Arthropoda; class Branchiopoda; order Diplostraca; family Daphniidae; genus Daphnia; species Daphnia carinata. The sequence continues at coordinate 3,991,386 of NC_081340.1, read as the reverse complement.
CTCGCCGTTGTTTCATTCAGATAACCAAACGCTAAAAGAATTAAAAGCCTAATGAAGTCTCTCCCCCATCATAACGCGAAGTAAAAACAACATCTAGCCTTTCCTTGAAAAGGCGAACTTATTGCGCAGGTACCGTCATCGTACTTTAACCCGACACTCTTATACGATACAAACAAAAACACTGAAAATCTTCTGCATTGTAAAAGAGGAAACTGGTTACGCTTTTCAATTTTCGTGTGGTTACATGTAGTTTGTGACGAAGTGCGTACCTTAAGGACATGAATGAATTCGGAGTGGATTTTCGAGCAACTAAACGAGTTGGTGCAGTGATCCAATGGCAAGGCAGATTACTGCGTAGTAAGATTACGATGTCTGTATGTTACACGTCGATAAACCGGTCCTCGGATTTGATTTTCCATTTACTTAGACAACAGCCTACGAAAAGAGCACTTCTTAACTGGTACCGATCGTGTATACTATCTATACGGTATTTCCAGGAGCTCCGTGGGTTATAACTTTGTTCATATGTCTACGTATACGACTACCTCATCCGTCGCCCACGCAAAAGGGATAAACAGAATAGAAGAGTCAAGTTCCGGCGGTTGGTGGCTAAACATCTGCAAGGGCAACGCCCATGTACGTCAGTAAATCTTCTTAATTTTTGTCCTGATATAGCGTATCCGCACGAATAGAAAATTCGTGGCTAAATGTCTGAAACAGAATCTTTCCATTTTTTGTGCGTCTATACCCAAAGATATGCTAATAGCCATCATCTTTTAGAACGCCACTTTTTGTTTTGCTTTGAAAATAAGCTCCTTTCTTTAAAGGCACGTTTAAATCCATAGGATTCCCTGGTGATATGACGTGAATTTTTGAATCTCTACTCGATGGTTTCAAGGGCTCATGCTAGTCGAATGCGGCCATAAATTTTGGGGAATTAGGTTTCTCCGGATAGACAAAAAGTATAGTAATCATATCAACCGCTTCCTCCGCCCCTTATCCGATCGGTAATAGCAGAACATGTTGTTGGTCGCTGCAGTTATCCGGAAAAGAACAAAAAATGTATTACAAGAGCTACAAAAAAAATGTTTAAGTTGAACGAAATTAGAGATGTAAACAACATGTTTCGAGGAAAAAGAAATACGCGTTCTTGCGTGGAATGTCCATTACAAGGAAAAGGCCTGTGTGTATTAATATTATTGCACACCAGTCACGACTCAACTTTTCCTGGTACATAAATATGTATAGGGAGCACTCAAACATTTTTAAAATTTTAACTAGTTCGTTGAGCTGCCGAAGGATTCTATTCAACAGTTGATTTATAATGCACTGGGTAGCCTGATGCTTCGCTCTTTTCTTTCTGGCAATAGATTACACGAAAACGAGTGATGTGTAAAGCTGTAGAAGAACGTACTTCCATCTTTGAGATTTCTTATTCACATTGGCCCATAACTGTCTGACAACGATGAAAATAAGGATGTAAGACCCGTTGTTTCAATTATTCAGTGCATGAATCGACGTGGTAACCGATGGTAGCTAAATTGCTATTTTTGGGACGTGGGTAGGGGCATTGTACGAGGAACCGTGAATGATTAATAGCACATCTATGTTTCAAAAAGAAGCGCTAATAAGAAATTTTGATCCTTCTTCGCACACTAACGGACTGCTCGTTTTCCTAAGCCCCAACCTTGGACGAATCAATTAGCATCGACAAAAATGCCCCAAATAAATTTAAAGAGACCATCTATGAATATGTTAGAGTAATGTGTCCAGTGGTGAATAAAAACAGAAGGGCATGTTGCTCTATGCTGTAAACAAATTATGGCGTCAATTGACAAGGATTACAGATTTCAATGCTGTAACAATGTCTTCATATGCGTTCTTATTTAGGGAACTGTGGCGTTCGGGATATACGTTTCAAAAGGGAAGGAATAGGAGGAGACTGAAGAAGAAGCCAAGTGGGCGGTGACTGGTGATTGGTTGAAACGACGCAGCAGCTCCCGCTGACGAAACTATTGCGAGAAGAGTTAATATACTCGCCTTGAGGTCACGATATAACACCGGCGCTGGAACACGAAGGGGCGGCACAACTTCATCACCCTTGCATCTGGTAACTGTTCTGTTCTCTCCCTATCTTCACGCTTACCTCTCAATCAAGACGTGATTGTTTTCATCGCTTTATCTACTCTACGCCGTTATAATAAGGTAACATATAGCCAATCATTCGCTTGAGAATTTTAAACCTTTAGATATGTGTGTAATTTGAAAATGATTGCTTTTTCAATTTAAGAATTACTGACGTTCGATGCGATGTTCAGCTTAAACAGCAGATGGTAAAAGGTTACACGAGACTTGTGGGTTTGCGAGGCATGGCGAGACGCACGGCGAATGAAATTTAGAATCAATGCGGCTTCATTTTAGCGAACATCTCCTTTTGCTCTTGGAAATCTAATGTTTAGTATAAACTTGTGCATCGTAATAATTTCCTTACAAATCCCATGAAAGAAGCGCATTCGAGTCCCATTTATTGCTCCGTTTGTAAAATCTGAAATGTTCTTTTTTTTCTACGGTTTTCCTGTTGGCAACAATCGTCGTTTAATACGAGTTTCAGTACAAATTTCAACTTGAAATGGAAATGCGTTTTGAATAGGCGTTTTACAACCATCGTGGGAGTTCAGATTTTATATGCGTAACCGAAGCAAAGAGGAGGAAAGAGCTGAATACCAGATTTTCTGATGCATCCGACATTATCATACTACAATTACGTATTCTGTGCTTCACATGAGATTTCTCCGTCGTATCTTTCAGATTTCACGAAGAAGAAAACCAATTTTTCTGTCGTCATTCATTTCATCAAATACTAATCGAGTTATACCTTTCTAAAGGCACAAATGGAAGCATGACTGTTGCACAAATATGTTGCGACGAAGTGAGAAAGCAAAAGTGTAGGCAGAGCGTGAGTGCGTAGGAGAAAAGAAAAACCCTCTAACTTATTGACAGCGATAAAGCCAGCTAAGGTGTTATTAAGCATTTGACAGATGAATGTGAAAAGGTTTTCATTTAAGGCCCAACAACGACCTCGAACCACGAGAGCTATATACTAAAATAGTAAAATATAGCAATGTCGGAATTTTTATTGATGAAGTCCGATCAATCTTAATCAATCGAAACGTCTGTACAGAAGCTAAGAACCTACCGAATTCTATACATAAACAAGTTGCAGGCAGAAGCTGAATCTTGTATGATTGCTTAGCTGAGAATGTCAGCCAAAGGAACTAAATGGAAAATTTGATTTATGCCTTTGACGTTACTATAACAGTGAAAAGTTGGCTAATAGCATTTCAAGATCAATGCGAGTAAAGCTATTGAGTACCTATACTGTATGATAATCCTATAAATGTACAGATCGTATCGTAGTGGCCCGTCACGCAAGCAAAAATAGCCGGGATATATCCGGATGTTAACTTTGTCAAACGTATATAGAAAACACGGAAAATGATCGATATATCATAGTGGTATTGTTTTACTGTATTACATGTCATTGAACCTGCGTGAGTTGTCTTATAGTGAAAAAAATCATTAGGACTTAAACCTTTGTCTTGCAAAATTTTTATTTTAAAGAAAAATGATAAACTGTGTGCGTCGTTTGCATCTGGTTAACTGATTACTGAAACTTTTCCGTTAGACTTGGATAACTGCTGCTCAAATAGTTCCAGAATAATCAAGGCTGAAGTTAGCCCATGAAATCGAGGGGGCGTATACCGTGCAAATGTCCTGCTTTGAGTTCGTTATCGTAAAACTGACTCGGGCAATCAGAGACTTATGTACGAAAGTGTCCCGTACGCTAAAACTTGTTGCACGACCCTGCCTTAATTAGCCAGTTGGGCTTCAGGAAGCTAATTTCATTTGAAACGCTGTGCATTGAGGGCGTGAAATAGAAAGTTACACACCGGGGAAACACCTAACTTTTGCCATAGTACCACAAAGTTTAGAGCCTTCTTAAACGTACCGTATACTATGATAAAGGTCATACAAGTGGTTCTCGGAGGACTAATTTGTCCAGAGTTAAAATTAAAGGTTATATTTTCTTGTGATAAATGTCCGAACGCCTCAAGGATAGGAAGACGATAGAGTTCATGGGAGATGGTCGATCTTTATAGTGGATTACAAGTTTATCGATCATGCGATCATCTTTTACGATAATGGATGGCCTAAATCTATCAACTGTGGTATTGAGACTAATGAGGTCTATCTTGACCATCTTGATTGATTAAGATGGGGTAGTGGGTTTGTGCTGTTAACTGAATGAAAGACGAGCTCTTAGACCGCAGTCCATGATTATCTTAAGATGTTTTCATCAATTTGCCTAATTGTTGTCTGTCTCAAACAGGATGAAAGGGAAAGGTGCGTTTATGCTCGTTTTGGTCGGATGGGCTTTGATAGGTCTGATGATTCTGACAACAGCAGTTGAGGGGGCACCACATCCGACTGACTATAGCAGCGTCAACAACCAGCGTGACTTTAGAAGTCGACGTGGATTCAAAACGGTCGGCCTGGCGACAGCAAGGGGATTCGGCAAACGCGCACCGGCTCTATCCTCATTTACTTCCTTCCAAGACGTATCCGAACAGATGATGCAGCAAGATGAAAACCTCAACAGCAATCCTGACGTGTAAGAAATATAATCCTTTTATCTCTTTATTACCGGCTTCCTTTGTTTTGCTTTTGTTCGCCTTCTTAGATTACCTGTTTGATTTATTCAGTCTTGTCAAATAAGCTCCCGACAGGTAAAACTATTGTTAACTTTTCTGGCATATTAGGCGCGGAGTAGTTTGGCTTATTCAAATAGTCTTTCCATAACCTTTCAGTAACTAACAGAAAGAATGTTTTTTCAAAAGATCGTCTGCTAACAGAAGAGGTCTAATGCCCTTAAATACGAAAACTTCGTACACGTTGATCCGGCTTTGGTAAACATTCGATGCGACTTACCGCATTGAGAGCAACTACATAAATTGCGATGCGCGTACCATTTTTTATTGATACTGTCGTAAACTTTCTGAGTACGCTCAGACTCCGTTCCAAGTTCTTTGCGTCTTGCAAGTGTGTCTTGAGCTGTTCGGTCCATTTTGTTGGTTTCGTAACTGAAACGGTTATCAAATAACGCAGTTTCCCTGTGGACTGGCTGGTCAACTATCTGCAGAAGAAACCGGCGGTGATCCGCTACCTGGTCGAGCATTTGCTGGATCATAACGGCGATGGTCAAGTGACGTCCCAGGAACTAATAACATCGCTACAGCAGAGAGAAGATTAAATTTGTTTTGAGTTGATGACGACGATGGCTGCAGCTTCTCCGATTCTCTCACGTTCCACCGTAAGGCTGTAATATACAATAATTAAAATGACTGTCTTCGGAATATAACAAAAAATCTTTTAAAAAATGAATAAAAAAAACGCGGCGTACTCGAAGAAGGAGAGAACAAATCGAACGCAAAATTCTTTGTAACTTTTCACCTATAAATCTTGGCTTTATAGGTTTATCTTCTGTCGTCTTGACGATAACCTTTATAGGTATACGTATGTTTGCCACTTGTCAACAACTTCTATATCCTTCAGTTGGAATAATAAATACTCGTATTTCGCTCCTGTGGGCATGTTTGTCTCAACGCCGTATTTCCGTCTCATCGTATATATTCAACAAAGTACCTCTATATACGAAATTGGGTAGAATGGTATCAGTTTATGTTAACGGTTTACCAATACACTTTTACGAGGCTTCTCATGCTGCCGCTATCGATTTATCCATTTTGCTGTTTCATTCTCTTCCATACACCTTTCACAAGCACTGCCCATCAGGATGATAGTCTAACCTTTCAAATCGTTTGCTGACTTGTTTACAATTAATTACCTCATCAGAAATAACCTGCTTTTATTATGTGCTGCATAATTTGAACTATTCAAATTAGCTGGCGAAGCATACAACGCTTTTCGTATCAGCTGTTTGTGGTTTTGTTTGTATAGCCCCTGTGTGTATCCAGTTTCCAATGCATTAATTATATACCATATTACGTTGCATGCCTACGCAAACTCAATTAGAAACTTCTTCATATCCCTTGAAACGTCATGAATAAGTTGCATGGCGTCCGCAATAAGAAAGCAAAAGAAAAACGATCTTCCCATCGTTTCAATCCTTGTCATGATGGCTTCAAAATGGAGTTTCAATTCCGTAAAGTGTAACGTTATCTCGACGCTATGATGGAGATGTCCAACTGGCCCAAAGCCGGCCCAATGCAACCCACGCAGTGTATGTTTTGGTCGTTCTTTATCAAACCGGATGTATTGCAAACATATAGACCTTGATCTAGACCGTTGACACCTTCCTTACCGTAGTGACGTAGAAACTCTACGTAAGGTACAACATGCATTACTGGTTTCATCAAGTCTGTTTTTTTGCAGAATGGCTGCAATCGATCAGTTTGCAAAAGGTACGACGTGAGAGTTTGATACGACAGCGGGGAGTTCGCCTGTTCAAATATTCATTGACTATAGACCCAGCGGGGGCAGAAGACGGGAGGAAGCAGAGAACGTCGGTAGCGCAACGGACGCTGGAGGATAGAATTGATGAGAAGGTTACATTCATGACTATATAATCAAGAGCTTCTTCGTCTGTCAGTTGAGAAAACTGACGGGCTATTCGATATGCAGCAACTATAGAGCGCGTATCATTAAGCCACGAAAAAAATTTGGATTTACTTCTGATCGTGTTTTCAAAAATTCTCCTTCAATCCCTGAAACAAATTCATAATGAGTTCTTCGAATGCCGGCTATGCGCTGAAATATGGAGTAATTTTATTTTTTCTCATAATGTAGCGTTGGTTGTAATTACAGCGATCGAAGAAGGAAGGATGGAGAGCGAGAGCAGGAAAAAAAAATGTCGAAAATGGAAACAAAATGTACAGGACATAACGCATCACGTTGACCAACAATTGGGATACTTTTAAAATTTTATTATTATTTAGATAACGGATTAGAAAGACGGGTACGATTTGTGTGTCTGTGTTTTGGGAATGTTGGGAAGTTATTGGGCGTAGTTTGGTACCCCATCGTGGGCGTCAATCTGCACGTGTCGTCGAAAGGTTGGAAAAGGAGGTCGTTATTCTGGTCGTTAGTGCTGTGACACCACCTTTACACAATGATAGATCGACGTTATGGGGGACATGTCTCTCACTACAATAGAAATAAAAGAAGACTGAATGAAGAAAGCAAACATTGTGACATGAATAATAAGGAAAAAGGTTTTTTCTTGTCTTTGTGCAGTTAACAGACCCGAAAGTTACTAAAGTATTTCTCTTTTTCTTTCACGGGGAATGTTACGTCAGTATATCCATCACGGCAGTTTGTCGATAGGGAAATTTTTCACGGTGTTCAAGACACTTGGAGAATTGATTATTACTTTTCTTCTTGGATATATTCGGTTTTATTCTTGTGGTTGGCGGGCAGACACATTGTGGTATGAACGCGTGAAGAGTGATGTGTGTTTGAATGAATTGCGGGGAGGGAATGATGAAGAATATTGAAATATCAAGAGGAACACAGAACAAGAGAGTGAAAACACAGAGAGGAAAACGCAGGGAAACGTCCACTGACCACCGATGAACGAGCGAATGATGAAATGGAACGAAAAGAGAGCACAGTCACGCTGATATGGATGAAAGAGATATATACGAAATCACCACGTCGGTAGCTGTAGATTCTTAGATTTTTTTTTTTTTTTAAAAGGGAAGTCGAAGAAAAGGGGGGAAAGGAAAAGAAGCTTTCGGTACACGAAAACGAACTGATGTATACAGGCAAAGGATCCAAGTATTGGAAATAGGGCGTTGGAACAATTGGCGTCCACTTGTTCATAATTGCAGCACAAAGGCACCCATTCACACCCGAAAAAAAAGGTAAACATTCAAAAGACGTGACAATTCATCTGGTGGCATGTTTAGAGGAAAAAGAGAAACAAAAGAATGGACGAATGACATTGATTGATGAAATTGTACAATACTGCACTCCTCTGCTTTTGCCTTTCCTCTCAGATAGATTTCACGTTACACATTCTTGCCATTTCGCTTATACGGCTTTTTCGCTTTTATATTTTGGTCCCATCATCTATTTTCTGAGCGGTCCGCCCTTATTCGATTGAAAAAGGTTTGCCGTCCAATGCGTTTTTTAACAATTAATTTCCTTATTACCCATCCGTCAGTTACTAAGAAACCGCGAACCGTGGAGCTTTCTCGCCCTTTCCACTCAAACAATATGCGTGGCTCCAACTGGAAGACGTAAGGTACAAACATGGAGTAAAACTAGAGAACTAAACCGTGACGATCCGGAGGAAAACAAAACTCAGTTGTTATTCTTAAAATGTCACATTTTTACGACTGTTGAACGGCAGGTTCTTCCGGCCGCACGTCGGATTTCATTTTGACAAATTCCCGAGCTACTTCGTCGTTGGTGCGTTGCGACAAGATCCGTAGGATCGTCCATCCAGTCTCATCCATGTGACAACGCTTGCCCAAAGCCAACCAACAGGCGCACGAACCCTGTCATTTCAAATATTCATGCACAGAGTAATATCTAATTTAATGGAAGGAGGAACACAACAAACTTACCTGTTCAACGATATCTTTTAGCTGCATAACGGCCACACCGACGAGGCTGTCATCTCGTGCGAAGCAATAGTCCTTAACGCAAATATGAAGTTCAAAAGATTCCAGAGTTTCCTCATTGCCGATGACACTGTACGTTCAAATAAAGGTCCAATTTAGAATCAATCTCGTTCAATCAGAAAAAATCCAATCAACTTACAAGTGGAATGTCTCATTGTATTTCGGTGACCACGTATTCGACTTGGACTTTGTGGCAAATTTGCGCTTCTTATCAGCCAGGTGTGGACCGACCAAATTGGTTTCGACAAACGGTCGGAACATTCCAGGCTGAACTGGCCATTTCAAATCGTTGGCCGCTACCACTGTTGACGCCACATGCGACATTAAAATCCATTCTCTTTAAAAAGATGTGCTGTTAAAGAGAATACCTTTGACGGTGACTTTATGCTCGCCAGAGCCCGGGTGCGTGAACAAATCAACTTGAACGCTGACTTCACCAACACTACCTTCTTCCACGCTCGGCAAATCTAAGAAAACGCAAATGAATTAGAATTTTCTATTTCACACGGTTTGGCTATGATCCAAAAAAGAAGTGGATGCGATCTCTACGCTGATGGCTAATACATCGACTATGTAGCGACTAATCGAAGACAAAAATAAATAAATAAAACTAATGAAGAACTAGAATAAATACAGTAGATCGGGTCGAAGCTATTTGATTTGCTTCGTCTCGTTATCATTCATTTCATTCTTTTTCTGCCATTGTTCATTGTCGGCGATGTCATATAATAGAAGACGTCTGTTTTAAAAAAGAGGAATAAAAATAAAGGGAGGAAAAAAAAGCGGCTACCACAAATGGCTAAGAAATAATGTCCGTCTAGCGGAGTACTATTATTTCAGACTCTGCTTCAGCCATAAATACCACTGGGAGGAAGGATTCGCATTCGAATACCTGTCCCCGACTGCTTTGATTGGTTCTGTATGCTCTTTTTTTTGGACGGAGTTTGCTGACGCTGCTCGCTGGTCTGTTCAAACGAATCTCCGAGCATTTCGTCATCGTCCTCTTGACCTTTTCCTTCTTCCGCGCCGTCCTTGTCTTCGGATTGCTGCCTGTCCATTTGAATGTCGGGTTTCCTCCTCCACTCAGCTTTGGCGTTGGTAGCGGGAACTTTGGGGGTTTTTTGTTTGTTAGTTTGGTTCAACGTTTGCGTTTCATGTTATGTCAAAATGTCATTCTTTTCATGGGCGGGGGCAGAAAATGATACTGACAACCAGTTGTAATTTATCTACAAGTGATACGCTAACATGAGACATATTAAATACTACACATGTTCCGTTGGTGCCTTTTAGGGGAAGCTTGTAGCAACCATGTTTTACCCAACACATAATTAACTCCAGTGTCAGGAACCTGTGATTCATTTTCAGTTACCATCGATGTCTACGTGCCACAACTTCAGACCGTGGATAATCAAAGGATGATGGGGTTACCGTTACTCGACAACCGAAATTGTTAAGAAAATAAAATAAAACTTGAACCGAAATTCGATTTTTGGCTCGACGGGCCACTGAAGATTGTGCTGATTGGACTCTGCTATTGTGGATTGTATCAACGAGGAGAGTCATAGAAAGAGAAAGAACATTACCTTGGTTCGTTTGAGTGGTGACGAACGTTTTGATGAGCGTGTCGGTTGTTTGAGTGTAGAGAGACAAAGCATAACGCAGCGATTGTAGCTCGGGGGACTTCTCCAAGAAAGTCTTTTTGAGACCGCTACCACCGGCGTGGAAGTACTGTTTGATGGTGTCAAGAGCCACATCCAGTACAGCGCACTGCTTTGGAGTAAGGTTCTTTTCGAACTCCTTGGATATTTCCTGTTTCACAACATAAAACGGTTAGCATAGCAGACAAAAATCTTCAAAAACCAAAGGTTAGAAAACATCGCTATGAATTCGCGACAAATCAGACCATGACTCCGCTGAGGGCACTCTTGACATCCTGCTTGCCAGCCACGCTGTTCTTGAAGAGCCGTGACATGTCTTCAATTTTGGCATTGGCCGCCAAATTCTTAGCGTTGTCCGTCAAGTTCTTCAAGATCATCTGTTAAATAGGAGGAACAAACGATTTAGATTCAGTCGTTTTATAGAAACAGCTATTAACTTACGCTCTTGTCGGTCATTGGTGGTAGGACGATGGTCTTCTCCATTGTGTGCATGACTATTTTCCATAATTCCTTGAGCAGACGTTTGAGCACAGCCTTTTCGCACGACTCGGCGTAAAGTGAAAGTGAACCTAAGAGTAGGCAAATTGCCATCATGTGTACAAATTGTACAGTCAGAAAAATAATCCATTATCGTTTTTTTTTTCCCTTGCCACGTACCATCGAGCAAGTCCATGAGAGGCTTGAGCGAATCGTCGGCCTCCGTGGTAACTGCGTTTCGCTGCGACGGCTGCGTCAGCGAAACCTGTCCGCCTCCTTTGATGTGCGACAAAAGATCGCCCACTTCTTTTACGCTGACTGTGATCTTCGGTTCGAGACTAGAGACATGGAAATGAAAGAAAGTAATCGAATTAGACACTCACAACAGGGAGAGCAAGTAGCTCAAGTGTTAACGTATCGCACCTTTTAGCAAACATGGTAGCCAGTTCATCCAGGACGTTGTTGAGCGACTGCTGAAGTTCTTTGAGGATGTTGGCAGCGTCTTCTTCAAGTTTTGAACCTCCCATTTGCTCAAACAACTTCTCCAGTTGAACTCGGAGTTGTTGGATGTTGTTCATCAGCGTGCAGGCCTGATGGTAAATACACGAAGCGATTAGTTGTGTTCAATGAAATTCATGGCCCAAGATCACTTACGATTCGTTCATCTTTGGTCAACTGAGGAAATTCTTTCTTGGCAGTGTCGGCATAGGCAAGTAATACTTTGACGATGGTCTTGGCGAATCGTTTCATATAACGTTTCCAGATTTCTGGATCGGGGCACTCAAGTTTCGACACAACATCGAAACACTGGGCAAGTTGCGTGAAAATGTCGACGACCGACGTCGAGAAAAGTGTGTGTTCACTGCTTCGCTGGAACTATTTTTGTTGTGAAAACAAAAATATGAAGAAAGGTAATCAAGATTCAATAATAAAATGAATAAATTCGTTCACTTACCCCATCTTGTTTGTCTCTTTTGAAGGCTCCATGTAGGTACTCGAGCGAAACGTCGTCATTTTCGTTCAGCCATTGCATTACAAACGGTTCAAACCATCTGCGTCACACCAATAGAGTTAACAATCAGAAAAAAATAAAAAAGAATTCTATTCTGCTTTGAAATCGACAGTAGCTGTGCGGTACGTATTGACTTACGCCGGATATTCTGGAACGGCTCCCTTGTACTGTGGCAAGTCCTTAACGTAGTGATTGTAGAGCCACTTGACTTTGAAATGAAGGTTCATGTAGGCGGAAGACTTGCAGAGTCGCTGTTGTTCGTGCTCTTCCAGTGCATACTTCATGTCGACAGCGAACTGTGTCCACATGGTGTACGCTGAGAGCTATTAGCCGAAAACAGAAATCAAATCAAAATGCCATGTTGCCAGTTTTTCTAGGTCATCTTCAATCATACTTGGCCGATGTTGAGCTCTTGTGGAAACTGATTCAAAACTGGGGCGTAGCTGTTCTTGTCCTCTTCAATCACCGAAACTATAAGAGCAATCAATTTGTGCCAAAAATCCACACTGTCCAATCTGGGGCCGTGATCTTCAGGATCTCTTTTAGACTCACCGGGCTCCGCCTAAAAAGATTTAAAAAATGTTATGATGGGTGTTGGAGGAAAAGTTTACTTTATCATCCAAACGATTCAAAGTTCTCTACGACATTTGCATATTGCCAAACATTCAATTCCTCTGACCTGATATTCACGAGCGTAAAGTTCATAGCAGTTTTCAAATAGGAATTGGTAGGTGGACTTGAGGCAGGCCGTGGCGCAATCCTTGACGACGGTGCTGGCTCTTGGTGGCGAGCTGAGCTCTTGCACCTAAAAAGGGGAACGAAGCAGATGTGATCCCGCATAAGAGACGGAAACAAAACAGCATGTGTACAAGTTAGTCAAATTCAACGCATCACAAGTTTCATCAAATATTCATAAGACCGGACGATTGAATAATGTATGAGCTATTGGAAAGTCCAAGTTAAGGCGGGGGAATGGAAATAGTGATCACAAAAGTAGGTCTTTTCGTCGAGAATCACGCCAGCGACTAGCAGAGGAAAAAGCTATCGATCGGACAAGTTGTGACTTTTTTTGTTATGATTAAAAGAAAAAGAAAAGACACTCGATAAAATTACAAACAAACTAAAGGTACTACAGCCAAAGAAATTGAACCAACTCTCTTGATCTCGACTGGATTTCAATCCCGATTTCATCCAATTGAGTTTACGTTGAGGTACACAAACCAACAAAGTAAAGAGGGAGGGGCGAACGTGCTCCTTTCCATTTACCTTCATTCGGAAGAACGTGATCGAAGTGAGCAGATCGACGGTAGACTTGAGATCCATGAGCTTCTCTTGGGATGAAGCCGGGAAATTGTTCCGGTACATGGACAGATCGATTCGCAGCGAATTGTGCAACTGGTCTAACAGCTTGACAAACTTCTCTTTCTACACAAGTTCAAACGCGACGGTTAATCATAAGTTTAGTACACGCTGAGTATACTCTCCTAATAAAATGTCAACGTCATTACTGGCGCTGACATGTAAAAACAGCCAAATTGGATCAATACAAAATGCCACCACCCACTCGGCTACATTAGATTCCCCTGTACGTTGGTATATCGACTATACCAATCACGCTGTAACAGTTTGTTTATTATTTAAGTCCATGCCTCCAGGCCTAGCGTCTGCTATCAATAGCTGCTGCCACCGTCAGAGTTCTACGCCATTATCCTCCCGAGATGCTCAACCGTAACATTTACTATGGTAACGACAAAATAAACAGTCAACATCTATGACATAGAATATCTGTTATCAAACGCTTGGATTGAATGGAAAGCATCGACGTGAATCGTTTCATAATTAAAGACGGCTCGACGAGCTTCACTCGGAAACGATTCAGAGTTTCAAAACCCTCCAAGAGACGGTAAGTAGCTACGAATAGACACACATCCTATTTGTACAGCTTCTCGATAGATCCCTAAAGTTAGTGAAATGATATAGAACATACTCCAAAGTTTGAAGCGGCGAATCGATCGGAAGCCGAGACGGCTGTTGAGGCGGTTGTGTGAGCGTAAAAGGCGTTGATGTTGGCCAACAAGGTGCTCATGACAGCAGGTACACCCGGACAAAGGTACTTGGTAGAGAGGCAGTGGAAATGTGTCATGGCCTGGTAGATGGGCTCGATGCCGAAACGCATCGCGAATTCCTCCACCAGCTCTTGAGACGGTTCGTCGAAGTAAACCTTCCAGCTGTCGTCCCCTTTGGCTGTAGGCAATTTCACTCCGCCATGGTGGACCTGTTCCGACAGGTAGTGGAAGAGGTTCTCGTGGAGGCAGGTGTATTGGACGTGGTAGGGGGCCACCTGAAACAATTCAAATAGTAACCGATTCAATATGAATACAATAATTTAATTTACCTTTTCTTCTCCTTTGATTTCCACGCTGATGTGAAGGCGAATGGCGCCGGAAACGGCTGACTTGTCTGTTCGCTTCTCCAAGTTGTACCAGACGTCCATCTCACCCGAAAGTGTTCGAACCTAGCACATTTGGTATTTAAAACAGTTGACACACTTCTTCTGTCTTAGCAACGTATAGAAACGAACGTACCTCGATGATGGTCTGCCCAAGGAAATCATCCGATTCACGAGTAAATTTCTGACGCATTTTAGACTTGAAATCGTTGTCCTCGTCCCAAACCCGAACTTTGATCCGATCCGAGGAATTGTGGCATTCACTGCATCGATTTTTACGTCAGTTGAAACTTTCAGAGAAAACGAAGGTAATGAATTCGGACTTACAAGTAAAATCGCTCGTTCCAGACTGGATTCAACTCTTGTGGCATCGTGCGGGTCCTCTTCTTGACTTTGCCTACCTGGACGGTGACATATGGATCGGAAGTTCCGCTCTTGTCTTTGGCGATCAAACCCTGGGCGCAAATCACTACAATTCCCAGTTGGGCGTGAGAGAGAATGCAAGAAAGTTAACATCCAATAGAAATCCGCTTCTTCTACTGCCGTATGGGATTGTACGATTATGAAGGCATTGTGCATGGAAAATCTATACGACTATTTGGGATGTAACAAATAAGGAAGCTAAGAAGCCATATCCGTGCAGCCAAAAAATGCCAAGCTCGAAGAGAAGTGAAGCTTGGTGAGCATAGCTGAAAACAAAACAACATCAATTCATGCTGGATAAAAACAAGCCCAAGAAAAACAATGGTGAAACCAACACGGAACAAATAAACTAACCAACAATAAAAACAAAACTGACATGGAAACGCTTTTCTGTTCAACGAATGTCGTTGCCAAATGACTCTTTTATGTTGCATTTTTTGTTGTTGTAGACAACCCCCCCCCCCCGATTATCAGTATTCAATGCATCCTATTTGCACCAAAGCTATCCTGTTATCAGGCGATGCAGAGAATATAAATCCGTAAAAGAGATTGGCAAAAACAGGGGACATGGTTTATTCGGGCCGGTATCATCAGCCCCACAAATCCCCAGATCTGAGCCTGTTTGCTGTATTCTTTTATGGGGGCGTGGAACAAAAATCTAAAAAAACTTTGACTCTAATCCTGCTTTATTACTATTATTGCTATCATCATCTAAAGTCTAATGCAGGTAATAGAGACGACGAGTGCGGGCGGAAACGATGAAAGTCACGCTGACATTCACAGGAGATTTTAGAAGGGGTGGTAATAGAAGGGTCGCCCAGTCATGCTCAGTTTATGCTGCCTTACGAAAATGGGTCAAAAGTTGAGAATATCAAGACGTCGAGAAAAAGGAAGCTAGTAAAAAGGAAAGAGAAAAAAAGGGCGAAACAGAAAAGGACAAAGAAAATGCTATACAGAGAGAGAGAGAGGCGGCCTTTCACTCGAGCTCGCAATGCTCGCACGATATCGATCCGGGAGGCAGCCCGGGAATTGTAAAAATAAAATAAAAAAGGGACTGAGGGGAGAGAAAAAAAGGGACTGAGGGGAGAGAAAAAATGGAAAACGAGGGGACTGTATGGCTACAGGTCACGATCGGCAACTTTGATGCAAAACAATGTCATTGGTAAGTTTACGCCATGGCAAGGGAATAAGACAAGCAGTGTTGAAGCTTTCAGCCAGCAAACTGAAGCCATGAAAAATACACCACAACCTATTGTGTGTGGCATTATCAAATCGAGTAGAGAGACCACGTGAGAGCTGGGGCATATAATAGGGCGACCCGTTTCCCACCGAAGCCATTTTTCATCGTTTCATTTCTATTGGGAAATAGGTGATGACTGTAGTGTGCTTTTTCGTGATTTTTCACTACTTATTACACCGTCGCGGGCGTATAGCTTTTCAGCCCCGCACAACTTTTCTGAAGTTTCAAACAAACAATGACTTTGTTCCCCACGTCTCCCCGCGCTATCATCAAAAAGTCTCTTTTATCGACAAACGGCGGATGTTAAGAAAAACATACAAAAAAAAAAATGTAAACAATGCGCTACCATCCGACAAAACCCTCGACTAGAATAATAAAGTTTTAGTACGGTTCTAGAGAATTCCATGCACGATTTTCAAAGAGCAACTGTTCGAAATGGCAATTAAGCTACTCCAGATGCTAAAAATACTATAGAATCGTGTACAAAGTTCCATTTACTCGATTCCTATCAAAAGGAAACGCGGTCATTAAATTTGGGTGCCTAGATTGAATATTCTACATTGAAAAAGAAAAGAGATTATAAATGAAATCAAGCATCCCGAGTCACATAACAGCAAAATACTACTCGTGTCTCTTTAATTCAAATCCATCAAACAACGAAGCTGGAGGCTGCAGAGCGGGAAATGGGATTTGAAAAATTGTCGTTAGCAAATCAAAAGGAGAGAATTTAGGGAAATTAAAATAGGTTTTCAAAGGGAAAGGAAACCAGAGCGCAGGGTAATTATGAACGCCATTTAAAATCATTTGACATGACAAGAAAAGGTTTTTTTTTTTTTGTCTAAATTTTTTTTAACGGATTGCATACTTGGATAGATTTATTGGAATTTTAATGCTTATTTTGGGGTTGGTTTATGTACCTGTGACGGCAATTTTGGCGGACCAATTGGCCGTGCCTTCCAACACGGCCAATTCGGCCTGGTCTATGGAGTCTATGTGGGTGTCCGGATCCACATTAAATATCACGCTGTAGGTAACATGGCATGCGGAATAAAACGGGAGGTTTTGCCCGAATGTTGAAGAACCGCGGGACGTTGCGATGAAAAGCGAACAAAAGACAGAGAAGAAATAAAGATAGAAAGATGAAAAATTAAACCGTCAAATTCAATTTGCCCGGGTCTTTTCACGTAACAAACTGCACTGCGGAGTTTCTTACGCATTCAAGATTCTACCATATCATAAGAGAATACTCTTCGTCGCATCCCAAGGAACTCCATCTGCAATGGACCTTCCTTTCTACCCCATAACTTACAATTCGATCGTTAAACTTTCGAAGCTATCCAACACGCACGCAAATTTTGCCGGAATGTCGCGCTTTCAAACCGTCGCAATAAAACATAACCGACACCTTCACCATAACTAAAAAGCGAAACGCAGAAGAAAAAAAAAGTAAAACAAAAAGAAAGTCATAAAAGACAATCAAGAGTGACACCGAGAACAGCACATAATATCAAGACACCACCAATCCGTAGAACAGATAGAGATGTGACATGGAAGATATATATAACAAAAAAAAAGACGGTCTGGAAACATAGCCGAAAAAAAGAGACCATGAAACACAGAAAGAATAGAAACACGTCGAGTGCCTGAATGACACGAAGATTCTTCATTCCGAATGAGAGGAAGACAAAGGAAAAAAGCTCCACATAATAATATCTCTTTGCACCCGCGAAAAGCCAATATGCCCATCAGGTAATATGAACATCTGGTGCAGATGAACGCGCATCATCACGACACACGACTCGGGTTTTTTATGCATTAGGCGGAGAGTGTTTATTTCTCTCACGTTTCAGTGCGACGTTGTCGAAGACTATAACGGAACCATTGTTTGTCGACGTATGGAAAGAATTCGTCACTGTCCACCAAAGAAAAAAAATGGGCGGGGATACATTCGCAAAAAACTTTTCTTTCTTAATGTTTCTGGCAGACACGTCTGACAACTTCTGATTGGCTTTTTTCTTGGTTTGTTAGAGTGGAAAGTTTGAACTACAACAAACCCTCGAGATGGGATACATAAACTACTTGCTCCCTACTACGTTCAATTTTATAGCGCTTTACAAGTTTCATCTGGGCGTGCGCGTCTGTCGTACGCAAACACGCACGTCCACAACGAGCGTATTCAAAAAACAGCGTTAACGAGAAAAATAAAGGATAAGATTAAAATGGTTCCGCTATATGCCTCGTTTCGTCATCGAGTGCTGGAAATGTTTCACCAACGACAAGAGAGCGAAAGAAGAAAAACAATTGTTCTTCTTGGAAGAATGGTCAACTACGGGTCTGCGGAAGTCTGCCAAACATTTGCCGGAATCTAGTTAAGCACAACGGGCATAACAAAACTTTGTACGGGCGTTACTTGGAACGTTTCCAGCACTCTTTTTTACGTGATCCCTTTATGTCGTGTCAGTGTGGTTTGCGATTTCGTCTTTTTTCTTAACGATGGTGATTGTCTTAAGATCATTGTTTCTTTTACTGATCTTCAAGAGGTAAATAAAGGTGATAGAGTTGCCATTGAAAAAGACAGCGAAAATAAGGAATGTTCTTTTTCCTTTTTAAACGCAAAGGTACGATGAACAGCTGTTGAAAATAGAGAGACGGACCTGTAATAGCTATTTTAGCTGACCATTTGCTCGTCCCGTCCAGTACGGATTGCTTGACGGCTTTCATGTGACCGTTATGACTGCGTTCCTCTACTCCGAACACGGCCCTACATACGTTTGTCGAGGTTTGAAATTAAAAATATCACGTTTTATACACTTCTGCCATTTCCCCTCTGGGATTGTACATTCCCGCGTGACAGAGTTGCAGCCCGTGCGTTTGCACGCTGGTGTCACATCGTATTCGTCTCATACCTTTTCTGTTATTTGATTAGAAATTATCCAAGTTGAAAATTGCACCCAGCAAAAATTGTTAATTTCAACGCCGATGCAATTGTTATAGTCGACATCTGACCCAAAATGACCACGTGAAAAATGAGAGCAGAATGTTGGCTTACCGAATAAGTTCGAAGATCTCGGGCTTGTTACGCTCACGCTGTTTCATGCGTTCCTTCATTGCCGTGATGATGATCTGCGTTTTGTCCTCGGCGCCATGCTTGGAACTCTTCTCGGCAGCTCCTTTAAGAAAAAAAAAAAAATATAAAATATTTCAATGCAAGTTTGTTTTTTAAAGAATAGAAAATCAATACGCAGAAGAATTCATGTCATCTGCTCTAAGCCGAATATGCGATGACTGGCGCCGAGCCCAATAAGATTGAAGAGAATAGGAAAAATAAAGAGGCGTAAAAATAGATAAATACAAAAAGAAAAGAATTGGATGGAGAAAAGGATCTTCAAACTAGTGGAAACGATCGTTTAATGTAAATGGGTATTCAAATGAGCACCTAAATGGCATATGGTCCATAAAGCATCCAGAAAACGCATTAGAAGCAATGAAGAATTTTTAAGCCTCTGTGTTGTTTTAAGCAAATGCGTCTAATGGTTCCCTATTTTTTAAAAGCTAGCGCCAGAGAAAATGGCGCCCTCTGACCTATGTTCATGAAATTTTCCAATATAGAAGATTCGCCATCAGGATAAACCATTCCTAGAGTCAATGGCGAATGTGTACGGCATTATTGTTATGGCATCACAAAGTTCTCTTTTATCGATTACACAACCGGTCTGCTCCCATTTTTGTGCTAGCGGTACTCACTTTGTAAGCAGTCGGCATTGAGCAGGTCCTTGCACTTCTCGTGGCACTTGACGCCGCATTCAGTGCAACGGACTCCCTGTCGGGCTATGCCCCACAGAAGGCCCTCGCACTCGTAGCAGTAGGTCGGCGATGAGGCCGTCCACGGCTGGAAATTGTGCGGAGTCGTGCTCGATATTGGGTAGATGAGACCCTGCAGCGTTTTCTTGTACACGTGCATTTTCTAGAGACAAGAAAAGCGATAGACAAATTTGAGTCGATAGTTATTGATGTATGTCAGCTCAACATTTTATTTATTATCTTCTTACCAGTTCTTCGTCGTTTAGTGTGGCTCGGGGTAGAACTGACGTCAGGCCGGCATTGCGTTTCGTCGCCGCCATCGTCTGCAATTGAGGAAACCATCATGATCATTAGTGCGTGTTCGGGAGAGGTTCGTGTTTCGTTGCCTCCTATTGAGGTAATGTCGTGCACTTTCGTTTAGGATCAATTGATATTGATTAAGTGGGTGGCATATATACTGTACCTTGAGAACCTGGATGAGCCCAGAGGGGAACGCGTGAATCAAACAACAATACAAAGGTTAATAATCACAAGATATCGACTTAAACGTAAAGGCCATCCAAACAAATGCCGTAACATGTTGAAGGCCTTTTGATTAAACAACGAGCTATAACAAATATTGCAATTTTTCTTAACATCCTACATTCATATTGAACGTTGTTATCACATTATACAAGTCAGCTCACCGTGAAATAATGCGTAAAGTTTTTAACGAGATGCCAAACACAGCCATTTCAATATTGAAACCTTTTGCTATGTCAACATCACTCACCCAAGTTCGTCTATAGCAAAACATGAAAGAAGGGCAACCCACACTGTTCCAGCGCTTCTTGTTTACTTTTCAAATCCCAAAACAATTTCACTATGCTTGACGGGTTTCTCATTTCTTTGACGCGCTTTGTAGCCGAATTGAAGATTTATGCATGTTGTAAGTCTACAATTGCTTACCATGTTCCTGCGGCGTACCTTGCATTTTATACGCCCGCAAACTGCGCCTAAGTGCTTGCCCTCGTCTTCTGGCGCCATTAAAGTGCCTTTTGGGGCGCCATATAGCTGCCATTGTGAAATGCCCCGTGAACAAGGGGAAAATAGAGATCTGCGAAAGGTTACGAAAGAGCTAGGTGTCGTTGAAGGTAGCAATCAAGTGTGAAAAGAGCCTATTCAGCAAGTGAGCTATTTTTCGAAGATGCCTTCAACCCCATGGCCAACTCTATAGCCAAAAAGCCCAAACATGTGGAAGGACATTGTCGTCATGGCTACCATCACAATATTTCGCCCCGTATAAAAGGCAAACAAAACAACGGTATCGATTCCCTTTTACGTATTAGATAAAAGATTGCAGATGTACCAGCTCAGAGACGAGAGGGATCGATTTCCTCCTGGGTCGTATGTCTGGCATACTGTCGATGTTGCTGTAGAACGGATTATCACCGGGCAGGCTATTTGATGAGGTTTAAAACAACAGACAATAACAAATGATTAGAGAAATCTTCCACATGTTGTAAGAATAGCACATTATTACCCATTAGCTCGGCTGCCACGTCCTCCAGCTCCACCGGCTCCATTCTGCATGAAGAGAATAATAAGAGAATTAATAACATCTCTTTAATTAATACACCACGGAAACCGTAAAGTTTAATTTCAACATCCGCAGTGCTCTCGACTTGATGACTAGCGCAAATGTATGCAAATGTAAACCTAGACACAATTTGTCATCAGGTATCCTGGGGACTGAATGACGAAGGGTATAGACCGCTGGATAGAATAACTGTCATCCGACACACAACGTCGCATGTGGATGGCATGCAGTTATGCATACACGCTGACGACTACTAATGAGATGATGAAAGACGGAGCCACAAGGATATTTCCTAAGTGTTGGGCAACTCGGCTGCAAGGATAAGACATTTGTTATTGTGTTGCGTCCTGGAAATATAGATCTCGTTGCTTTTGATATCCCGCGTGAGCAGATAAATCTGGGAACAGTTTGAATCAGCAGATAAAGCAGCACAATCCTCTTGTGTTGGTAACATACCCCGAGATGCTTTACAATTCACAAAACTCAGTTGATCAGCTGAGTAGTTCCGAAAATGCCCCTTTTGTGTTACATCTCAGATTATACCGCGTCCGTTTAAGGACGTCGGTTCCCCCCCCCCCCCATTGTCAACACCCAACAAACATCACGGTATTAGCGAAGTCGGGCGGTTTGCACAACTATGCACCAGTCTACATGGAAAATCAGAGAAAAGCAAGCAAGTAGGCATAATCAGCTGTGTCAGCATTTTCAACACTGAACCAACTTTTTTTTTTTTTAACATGTTAGACGATAAAATGGCTATTGTCAAGCCTAGATTTGAAAGACCGTAATACACTGAATTCTCAATGCCCATTTTTTGCGAAAAAAAAAATAAATAAATGTTACTGTTTTCTCGTAAAGAGGCCTCAAAATGTAGTCTCCGCTTAAAGTCCACAACAACAATAAATCGAAATCGATCGTTGCTGGAATTGTTTATCGATGTCTCCATAGGGGAAACGCAGATTCACGTCCCTATGCGCAATAAATTTCAGTTTTCCGGCGTGCACGTCACTGCAGACGTTACGTCAATACTTTCCATTTATGTTGCATTCCCTCCCCGCTCTCCTATTTTTAAACACGTCAACTGTCACAATCTGCATGTCTAATTCAAAATTCTTAATGAGAATGGCAACACGTCAGTCATGAAAGTAACCCTACCTGACTTTTTGCCCACCCCTCGAGACCTCTCATCCGCTTTCAGTATTAACGCCGTGCTTGCACTCCCGAGTTGCATCCCCATGCACAAATTCGTTTGCACAGACAAACCTCTAGCACAAAGGTAACCTTGGGAATCAGCCATAGATGTTGTGTAGGGGAAGTCTGATAACAAGAGTTGATTATGTTGCTAAACGTTCCTGACTCCCTGCTATTGTTTGAAGAAAACAGTAAGTGCTATGATTAGTGAACTATTGTACAATTTGTAATGATAATTGCAGCCTGAACGATCTACTCTTTGATTCTAATAACGTGATTTGAAAGGGCCGAAATTCGTGTTCAACTTATTCGTGTTGTACGTAGCTGAGTTTAAATTCAGTGTCGTAGACGTACAAATTGAAGTGCTATCACCAGGGCACGGGGATTATCATAGGGTATGAAGCTTGAAATTCGGCCGCATCGAAACTTTCCTAAGCTTGTTAGGTACTTTAGCTATGAAAGTTAAAACAGTTTCAAGTCAAAAAGTGATATTAGAATGATACTAGACAAGACGTTATTTCACTCTACCACCAATCCACTCTATGGCGATACTTTGCAGAAAGTGAATGAAGATAGATGGGAAAGGAAACACCCTTGTGGTTCGGTGGTCAAATATTGAAACACAGGCAGCGTTTCGGCCAACCAAAAAAGGGGAAAAAGTACAAAGGATATTGGATCCTCATCACACAGAATAAGAAGAAAAAAATGAGAAAAAACAACAAGAAGATGACGTCAAAATACTGACATCACCTGGGCGTGCGCGATGCAGATATGTACGACACACATTTATATATACAGACCGTGCCTTAAGGCTCTTATCGATCGTGGCAATACCAGTTTGATGCTGCTGGGCAGCAGGTAATGCGACGAGGACAATCTAAAAGTTTACCATAGCAAAACATTTTTTGATAAGGAAGTTTCTAGAGCGTACCCAATAAAACAGGCCTATTCAACAAATGTCGGATTCTCATTGGTTGAATCACTCAAAACGCTTTTCTCTAAATAATAAAAAAAGCCTGACGAACGTCTGTGTCGAATGTCGTAGAAGCATAACGTGTCTGAACAACCGATGGTATCTGTTTTCTACATGTTTACAATAAAAAGGAAAAATGACAAGAAAAAAGGTTCTCCGAGTTTGCCAATGATCCATCAAAGACAGTTGGAGGCTTTCCCATGTCTCATCTTGAAGGCTCGCGTACGCTTCGTCTTTTCTTTTAAATCTTCATTTCTCTAGGGTGGCCGTCTATGTGGGAAGAAGGCAATTACGCGAGTTCCAATTGCGTGTATGTTTGTACATTACAATATATTTTTTTTTTTTGCAACATCGTTATTCGAACGTGTCTGCCCTTTCTCTTTTTCCGACGCCCTAACATCTAACGTCACTCATTTTACTTTCATCTCCACTTATTCTTTTTGCCGTAGCTCATCAGACATGATTCTCTACTTCCATTTACTGGTTTTCGCCTGTCTTGCCAAAGAGATGAGTCTAGACGAGGATAAAATGAGTGCACCATTCCCACGACGAGAAAAAGGGCCACCAATCTCGTTAACCCGAGTGGTAACAAGAGTTTCAGTCAAATGTTCTTATTTAATCAGAATGTGGATTTTTTTCAATTTCGGACGCACTTTCACGCTACTCTGCATGTTTTTACTAAATATATGCCTATCTTTTCGGGACTCACAATGTGTCAGCGAAATGCTCAACCTATTCTTTAGATGTGAGGGCTGTCATCTATTGTTGTGGCTCCGTGTCTGTTGTATCTGTACGAAAGTGTTTTGTTTCCTATTTCTTTTAGAACGCATCCAGCGTGACAAAAAAAAAAAAAAAAAAAAAATGCCACGCACGATGCCAGCCTTCTTATTCTGTGCGTTCCATGGAGACCTTTCTACTATTGGTCCATCCTTATACATTCATCCGTTGCGCCGTCCGCACAGCCAGTTCGTATTGATCCCTCGATGTCTGACACAGGCGCGCTATCTCGGCGACACCTTGCGAGCATTGGATTTTTCTTTTCTCTCTTTTTTGATCGCTCTATAAAAATAAAAAAAAAAAACCTCAAGAGATCGCAACAACAAAAATTTGTACGCGTTCGCCATATCGGTGGTGAGGAGGGTCGGATAAACTGTGTTCGTTTGTCTAGTCGTCGTAAACTCTTATAGTCCAATAGTAGTAACTGGCATGCCATTACAGCGTGCGAAAGAAACACGTAACATGAGAAAAGAGAGAAGGCGAGAGAAAAAAAAAAGGACTTAAGTGTGATTACTTTCGACGAACTCTCCTTATTTGCCTCGCTCTTTTTCCATGTACGTGGTTTGCCTCTTGGATTATCCTCGGGGGGTGTGAGAGGTTGTTACTTCCGAGTTGGTAGGAAAAAGAATACAACTGCTACCATATATCGGAAGGATATGTGATACAAGGGGGGGGGGGACCCTGAAAGAGCTATTATTATTCTGTGCCAGACGAGAAATGATACAGACAACCAGGTTCTCTATTTGAAAAGACAAATCGATACCGAGTCGATTTTTTTTTTTAGGTAACTCCAAAGAACGCAAAGCAATTGGCCGCAAGATAACGTCGGATACGATTATCGAACACAACAAATTGAAAATTTGATTACAAGTGAAGAATATCATTAGATTCTACCACACATGTAATCGAACAAAAGGGTATCTCTAAAAATAATCAGTCAAGAACAGGCAATTTTGCTTTCGCAACGGGTGGTTCTTTTAACTGATGCGCTACCTCTAAAAAAAAAAAAAAACTTGGCCGCCATCTTGGCATCGAACGCATCGAGAAAAGAAAACGCTCCTTGAATGACAGACGCGTGCATCCTGTCGTAAAATTTAGGTCTTGGCCACGCTAACGGGAAATGGCCAAAGGACTCGACGTAAATATGCAAAGGGCAATTATCAATTATTCAACATATTTGATCTCGCGTTCCAGTTCGGGACAACGTTCTGACGAGGGGAAAAATAAATTCTCTTACCGCATCGATATTCGTTGGACTCGTGGCTGTCGTTGGTGATGGACGTGCACCAACGCTAGCCGTTTCAGCTTTCTTATCTCGCAGTGTCTTGACTAATTTCCAACGGGCCGCGCTGCCCTTCGCTGTCGATTTGAGTATCTTCTGCTGTTCAACATCCATCGGATCCATGTTATCTTCGCCATCTTGAATGTAACTCAGGTTGACTTCTACGCCATGACTGGGGGATTCAATGGCCGTTTTTGCTGTCGGCACCGGTGATGTTCCAGCTGCAGCGATGTTGTTGACGCTGGCGTAGTAGACATCCGTCCCGTAAGGTTGCGGTTCCGATGCTTCTTCGTTTCCGTCTTTCAGCGCCGTAGTTGAGGTGAAAAAGGAAAAGACGGACGAGGCGATGTTGCTGGCCGTGCTTCCGGCGGCCGACAGGATGTTCCCGCTGCTCGGAAAGATGTCTGACCCTCTGGAGCCGGATATAGAATGCCGGTTATTCGGATACGATCCAGCTGTAGCCGCCGCAAACGTCGTCGGTTCTATTGCAGCGTCGCCCGCGTGCCTAGTTGCTTCGCAGTATTCCGGTTCTTTGTTATCGTCTTCGTAGTGATAAAAAAGCTCGTTTTCTCCCTCGTTATCTTCATCGAAACTCTGGTTCTGCGGAGAATCTGGTCCGCTGGTTTCGCCGGAAGAATAATCATCGTCGTCTTCATCGTCCTCATCGTGCGCTTTGACGCTAACTTGTTTCGACTCGACGGCCGGTTCTTGGACAGTAAATCCGGCTCTGTTTGGTGAACTCGTATACGATGCCCAGTCGTCATTCTCTTCATCCGCCACGCACTGCGGCTCGGCAGTCATGGCCGTCTCGTAAACAACCGGAGTCGCATAGTCCCACGTTGCTTCAGCCGGAGGCAAATAACTGGCGTCCTCACCAGAGGGCCGCATGCCGTTAACGATGGCATCGCCTTCCAGCGCTGGATAAACTGGAATCCGGGCTTGAAGTTCATTTAAAACGGCTTGCATTTGATTGTCGTATGTTGTCTGTTGATTATATTGGCGAGCAGCTTCAGCCAACAGGTCAGTTCCAACAGATTCCGCCCTTCGTTCCATCTCTTCCAGCTGCAGCATCCCATAGCGATACCATTCATCATCGACATCGATGCTGTCTTCAGTGCTCTGCCATCGCGGGGCCGTTCGGTTAACGTTGGCCAATGGCCTTGGGGAAGAGGGTGCACTCTCAATATTGGCCGTTGGCCGGAATTGTTCCGGTTCAAGGTAATCCATGGATTGCGGGCATGGTTGCACAGTCATTACATTTTTCGGGGAATCATCTGCTGCAGCGCCATCTTCACTTTGGCTTCGCTTCGGGCTGCATTTGATGGCTACTTTTGGAAAAAAGATTTCCTCGCTGTCACAATCCTTTTGTTCCTTTATTTCCGTCTGCTCTTCTCCCGACGGGCGACGGGTCACGAAATCCAAATTCAAACTGAGACTAACACTGGCGTCATCATCCGAAATGGACGGCGGACGTTCTCTACGGCGATTGTCCGACTGAATACTGCTGGACGAAACGATGGCTACGTCGGGCAATGCCATTGGAGCCGGAGATGGAACCGTAGTGGCGGCTGCTTCAGCTGCTGCCAATCTTCTGTAACGGCCCAATGCTCTAGAGGCCGCAAATTCTCCATAGGACGGGCCACTCGGTCGCCTCGCTAAATGTGACGGTTCCGTCCCAGGAATGGAGGCAATATGGGAATTGTCCCACGCTCTACTAGCGCCACTTGACGTCGCCACTGGTCCCGTCGCATCATCGTCCCAATCGTTGCCGGAATCAAATCCTTCGTTACAGTACGAGACAAAAGCTCGGCTGCTATGGTCGCTCGAATGATTGCCAACGACGTCTAGGGTCCGTAGGGGCCGACGGGGCGTCATCACCCAATCGTCGTTCTGTTGAGGCAAACTGTGCAGACTTTCGGGCCTCTTTTCGTCCGCACTTCCTCTCCGTCCTCCAATCATGTTCGTTAATTGTTTCATCATCTTCTTGCCTTTTTTCAAGCCCGGCAACGAAGACGTCCGGCTGAAAGAAAAACGTTTGCCATGGCCTTCGTCTGATTTACTAAAATGGCCGGTACTTCCGCTGGCGCTGTGAGACAAAGGCTGTCCATCCATTTCTTGCATTGCGTCCACACCGGGCAACGAGATGGAACGATTCTTCAATTTCGGCCGGTTGAAATAAGGTACGAGCTGATTAACGGCCGAGCGAATCTTCTTGCGCGGGCTGCTACGCGGCTGTTTGCCCGGAGATAGAGCGCGGGGCGGAGCGCTGGAAGCGGCGATAGAAATATATCCGCACTGAGACACAATCACCTGACCCGAAGTCGTATAAGCTGGAAACGGAGATGACGTAAGGGCGCGAGAAGTCGATTCGCTTTCCTGTCCCATTCGACGTTTGGTGTCATACGACGATTGTTCTTCGTAATTAGGAAGCGGATTGCGAAACAAATAGACACCCTCCTGACTGTCGTACGAATTATGATTCTGTTCCTGTTGGGAAGGCTGCTGGGCAAGGGACGACGGCGTTTGGTAATAGAGTTCGTAATAATCGATCGATGAAGAGGATGATAACTGTTCACCTTGAGTTTGAATTAACCGGCCAGGAGAAGAGAGTTGATGTTCTAGACGTTGATTTGGCTGATGCTGTATTTGATTGAAATCCTGATATCGCTGGCTGGCCAAAGATGACGTGGGAGAGGAGTGGAGTCTACGACGTTGCCTCGGAGAACATCCAGCTGATTTCGGTTGTTGAATAAAGTTGGTAGGTTCAAAATTGCGATTCAATTCATCCCGACACGGCTCGAACGTCACGGTGGGATACAAGAACGGCTGCTGATTAGTCACATTGGCTGGTTCTGGAACGAAATGTCCCTCCGGTAAAGAACCGGGAGCGGGACTCGGTGTATTTGATCTATACTGATGTTGCGGTGCATTCTGAGGATGGACAACACCCCGCGGACTGTACCAATCATCATCCAGCGTCGTCGGCAAAAATGGGTTGTCAATTTCCGTTTCCATCCATGTGGAATCATTGCGAGATAAAGTGTGTGGCGTCGAATGATTGCGTCGTGTGCGATTGCCGCCGAGTGCTTCGTGCGAATGATGAATTGAATCAGGATAAGCTTCTGCCCGCGTGGCGGCTGGATACGCCGCTGTAGCTACAGAACAAATAGAGCCCTGCACATTCCACGTTTCCGTAGTTAAATGCGGCTGGATCTGACTCGGTTGGGGCCTGGAACGCGTGGAAGGAGAAACGGCCGGTTGTTCGTACATCATGCGGCTACTCGGTCGAATAATTTGGTCGTCTGCGGGGGCCGGCGGAGGTGGCGCCGAATTAACCAATTCGACTTGCTGCTGCGTGGACGAATGATGGCCGGCCAGGACTTGTAATTGACTGGGACTAACGGGTGATCTTTCCGGGTCCATTGATGACCAATTTCCACTAAGTGAAGAGACACCCGAATCGGATCGCATTGAACTGATTCGATTGACTTTCGTTGGCGAACGATCCCCTCCTAGTTGTGTTCGACGGCCACGAACGGCCACCTTATTAGGCGATTTCGTGCTGGCCGTCGTCAGGAAGTTACCCGAACAGTTGGCATTCGTTTCTTCCGACGCGCTTCTCGTTTTTATTGTGGGCGTTTTATTCTGCAACGTTGGCGATTTCTGAGCCGATTTCGAGCGCTGGGGCGATGTCGGATTAGATGTGCGAGTGTCATCGTGACCAGCTTGCTTTTCGATCGGCGTTCGCAGGTACGAAGAAAAACTGGGCGACACATTGTCGGAGCTGTTGCTCCGCCCCAGATGCAGCGGATCGATATGAACAGGAGCGGCTGCTGAGGAGCCGGAATAGATCGATGGCTGTTGACTGTTGGAAGGGTAGCTCAAAGAGTTGGCTTTAGGTTTTTGAAGTTGTCGGCGCTGTTCGAGTCGGACCGACTTTTGGCGAGCTGATTCCAGAAACGCCAGTCTAAGTTGTTCGTGGAGATCGCTACCGGAATCGGCCGGGTCACGCTGAGTTACACGCTGCGGAACGCTGGACGATTGGACGAGCCGCTCGCGAAGTTCCTGAAGTCTTTGCGAATCTCTTTTTAACTTGCGACTAACGCGTTCTATTTCGCGAATCTGACTGGCGCAATCCGACGAACTGCCGGCGGCCATGTTCGTCTTCCACGTCCATTCATCGTCTTCCGTTTGCGCGTCTTCTTCCGGTTCGTCGGGCGGCTTGGCTTTTTTGCTTTTATGCCAAGCATCTTGGCTGCTTGTATTACCGTGCCGATAATGACAGTAATCTTGGGCGCTGAAGACGTGACCCACTGGCTCTTCAGACGGACGGACTGAATCTCGACGAAATTGCTGGCCCGCAGAACTCGATTCCCAAATCATCCGCAACTCGTTGTCCGACTCGGACATTACCGACGGACTGTCGCGATGGGCCGAATTGAGGCTACGATAAAACGCTTCGTCAGCTGACAATCGACTGTTGTGACGAGACCTATCAACCGGTGTAATCGAGTAAGGATGCGGCTCTGACGACTCGAGAGAACGCAGTTGGGCCTCCACTTTGGCCGCGAACTTGTCATCGTCGTCATCATCGTCTTCTTCCTCTTTGAAGTGTGATAGATTGGGTCCATTATGGATATGGCTAATAGCAGATTTGGCTTCGCTAATAGCCGACTTGTCCGCACATTGTTTCTCTTCGGCCACCTTGTCCCCATACGTGCCAACAAGCCGGGCGATGGTGGCTTGTTGTTGATAGAGCAGCAGCTCGACTGTTTCCAATCTTTCCCACATGGCTAGATATTCGGTGGACAGGAATTCAAGAATCTGCCAGGCACCGAGAAATTCCGCCTCCAACACGTCGATTTTGCGTTGCAACGTGTCGACGTTGACAGCTTCAGAGTCTTGGTGTTGACAAGAGGTAGCCGTACTGACGGGCAGTACGGAGTCGATAGCGCAGCCGATGACAGAGGCGTCGGCGTCGACTCCGTTTTTACTCAATTCCATTATTCGTCATGACGGTGATGATGGCGACGAGTTGAGAATGACCTGATGTGATTTTCGTTTTCAACTTCAATTAAATGTAAAACGAAGGTCAGCCACGTCTGTTGCATCATGATGCGGCAACTGCATTATGTGAAACGGCTGCACAAAGGACACTATTTTCTAGTTCACAGTATTTTGTTGACATTTGATGTAGACGACAGTCGAGGACAATATTAACCGGATTTGGTTGTCGCAAAAGATGACATGATGCAACTTTTGTTCAAAAGGAAAAACGAGCACAGATGAAATGCAAAGAAATAAAAAAAAACAAAAAAACAATAAGAATTCAAAAGGAAATCATCAACGTCATTTGGGTTGGGGCTTCTTTCCGGTTCGCGGAGATCCTATACGCTTCGATTCATAATTGACTTTTGAAGAGGAACGTTACTGTCGATCGAGGAGGTGATCAAATAAAAATGTTTCCGTCCCCTTTTTTGCCGCTAAAAGTGTCACGCAAATACTTTAGAAAAAAAAATGAATGTAATTTTTGGATGGTCACTTCCATTCAAGCGGGACATTGTGGAGGACGAGCTGTGAAGCAATTGTTTTGGCGTCACGACGGACATTCATCCGGATTCAAAATGGACAACAAAAAGGAGGAGCTGATAAAAAAACATCCTATTTGCAGGATTCTCAATGCGCAAAAGAAAAATAGAACAAGACAACAGCGTCCCCTCACAAAAAAAAAAAAAAATAAATATAATCAAAACGTTTTCCAATGGTAATTGACTTGCATTTTTCGAGGCACGAACGAGCATGCAGTGACGGCTTTTCGTGAATTATGATTCTCTAACTGAGCGTGGCGCGTTATGCGCAGCACACGTTGCCCTCGTACGAAAATGGTTTCAAACGGAACACAGGATAAGAACTGATTGATAAATCTATATGAACCCCGAAACGGACCGTGAACAGATAAAAAGAGATCAAATCGTTCGACGACAAGACACGAAATTTACAAATCAGCCGACGGTACTTTTCATAGAAGTTGTCCGTTCAAAAGTTGTTGCGTACACATGTTATTCGACTTTTGCCTAATGTCGGTAAAACATGTCAAGCTAGCCTTTGATGTTTAAATTCAAACGTATACTACTATGTTGACTGGACAATCGATCGGACCGACTTCAACGAGAGATTACGAAAGCCAAACACTTTTAGCAAGAAAGGATAGCTAACGGGGCACGTCCCCGCAATATCAACAATGGCCGAAGACTAACATGACAAGATGCAAAGTTAGTTGAAAGCACTGTGCTGTCAAGTCTTGTCGACATGCAAATTTGGATTTGTGTTTACACTTTGTCTTGTCCTTTCAGACACTGAAAAAATTTGCTCCGGAGTAGCGAGGGACTAGCGAAAAGAGGCCGGAATCATTGATCCATTCCGTGACGGGAAAGAAGCTTTATACCCCCGCATTTAATCGTAAGCAATAAGAAACAAAAAAATGTTTCTCAAATGCGATAGGACATCTCTAGAATAGAAAAGTAAATAGCAATACATTGCGCTGTCGACCCACGAAACGTCAACAAATATTATCCAGCGGAGTAAACACAATTGAGAATTTTCTTCGCAAACGTTGGTCTTTGCACAAGCACAAAACCCTATAATGCACAGGGGCGGTCGTTGTCGTTATCTGACCAACGTACCACAACCGACTGCCTCGCAGTCACGACGGCTTCGCTAGCAATTCCTTAAAGGGAAAGTGGGAGGAGTTTCGGGTGTAGTTGCGTCGGAGACTACCAAAGCGGCGCAACCCTGGCCTTTATATTTCCCTTTTCTCCAATCCGCCTAGACACACACACATATAACATGGATAGAATACAGTACACAGCAGTACATTGTATTCCAGGTCGATAACCGTCATGCCTGCAAAGACACCCACCCTTTTCTCTCTTTGCCTCCCCTGGTGAGGATCCACCTCCTAAAACAAAAACGGATAGGATCATCAGCGTTAAAGTTTTGTTAAGCAAGCGGATGGACAACCTCTTTTTCGGGGCTGTCAGGCGCCGCAGCAGCGCATGTAAGTTTTAATATCTTGTCGTATTCCCATGTTTATCAGCTCCGAAATTCAAAAAGTTTCAAAATAGACGTCACGTTTTTCTTTTAGCATTTCAAAGTCTTCGTTTGCCAATCATGAAAAAAGGCACGTTTAGGGTTTCTCCATTGATATTCGGCCAGAGCCGGAAGAGACCTCTGTTATCAGGTATATATAGGCCAGCGAAGGCAACAATAGCGGTGTAACAACGGTTGCTAGGGGTGCACCCAACAGATTCAGTTGCCTTTATCAATAAAACAAGAAGTCCATCGAAGGCACGCTCGTGCGTGATGGGCTAGAAGACCTCGTGTACAAAAATACGCTATATAATGAATTTTCAGAATTTTTTTTTTGACGAATCTCTGCTATTATACTTCCCTATAATGGGTCTGCTACCGACTACCATATCGAAAGGGTACGAGCGATCCATCTCGATATTAGTTTTCGTAGCGAGACTACATGTCCACGTTGTAATGGAACAAAAAAAAAAAACGTCACGGAAAGAAGAAATAAAATTCGTGCTATACTTCTTGCTAATAGCACGCGTTTTTAGCATCGTATTGATTCAATCTACTACACTGAAATATTTAGCAAAAAAAAGGGGGCCTACAATGCAAGGTCCGAAGCACTTTATCAACGTCAAAATGGCTAACGTATTCAGAATCGACAACAATGTAGCGTTAAACATGGAGATTCAATTTTATCCGATCTTATTTCGCAGTTAAGCGCTCGTTTTTAAATAACAAATGCGAAAATCACTG
Source organism: Daphnia carinata (assembly GCF_022539665.2). Classification (NCBI taxonomy): domain Eukaryota; kingdom Metazoa; phylum Arthropoda; class Branchiopoda; order Diplostraca; family Daphniidae; genus Daphnia; species Daphnia carinata. Next base: position 3,957,983 of record NC_081340.1, on the reverse strand, counting down.
AGTTTCTACGAATCAGAAATTCTGGGCATCATTAACTTTGCCATTAAATTGCCTCGACATTTCCTGGAACGACGTTCAGTTCAATCACCTACACACGCAAAATTTAAGTTGATTACAGATAAATGTAGTAAACGCAAATAATTCTTCAAAAAAATATGTTACATTTGATTAGCCGATAGGCCCCTATACAGAGCACTTCAAATATTTAAGACAAACAAAGACTTGACAAAATGGTAAGAGCCAGAAAACTGGCCGTACGGAATCTAAAGTGGTTGGTTTGAACGATCGATACGATTCCCGGCTCCCTATTTTTTTTTTTTAGGATATTACGATGAAGCTTCAGCGGGCGATAGAGGGTAGCAGGGATCAATCGAATTAGTCTCCCATTATAACCAGGCACACATTAAAGAAAAAGAAAGAAAAAAATCTATTGATTGTAGGGGAACGCGGAGAAACGGCAAGGGTAAAGTCAACTAGATCCGGAACGTCTATGTACATTTCTATTCGTTTTTCGCCGTGTTCCATGTTTCCCGAGGCCATAAGACGGATTTCTGACCGTGTACACCGCAACGTTATAATGAACACATAGACACGAAGGGCGAGCTCGTGATCCTGAAATCGATAAGTTTATCCTCATCACTAATTCAAAGCAGCAAAGAGTTTCCCTCTATCGGGCTTGCTGGCTCTCTTTTTTTTTTTGATAGCTTGATTCGCAATTTCCCTGGACATTTGGCCAATGAGGCACACGGTATCGCCACTCCCCACTGCACTGTACGCATGCATATCACACAAGACTGGCGCGCATTCAATTTACGTGAATCGTGTCTCCAATCGCTGGCCGTGCGAACCGTCAGAAGCTGAATGTCACGCGCGGATTAGTTCGCTTTCTATTGGCCAGCAGTGAAAGGTCACGACACATTATCGAGCGATCTATATACAGCCTTGTACGAAAAGGACCACGTTCTATTTTCAAAGGAGTACAAGGAGAAAAGCAAAATGACGGCCAGTGTTCAGGTGAACCAGCGTGATTCACATACGGTGCAAATAAATCATGAGCGATCAGAAGATAAATCAGACTCTGACCAACCCCCTTCTATACGTTACGAAGCCGTCAGTTTTAACAAATTGAAATCGATTATTCACGCCACTAGACCTTGTAAAGAGCATACAAGAAAACAGCTCACCCACGACTTGGAGAGCTTCTTTTTTTTGTCGCAACGACTGTCACATTTGAAACAGAAAATGTCACGCACAAGGTTTTCATTTATTGTTAGAATCAAGTTCTTTAAACGATGATGAACGTTTTTACTTGTAGCCCACATGTTTTGATCCTTCACGGCTAAAATAAGGAAATACTAGGAAGATATATTTTCTTTTTTCTGCCGCCATTTTCTATTTCATATGTGTGTCCTGAAAGCATCTAGACATTTATTCGGTCATCGTTTCTCTTTCGGTGGGTGGGATGAACCCTTCCCCCCCGGCCTACGGTTATGGAGCCATTCATTTTACTCCTGTCTGCTAGTACGTTCTACTGCATCGCTACGATCTACGGAGGTCCCTTACAGTCTAGCATAAAACTAGGGGAATTCATAATGGACTTTCGAAAGCGGAGCGCATAGCAACAGATATCTTTATATTTTTTTTCCCTCCCAAGCTGTGGCATTTCCGCTACTGGTCGCTGCAAATGATGAATGGATTTCCGACTTTGATTTATTATTTCGAGGGCCGTACTTTTAGAACGCAATTCAAAATAATGCAAAAAAAAACCCTTTGATTTCAGAACAAATAATACGATCAAAGATTGAATAGCCCTGAACGATATTCCCTTTACACGATAAACACTACAGCCGCACGCAAACACTTTGAAAAAAATAAATAAATAAATAAGAAAAAATTATGTTTACCAGCAAATTGGATTGCCTCCCAAGTAAAGTATTCTACTATGCGAAACCCCCGTGATCGAAATAGGAACAAACACTCATGGGGTTGCACAAAATAATCGCCAAGCGACCAATAGAAAAAATAATGTCGTTTACATAGATAGGCCTACAATATTATATAGCTGGAACAATAAACGCAAGACTGCATCAAAACCATATTTTACTGCACTACATGTTAGCGACGCGTGTCGTGAAGACGCAAGTAGATTGGGGTCGGCAATAATACTGCGAATGAAAAACCCTTTAAAAATATTGGTCTTAATCCGAGCAGAGAATTTGGGGCAAGGGAAAAATCGCATGCAAGCATGGAATGGAAAAAGAAACAAAACAAAAAACGTGTAAAGTTACAAAGAGAGTAGATCAATACGGAAACAAGTAGGAGGGCACTGCAGTCACCTTTTCAAGTCAAGAAGAAGAAAAAAAAACGGGGGTGCCATCCTAAATCAAATATTATTTTCCTTTACTCATGCATTTTCATTTATGCTGTCGAAACATTGTCAAATATACCGAGGGATTTTCAAAGCGCCTATTTTATTCAAAAGAACGACTCATCGATCTGGTAGTCAAATAGATTGCAGCGTTTTAGTTCCAGGTATTCACATTTGCATTGCCCTTCTACCTTCCTATTTCTCGCACGCTACGTTATTTAAAAGATGCTATATTCTTCAAGTTTAAAGGAATGGACCGTCTCTTGCCATCCAACGAATTCATCGATTTTTCTTTTGCCGATCGTTCATGGGAACCACTTTGCATAAATCAAAAGGAACGAGTTGTCTCTGCCCATTTTCTCAAGTTGGCCTTTGTATGGGCACTATTCTTCGTTAGCCATCAACAGTCTTTACCAACATTTCAAGAGAAAAGCCGTAATTTGACTAGAAGGAATAAAATAAAAACTGTACAGATTCCAAAGTTGACTTGCACCGTCACCAGCGATTACGACAAACCGTAAAAGAGCTACAATCTTGTTTTGTAGTAGCGTCCGCTCGTGGAGAAAAAACAAACACACCCCCCACAAAAAAGGCGGAAAACAAACAGAACATGGTGGCAATCGAGTTAAGTCTTCCCACAACCCCTTACTATCTCCAATCCGTTTACAACCATGGTTGTAACGAATTGACTTATTATGTAAATTTCGTTTGGAGCGACCATTGCTGACAGGGCCATCGTCGTTCAACTTAGATTGGCACTTGACTTTCATTGACGTCTTGTGGTCTTCAACGAATCTCGAATCCTCTTCGTAACCACCTCATATTCCCCTTATGAATGACCTATACACTGTTTACACGCAGGCACTCAGTTTTTATGGGATCCCCCTTTCTTAACCCGTCGATGTTGTCAAACTCTTGCCTCCCATTCGCAATTCGAAGACGAGATTGATCCCATCTTCGATCGAGATGATGCGTCCTAGACAATTTGAATTGCTTTTCTTTGTTGGTTTATACGAAAGACGCACGAGAAAAGGAACAAAAGATATTTTATAAAAAAAAAAAACAACTGAGCCTGTCAAAACTCGGCCGTTGATCTCTCACAACTTTTGACGAAAAACAAGAGGCAAAATTGAAAAAAAAAGCGGACGGCATCGGGGTATGCGTTTTTAGCGTTCGTATTGTTGCTCAACTCCGCCGCATACATAATAGGATGCGTATACATAGGGGAAATCAATATAGGGATGATGTTCGTTCTTTCTGTGTGCTATGTGTCTTGTTTTCTCTTGGGGAACTCAGTTTGTTTTGTCTTTAATTTAGTTGTTGGCCTATGACACGACATCCACCGCCATTTTGATCGTTTTTTTTATTTTATTCAATCCTTTGATTTTCTCGACGAATACAAGGCGGGACTCCTACGTCAGCATTCTCAAGGATGCAATTCATGGACCGTGCTTTTATTGATTGATAAGAAGACGAGAAAGGGGAAGTCTGAAAAGGGACCAAAGTTCAAGTACTGGACTGATGATTACTCTGACGCTCATCACGACAGACACATCTATTAGGTGCCTGAATGTCGAGTAGGTCCCGCCCTTTAGACACGTTCTGAACCCTTTACGTTTATCAATCGCAGATACAAAAATTTCTGAATGACAGACTAAATCAAGTTTGAAAAGGAAAAACATCTGATTACTGAAATTCGTGCATCCTTATTATAAAAAAAAAGCCCTATACTTTTCAATCTAGCAAGTGAAAAAAAATAGCACCCAAGATTTAAACAAAAAAATTACAACCATCGATCCCATATTGCCATATTAAATTAGATGGGGACCTTCCCTACGGCGGAATAGCTAGAAATCAATTATGTTTCCCCCCCCCCCCTTGTTCCCCGTGGTTTCCTGTTTACGACCAATCTACTTTGTTTACGTTCTCATCATTCTTCGTTACCACTATGGTAAATGAAAACGCATAAACTCATTACATTCCCTCGAAATCAAACTGAACATTTTGCTTCACGTGACACGGGATTACTCACGGTTCAAAAAATCGACTCAACTAGCGATCAAAAAGACACGATCAATTAGCGGATTTTTATTTTCAAATCTCAAGACATTTACTCTTTTGTTCGGTTTCATACTACTACGGGCTCGATCCTTATTTTTTATTTTTTTTTAAAGTTTAAGTTCGCTTCATCGATCATGATAATGGGAACATTACGCAAATACAGAAGAGCGAATGACGTATAGGTCTCGGTGGGAGCAAGATTGATTTATCACGAATGAAAAGTTTTTACGTTTACCCTCCCCACGCTATATATTTTCCAAACAGAAAAGCCGAGAGAACAAAAGAACGTATGCTGTAATACTACTTTTCTACGGAAAACACACAAAAAAGAGACTTTTTCCTATAGGAAGATTCTTAGCGATACGCACGACTCTCTTCCCTTATGTCAAGATTTTAAGAGATACGAGTTTTCTGTTCTTTGAATTAAGAGAACAAACAGTCTTCAAAGTCGTCTTCATTTTCAAGAGAGAACGTAGAGAGCGAGGAGCGTCAACAATCGAGTCAAAAGTTACGTAAGCAAAGAGAGCCATTCTTCACCAAGTCTACCAAGGGCCGGCAACGCAGGGAAAACTTTGTCGTTAACGCTGTTGTGCGTGTGTGCCGACTGTTGCGAAAGTTGAAATCCTTGTCGCAAGAACCAGCCTCGCAGCAAAGTCTGCTAAATGATACAAAGAAATGGAGCACTAACACAAGACCCAAAGTTCTTTTCAACAATCGCGTAAAAGAAGAGCAGGAAGAGAAAGAGTAGGAAGTGATCGCAAATTCCATTAGATGAGCACCAGCAGCAGCACACATAAAAATACACCGACCAACTTTCTACAGAGGTCGAGCAGTTCATTCAATAATAGGCCTTTCCTCTAATAGCAACGTGCCCCCAACCTTTCCCTGATTATCTTGAATGTAGAAATGCTTCAACCGGAAACTTAATACTTAATGGAAGGACAGTTTTCAAAATAGACAGCATTCGAAATGAAAAGAAACGGAAATGTCAAGCAGCCCAACGGGCTCGCAGATGGCGAATGATGGAGAAACCTGTGGGGAGTCATCGATCCGAGATTATTTCCTGGCCCCTTTTGGCCTCCCAACTTAATCTTAGGGAACTGGGCATGTCACCTACGCACTCTATATATGCATCCTTGACTAACCCTCTAGAGACACATTTCAAACGATCCTTTCATAAAGACGCATCACGTATTCACAGGGCGTCGTCAGAAAAGCATTTGCTTCTTCATGCCCGTCTTGGCGACCAAACTTTTCAAGATAAAGACCGTAAAACAAAAGAGAAAGAACATCCAGTCTCAAAAGAGAACCATCTGGCGGATGCAACTTTCAACAAATCGACGCGTGATTTTAAAAAAATAAGAAATACTTTCTCCGGAAATATCAGCAATGAAAAAGAGTTTTTCGCAAATTTCTTTACCGCAAGATTCTGGAAGTGACGTCGACATCGGCACTGACGTTTGCGGATGAGAATAGACAATCTCTCGGTGCGTTCGACGACGGACGGCGACCGCGTCTGTTTCGGGTACCCTTTGCTCCGCAATTCGCACAAATCATCCTTTAATTCGTCTCGTTCATCTTCCTCTTCGATAACGTCATCCACGCAACTAGCACCAAACGGATCCTCCTCACATTCGCCATTGCTCAGATGGCCGTCCATCATGTCCTGATGGCTCTCAGGGATCGCATCTTCTTGCGCGGACGAGGCTGCACGCTGCTGACGGAAGACGTCGTCGCTGTTGGAAGAAGATACGACGGACGGCGTCGTCTTTTTACGCAAGATCGTCTCCAAGGGCACCGCCTCGGCGATGCTACTCGTTCCGCTCATCAAACTTCGGTTGCTGCCATACAACTTCAAATTGATCATGTCGCCAATACTTCCGCCTCTCGTCCAAGGCTCCAAAGGCTGTTGCCCGTCCAGCAAAATCGACCAAACTCTTCCTTGTCTCTCCCCACGCCTACCGGACGCTGTTCCATACTCGCCGATAGTCAATAAATCCGACGTACGGATGATGCGATCTTTTTTCAACAAAACATCCAAATCAGAGAGACTCGAACGTCGTCTCAACTGATGGCTCGGCTTACAATGGATCGGGCTGTCAGTGTCTTCAATCATGGCCTTGTAATCTACGGGCAGTGGAGCCACAGCGTCTAACGCTTCTATTTCGTGAGTACCCGGCGACTGTGGAGAACTTGGAGGATCGACCGGAATTGCGCTGGTAGATTTAGTTGGGAAAAGCGAAGCTTTCAACGATGGAAATAACCAATCCATCTTCTTTCTCAAATTCTAGTTCTACGCAAAAACAATGTCAAACTTATTCAGAAAACTTGTCCAACCATCACTTCCAGGAAAGGGAACGGCGCAGAAAACTTGCGCGCTTGAATCACTTTTAGTCCTGATTCGCTTAACTGTGCATGTAATGCTTACACAAGATGCCTGAAAAGGTTTAATGAATATGTCGACATACAGCGAGGATGTTGTCGACGAACTGAGACGGAGCGGAAGTAGATCGGCTGGTTTTTAAAGAGAGAAACCTCAGTTCCGCTCAGTTAGTAAACGAATTGGGAGTTGGGAGGGGAAAAAGAGGGTGTTGACTACAGAGAGAGAGAGAAAAAAAGTGTAGCTCCACTTGATTACGGAAAACCGCCCAGCCCGCACGCATACACAACTTCTCCCTGGAGCGCGCGGGTCCCGCAACAGGCGGTCGCATAGCGTCCGCATAAATAGAACACGCCACCGCCGCCAGCATCACAACCAATTCTCTCCGCCTCTTTTGTTTTCGTTTATTTTCATTTGGCGGATATTGCCCTCGTATTTTTGTAACAATGACTTTTGTTAAGAGCACTTTGGTGTAATTTCACGCCGCTCAGGTCCCCTTATCTGACTTCAGATTCTAAGCAGAATGTCGTTTGCCTCTTTTTTTTTTTTTTTTTTTCTTCCCTTTGCCATCGACCTTGATTAACACATTTGGGAAACATGGATACGGATAAATATTATGGTCGACAATGTAGACCGAGAACATTTATCATCGAGCTGATAGACTTTTGCGGCTCCATCCCCCCCCCCCATGTGGGATTGAGTAACGACATCAGCGTATCGCCAACTCCCGCTGATGTAGACCGCACGCGGACTGTGCATAGCACAGCGGGTTATCCGGAGCACTTAAACCCTACGGAATTCCTTTGGCCACATGATACTGTCGGATGATGACTTCTCTTTCTCACTTCCATTTCTAATCAGTAATATTAGTATGCATCTAACTGTCATGCAATTGTAATTCGGAATTAGTGTCATTCTCAAAAGATATTGTTGCCCAAATTCAATCAAAGTCGCTGTGGTTCGTGATTGGCACTCCCAACTTGGGGAATTACGAGTGATACGAATCAAGCAAGTTCATTGACATTTCAGAAGTATGTCAAATGAAAAAAAAAAAAAAAAAGAAAAGAAATAAGAAAAAAACCAACATGACGAATGCTCAAATCAATCAAATTTCGCTACAAAGAAAAGTCTCTTTAAAAAAGGCACAAGAATACGCCACGGCGTTGTAGCTGAGCAAAATCATACAGATTTGATTTTACACAAAAAAAAAAGAGAAAAAATTGAACAAAAATACGCATTGCGCGAGAGGTCTATTGATCAACAACATCCAAGCGGACTGAATATTTCAATTAGTTCCCTTGAATATTTACGCCATCTGTTGGACGAATCTATCAGCAATGAAGAGCGGAACAACGAACGGCAGAACAAACGGATGTGTTATTGACTTACAAAGAGACTAAGCCATCTAGTGTTCCGGATGTAGAACGGAAAAGATGCTCGACAAGAGGCGAATCAAAAAAGCATTTACAACCCGACTTCCCAAACGAAGCGGAGCAGCATCATTTATAGACGCTGAAACGCTGCAAAGCAATAGTCACTGCCTTTGTTATCTACACTTTGTAGATCGAGACAGACAACAGCCTAATGAGCCAACAATTCCGGCGTTTTCAAAGAGAGACATCATTATGCATAGGCAGACATCGAACCATATCGCATTCTTCAACTGGCATTCCGCCACGAATTGGGAGACGCGCAGCTAAAATGATCAAGTCGAACGCAATTCCACGGAGAAATAATAAATATTCGAAATCGTGGACTTGCCATAAGTTGAGCGCAGATCTTGTTGAATGCCCAGAGCCATTTCTGTCTGGGCGTCAAATTTTCGCAGGCGCGGGCAACAGCGACGGGTGGCGCCGAGATGACCGAGTCTTGCGGCGGAGTCGTCGGTGGCGGCAATTGATCCATTTGGTCGGTTGATTGCCTTCCAGGATCGCCTCGTTCATCCAGGTACATGTCGTCTTCGTCAAATGAAACGCCCTTGTATTGCTGCTGAGGCGGAAACGGAACTTGGGTGGCGATAGGCGTCATATCGTTCATGTCCAGGCTGAGATTGATTTCATTGACGGGCGTCCGTTCGTCCTCGTAGGAAGTGTAAGGACTGGCGTGTTCACGATCACGATCACTACAGATACTGGAAGAACGACGTCGCCGGAAGTGTTCGGCTCTTTCTCGCCTCGATTGTTGAGACATTTGGGACAAACGAGACTGGATGGAACCTCTTCTGTGATCGGGGTGTTCAATTGATGGTCCACTACCAGCTCGATAATCACTGATAATCATCTGATCCTCTTGTCCTCTCGAACTCAACATATCTGTTTGCAGTCGATCAAGTTCACCCATCATCAGAGGCGATTCGCTAGTTCTTCCGCCAAAATTTGTTGTCAATTCCGGGCCGGTTGGTGTTGTTACACTGGCTATGCTTTCTCGTCTCCTAGTCATTGGTTGTTCACTTTCGACGCTTCCACCGCTGCTGCTCAGATCACCGTGATGCATCATCGTACTCCTCTTGGAGAAGATGTCCCCTAGCATTTGCAAAGGTTTGAGTGGCACAGCATCTTCTAGGATAGTCTTCATAATAGCAGCGGCCGGTGCTGTGATTGACGATTTTTGTGGCTGAGGCTTTGGTTGAGTTTTTGTCGGTAAATCTGGGACGTAGTCCTTTTTAACGGGGGCTGTATATTCATTGGAATAATCGTAATGTTCTTGTTGGCCATCATAATTTTGCTGAGACCAATTAGACGTGGCATCTTCCGTTGAATAATTTGCATCATAATTGGCGTCGTAGTTGCCATCGTACGCGTACCACTGGCCGTCATAGTAATATCCCGTTTCGTCATAATAACCATAACCGTGACTCTCCTTGCCGTCATCGATGACAGCAGCCACGCTCTCGTTATATTGCTGGCCTTCGCTGTAGCCATAATTGTAATCGTAATTGTAGTCGTATTCTGAAGTGCCACCGCCGTCGTATTGCTGATAAGTTGAATAGTCATCGTAACCGGCAGCTGTTGAGTAGTTGTACTGCTCTTGTGACTGATCGTTATTGCCAATTGGATAGGGCTGGCGCTGTTGCTGAGGAGGCTGCTGGTAATTCGCATAGTCTTCGGAGTACGTAGCTTCAGCTGAATTATTAGTCTCGTGTTCATCATACAAAGTCGACTGTCTGGCAAGGCTCGGTTTTGGACCTGAAATGTTGGATAGAAGAAAATGATTTCATCTTATCACCATCGTTCCAGAAACTTACTAGTTGTGGTTGGCTGTATACAACCTTTGGCAAAATTGGTTCGAATTTCACTGGCTGTTGTAGAGCGTCTGTCTGGGCTACATGTCATCATTAAAAAAAAAATGAAACGGTTAAAAGTGTTCAACTTAAACGTAACAAATTAAATACCTATCGTAACAGTTGGAAGAATTCTTGTACTGCCTGAAAAAAGAAAAGAAAAGATATTATTCCAATGTATGCAGCCGATAATTGATACATGGCGAAATGAATGCAATACACGCCATAGAACCAGGAAGATGGGTTACAGCTTTAATAAATACGAATATCTAATTTGAGGCATTGTAAACTAAATTTTCATTCATTGAGCATTAATAGCGAACATATTACTCACATGATTTCGCTACTTTTGTCAGGTTCTATAAAAGTGTATACAACATTAAATTATGTTGCGTTTTATGGTTTATACAACCCAACTTGGACAGACGACATACTATAAATTAATATTCCTTTTGACCTCAGTTAGAGGTTAGAGCATTTGGTATCTCCCAGATCTGGTGCAAGAAGTGTTGGTGATGAACATTACTTGCCATTGCTAAACAGAAGCATTATTCTTTTGTGCAATTCTCGAAGATTGAGAAAAATGCACTGGGAAAGCTCTGAATTCAACTGGCTAGGTGTCCAGAACATAAACTTTTTCAGTTAGCCATGTTGAATAGCATTGCAAATTTACTTTAAACTATTACAAATCAGCAATAAATCATGTGACATGAATAAGCAGCAGTGCAATCAACGCGTTCGAAAGAGCTAAATATTGTTCTTTTCTAGAATCGTCTCATATTCGTTTAACATCAGACATTATACGGTTAAATCAAATTTAAGGCGTTAAATTTGATATCAAAGCCGACAAAATATGGCTATTCATTCGCCATCTATCGTAACTGGTTGAGCTATGAGTTGGAAATTTGACGCAATGAGGTCGCTCAAATGAAAGCACGCAACAATTTTTCAATTATAACGAAACGATTGTTCAAAACTTATCAAAGTCCTTTTCGGTTAGGAATTAACGTTAGTTGAATACCATAAAAACAAAAAAAAAGGAGGCAGGTAAGAAAGCGGTATGTTATTTTCACGCACTTACCCGGTGGATTTGGATTCTTTATTAGGACGACTATTGTAATACAACGGCTCTTCCGTAGGTCGTGGCCATTGGTCCGATTGAACATACATCTCCTCAGACTGATCATAATTATAATCATACCCATCCTCCTGTAAAATAAATCGATGCATTACCATTGAAAAGGCAAAGCTGAATTTTTTAAACTTTTTTTCCTCTTCACCAAACTTACTTGCGTCGCTGGATAACCGCCGCCATAATCGTATGCCCAATGCCGCTGATCCGTGCTCGTATCGTTCGTTTCGTACGAATTTTCTCGACTGATTTCCGATGACCTCTGCGGCGATGGGTATTGATGGGCAACGCTCAGGTACTGTGAAGCCGACCCGTTGGCCTCGTGATGCTGGACCAGCGGATAGTTGACTTCGCTTGTATAATCGCTGTCCTCCGACAGTCCAGCTTTAAGGAAGAAGAATCAAACAAAAGAAAAGGGTTAATGAGACACTAAAAGGACAACCTTTGCCACCTCTTACGTCATTCAATCATGCATTCAATCAAAGAAAAAGGTTGGAAAATTAACTACTGCTATTAAATATCGTACAGTCGGCTACACAGGACTAACTATAAAGCGAAAGGCACGACAATGGCAATAGAACAAAACTGGCAAAAATGAAGAGTAATCAGTGAGGGTGCTATAGAGATCATCGACGATAACGTGATCATAACGCATTAATAGTCTAAACGAGATGCTGGATATTTTGATCGGCAGCAGATTATGATCTCTTGCATGTCACTATTGATTGCTCGACTGCACGATCGGACAAACCCACGCTTTTATCGTCATATCTGCAGCGATCGATGGTCTACGTATGCCTTTCGGCCATTTCCCAATAATTCTCGTTCCAAAAACCCAAAAAAGACAGCAAGAACAACAAAACGAGGAAATCTACTTGGCTTTATAAACCTCGACAGAACGGAGAAAATCCAATGGGGCAGTACTATATCTTTATAAAAAAAAAAAAAAAAGTATGGACTGGCATTGTGCAGAGGCGTGTACATAGTAAATCTACAGGGAAACGAGTCTCCATAAAACTATACTAAACTCTTTATAGGGAAAAGAAAAAGCGGTTTGACGCTATAGGAAAAATCTCACATCAATCGATACGTACAGCTCGAAGTTGATGTGTTGAGGGGATTATATTTCTTTTGATTAAAAGAACAGCAAAATGAAATTTCTTTTTTTTTTTGGCAGGGGATAACAAAAGCCTTGACGACATGACTTGCCTAATACTAGCTGCATAAGTATCGGTTTTGATTGAAACACGGACTTTGATAAGATTGTTCCTTTCCGAGAAATCCTTTTACGTTTTCAAGTTTTTACCCTTCTAACAGTCAATTAGTAGTTTAAAATATCAACAGACGCGAGACACAACTGAACTTTTCCTAAAGGCCAAAAAGCTTTACCCGTTAAATTTGTTACAATGCCAACAAACGGAACCCCATGATGGCCGACACTCTATAATGATTTCCTTGGAAAATCATGCAGCCGCCCTGCGTCTATAACCTTTTGCGAGTCGTCCATCAAATGGATTAAAATACGTACAGTGAATAAGGAATTGCTGTTGGCGCCGCTTCCCACCGTCTCGTATCGAGGACATTTCTTGGTCCAGCACGTGGTTGTAGGCCTCCAACTTACGCTGCATACCGCCGAGGTCCACATCTTCCGAGTCTATTATTTTTTATTGTTACTTTTGTGGACATTTTTTGCTTTTCCATATAATTTGCAAAAAGATTACAGATATTCTTGGCTGCTTAAGAAGGATATCTGAAGAAACAATCGTTTGTTTTTTTTTTTCATCAATGTCTCAATCAAAATTGGAGGAATATTTCAAATTTACGAAAGACACTGGAAATGCCTTGAGTATTAACGACTTGTTTACTACTACCGTATTTTTGGTTTGGTGAGTACTATGTGTACAGGAGCTATATAGTAAAAAGGACAACTTGCGGGAACTCAAATTTTACCAACCAACAATGTCTCACAAATGGCTTTTGCATTGCCTTCGTTTGCTAGTACGTGTTATGTGCGACATGGCCAACAAAGCTGGGATAGTCGACAGAAAATAAACAAAGAGCTTTTACCGTAAGGCAATTCGAAGCGGCAGTCGATGAGAAGGTAATCGCCAGTGGGATTGCGGGTTCCGACCACCACTCCGTTTTCCATGATCTGCTCTGCATCCAGCGACATCCACTGACCGGTTCCTTCCTGCTTGTTGACAAGGGAAAGACACGGAATAATTTAGTTCAGGAAGTTGTGCTTATTTTATCACGACATCGATCCATCACTCCACATAGACACAGTGAAATTGGTTATCCGCACTCGCCAGAGAACGGATTGTTGTGCCTAACTGAAACTAAATTGGACACAGGAAACAACATTCGTTCAAAGTCTAGCAGACCTAAATAATAAATCAACGAATCGGGACGATCTAGGTTGTCGACCCAGTAGTAGGCAACTGGCTCTTCAAACGGGCACAAACTGTCACGTAGGACGACAAAGCGGGTAAACAGATTGAAAAATAATTGAGAAAACCGTGAGGTACGGCAAAACACCGAGAGGCAATAGAGGGCGTCTCTATATTGTAACCAGGGGGCCATGAAGCCTCGACTAATAGGATTGGTTATAGATCGAGCTTCTACTGCTAATGCGCTGCTAGTCGCCCCCACACCGTCTACATTAGAAGCGAAAAATAATATTTCTGTACTTCACACCTAAAGGTAACTTTTTTTGTATAACGAGTACGTGAAATCATGTTGCCATAGTCGATGTTTCATCGTCTATTTCCCATCCCCTTGAAACAATCAAACTGAATCACTATTGGAATACTCTTAGTGGCTCACGATACTCGGCAGTTTCTAATGTCTTATGGATTTGTTTTGCTTGCCAGTCTCGACGATTACGACCACTCCCTCTTCCTTGGCAGGCAGCTAAAGCCGGGAAAGCTCAGTGCGACGTGCGTGAGCGTTCTTTTTATTTTCCCCGATGGTTCGAGAGCTGATCGACTGCACGAGCAGACCTATTCGTACCATCTAAAGTTGCAGCCGAGACGACAGGCCAATATAGAGTTTCTCCCATCATTCAGACGAGATTATTTTGGGTCATGTCCGACTAGACTTTATCGCAGTTGAGGGTAAAAATGACGGAACAGTCTGTCAAGACACTGAGCTGCAAGAAAACGATAAGGTTCAACACGGAAGGATGTCGTGTTTAAAGATAATGACAGACAGAAAAAAGAAGAGAAAAAAAAAAATAATAAAATGTGGAATGCTTACTTCATTTGAGTAGGGGACTTGGTGAAGTGGCAGCCAGTAGTGTCCCATGGCTTTGTCCCAGATGAGGCCTTTGTTCCAGACTTCGATGAGTAGGCCCGTGTCCAGGCAGTTGGTCTCGCTGTAGTGCATAAATAGAGAAAATAGAAATCGTTAGTTGGATAAGTCTATGATGAAAGCATGTTCTTAAAATCAAAGATGTTACACTTAAACCTTAAAAGTAAAACACTTGTGAGACATAACGTTGTAAAAATTAAAGAAGTTTAACTATTCTTCGTTATTTAATTTTTAAAAGTTTTGAATGTCTTTATCCAACAGTCATTATGGATAAACTTGATCTACGTCACGAGAAGTTAAGCTCTTCTTGAATCAATTGGGCAAGTCGCCCACGGGCGTCCTTGTGGTGAAACTGATTAGAGTTGATATAGTTTCCAGTTCATAGAACATCCAAGTTTGCGAAGATATCGCCGTTTGCTCTAGAAATGTTTTTTTTTCTCCTATGCGTACACATACTGAACGCGCTCATCATCAAATAATCAAAATTATAACTGACAGAACATACAGTAAACAGAGTTGAATAGGCTAGCTACATTGCTAAAACTTGACTTCACTTTGCCCTCGAATAGACGCCATATTAAGTCATTCCTTGTTACAACTGATTATGTAGCGAAACAACAAAAGAAACGAAATAATTGAAAACACCCAGTCGGAGGAGATATATAGACCCAGGACATATCAGCAGTTGCTCGTGAAGACGCAGAGCAATAGGGAAAGGGAAATGCTGTTAATTTATTATTTACAACTGTTTTTGTTGTAGCTCGCTGTGGTGTGTCTACTGCTTTTGGACTTGGTAGAGCGATAAGAACACATCCATCACCCACTACGCAAAAGAAAACGCGACTCGGCGGATGGAGCAAAGCCGACACATAAAGTACAAAAATAAAATGAAATGCAATTCAAAGGAAATACGATAATGTCAGACAGCGATTTCTTCATTTATGGTTTTAATCAAATTTCGCATGTTTTCATGCTCGTCCTAGTATATCTACTCGCGGCTAGCGGAGAAGCATTTAGAATTTACTGAATCAATGACACCATTTAAGGGTAGTAATAAACATAAAAATTACTAATTCAAATTAGTGTTGATCACAATCAATTTAGATGGAACTCGCACCACGATCGGCTTAAGCGGATTTTTTTTTTTATTTTTTGGGGAAAAAAAAAAAGTTGGTTAGTATTTGCTAATGATCTGTTTACATAGTGTTCCCAAAAACCGATTGTTTTGGCTTACCAACTGGTGCGCTTTTTTTGTAGTGAATCTACACTTAAAAGAGAATTATTGTTTGGCTTATACGACGGCACAATAAACTACGTATTAACAGTTGCACGCCATCTTTCTTCGTACTGACAACGTGACGATTGCATGGCTTTAGTAATGAAACCAACCACACGAGTTACATACGCTGGGTTCCCCTTTAAGGATGAGGATTAACGAACACGCCGAACGACTACCTACGCATCAACATGTGTAAGTCGGCTGATTGCATATTCATTGGCATATTGAATTTCTTGTTCTTGTCTAATATCTTGCATATAGTCGACTGATCCTAAAAGCTAATAGCCCCGCGGACCCAAAAATGTATTCTGTTATAAATATACATGGCTCTTTCTGTGGCTTCTATGGCTCGGGTTTTTGTAAACATACAGGAGGGGAAAAAAAAGCAGATTTCACCTTGGGCTCGCTTTTATCGATTTGATCTGAATGTGCCGACCGCTGGAAAACTACTACATCCCAACACTACTATTTTGTTGGCTTTCTTTTGTCGTTGACATCCGAAAGAAACTTTGTCTTTACGTGCAGTGGGTAAACCGAGCCGACATGTTTACGAACACAAAGTAGAAATGGTCCATAGTGTGAAACTTTAGGCTAACACGGAGAATATTACTACGTGCATTGTCTAACGTTGAGCTCTTGGAAGATGGCAATCAAGTCTATCGTGAATAATGCAAGAATTTAAATGCAGACAAAAAAAGTGTACATCCATCGCAGCTGGATGAACCTCAGGCGGATTACTACGTAAACAGTAGACAGAACGAGTATAGTACAGTGGAGAATCATCAACATTGTGCAGATTGGCAAGTCCAATTGGCTCTGGCTCTTTGAATAATCCTCGCAATATCCCTCACAAATATATCGAGTAGGATCACGCGAATTTGCCTCGAGGTTAAACAGGAACATGTACTATAATACCGGTTGTGTATCTAACATGTTGTTCGAGTGCTTTGGGGTGTAGACGTGCGTCACTTCCCAGCTCACTCGACCAGCACTCAGCACTTTCCAAATCGATCGTTCCGCTTTTTCCTTTGATTTCTTTTTCGCGTATGTGATGTGTTTGTGATTCTTTGCCAACAGTTCCGGCCCCACTGGTTGTGTTTTGTTTGCTCTTTTGCACTACAAATACTCTGTTTTCTTTCGACATCGTCCTATTTTTTTTTTTTTTTTTTTTTTTTTTATCTTCAACGCGTTCGAGACCTTGTCCCGATCACACGCGCTGATAAGTTGGCGGCCTTTATTACATGTGCAGAAAAGATTCCCCTGATTACAACGGCATTTCTTTTTACTCTGACCTACATATATTTCCTCTACCCAAGTCTGCATTTGTCTGATTCGTTCACTCTCGTCTCGATTTTTTTTTTTACCAAACGTTTGTAGCGATTGCGCAATGCCAAGTCAGTGTTCTATGTAAAAACGCGATTTTTGGTGCCCCTATTTTTCTCTACATACTCGCGCGTCCACAATAACACGCTTCACTATCGTCCTCAGCAGCGAAAAAGGCAAATCTACGTGACACGCAATGCTAGATGGCGTCGGTAGCGATGCATCATGCCGCAAGGCCATAGTGTCATCGACACATCACGTTATTGGACAGATGAATGATCACGGTCAATCGCTTCATCACGCAGACGCAAGACAATTCAATCAAACAGATAACTATACGTAATTCAATGTATGTTAAAGAATTCAAATAAAAAGAAATCGATTTTTACTGATAATTTAATGGCACGTCGTCAAAATGACGCAGAAAGCTGCGCCAAGAGAAAATCTAAGCCGATAAAGTCAAAAAGCCTTTGTACCGCAATACAAGCGATAAGTTGTCGACATCAATGCATGCGAAAAAAAATTCCTCTGAAGTGCTGACCCACATTCATACAACGACGATTTTCGAGCATAAGCCAATGGGCACATACAGCCCACAACAAAAACCATCATGACGTCAGTTGTCACCCCCGCCAATATCGACATAGTCACTCATAAATTTATGGAGCTAGACCATACGTAAAAAACAATTCACTTTTGTTTTTTTTAGGGCGACTGCACTTAATCCCAATCGTCCCCCCACTCCACCCCAATTGTGCATTTTCGTGACACGCGCAAAATACAACGCCAATCAATTGAGATGTTCCAGATCATTGTGTGTAATGCGAACAGAATTACCGACCTACTTCGGGACACGTGCGTCACCTGTATCATGCAGCTTTCTCATCTTTGATAGGATAATAATTTGAAAAAGGACTTACAATAGAAAGTCTTGTTCCCAAGCTGGATTGGCCCCCTTGACGGTGATCGTGGTGGACTTGACATTTTGCAACTGGAGAGTGACGTACGTGTTGAGCTGGTTGGCTGCAAAATCAATTGAATAAGAAATAAAAATTTTTGAAAAAAAACAAACAATGAGTCATGAAAACTCAGCAACGGTTGACAAAATAAACAGACTATCGTCAGCGCCATCATGAGCAGACAATCAACAACAGAACAATATACTATGGCTTCTCCCATCTGCGATTCAATTTCCCTTACTTGTTTGCTGCAAAAGGTAATAGGGAGGACACGGCCAAGGAACTGTTCTCCCTGACCTTTCAACAGAGACGTGTTCCCTTCAGAAAACGCACTGCTTTTACCTTGATGAAACGTCCAAACGTCTCTATGTATACAGCCATATTGCTTTGAGCAACCATGCTGAAAGGCTCTTTAATATATATGACAAAAGATCAAACGCCAAATGTTGGAGGAAAAAAAGAGAACGAACGCAGGGAAATGAAACAAGTCCTCTCTCCTCTGGTAATTGTTTTTGCCGGAGAAGAAAAGTCAGCGACTGCATTTTGAAAAAAAAAAAAAATTAAAAAAAAATACATCTAGGTCCCTTCCCACAAGTGCTGCTACAGTCAAGAACAGTTCGTAGAGGACGACAAAAACTAAAAAAAAAAATGCCCCGAAATAAGTCAATTGCAAATCGTCGTTGTGCTGATGCGACTCAAGAATATAAAGAGCACGTCCAAAGGAGGAGTGGCGTTCCTTGCTGACATTGAAGCAGATCGATAAGCTTGTTGACGCAATGCCGTTTACTGTTTTGCAGCCGTTTTATTTGTACGCACCAAAGCGGAGGAGGGAAATTATACCAAACGCGCGCACTACCAACTCGCTATCAGCGCCAAACAGCTGGCAATAGATGTGGATTAAATAAAGGAGGTGGCATTCGAAACAGACTAATCAGCCAACGATGTGCATTTACTTTTATTTTTGGAAGGGCTTATTTCTGACATCAATGGAATTCTTTTTTGTTTAGTGGACGCGTAGGAGAGCGGAAATTAAACCGAATCAAGCCGTCATGATGGGGGTGTAGTTTCCTCTGTTACCATGAATGATGGACCACGCGTGAAAAGAAAAGCCAAAAAAACAAGGACACACATCCGATAGACGACATCGAAAACAGACAAACACACACAAAAAAAAGAAACGTGCTGATAAGACTTACCACTTGGTCCCGCGAACTTGGCCCGTTTCACTGTAAAAGAAAAAAAATTACATTAAAAATTGGTTACATGTAAGCACAGACATCAACATAACACATCACTGCTTAGCAACACTGATGAAAACGGCGGATTGGATGATGCAAGAAAATTCGAGAAACTTTATTCAATCAAATGACGAACGTACTTATTTTAAGTACGTAAGCTCCAACGATTCTTTGAATAATAGAAAATTACAAGTGTTTTTGCTAAAAGGCTGCAACATGCCTATTAGAAATAAAAGGTCAAACGTCTTCGAGAGATTTGGGGGAGAAACTGAACGCACAACAAGTTTGTATTGTTTGCTTTTGACCTTTTAACATTATGCTACCATCTTTTGTTGCAGTCCTGTGAGACTGCAAGCCTAATTACATCCAGGATTATTTTACAACTGTCTATAATAACGCAAAAGCAGTGAAAGGGTGAGACTATATTGCAAAATATTAAACAATGCAGTAATGGCGCCTATTATGATGCCAACAATTGACTATAAAAAACTCTGGAGGAAGTTTCAGAAAAATCATGAACAAATCTTCAACGTAAATTTAAAATCTGTGGCGCTTTGAATACAAGTCCACGGATGGCAAGGTACTCAAATAAAATTATAGAGCCCCGTACCATCAGTAAATCAAACGAAGAATTTGCCCTAGAATAATTAAACACGATACACATCCGACAAAAAGTAACAGGGATTTTCTAACCTGAGTCGATTGCTAAAACCACTTGTTTTCACTTGAGGCAAATGGCTAATGCCATTTAGGGTACACTAGGGGGAATGGTACGCAATTTAGCCGAGATGAAATTTATGGTGGAAATTTATCTAATTATTCTCGACAAGGATCATCTCAACTTTAAAACTCTGAAATGTGAAGGTTAAACGAGTATTAAAATTGACTCCAGTTTCGAATCACACAAAACAGCAAACTCATTGTCTGCAAAAAGACTAGGGTCTCAAATTAACATTTTTTACTGCAGTTTCTTTGTAAAGGACGGTAATTGTGCCAAATTCATATTTAGTAACGAAGTACAGCATGACACGCTACGAGTAATAATTCTACTAGAGCAAAATAAAGGGTTGAAAAAATCTTAAACGTACAGAAAAGAAATTGGAAGCCGAGCATTGGCGCCATAAACGCGTGGTCAATGGCGCCTTAGCTCGGCTTTGTGTGTTACAGGAAAAAAAATTTTGTTGAGGTGGTTTCAACACCGTACTTGGCACAACGACCACGTCGTTCACAAGTTCCACAAATTGGATAAGTTACATAACATAAAACAGTTCATTTTGCATACGACACGATACCATAGATACAATCATATAATAATCATTTCAGTTACCAAGTTTTGTTTCGCCTAGAAGACGCACAGCAAATTCTAGACGGAATAAGGTGTATGATCACCAACTTTTCAATCACGACATAGAGTACTTTCGACTTGCTGAGAACGTTTTGTCACTATGTGTCTCCAACGGAGTCACTAGTTTTACTATGAAAACTTTGGCTGCCATGTTGGCTTCTTGTGCCTAACGACTACAGTTCAGCGAGGTCCAAAGGCTAATGGCTACATCCGGTGGTAGGCCTTACGGGGGAAGGGTTGTTTCGTCTTAGTGTGTGCCAAGTTTGATCATTTATGATTTCATTTTTTTATTGACACCATTGATTAATTATATCACCATTTTCGTCAATAAATATTTTTAGGAATATTTAATCTATTATTAATATTAATAAAATACGTTTTTGTGAAATTTTAAAATCATTTTAATAAGAAATAAAAAATCTGGCATCGATTGGTGTCAGTTTGGCGCCGTTTCACTTGCTACAACGACCAACTGCTTAGACGTGACTCATCTTCCTTACGACCTACAACGTTACTTGTCGTTGCACAAATTAAGAAATATTGCAGAAACTATATATATAACTATATATAACTAAAAGATTGCGAGCATGTCGTCCCCTTCGCCCTCCATTTTTCTTTTTCCTGTACCCCTGAAAACACAGTTGACTCGCATTTTCCAGAGAAACGGTTATCAAACGTGATAATAGGACGATGAAGAATTGTCACGGCACTAACGAGAATAGTAACGCCATAAAAGGACCAAGGTAACCAACTAAAAAGACTAGCCTTTAATCGTCAGGAATATCGATTGCAGTAGGTGGTGTGTGGGATGGCCCACCCACAAGGAAAGCCCACCATTTTGTATGCGAGGCATGTTGTCAACAGCTTCGCTGTGCATAAAGGATACAAAAGGTTGTTATACGTTTACATAATAGATCTAAAAGCAGCAGCATAAAGAGCCACTATAACTGCCCCAACAGGATGTAGCTGAATACATTGGCGGATGCTGTGACAAACGGGAAGTACGCACCAACCAATTTAAATTGAATGCTGCCGAAAACATTCAGTTCCCCCGAACGCGATTTTCATCGCTAAAACTGGGTAAGAAATTGATGCTCTGTGTAGGAAGATAACTTTGCAAAAACGTTTTTTTTTTTAATGCGTGGCATGGTTCAGTTGTGTTGCCAAGGAAGACGCGATGCACGCGGTACCCTGTTGGTTGCCCGCGCAATTTACCGCGGAGACAAACCCTACGGCGCACGTCTGAAATTCTTCTGACGCATTTTATTGACATAGAGATTTCCTCTTTCTTCTAATATCCCTTTCTCTATCCTGTTGGATGTTTAGAGCCCACGTACTCGCGTCGCTAATGCGTGCTAAAGATTGTCGATTTCCTTTGATTTCCATATTTATTTTTTTCGTATAACGCAAAAGGGCCGCTTTGTGGTTTTCTTCTTTTTGATCCTACGTTCTGCCAGACACATTTATCCGTTGCTTTTCGCGATTTTAATGCATCAAAAGCGTTCTTCTTTTTTTGCACTTGTTCTTTAATATTGGGATCTCACACTTTCTTTAGCAGTTCTGATGAATCCGCATTAGTCCGTCTGATAGCTGCACATAATAGAAAGCTGCTGCAGTCTGCAAAGCCATCAGACTGAATTCATCGCACAAATGAGGTCAATTATTTAATTCAATTCCTATTACAGAGCTAGAATGACGTAAGGACTGATCGAACGTAACCCAATTTCTCTAGTAGCAAGGACAACTTGTGTGCCTATCAAACATTTCCAGTGGCTTCCTGCTGTGTCGTACAAAGTTCCGTTTTGTCAACAAATGTTTTCCCATTCCTTTTCCCCATCAATAAATTATTTCGGCAACTCGACAGTGTCATCCCGTTAGCTCTGCCGTTGCCCTTGTTTATCTTTTACGTCCGTCTTTCTCACGGTCGTCTCTTTTATATTAGCGGAAAAGACTTTTTCATATCAGTTGTTCGACATTGACGAATCTTGTGCTAACCGCGTTGCATGGCCTTGTATTTATTTAATATTTATGAATTTTTTTCTTTTGCCATTTCTTTTTAGGTTTTTCCGCTTCAGACGTTTAGCGTAGCAACTGAATATTCGCAATCGACCCTTTTATGGAACCTCATTTCGAAAAGAAAATGGTGGAGGGATGATATCAATCCATGGGATTTAAAATACAATTTTAACGAGGGCGGAGGGAACTAATGGGGAAAGAAGATCCATCTTCGATGGTAAGTGCTGCCAAGATTTTGAGGAAGGAAGTAAGAAAGTATTTAGAGATTGGTGGCCGTCAACATCATCGCCGGTACTGCGAGTGGGAGGAAAAGTGTGCGTGGATGCAAGCGCTTTTCCTCCGTGAACGGAATGAGGAAAGGATGTCCTCTGATTTTTATTATTTCCTTCAACGAGCGGAATGCGGATTAATGGAACATTTTAATCCCTACCGGCACGCCCTTTTTCCAGGGTGAAATATATTTGACGGGCAAACGAGGCCGACCTGCACTTCAAATGATGTGGACGCAGCTGAAACAGAACGAGAAAGTTTTCGTCGTGTTTCTGTTGTATCCGTCGGTCCTTTATTCGTGTACAGGATTTCGAATGAAGCGATGTGGCTAATCAGATTGCGTATACGTGTTCAACCTCCGGCAGAACTTTCGTGATTTCAAAGTGAGAATGTGCGGAATGGCAGAAACGGGTGCGGTCGTCTATTCCCGCAAGGGCTCGTGGGTCGTTGGGTGCAACTCCCAAATCACGAAACAAAGCAGGAAAATAAAACATGTAGCTTCTCTTGCATTTAACTAGAAGGCGATGAAATAACCAGATAATGAAGTTTTCAAAAAAAAAAAACTGACGAAACTTCAGATTCTGTACGTAACGTTTGTTTGAAATTGAACTAACGCAGTCGTTTGCAATGCCACCGAAATTGCGTGTCAGAATCATAAGGGAAGAAGTTGGGTTTGCCACGCCCTGGGAAGACGAGAATTGCAGCCACTTGTTAAGTTGAAATTAATTCGATATAATGGGCAAGCACCACAAGAAATTGACGTCAACATTTAAAGAATAGTTCTAAATGAGATAACGGTGAACTAAAGGTTATTTTGTGTTGTTTACTGGAGAGCATTAATGTTGTCAGTAAGTCATCACTGGTTCATTAGACCTAATGTACATGTCCCGACATTCTTGTTTGGCTTTCCACATGTTGCGCTTCGCGCATCTTCATCACTCACGCAGCCGTAAGCACAAAATGCAATTTGATTTTGAAATAAATCCGTTCAGCGAAATAACGAGTATCAGCGGGAAATTCGAATTAACGGGAGATCAGCATCAAGCAGAAGTTGTCAAAGTCCAAACAATTGGCTGAATGGAGAGTTAAATACATGTCCCAAGCGGTACTATTAGCAAACGTTACATCTACGAAGCCAAATTTACAGTTAGACGATCACCTGTTTGCAGCAGTTCAATTGTAGTAAATGAACATCATTAGCTATTTATTGTGCCATTTTGGGAATGAATTCAAATTTAGTAGTTACAGTAAATGATTTCTCAATCGACTGAAAAAATTATTCTTTCACGTCGATATTGTCGGCAACTATTATCAGTATTTGTAGGGATTTTTTTTCTTCCTTAAGTTGCAGTAGGGTTACATGCTGTTAAATGCTGTTACGGGGTTTGTTAGATTTGTCGGGTGCTTAGAAATCGAAAATTTTTCAACAAACCCTTTGAATGCACCAACAGCTGAGTATGTTACATCATATCGGCATGTAACCCAATCGTAAATAATTAAATAAAATGTGACCCAATTTGTCATTCTCACTTTAACATACAAGACTTGTATCATGAACGTATCTTCACTACTTGTAACTCCTAATGCGCAGCGACTGTATTGAATGCCAATAAATATCCAGCTTCAACATATCGTGTACTGTAGTGCTCTAAAGATTTCTTCCAAAGTTTCTTTAAGTACATTGATTCTTATACGGAAAAGCTAAATAAAATATCCTTGTGATGGAACATCAGGGAATTCAGTTTGTTGTTCCCGAGCGGTGCAACGGCAAGCCAGTTTCATCTGTTTCGCCCTGAAGCATAGCCAGAGGATAATCAAGAACCAACTTGCAATGGGATGAATTCAATAGTACGTCATAACATAGCGGAATCTAACTAATAACGGCCTTCCAAATTAAAAAACCACGAATTTCGATAAAGAACATTGTTAACCCCTTCAAAGTCCATCGAACCTGGTTGTTCAATACCCCTCCCGTGCCTCCATTCCCATAGAGCCCCACTTAAAAAACGATTGATCTTCTTCTTAGTATTCTTGGGTGCCCATATTGTTAAAGAGGGTACAGCAATAACACATTCCATATCAGTTAGTGAACCCACTAATATTTAATGGCCATCATTCCGAGAGTAGTGATTAAGAATTTAGATATCCTCATTATGCAGTAACGTGACCAGAACTGTTGCACGTAAAAGCTTCATATTTAACAACACCGATTACCACTACCGAGAACAAAGTCGTTGGATTAATACCATTCGTTTCCTCCTAATAATAGTGTAAGAGATTCATTGAAAATTTCAAATGCTCATCCGCTTTGTTTTTGAATATGCCTTTTAACTCAATTGATTGCAGCATAGGCTAATCTGTCTCTGTACGGATCCTGTGTATACGTCTACCTCTCTCGTTACCATCCCGTCGTTCCTTTTAGCTTCTCAATAATTGGGTTTAACTGGAAAACAGACCCGTAACACGACCTCGCGCAGCGCGTACCATACTACTCATCGACCCGCAGTGGAGTGCGCTACCCTCGCAGTATCGGAGCTTTCATATTAGGAAAGAAGAACCTCGCATGATGAACCAATCCGTTCGCATATTATCTGATCCGCGTGCGAAATGTTATATGAAATGGAGTCTACCAGAGATCAGACGTTCATCCCGAGAAGGATCTCTCCGGATCGTCAGGGAAAAGGTATGCGAACCCCCCTCTGTTACAAAGACAATAGCACAAAAACGAATGTCCCCCATCATGAAAATTCAAGTGATCGATACGTAGTATATAGAACGATCTTGAAATAGTGACATCCAATACCGTTTCATTTCTGGAATAAAATATCTCGCATTTTTCTCCGCCTCCGACTTTCCTTAAAGTTGACACAAGCTTCTCAACGACTATACTTACACGAGCGGATAAATAATTGCCCAATTCATATTCGACTTCTTATTTTTGGGGGTCAGTGTAAAGTACAAAGGTCTGACTCATTGTTGGTAAATAAGGTCTATATTTACCATCATGATTGATACGTGGATATTTATAAATAGAGGGACGATGAGCCAACTTTCGATCCACATTATGTACTCTAGTGCTGTGACTGCCCTCCATCCATCTAGACATATCGGTGGGTATATGGGTCGATAATCACGCACATTAACAAGCGAAGCTTCCAGCTAGGAAGCACCAAAAATTCAAAAATAAAAAAAAAATGTTCATTTCTTGTTCGATATCGTTCGACATATCTGTCTCCATTATGTCAACATTTTGTTTTCGTCATCCTGACGTTGGCCATGGGGAAGAAGAAAAATCCCACACAATATAATCAAATAGAGAAAAAAATGATGCATCCAATGGACATTGGCCAGAGGGAACAACGTCCATGAACAACAAAACAAAATTCTACGACAAAAAGAAAGGCATATGAGACCATGTCGGCATCGTCAACTGGTTTATGAAGCCACTGAATATTTAAAGTACGAGCCCAACGGCTATCAAAATATTCAGACGCATCCTCGTTTTTTGTTCCCGTCTGGTTGTCGCCTACTGGGATTATTTTACTTCTATGCACATAATAGGATGCAGATATACGAGTTGAATGGGCAAACTGGCGGCATTGAGCAGCTATCAATTCAGAAACCCCCCCTTTTTTGCAACATGTTAAAAAAAAAGGAGAAAATATTTGGACAGTCTTCTTGCGGAAAGGACTGCGTGAATCCATCATCGGCGGTCGGCGCCACATACGAGCTGTCTTAAGGTCACACCATAAGGCAATTATTATTTCTTCTTTATTTTACACATCGAATATAAAGGATTATATTTGAACGACAAGAATGCGGGATAAACAATCGAGTGAATTGATGTAGCATAGCTATGTGTGTTTTGAAGCCCCTTTTCTATGTGGAGGACGATGGGAAAAACGCGTGAAGAAGAAATTGCCTATGTAATCCGGTTCGTATAGTTTGTACCATATCTATAAATAGGATCTAATGGTCAGAGACGTCCTCTTTTATCTCATACGCGTACCCAACGCCCTGCGGTTCAATCACTGAAAAATAAGTAGCGCTATTTCGCTGGGATTGTGCAATCCACGATTGGAATTGAAGACGTAATAAAATATGACGTCATTGCAAAGGATGGGACCAATGAGAAAACAAAAATGCGGGTGTCGAGAATAGAACAGACAGGACGGACTCAATATTTTTTTTGTTCTTATTATTCAATCAAACATGTAATATCAGGCCCTATGCGGAACGAAAGGTTATGGCCGATCTGCTCTTTGTGGTCCCCCAGTCAACACATTTATCTATCGATTTGACGTATGAAGCTCTTTTTTATGTTCTTTATTATTTTCTTGGCTTATTTTTCGGTCTCTTGAATTTCCTGCTGCCCAGCTCGAGTTATATATACGATATTTACTACGCCTAGAAATACAGCCCTGTATAATATATAGATCTATAGGGACTATAGATCTTTATAGAAGTAAATAGAACTACAAGTCCTACGTTGTCGGGTACTATGAAAAGAAAAAGAAGATCCACTTTGGCGTTTAGTAGGCTGCCCTTTCTTTCTAAAGTTGGCTTAAGTTATAGTTTATATTCACTCTAAATATTATAAGCACACAAGTACCTTTTTTGCACGTATAGACAAATGAGCTTTGCATTGAGTCTCAGCAACACTTGACAAGATTTCTTTTCCCCCTTTTTATTCATCTTCTAAGCATCCATTAAGTGGAAATGCATTTAAAGTGTCTATTAAAAGGCTGACCTTTTTATAAATTATCTTTTCAATTTGCCTTTTCTCTCCTGTTAGCTCAGACTTTTTTTCGTTTTGCACGCAGCTCTGTTACACATCAGCTGACTCTACGAAAGTAAATCTAACGGTAATATGGCATCTACAAGAAAAAGAAAAAAAAAGAGGAAGAAAAGGAGATGGCTGGATCGGGAAAAGCGAAGGAGGACAAAAGAAACTCAAAAAAAGTCCATGATTGTTTCTGAGCCCTCGGGACGACAATCCCGGCAACTCGAAAACAAAAAACAAAAAAAAAAAGCTGGGGTGTATACACGTAGGCACACAGCTGGCAGCGGTAGGGGAGCCCTTTCTGCACTCAATGGTGTAGTGGTGGCGGCCGCAAAGGCAGCCGATTGAACGGTCGATAACGGCGGATGGCGCGGAGCTAGAGAGAGAGACTCGAAATAAGATTGTGTCGAGGAGGGGTGGGTATGGGGAGATCATCGATCGCACACCCGGCTGCTTGTTATTCCTCATACTATAGATTTGGGTATAGTCAAGCTTTCCAACACCCGTCGACCTGCCACTGTATATATTGTCTGTTCATAACGCGGTGGGATATTTTTTTTTTAAAGAGAAACACACACAATAAAAAGGTGACATGTTACACCAGAGATTTCGAAAATGACACGAACTAAACAAAAAAATGTCGTTCATGCCGGTGAGAGAAAGGCGGAAGTAGAAACGGGCCTCAACGTGTATGTCAAGTTTCGCAATCTGTGGTGTGCGATAAATATTACAGATAACAAGATTGAGCCCCCACGAATTACGTGAATTAAGATAGCGGCTAATGTTAGGTGTATACGTGCCGATTGATTATTATAATGCCGAGTCGTTAACAAAAGAAATAGTGGTCGTCATGGCACGGTCATAGATTGATAGCCCACACAACAATCTCTACAGCAAACTTGAATAGATTACACAGCACGGAAGGCCTAACTTACCCGTAACGCTAAGTAGAGACATAGCTAATGCGACGCGACCGATGGTTCTGACTAGTTCCAGAACGTGGGTTCGCCATGGACTCGTCTAATTTCGCAAAAGTTTTTTTTTTTGTGTTGTTGTTGTGCCCTTGTATTATTAGTTCGGTACAGTATATACGTTTGTTTGCACTATCCACTTTTCTATGTTGGATCTTCCTGTTGTTTGTCGAACGTTGTTGTCTACTCTTTTTCCCTTTCTCGTTATTGTATAAATACGTCGATACACAAGATACTCCAGTAGACACGGACGATAGCGTGTGGCGTACATACACCAGCAACCATGGAAGATTCTGTCATAGATTTTTCCGATTTCTTTCACAATTTTGCCTCGCCAATTGCTATGCAACTTTCGCTATTACGCGAAGCAGAGTCCCGGGACTATTGCAAAAGACGTCCGTTAGCCGTCGCATACGTAGATTGCGACTGATGGGTTGGAACACAAGGTTTTTTTTTACACTATCACGGAGCACTGGCCAACCATTTTCTTTTTTTTGAAGGTGTTTTCTTCGATGTCAACCTCCTTTTTGAACTAGTGGATAGCTCCTGTGGGAACTCGTTCATAGGAGGCCATATACGCACAGAAAAAGGGAAGAGCGAGAATAAAAGCGGACCAGCTGCAAAACGATTCCAGAGTTTTGACTATTACGAAAAACGGGTGAGTAACGATCGAACGTCTGTGTTGACACTTTTTCCCATGTGTGGAAACACTAGGTTGAACACACTTGTGAGCCGATGCGTCTGTTTTTTTGACCCAATAGGAGGCCAGCCACTCGCTCCGTGAACAGACCCGAAATTGTGTGGAATGGCCCAACCTTTCCAGAACAAATGGCGAATGCAGTGGAAAGGAAATGTTATTGTCCTGTCATCTAGTGTCAAAAGCTTATCTGACTCAGAGATAGTTTTAAACGCAATCCTTTTTTTTTTTGTCCTCCACCAACGCAGACACACGACACACACACTCTCGCTCTCGCAGACACACTGGTGCACTGTAGCAATCTAACAGCAAGAGTCAGGGGGTTCTGGCTTGACGTAGTGCACGATCGGCTGCAGCGATGCCGCTTTTCACTTTATTTCTCCTGCCGATATCTTTCTTTCTTTTCGTACCGTGTGCCGATCATCAATGTTGTGGTTGTATCCAGCTCGGCTTTGGATTCTATAAAGCGCTTTCCAAAGATCCTTTGCGTCCGATTGTGATGGTCGGCGCTTGCTTGGCTCCTCCGCTCGATGAAGAACAATCAAATGGCGGATGGCTTTTCTTGGTTGCGTGATGGCAAAACGAAACGCAAAGGAAGTAAAAGAAAATCGTGTTTAAAGTGGAACTTGTTCAAGTGAGTAGGAACAACTCTTTTTTTGGGGGGGTATTTTTCTGGCTGGCTGATTGCTGCAAGGTTGAATCACTTGCATATCCTACTGTTCTTCCGCTTTCAATGCTCTTTTGCTTCCTGCTTCAGACCTCCTCTTTATCGACCAACTGTGTTGTGTGTCGTCAGAATCTGACAGCTCGTTTCATGGACTAACATATCGAACCGGTTGCCATCGTTCGCACCGCGCTTCAATCCACGGCGGTCTTCCCCTCTTCTTAATGTGTCCCCGCGTGTTGTCCCGAGTTCTACTTGGTCCGTGCCATTTTCACATCCAGACCGCCAGCGATCGCCATCTACGGGCGGCTACATTCAACCGAGCACGAAGGGATCACGTACCGAAGAAAATCACACACGAAAGCAGCGATATCGAAAGACTTTCACGTTCACGTTGTTGACGATGGACCTGGATCGGCCACCGATCGTGTTGTGTCGATGAACGTTGCCGATGAACAACTAACGTGACCAATAGGCTCATCGGCGTCGAAGATATGGCACTCTCCAAGTTGGCCACAGGTAAGTGAAACGAAGAGCAATGGGTTGCACGGTATTAATCACGAATTGTTTCTCGCCATTTCAGGTGGGTCAACCGGGAAATTTACTTGGGTTTTGCAATACGAAATAATTTCTGGAATGCAACGGTTCTTCTTCCGGTAGGCGATCAACGATGCTCAGGCTGACAACAACGATGATGGCGATTGTAACGTGAACTTCCTACAGGAACAGTTTTTAGACGCCTTCTGGTGGTCGACGTCGATGAAGCTGTTCGAAAAGGCCAACAAGCGGCGCCGCCGTCGTCGATTGTCACATCCACGACACAACAAAAGCTGTCTGTCGTAAATTAGATCACGTTTAACCCTATTTTTTTTTTCAACTTGACTCTTCTGAATAAAAACGTGACATCGTTCCAAATAAAGTTTTTATTTCCTTTTTTTTTCCAACCCCGGATTGTTTGACCTATAACGATTTAACGAGCCCAGCAGAAATGCCGTAGGCTACTCTATAAAGTTTCATCGTGGACCCATAGAGTGCCTAGAGATCCCCCCAGAAACGGAAGTTATATATATATATATATATAAATGTATGTATACCATTTATTGATTGGCGAATAGGGAGGAACAGGGAAAGAGGGAGGAGACTGGGTGAGCCTAACACGCAACGCGCATGGGATATTTGTACGTAAAGCAGCTCACGCAATTGTCGACTATATCCACTGTCTACATACACTCAGCTGATGACGTCAGGAAAATTTCCGTCTGAAAGACTATATCCGAATCGCTTTTGTGTCCGGTTGTCTGGCACAAAGCTACGCTCGTTTTCCTTATTGCACAAACCTTTGAAAAAGAAAAAAATCAGTTGGATTTTCACTTGTGCCAACGTCGACACAGACACGCGAATCGCCAAACTCACTCGCAATCTTTCAGTTATTTTTTTATATATATTTTGGTTTGATTTTTTTTGTTCGTTGGATTAGATTGAAGTTTATTGTTGCTATCGAGGGGTAGTTTACAGTATGTAACTGATGATGGGTCTATGCTTGATAATTCAGAAGAAAACGAATAAAATAAACACAATTGACGTCGCTGTCTGCAATGTACTTGAAAAATTCAATTCACAATCTTAGCTTACAATGAATAAATGATACAAAAAAGAATGGGTTTAGTTTGTTTTTTTAGGAATGAAATGGCATTAAAATGGTAGGAATTATTTCTTTATTAGTAGCCTGTCAAAGTCACGATTTCGCCATTCACGAAGTGTTTTGGTTTTTGAGCGTGCGCGAGAACGATTTTCTGGCACTTAGGGCAGCCGCAAGAAGTTGGGACAGTTGCCGCCTAGAATGTCAGAAGTTTTAGTCAATTGCGCTCTGTGATCCAGGAGAACACACAAGATTTTTAACCGAAATAAGGAATTTGTTGTCGAGGCTACGATCCTCTCGACTCCGAAAGGTAATTGGTCTTCGATTTCATTATGTTATGTCTTTGTTTATTTCCATTTCTATCACGTTGGAGCCTCAACTCCAACGCTCCCCCATCACTGTTCTAAGTAATGTTATCTATAAACTGGCCATGGTCTGTTATTGACAAATCAATACCGGCATTTTAACTCTTCGCCTCAGATGCAACTGCCTTTCCCTAATGTCAGGGAAATCCTATTTGATCTCATGTTTGTGCCCACAACGAGCTTGCTCTCGAGTGATTGAAATAGTGGTCTCTACGGTCTACTTGCTAAGAGTGTCACGACTCACATAACCCTTACACACAGGTACATTAAAGATGTTTCAGCATCAAATTTGTGGAGACTAAAATGCCCCAAAAAACTCAGTGACTAGACAAAGATTACTCTAATCCACTACCAGCACGTTTTGTGTGCCCGAGTCAGATCTGCTGACTAGGGCTCTATTGAGAGGCACACCCCTAGTGACAGTGCATTCTGCTCTCCTTTTTTACGCCCGCGACTCGCTTGTAATTGCAATCTCATTTTAGCCACTAACAAATTGGCGACAAGGATCAAGATGGGGAATGTCTGTGGCCGATCCCTGTAGATCAAGACAGGCAGAATAGAAATGGTGTCAGCGAATACAGTCAGGGCCTAAGACATTTGTTGCAGATTACGATCGCGAGTGATTGGGATTTTGGGCGCAGGGCCGACGACCCAGCCTAGCTCTTTAAAGACACTCTGGCCGCCGTGTTACCCCACTTTTTTTTCGCTCCCTTCTTCGATTCTTATTTAGCAAAACGTGCTCCGAGCTAGTGCGTACTTTATAAAGCATTTTGTGGTCCTCTGTCGTCGTGTCGCTTTTCATGTGTGTTTGCTCCAAGGCTTCATCGAATTCTCCCCTCCGGAAGTAGTTATCGATCGGTTTTTCGTGCTCTTGCTAACGAATTTAATCCTGATGCCACCGCCGTTGATACTATCCCCATTCTCAATACTTTTTCTTTATATTTTATTCTTGTGACCATCTGGAGCCTGTAACTTTTCGCTTCAGAAGCCTCAGCCACCAAAGACGGTGGTAACGTTAAAATGGATGGATAAAAAACAACAACAAAACAAAGTTGTAAACTTTGGGGTCCTGAAATCTGATCCCTTTTTTCTCTCCTTTTATTATTATTATTTCAAAAAAAAAAAATGGCAGGGAAAAATATCGCGTGAAAGCTTTGGATTATCAACTTTTGAGTAGTTTTAGTTTGCCCTGTGCAGCTTTTTCATGCTACTCGACGTCAAAAGGGCAGGAAGTCTGTGGTTTTAAAATTTTCCCGCAGGTGAAAGAGACGCCTGTCTTTTTTTTAAAGTTCAGGAATGGTCCGTTCTCTATCGCATTTCTTTTTTCATACATTTAAAACGTCCGCATTTGGGAGGAAAAAAAAATAGACCCACGTAACGACGGGGCCTCCATCCCGATCCATTTTCAACTTTTAACCATATGGTGAGGCCCTGCTCATAACTCCATGGGGAGGGGGATTACGGGAGTCATGTATCCGGCCACTGATGGAGACAAACTCCATGTGATCTTGTTGTTTTTTGGGCTATATTTATCGTCATAAGGCCTCGTCGTAAATTTTCCTTGATGACGCTGGACTTTAGAGGGACAACAACCTCATGAAAAAAAAAAAAAAAAATGGGATTCATGTTTTTGAGCGGTTCTGTTACAGCGCAGTTCATTGATTGTGTAATTGTCAATAGCGGTCCACCATTGACCTCTCTCACTAAAGAAAAGAAAATTGAATTCCAAGTAATAGCAGAAAAAAAAGAATGAATTGAAGAATGAACGAGAGGCTTCTGTTCATTGGCGATACACAAAGATGTAGTCCACAGTCATAATAAAAAGATGTTGCCGAACACAACAACAAGGACATTCGGCTCGTTCCATTTTGTTTTTTATTATGACTGACGACCATCTCAGCCGGATTGAATTCCTTTGATGTTTTTTTTTCTTCAGTAAAGGATTTGCCCTTTATAAAAAGAAAAAAACAAAAAGATGTGTTGCTATTTTTTGTTTTATGGTTCAACGCGTCATGTTTCGCTATTTTTGTTTGCTAGTTTTGTATTAACCAAGGATGACACCAGCCGGAAGGCCAGTTTTTTCCCACCCTCCTTGTCTTTGATGGCCACTATCGACAACATAGACTCTCATCTCGCATCAAGTGCTAGGGATGCGCTGCCCTTACACAGATCATATAAATATACATTACGGTTTTGAAGCTTCCCCCCTTTTTTCCCTTAATGCTGAAAGCCATACACGAAACGGCCGATCCGCTAGTGTGTGCGCGATGATGCGAGCATCGAAAAAAATAATAATAATAACGGACCGGCGGAATAAAAAAAAAAAAATAAAATAGGAGGCGGGTTGGATGTCCGTGCCGGCTGTGGTAGACGTGGAAGAGCGACTAGGAAATGATGGTTGCCATAGAAACTTGCCAAGTCAAATGTGGCCGAACAGATGTGATCCGTCATCCGTTTCCGTCTTGCATTTCCCTTGGATTTGCACTCATTTTTGTTTTTTATTTAATTTAAAAAATTGTATGGTCCCCCTCCCCATCGGATGTGTTTGACCAATTCAGGACACGTAAGTCCATTCTTTCTTTATGCCCGTTTTTTTTTCTACTCCACTGGTGCACGCGTCTCGGCATGTTCGTCCGCTAATGACCAGATCGGTTCCACTGACGCACCTCCCCCGCCGAGTCAAAAGGTTTTATAAGGGCGAAAAATTCGAGAGCAGAGGCGCGCAGATTATATAGAAAGGTACGAGGAGAGAAGGAGTAGTACAAAAGATTTGGAACGAGGCCAGCAGACGGCAAAAGGTTTTCGTGGCGGCCAAGCGAACGGAACGGGGTTGCTGGACCGGTTACTGGAAACTACTGGGGGGATCGTTAGGGAGTGCCGTTAAGGATCGATAGAGGGCAGTCTTTGCTACACAACAAGTATCCTTTTTTTTTCCTTTTTTAGTTCTCTTTTTATTTTATTTTTTGTTGGAAATCGATCGGACTTTTGGTGCGGCTGGCCCGGCTTCTTGAGCGCTTGCGCCAATGTTTCCCCTCACCTCCCTTCCCTTTTCGCTCTCTTCCTCTTCACGATTCTTCCTCTCCCCCTCTTGTTCCTTCCTACGTTTTTATTTTTGCTTTCGGCCTTCGCAAGGGAAGACATTTATACGGGGATTGAGTCGAACTGAGACGGCCAAAGTGGTTGCAGCTGTCTGGCATTGACGTCGTCTTCGTCGTCGATGTTGATAGATGGTTGTTTGCTCCAACGTCTTGTTCGTTGCAAAGTGACAAGAAACAGATTCTCACTCTTCCGTTTCTTTGGAACGTGTCATTCTCCTTACTGTTAAGTGTGCAAGTGTTTAATTCTCTCCTCGAGGTGAGTGGGCAAACGCAATTTTATTTCTAAAACGATCGGTCTATTTTTGTTACGTCATTCAATTGGAATGCCAATCAAAATGTTTCTACTGCGAACTCGTGACGTAACAAACCTTGCCCTTTCTTCATTGTTATATTTTCACTTGCGCCCTCCCTATATCTGCCCCACCCCCTTTAATTATTGAGGCACAGGACAGGAAAATTCGGAACCCATTGTTGTTGTAAAAAGAGAATTCTTGACAGCCCCACAGAATAGAATTCGCTTTCCGACAAAACCGAGAGCAGAATTGAAAAAATTGCCGCAGTGGCCATATTTTTTTTTTCCTCACTTCCTTCCTGAATAATGACAGAGTTGAAAAAAAAAATCAAATCAAATAAATACTTGACCGCGTAGGAACGGTTGCTAGGGTGACCTACTGCACCTTTCCCCTCCATTTCTTATTTCCACCATTCCTAGCGTATTTTGTTGTTGTTGCTTAGTCACGGCAATCGCAATAGCGTGTCGGTGGATTTGGCACTTTTGTCGCACAATTGCCAGATCCGGCGGGCTTGGAAAGGATCTCTTATTTTGCAAAAAAAAAAAAAAAAAAAAAAAAGAAAAAAAGCCCCGTTCAGCTTTTGCTTTTTAAATAACGCATAAGTCTTGTAAGGATCGGGGTTTTCACTTTCGAAACACGATAGGCATCTGCGTGACAATAGGATCTCGTTAATGAATCCCCGTCCCTCTTTGAGCGCCATCTTCGAATTGTTTGCCACATCAAGAAAATAAAGAGATGGCTGGGTATTTTGATGTTGATATCCTTAAATCTATCCTTCCTTGACAAACACATCGTCGTGCTCATTGTTGTGTGTAGAGGACATGTCTTGCATCGGGTGCGTATGAACGTAATGCCTCTCTTAAGATGTGGAAGCGATTAGAAGCGATTTAACGATTTCTGAACGGTCTCTCCATCTGTGTGCGTGTGTGCCCTTTTGAAACTTGGGACTTTGGCAGTACCCTACATTATAGAGTAACCCTGCCGAAATGTCAGAAGTTATTAGCGCACTTTTCTCGTTCCGCATGAGAATTGTTATTTCTCCGAAGTTTTGTTCCCGTTTCTTTTTGCAAATCGATACTTAAAATTCTGAACTTTAAACAAATTTATTGCGACGGCAAAAATGGCGCTCATCTATTTTCTAAATGACAAATGTGTTTTTCTCGGAAACCTTACCTTTATACTCTTCTCTTTTCTTTTTGTAAAACAAACATCATAAGTCGAACGTCCAGCAACTCTGGATAAACTTTTTTGATCGCGTCAGTGTATGCGATTTGTTGATTACGTTTTATGCAACCGACAACTGTATAAAAAAAGACCAAGAACCGGCCGCAAACTGGGCGAATTGGCGTGCCATGTGCCACTTGGATCGACCATGGCCGCCGACCATCACATCCAGCAGCATCAAGCTCATCACTCGTCGCAACAGCCAACAGCGTCATCGACAGCGACAATAACGCGCGAAAACAGCCTGGAACGTCTCTTCCCTCGATGTCGCCTCAGATCGCCGCCCGTCGACACGGCCGTCCTCATCGATCTGAGCGATGACAGTGTCGTCCAGACGAGCGCCGCCCTTCCCTTGCATTCCTTCGGCCGACCGACGACCGTGACTCATCCGGACGGCGGTCAATCTGGCAGCGACGCATCGCCGGTCCGACGGGCGCCTTCGCTCAAACTGAACGTCGCAGCCGGCCAGCAACAGCGACGCTATTGTCCGTCGGTCAAGTACAGGACGGAGAGCGCGGAGTTGCGGCGATCGAAATTCCTGCGCCGGCCGCGCACTTTGGATCACAACACGTGGAGCCTTTACGGCGACGTCTACGCCGGAGGCTACGAGCCCAGCTCGGATTCGGAAGACAACGACAGCGATCATTTCGGCTTCCCGTCCAGCAAATCTGGCAACGTTGCACCGGCCCCTTCGTCGTCCGGCTCGTCGTCCAGCTTGAGGAAGTCGAATCCCGCGGCGGCTGTGCGGACCAGCGCCTCTGAATCGCACATCGTCGGCCATTGGAAGAAAGGAGGTCACAATGGCCACCACGCCGAGGCGGCCGGCCATCAGCGACATCCGCGGCGTCGCGGCGTCAAGGAAATTTACGACTTGACACCTACGCTCTCTGCTGGATCGGCTTCCGGTGGTGGTGCGAGTGGCTCGAGCGCTCAGCTCGACCCCACGCGAATGGAAATCGCCGGCGGCCGAGAGATTGTGTCGCTCTCGAGAAGCCGGACGCGAGGATCGCAACGGAAACAGCAAAGGGTTCAATCGATGGTCGATCCGGCGCCCATCGATAGCCCTCCTAACAACAACAACAACAATAACAACAATAACAGTACGCCGTCGAGTAGCAACCGGAGCATCAATCGCTACAGCGGCGAAGTTTACTACGAGGAGAGCATGGGTCGCTACGGCTTTCACGTCGGCGGAGGCAATACCCTTTGGGGTAGTCAGGGCCTGGAGCCCAGTTTCAGCATTTCCAGCAATTTGAATGAGAAACAATATCCTTCTTCCGGCAACGCTGCAGCAGCCGCCGGAATGACTGATGGCGCTGCGGCGAAATCGGACCAGCCATGCACCCAACACCACGGCCTCAAACGGCCGCTCTCGTGGGCTGGTGATGATCCGGCGACGGATCGTCAAATTGCGGAGCAACATCCGCAGCGGGAAGTTCAAGAGTTGGCCAGCGGGTCGAGTCAGGATCGCCAAGGGCCATCGTCTGAGACGAAGCCTTCGGTCACGCTCTCCAACGGCCCATCGAGCGGCATTGAAGATGCGGTCGGCCCTCAAATGCAGGCCGTTCACGGCTACTTGACTGATTTCTACCCGGAAGTGGTGGCGGCCGAGCTGAACGGCACCGATCCATCATCGTCGAGCCCGTTGAATCTGGACAACTACCTGTCGGAACAGTTGAACCAGTTTGCCCAGCAGAAATGCGTCAGGCGGGAGGCCAGCGAAGCGGAAGAGGCGGCGCAGCAGCAGCTGCTATCGCAGTCGCCACCCGCGCAACAACAGCTGACTGTCGCCACCGTCATTGGCGGATTGACTATCGCTCAGTATGAAGGATCACCTCGTCGCTATGGCGTGCGAGCTCATCCGGCCGTTGCGCCCGTCAATGCCAACGGACAGGATGAGTATTCGGATGACTGCGCCAAACCTGCAAACGGACCGATCGTCGGCTTGCCTCCGGCCCGACCTTTGGTTCCAGGCTTTCCCAGGCGGATCACAACCAGCCCTAATCCGGCCCATCCGCAGGCGACGTTTAGCCCGTCGGCTACCAGGCAGACGTTGGTGGATTTAGCCGCAGGGCCGGCGGCCACGTCAACGCCCGTTGCCGCTACACCGGAAGGTTTGACAGCCAATCATTTGTCGTGGCACCTGGAAGACGGCCGCTCATCCGGCGGGCAGGATCAGCACGGAGACGCGATTTCCCTCAACGCCGAAACGGACCTCGGCGAAACGGAGGTCGGATTGCAGATGGGCAAGAGTCGCAATTTCACTCTGTCGCCGGAAACGACCGACTACGACGATTCCGAGCTGGACGTTTACAACGGCGCCGAACTGTCCGCCACGGACATGCCGGCCATGAACGGAAAGCAAACGTCCGGATCGTGTCACATGGAGTCGTTCGACGGGGTGACTGCAGGGGCCGAACATGCGGGCCGCAGGCGCAACAGCAGTAAAAGCCAGAACGGCCTCAAAGGTCAATTTAGTAGCATGCCCATCTTGGAGGACGGCCTGTCGTCGGGTCGCAGCAGCGCCGATGAAGACATCAGCGTCGCTAGCAGTGCCAGCATGACGAGCGCTAGCGACACGGAAGAGGACGCCGTAACGGACCGCATCCCGCTCATGTCGGACCGCCGCATGAAACAGTTGCCTGGCCAGCAGCAACACGCGTTGCACGCGGCCAACAATGGGTGCCGCAATCTGGCGGGTGCCAGTGCGCACCAATCATCGATCACGGCGCTTTCCGGTGCACGTTCGACCAAGAACTCTTCATCGTCTTCGTCTTCATCGACGACGGTGGCTCCGTCTGCTGCTCATCCGCAACAGCATCAAGCGATGTGGTCCAAGAAGTTGTCGTCTGCTCTATCGGATTGCGACCATCACAATCATCAAGAGGCCGCCATACTCCAGGGTTCGTTTCGTAAGTCGTTCCTCTTCGCGCACTCACACGCACAACGAATTTCGGCCTAATTCGATTTTGAAAATTGATTGCAAGTTTTGCCTATCTGTATTTGGTTATTATTATTTTGTGCATTGAGCCGCTTGGCCTTTTTTTTTTTTTTTTTGTTTTCAATTATCCATTTGTGGACTCTGTTGCGTTACATCGTGTTTATTTTGTTTTTCTAATTTTTTTTTTTTGCTTCCTTTTTTTTTTTTTTTTTTTTTTTTTTT
Source organism: Daphnia carinata (assembly GCF_022539665.2). Taxonomy (NCBI): domain Eukaryota; kingdom Metazoa; phylum Arthropoda; class Branchiopoda; order Diplostraca; family Daphniidae; genus Daphnia; species Daphnia carinata. The sequence goes on along the minus strand of NC_081340.1, from coordinate 3,918,123 downwards.
TTGATTGACTTTGTTTTCTCCCATTTGGTTTGTTATACTGATTGGAGATGATTTATTTTCTTCGCTTTCCTTTTTTTTATATCTTTTGTTCATTTGTTTTGTTGATTCCACCGCAATCCCTCGGCGTAGCGCTTCATTATCCGCCCTTGGAAAAATAGCGGATATCATTTCGGAGCCTTCTGATTTACTTGCGATGCCTTTCTCATTCGGTTACGCTTCCTCTTCTTTTATTTTTTCCTTTCTATGTTGTTGGATTATCGTTGGCCGAACGAGAAGAGAACGGGGGGAGGCCTTGCGTGGCCGACCTCAATCTCGTTCGACTCCCCTCTTTAGTTGACTGGGTGCTGGCACCCGTCTTTGGCACATCGCTTGATATGATTTTCGTTGTCTTTGATTCTTGATTTAGCTTTCTCATTTACGTTTGATTCGCTTACGGATGGCAGTAATCGATACGGACGCATGTATATCTCTTGTTATCGTCCTCGTATATTTTTCGCCGTGATTTCGTTATTATCGCCATCCTCTTTCGCCCGCTATATCCATAAAAAAAGAAAAGGAATTCAATCGTTATTAATTATGACACGTAATAAAAAAAAAACGAAATTATTATTGACAGGAGCACGGGATGCCACGCCTCCTCCGCCGGCCCCGCTCGCCCATCGGCCACCGGGTTCGACTACTCAACAACACGCTGTGCAGACGGCCGCCTCTACATCGCCGACGCTGAACAACGTCAAGTCGTTCGCGGCCGCTGCGGCCGTTACCTCCGTTGGAGCGCAGAACCGCGCCAACAGTCACGCTAGCCCGCTCAGGCTCAGTCCCGGACCGGATACGCCTTCCATCACGTCCGGTGGCGCAGGTGGTAGCAGTAGTAGTAGCAGCAGCAGTTGCAGCAGTAGTGGTGGTGGTGGTAGCAGTTGTAGTAGCGGTGTCGGTTCATCTGCCGGCAAAATGCAGAACGTTGGCAACCAACAGCCGAAAATGGTTGGCCCTTCGGGCGATATGAGTTTGCACGAACTCGGCGACGCGCTCGATCACGGCCGGATGAGGAAAGCCAATTCGGTGCCGCCCCCGGCTGCTGTTGCGGCCATACAGTCACCCCTGTCTCGTTCGCCGCCCGTCTGGGTGCCCAGGTAGGGCAAACTATTTCATTAACGTAGGGAGTGGGGGTTGGGGGAGTACGGAGTGAAATTGGATTTAATCATTTTTTTTTTTTTTTTTTGAATAATTGCAGACAAAGCAGCGATTATTGGGCCAAAAATTCGCCATCATCGACGTCGCCCAGATCTAGATGCAAACTGGGCGGACCTGGAACTGGCATGCATCCGGACGGCGGCAAACTCAACGGTAAACATCAAATTGAATCATCTTATTTTGCAACAAACCTTGAATTTATTTATTTCATTTTTTTTTTTTTTTTTTAAATAAAATTTTACACGAAATATTGAAATTGACGGGCAAAGTAGAAGATGACGACGAACGGGAAACGGACCAGCTGTTACGTGATCCCGACGACCAGGGTTTCTTTGACGAACACGTAAGTTCATTCTTTGCTTTTTCTTTAAACATCACGAGGCTCTTTTCATCTACTCCTCCGCGTTCTTCATCTCCCCCGCCCCCATCCTTGTGACAACAATATTCCATTGTACATATACAGTATGATCCATCCATTTCGGCAGCTGCTTTCGCGTCCGCAAGGCTCGTCAGCAAAGTAAGGGAGAAAAAAAAAAAGAGAAATGAATCGTTCATAAGAAACAGATTTTGCTTTTCGGCCGATGATCCATTATGACGTCAATGCGTTTGTGGAATCGACTTTTTTTTTTTTTTTTTTTTTTTTTTTACTATCGAACCGGATGTCTTCTCGTCGTAGCTTTTTCTTTCTCCTCTTTAAACGTGAATTATTATTATTATTTTTTTTTTTTTACTGTCCACACCAAAGGCCCCATTTTGAAAATGAAGAGAAATGAGAGGGAGCGCCAGCACACGTCTATTGCTTTCTCTCCTGCTGCACAAAATGATGTGCGTGTATATAATCCCATCCGCCCCTTCCGCGCATCCATCGTTTCCCTCTCCCCCTTTTTCAAGGCAAGTCAGTTGCGCTCACTTTTTCTTTTTTGTTTTCGGGAGGATTACGCTATACGCAAGATCAAATAAGGAATCAACCTGGAGCTTTTCACGATGTGCTCTTATTTTATTTTTAGGGGGGAGGGTTCTTTATTTTATTTTATTTTTTTTTAAAGAAAGGGACGTGTTTCCTTGTTGACGCTACAGCTTGTGTCTATAACATGGGCTCTCCTTTTTCGTTCCCGACGAACTTTTCCTTCCTTTTTCCATCCGCGAGTTCTCTATGCGTTTCACATCGATTCGGTCAGCGAGCGTTGCCCTATCTGAGGTACGAAATGAGATATGCACAATTGTGAGAGGTTGCGGTTCGTGAAAACGCGGGACGTTATCGATGAGGGATATATTTTTTTTTTTTTTTATTTCTTTCTTTCAATATCTTGCTCAAACTGGTACCCTCCCCTTGTTTGTGTGGGGTGTTCGCAATCTATAAAAAAAAAAAATCGATGAAAGACAACTTTCTTCACTATGGACTGGTGGTTAGTTTCATATTGAAATTGCTGCAAGGTTTTGATTCATTGTTTTGCCGACCGAAAAGCTGAAACGCTTTTTCTTTTGACGAAGCTAATCATTTCTTTTTGTTTTTTCTTTTTTTTTTTGCAATCTCTCTTTTATTTTATTGGGATTTGTCGATAGTTTTTGGGGCGTTTATCACGTTCAGTGTTGGCCGCGTATAAGTCACGTTGCTATAACGGTCGGGACTTTGCGGGGAAACAAAAGTGGCATTCTTTTTTTTTTTTTTTTTTTTATTATTTAATATGATTTCCTTTATGCCTTTCCCCTATCCGACAAATGCGCAACGAAATTTAGGACTTTGCGTTTTGCTCCCTCGCTATCCTCTACGATTTATTGCGCGCCGGATTTACAGACTGATCCGCCAGGTTTCTGGATCATAAAAATCCGTGGGGTTTCGAACGCAGCGGACCCAAGTCCCCCATATTTCCGTTGTTGTTATTTTCATTTTTTTTTTTTTTTTATAAGGGAGCTAATCATCGTGACACACAGTGTATTGATTTTTGCTTTTTTCTTTGAAAAATTGTCTTTATATCGTTTTGCTCTATGACGTTAGAAAATGGGGCGGCGAGCTAAATTGTGAATGCGAACGGAACAAATTAAAAAAAAAACAAAAAAAACAAACACAAAATCAAGAGAGACGCTGTTGGATGTGGATGAGACTTTGTCTCCTCAAGAGACACTGCTCGATGGCCAGCGGGACGGAAGAGTCGAACTCGGTCGTGAAGTAGTTGATGGCCATCGGCTCGCCGAGCCGGTGGATTTTGGCGAATTTTCTGGCGCTGAAACGGGCCCGGGCGGCCCAGTCGCAGGACTCGGCGTGTGGAAGGGCCGCCGTGTTGATGATGGATCCATTCGGCTGCTTGTGAGCCAGAAAGATGAAGCGATGCTGTCCGCCCTTGTGCGACGGCAATGGGCCAAGGTATTCTGCCAGCACATCTCCTACGCACGTCACCCAACGCAAAGAAAAGAAACGGCAAGTGTTTACGCTTTGTCCTACCGGGATTACCACACACCCATTATCAGGCTAGGAAACAAGAGCGAAGGAAGAAACGAATGACGAGCATAAGAGAAAGAATGAAAGGGGGGGGGGGAGGTGTATCGATTTTTATATATTTTTTGTTCCGTGTCAGCTGGATGGCGGAACTCGAACGAAAGAATTGGGGGAGATTGGAAATCAATGAGAATGAAAGACTCTGCTACGGGACGTATAGATCTTTTTGCTGGGCGTGTACGAGTAACATAAAGAAGAAACGTCGTGTTACGTTCGAGTATGTTGAATGAAGATGTTAGAAAAAAAAAATAGGAAGGGGGGAAAGAAAGTCTTTTTTTTTGTGTGTGTGTGTTTATACGGACCTCGTTCGATATCTTCGTCAGGGATGTTGACCACTAGCCAGTGTAGGAACTCGGAGTAGATGCTGTTGTTTTGACTAGGCACGTCCGGATCGATGGCCATCAGCGTGAAGAGTCCTCCGCTACCGTTTGTCGGGAAACTTGTTGTGTTTTCGGCAAACATAAAGAGGATAAAAGTTTACTTTAAGTGGCACTCACGTAATCGGCTGCGCAACGACATTTCATTTCCACATTCTTTCAGTATTTTATTTTCTTTTTTTCAAAAACAAACGGTGTTGATTTTGTTTAAAAATTTGTTGAAACTCTCACATTCCATTTGCCGCCTACGTGAATTCCCGAAAATCTGAACGTTAAAGATAATTGCATTTCGTTTAATGCGCTCGCTTGTATCTACCGTTTTCTTTGAACACTTGAAAAAAAACTAAACGCATGAACGCTCCCCTCCCCCCCCCTCACGGACGATGTTGCCGGCCGTGAACGAGCAGCAACCCCTCCGTACAGAGTCCCCTAATGGATAGTAGGGGGGGTAGGCCTTGAGTGATTGGCTCCCCATTTCCAAATTGCATTTGCCTTATTTTATTTTATTTTTTTTTTTATATCATCCGTGTTTTTCTGAATAGGCCATTCAAAACTTGTGGCTCTTGCACGCATTTATTCCTATCTCCCCCTCCCCCCCCCAGCCGGCCATCCAAAACTCCCCCTGAATTTGGGGGCTGTACACGTGTCGTGCCGAGTAACCATCAAAGTGATTCCAAAACAGAACTGTTGTAGCTCGAGTAGCCTCTTTTGACTCTCTTGACGTTTGACTGTTGCACGCGGAACGGACTCGCACACACGCAAAAAGGCGCGTACAATAACAAACGGTAACTAACGAAGCGCGTACACCTTACTCCCGAACATGGACGGGCAAGGTTAGCGGGAATGGCAAGAGGGGATCGAATAAGATAAACTGCCGTTTGTGTGTGTTTAGCAAAAGAGGTCTTACTCACTTGATTTGATGCGGCTGCATTTGGGTCTGACGTGGAACGAGTTGATTGCCCATATGAACGCAGGCGTGTTCGGCGTAGTCAACGTTCACGATGTAGGGCGGGACGGTATCGACGATCTGTCCGAGAACGCCGTGACGTCGCAGATCGTCCGTCATCATCTGACGCCACTCTTCATCTGATATCTCCTCCGCTTGAACCTGTTTTTTTATTTTATTTTTTTTTTTTTAACGATTTCAAAGAAAATAATTCATTTATTTTCAATCTATTCAAATTTTGTTTTTGGGAAAAAGGTTTTAACCCCGTCATTCGAATCTCCTCCCTTTTTTCTTTCCTTCTTTTCTCCGCACGTCACTTTCACCGGATCTGTGACACACTTCAACTTTCACTATGACTGGTGAAAGTGAATATTTCTCTGCACATAAAAACAGACCGGGGGACCCTCTCTTTCTCTCTCTCTCTCTCTCTCTCCCCAAATAAGGCAGCCCGAAAGGGTCAAACACGGAGATTGTCTTTACTGCGTTTTCTCCTTTTTTTTTTTTTTTTTTTTTGTTTTTTTTATTGACCGCAGGTTACGTTAGGTTTACCTAGAATGATCGCTTTATTATAGACCGCCGTTTGTTGCCCTCGCGTGGAAAGTTTTTTCGCATGTCTACCCGCGATCGAGATGTGCACGTACACACGCAGTCCCCGTCTTTTTTTTTTTGCCCGTAAGGGGAGGGGGGGGGCGGGGGTTTAAAGTATCTACGCAATCAATTGGCTGGGCGATCCAGAATTTATCCGTCTTTTATTCGAACATTTCTTCGGGGGGAAAAATGGCGTCGGGAAGAAGCGAACGAGGATGAACGACTCTATTGTTTTTAAGTGCGGATACTGTCGCATGGGGAGGGGGGGGGGAGTTGGAGCTTACAGCTCCGCACTTGTCCAACAAAAGCTTCGGTGGATCGCTAACGGACATTGATGAATTTATTTCTATCCGCTATCTCCAGCGGTAAGGGGTAGAAAAAAGACTCTGAACATACGTCACTGACAATAGTCTTGTCTTTTTTTATTATTCCCTCCCCTTTCTTTTTTTTTTTGCCTTTTAAATCAAGGCAAAGTGAGGATTGGCATTTCACGGGGCTTAACGTCAGTCCATTTCCCGGCTTTCGTGAATAAAATTTTGCAAAGAAAATCAAAGCCCTGCGAAACAATGTGATCCGCTTGTTTGTTTGTTTTTTTTCAAAAAAACTAGGACTGCCATAGGGTTTTTTTTTTTCAAATATGCAAAAGAACTTTGGAAAATAGAAAGTCAATCGACGAAAAGCTAGACATGTCTCGGGATTGTGAAAAACAAAAAGAGAATTGCTTACGCTGAAAGGCAAATTGAATTGCTCGGGTTCCCACGGGGAAGAAGCGTGCTGGACGCGGCCAACCTGGTCGGCCGGTAGCGCCGGCTCTGACGTCGGCAAAGAATGCGCACTCTGCTCCGTTGAATGAGGCGGTCGATGAGATGAAGTCGAGAGAGCGATGAACGCCAGCGAACTGTGATTCAATCTCTGCGGAAGCGGCGACGTCGACGACGAGCCAATCAAGTTGAGCGCCACCAAGGCGACAATCACCATCGTCACGTTGTCCATCTTTCTCGACACGATCATCTTTAGCTTTCTTCTTTCTTTCTTTTTTTTTTTAAACGAAGCGAAGAAAAGTGTCGTCGAAAGAACAAAGCGATAACGTCCCCCTTACGCTCACATAAGAGATCACACAACACACTGATTACATCAAGTCGCTAAGCATAAAAAAAAAAAAGGGGGCCGCGATGTCTTTAGGTACGACTGATGAAATTGGGTAAGCGTTTTCCAGCTCTTCTTTTTTAGAAGAGCGTCACTTCGCGTCGTTTGATGATTATTTTTTTTTTAAGTGCGACCGAAATTGCTGCGAAAAAAACAAACAAAAACAAACAGACGGGCGCTGTGTTTTAGCCCTTTGAAAGTCACGCCCGAACGATTTGTAGACTCTGAATAGGTTTGCTGCAATGAAGCTCGAGAGCGCACGACAGACTGTGACTGCCAGTCTCAGTGTTCCACGAGACTCTACGGCTCGTCGTTAGTGTTTTTTTTTTTTCTTATCCCGTCTCTTTTTTTTTTTTTTTTTTGGCCCACCGATGCGAGTGAAAGTGGGACCCGTGACGATATTTCTCTAGGTCCTCCTTTTCTATGTTCTTTTTTCGTCTTCTTCGATAGTTTGTTTTTGTTTTTGTATTTTCCCTATTTTTTTTTTTTTTTTTTGTTGGACCTTGTCGTTGATTTCCGGGTCACCTTTTTTGGATTGTGTATTTTTTGAAATTTTTTTTTTTGTCTCAGGTAAAGTTGACGTTAGAGGGGGCGACAGGTGATGCAACAGCTGATTTTGATTTAAAAGGAAACCGGTCCAGTAGTGGCTTGTTTTTCTACTAGTCCTTTATTTTCGTTATTGTATTTCGGATGAGGGGAAGCAGGGTTTTTTTTTTTTCTTTTTCGTTCCCATACAACGCCCCCCGTTGAGAATGAAACAAAAAGATAGATGTGTATAGCGGTGACGTGTTATCGTCATCATCCACCTTTTCTCTTTTTTTTTTTTTTTTTTTACTCCGTCCCTTTTCCAGTCTCATTTCGTATGATTTCTACGTAGACAGGGAGGAAGAGAGAGAGAGCTTTCATTCGTTAGTAAAGTTTTCTCTCATTCTGACACACAAAGAAAACAAACAAAAAAAAAAATAGCTGCAAATGTATTAGCGGTGCTATTGTACCCCAATGGCGCGCTCGTTTTTTTTTTTTTTTGAAATTTAAAATTCCACACGTGACCGCAATTTGATTTCTTGTTCAACGATCACAACAGCATGCCTCTCTCTAGTATACATTGACGCTTGGTTGACTATCTGGAATCACCTAGTGCGTGTGTTATCGATGCGCCCGATTTTTTTTTTTTTTTTTTTGCCCGTTCCCGTTCAATCAGTACCGTCCGTGTTCCAAGGGTTAGATACTCGACCTGAAATTCAGTACAATGGTTTTTTTTTTTTAAATAGAATTTTTTTTTTTTTTTTTATCTTTGAATCATTGAGCGGCACGTACGAACATCGCGAACGAAAATGCGCAGTGTGATATTTGTGGAAAGTATTTCACGTAAGGAGCGTGTCCCGATTTTGTCTTTTTTTTTTTTTTTTTTCGTGAAGAAAAGGACTTGATTTTCTTTTCTTCGTTTTCTATTCCATCTTTCGCATCCCTATTCGGGACTGTGTGTCTTTGCGACTTGATTCCAATACATAATAATGGTGTTGTTTAGCCTTTATTCGGCTGAACGATCCGTTGTCATGACGATGCGCGTCAACGACGTCATTATATACAAAAAAAAAACGAGAACCGCCTGCTTTCCAATCTGCTGCAATTCAAGGTTTTTTTTTTTTTTTTCATGGTTGCGGTTTTGTTGGTATTAAACTCCTATTTATTTTTTTATCTCACTTGTGGACACGCCCTTCGAAAAAAAAAAAAAAATATAACTGCAAATCAACTGGAACCATCTGGCTGCCACGCACCTGCGTCCTATTTGCCTTTTATTTTCCCCTCACAACGTCTGCGCATCCTCTTTTATTTTTTTTCAAAATGTTTTCAAGTGCGGGCAGAGCTTGTGTGTGTGTAGAATACTGGAAATGTATCAACCCCTCGACGACACGCACACTTTACTGCTCAATGTAATGCGCTAGTATTGCGAACGGAGTTCGCGGCTGGGGAAACAGCCTTGTGTTGTTTGTTAATATTGCAGATGTTGCACGACGAGCGCACGCCAAAGCCTCGATCATGATTCTAACTGTAAGTGTGCGACCTCTTTTTTTTTCACTCTTTTTATTTTCACGGATCCATTTGCTGTATCCATTTCTTGGCAACACAACCGGGGGTCTAGATCGTTCGTGTTAGTAGGCCTATTTTTTGTTGTTTTTGTTTTAGTATTTTCTGTTATCGCCCTCTTTTTTTATTTAGATTCTCATTTGAGCTATTTTTTTCTTTTCTTTTTGTTGCGAATTGATGGCCGGCTGTCGACAGCGACTTTCCCCCGTGACGATGTCGAGGCGTGTCGTGCGGATCCTTTTTCTTTTTTCCTGTTTTTGTGTGCGGGCTCTCCTTTACGAACTGTCAACAGGCTTAACGAGAGTGTGATCTGAAAAATATGATAGCGAAAACGAGAAAGACAAAGAATCAACGACCAAAAACAAGGATATTTTTTTTTTTTTTTTTCAAAAGAAGAGCTCATTAAAAACATGGAAGGATATCTTCCTCCCTTCTTCGTTGCGTTATCTCGCATCTCGAGCTGGAGCATTTTGCAGTTAATGCGCGTTCGATCCCATTCTCCACCGTGTTTGTTCGTCGTAACAACAGACGAAAGCCCTTTTTTGGGGGGGGGGGGGGGTTTAAGATGGCGGAAATTGTTTTTTATCATCCGTGCTGTGATGGAATTGTCTATTGGATATGCAACGATGTTTATCTCTACATATCCATCTTGACGTGTTGCGTCTCTCTTCTTCTGTCTTCCTTTTGTTCGGCTACGTGAAAAAAAAAAAATAAAAAACGAAATTAAAGGCGCGCCCACCCGTTGCTTCTGATGTCGGTCGAGCCCATCCGGCGACGCGGATCGGGCCGACGTTGCCGACGTCTTCGTCGCCGCCCACCCCATCGTCGTTGCGATCGGCTTCGACGGCGTCGTCTTCGACACGGTCGTCGCCGCAGCAACAGCAGCAGGTGCCGCCGAATCATCCGCCGACGATGTCGGTGGCTGCCGCCGCTACGGCAGCGCTGGCCAACGGGACGGCGTTGAGTCCATCGTCTTCCAGCGGAGGCCCACCGCCGCCTTCTCGCCAATCCGAACCCAAGGATCTCAAGTATCGAGAAACGACGCCGTCAGCCAAGAAGAAGGTCAACATCATTCCAGTCCTGCATGCACGCGTGCAATCAGCCGCTTCCATCCCTCGATCCAGCTGCATCATTTTCGATTTTATTCCATTTTTTTTTTTTTTTTTTTTTTTTTTATCCTTTCCTCTTTCGTTTTTTTAATGGCCCGTCTGAGACGGCTGGAGAGCATGCGGATTAGCCCAGCAGTCACTATTGCACGCTCGTTATCTTGAGTTTGTTGCGTATTTTGTGTTGATTCAATCTGACAATCAGATGGGCGAGAGCATAAAAGCAGCTCGAGTTGAGGCTTGGCTTGGTCGTACAACACGCGTCGTCTCGGTGGAGCATTTCCAGCCGGGCAGAAACAATCAGCGTCATGATGACGGGCGCCGCTCTGAATCTTCTAGCGAAATGAAAGAAATGGTTTTTATTTATTTTGTTTAAACGAAAAAAATTTTTTTTTTTTTTTTTAAATCGCATGCGACGTTTCCCAGTCCGTTTTTTTTTTTTTTTTTTTTAGATTTCATTTTATTTCACATTATTTATTCACGTTATTATTTCTTACGGCGGAACAACCGCGAAAACCGCCATACATATTTTTTTTTTGTCTTGCTATTTATGCATGGCGTGCCCCATTTGTTATAATGTGCATAACACTGGTACGTTATGCAGTAGCCCTTGACGTCGAATGATATTCGTTTTTTTTTTTCAAATTTATAATCCATTTAATTTATTACATATTTTGTGTGTGTGAGTGTGTTGTTGGGTGTGTATCCCTTTGCAAATCTCTTAACATAAATTTGTTGTTTCTTTCTTGACAGGATGACAACTCGAGCCAGAGCAAGAAGAAGGGAAGGAGCAAAGAAGGTAACGTAACTTATTTCTCTCATCATAGAACGTAGACAGTGTCGAAGAAACTAAGATGCAAATAGAGACATACATTATAGGAGTAGAAAGAGGAATTACAAGTTGGGTTTTTATTTTATTTTTTTTTTTTTAATTTATTTTTTTTTTTGTGACAACATTTTTCGCTTCCTTTGCACCATTTTTCCACTTGGCAAGCGTGCAAACGAAACAAAACACCAGACACAATCCAAAAAGAAAAAGCTAAAACAAATTTATTTGTATAGATACATAGGAAGTTCTCTTTCTTTGTTTGGTTCTTCTTTTCTCTCCTCTCGTATTGGGCATCGTGGTCGATATCATTTGACTGCATCGTCGACTTGATTTTCGTTTCATTTCTCTAGCACACCAGTCGTCACATTATTATTCGAGGTTTTTTTTTTTTGCGTTAAAGCTCGTTTTTATTTAGCCATTTGAAATGCAGCCGAAAATTATTTTCGCATTGTGCTTGCCTCGCTAATTCATACGGGGGTATGATCGCCATCGAGATCAAACTGGTTTGTTTTCTAATTCGGGGAAGAAAATATGGGGAAGAAACGAGGCCATTGAACCAGTTTTTGCAGTTATGTTTTTACAATTTTCTATTGTGCCCGCTTTCATTCTTAATTCCTCTTCTATTTCGTTCTCTTCGTTTTCTTCACATTTCTTTTTTCTTAAGTCATTACGTTGATTGAATGCCACAGTACCGAACATCGCACTGTAGTAGAACGAAGGCCATACGCCAGCGAAAGCTATTTTCAAACATGATTACCATTATCATTATTTACACTTGTTTTATTTTATGTTTTTTTTTTTTTTTATGTTTAACTGTATGGCTTGTATACGATTTTAATTAGAGCGTTAAGTATGCGAATCTCGTCCCGGATTTTCCCACGTTTCGCTAGCCGTTTTCTCATTGGCTAAGAGCGGCCAGGGAACCTAGTAGTATTGATTCGTTCGGTAATTAGACAAATCTAATTTTACACAGTCACACCCGCTTTATATATTTTTTTTTAAAGCAGAAACCTCAGTAAAAAAAAAAAAAAAAAAGAACGTGAGGTATTTACTCGCCACAAAGTTATCGGCTTTTTAATTCCACGCCCAACGACTAATGAAGCTGACTTAATTTCCTTTTAGAAAAAAAAAAAGCGAAATTATGTGGCACTTTTTTTTTCATTAATGGCGTGTCTTTCGCGAGATAAATTCGATCGTGTATATGCACACGTTCACGTCATTTTCGCTTCGCTAGACCTTTTGCAATAGAAGATGCACATTGCAATTGAACACAAGGAAGCGCTAGACTTTTGAAATCGTTTGAAACGTTTGATTTTTGAAATGTATTTTCTATCTTTTTTTTTTTTTTTTTACATTTGAAAAATCGAAATCAAAAATTCAAACAAACCCAACAAAAAAAAAAAAACATTTCACGCTGACGATGGGGGTACATCCTGTTCTTCTCCTTCTTCCCATGCGTTTGTCGGTGAGCATAAACACATCCATCAATTTTTTTTTTTTTGCCCGTTTTGCCCGTAGACTTTTTTACAAGTCGTCACTTTTAGATCTTGTAGTTTGTTTCTTTCTATCTCCCTTCTTTTTTTTTTTTTTTTTTATTCATTACCAATTTTAAATGGTGAATTAAAAATGCTACTATTCGTGTGCTAAATGCGGAAGTTTAAGAAGGAAACAAACTGCCTGCCGTGTCCGTCCAATTTGTACAAATTCAATACGAACGCGCTCCTTTTCCGCAGGAACGGTGTATGCTGCTTGCATTTCATCTGCATATCTTTTTTTTAAAGCCTGCTAATTGATAATCGTGTCAAGCATGAAACTTTGAAAACCCCATAAAAATCCCCCATTTTATTTTAGTATGAGAGCTCGATATGTTTAGCGCGTGATTAAAACCCGAAATGAGTCGAATTTAAACTCATCATTTTCATTTTTCTAAACTTAAGCATTTATTCTGCATGGCATTTAAAATTGTTTTTTTTTTCTTCCTACCTTGATAGTTTTATTATTTCATTTGATTTGTTATGTTTCTTTGTTTTTGGTTGACGTGATCTTTGTGTTTCGGCTTCAGGATGGCGAATTCGATTGCGAACAATGGGGACTGTTCCATTTAAACTCTGATTGGAATCATGTTTAAACTAATTATTATTCCTTTTTTTTTTTTTTTTTTTTTTTTTTTTTTTTTTTCCTCCTATCTTTTCAATCTCGTTATCGGATGGGTCTTCGTCGCTGTTGCTTTCCTCCGTCCGGATAGTCATGGTTCACGAACCTGCAGTCCTCATCGAAGGAGTCCTGTTCCGTGCCAACTACTTGGGCTCGACGCAGATCGTCTGCGAGGGGCAACCGACCAAATATACTCGCATGATGCAAGCGGAAGAAGCCGTTTCGCGTATCAAGGTAATATCCACAATTTTCTTTATCCTCTCTTTTCTTCATTCTGAAATTAACAAAACATTTTTCATAGAATTAGAGAGTAGATTTAACGCACACTAACGCTCGCGTACACACAAACATAAAACACATCAGCAGTTAAAGATACGCAGATACACACACACACATACACACATAAACGCAGGCCGAGATGTTAATAATTCGATTAATTATTTTTTTTTTTTTTTTTACAAAAAACCAACCGCGCTCATTTCCCTGGAACAGTTCCCTTTTCGTAACACTCTCCGCTGGGCATTGGCTATTCAGGTCCCTGTTTTATATATTGCGTAGGATAGAATAAGGAAGCGAAAATGAACGATTTTGTCCGTTTTCTTTGCGTCTGACTTCTTGTGACTGGAACTGTGTGTTCTTCGTAGTAGTTCAATACCTAGATGCGGATGGAGCAACACAATCTTTTGAATGCTTTTAATCGAACGTAGAGAAAAACATGTTCTTTGGTGGTCTGCTCTCCTTTGTTCGATTCATTTTTTTTTTTCCCCTAAAGAATTACATTTTCTTATTATTAATTGTTGATGGACGTGGATCGCTAGTGCAGGATTGCCATTCTCTTAGTTTCTTTTCGGGAGGGCTGGGCTATGTTTACATGATGGAATATGTCGATCATGCGTCCGACAGGATCAAGATATTGGACAAGAAGGTGGCGAAACAGCCAGCGATTCGTCACCGGCGTCCATTTCTCTGGACGAAGAAGAACTCGAGACGGACGCTGTCGCTGCTGACGAATCGATGGCGCTCTATCTCGACGATACGCAACCGGAATCGAGCGCCGACGTATCCATCAGCAGTACGAGGATACACGTCAATCCTGGCAGCGAGACGGCCGTTACGTCTCGCTCGTCTTGCGATTTGAACGCCAACGTTTCCTCGTCTTCTGCCCAGGGATCGGCCGTCATGACGCCTCCATTGCACAGCCCTCGGGCGGAAGAGCGTTTTTACGAAGAAGATCACGACGAGGAGCAGCTGGACGAGGAGGAGGACGATGCACCTTGCATTTCGTCTAAAGTGATACACGGATGTAGCTTCCGATTACTCTACCACGGATCCTCCGAAATTGACGAACTCCAACCGGATAGTTCAGTCGCGCCCGGCTGCTGGAAGTACCGCACTAAGAAAAGCATGGTCGAAGAAGCCGTGCTCAAACTGAAGGTCGGTCACCGTTCCACATTGCAAAAGAGAATGACGGGGGAGGAAGGAAAAAGGAAGAAAAGAAAAGAGAATTTACTCTTGATGATCAAAGTTGAAGTAAACCTGAAGAGCATTCGGTTAAACGACCGTAGGAAAAGCAAAAACAAAACAAAACAAAAAATGGGAAGAGAGGAGACAGTGTTCTTCCCATGTTTAACTAGCACGTTCACGCCATATTTGATGATGTTGCTGTTGTCGCTTCTTCCTCTCTTTCTTTCGCTATTTGCATGGCTCTCACTTGGCCAACGCTTTTTCTTAAAACCTACGATATTGTCCCGTGATATTGTGTGTTTTGCACTCGGCTAAAAGCTCGTCGTGAAAAAAGAAATGTGACTTGCTCATCATTTTCCCTCTTTTTTTTCTTTTTTTTTCCCCTAGCTTTCTTTTTTTTATGTCGATAGTGTTGGGGCGTTGCCCAATTCGAAAGAAAAAAAAAAAAACGGGCGCGGTCCAAAACTTGCTGGGCTGCAACTGCCTTTCAGTGACAATAGGGAGGCGAGGATGTCGAGTGGGGCGGGCAAAAGAATCGTCGAGTGTCCTGTATAGGGCGTCAAGGCTCATTACCAGCCCATTTTTTTTTTTGTTTGTTTTTTTTCGACGCGCTGACCCGATTCTTCGGGCCCATATCTCTTGCAGATGAATCCTCGTGAACAGCATAGCACACCCTTCTAAATATTCTCGTCCCGCCTTTCGATGGTAATCAAGACACACATACTTGTACTATATTATGTATGTGATACACACACACACACACACACACAGACAGACTCTATTCGCTATATATGGATGTGTGCGGATATTATACTTTCGTTGTATAATTCATGGAGATCCTTCGTCGCCCCCTTTAGTAACTCGGGATTCTTGACGATCTGCCCCTCTGGCATCGACAAAAAGGGATCAGATGAAAAGCAAGTTCTTAAGCCTCTTGCCGGGATTTAAATGCCCCCTTTTTTTTTCTTTCTGTTCCGTCCGCCTTCTCGTGAAGAGAGGATTTATGGCGATATTTAAGGTGTTTCTTTTTTATCATCTCTTTGATTCACTCTTTTATATTCGACGTGAACACGCCAAAGTGAATTGGAATATTATTTGCCCATAAGCCAGTTCCAGTCGGAGAGTTTGTTTACCATTGTCTGTGAGGGGTTGGCTTTTTCTCGTGTGTTGCGATATACCTCACTGTGTACTCTTTTCTTTCACTTGTTTTGGCTTGGGAAGATCACGCTGAATTGCCCTGTGTTTGCGAATGTCGTTAACAATTGTGTTTTTTGTTTTTTGTGTGTGTGTGTTGTGCGGGCACCCGCCTTTCCTGTTTGCCTTTCTCTTCACCGTACACTTGAATCGGTTCCGCCTTCCAGCTCGTTGCCGCTCCCGCGATAGATTTCCACACACACAAAGTCCCATCTGCAACAGGGTAGAACGATAGCACACACACATACACGCGTTGACGCGGCGACAATAAGAAAACTGAACTCTTTTTTTTTTTTATTGATTGATAACAATTCACATTTGGTTTCCACCACGCCATCAGAAAGCGCTGAGCCACGGAAATAGTAACATCACACGCTACACAACATTTTTTTTTAGAACGTTTCAAATATAAGCGAAAAGAATGAACGTTAATTTTTTGCCGATGTATATTTTTTTTTTTTTTTTTTTTTTTTTTTTTTTAATTCTCCTATCATTTTTTCTATTTATTTATTTTATTATTCTTTCTCTCCCTTTCTTGCTTGCCCTGTCGTGCGGTAATGGTCTTGTTTGCTAGGCCCTGGTGAGTCCATTATCTCCTCTCTTATCTCTTGATGTCGTTCTTGTTGTCTCGTTCGTGTTGTTATTATCGTCTCTAACTGTTGTCCTGCAAAAAAAAAAAAGAAAATGGCGTTCTCCCCCCCCCCCAAAAAAAAAAAAAAGTAATATGAAAAAAGGCAAAGCCTCGTCTCTATCCACAAATCTACGTCGACGCCATTTTCATGTGGAACAGTTTGAAATCATTCTTCGTCTTTGCTGACAGAGACATAGCACTGCTTTGCTCCTCTCCACGGTCTCACTCGACATGTGTGCTCTATTGATTCAGTCGAGACGTGAATGCACATGAAGCTTTTCTTTTTTTTTTTTTCTTCATTACTCAAAAGAAAACCTAATTTTGTTAGTATATATATATATATATATATATATATGTATGTATTTGGAAAAGGGGGGAGGTGGGCTTTCAATGGATCCGGGCTATCTCTTGAGCGTTGACAAAAGAAAACAAGAGGATGGAAAGAGCAAAGCAGTAAGATGTGAGACGTTCTAGGAGAAAAGAAACATATCCTTTGGTTATCGATGAACGACGTTTTGTGGATATAGACGAGAGATTTCTTTTTTTTTTTTTTTTTTTTTTTTTTTTTTTTTTTGTGGATTAGTTTATCGACAGCCGATATTAATTTCCGATGCGCTCTGCTCGTCGAGAAAGAGAGAGAAAGAGAACCGGAAGAAGAATGCCATCGTACCGATATTGAATGAAATCTTTTTTTTTCTCTTTTTCATAACTTTCTGTTTGGCTGCTGGGGCAAATGATGGAAATGAAGGCACCGGAAGGAGAAACGCAACCGACGACCGAAGTGGACCTCTTCATTTCGACGGAGAAAATCATGGTCCTCAATACGGAATTGAAAGTCAGTTTTTGCATAATATGAAAAAAGAAAACAAATTTTTTGTTTGTTTTTTTTTTCAATGAAGATTTTTCTCATTGTGCATTCCTTTGACGTGTGTGCATTTCCTATCCCTACGTGCCTTTGCTAACAAACGAGGGGGGGACGACTTGGATATTCTAAATTGATGTCGTATTTTTTTTTTTTTTTTTTGGATCTATCTCCTCCACTGCTATCCAGGAAATTATGATGGATCACGCCTTGCGGACCATTTCCTACATTGCTGATATTGGGGACCTGGTGGTGTTGATGGCCAGAAGGCGAATGATCACTCAGGACGGTGAAGATTCTAGCAACAAGATTGCAAAAACGCCGAAAATGGTCTGCCATGTCTTCGAGAGTGAGGAGGTAAACTCGTTTCGTATTCAATTAAACTTGGCAAACGTCATTCATTTCTTTGTCTATTATTATTTTTTTTTTAATCATCTATAGGCCCAGTTTATTGCCCAGTCTATCGGCCAGGCCTTTCAAGTTGCCTATATGGAATTCCTCAAAGCCAATGGCATCGAAGATCAGAGTTTCGTACGTGAAATGGATTACCAGGAAGTCTTGAACTCTCAGGAGATATTCGGAGACGAACTGCAAATGTTTGCCAAGAAAGAACTGCAGAAGGAGGTATTCGCGTGGAACATGCGCTTGTTGACCGACCACACTGCATCAGTGGTTTTTACGAGGCTTCGGGGTCCAATTGTCTTATTATTATTTTTTTAGGTTATCGTACCGAAAGCTCGTAACGAGATCCTGGGAGTTGTGATCGTCGAGTCGGGATGGGGGTCGATGCTCCCGACTGTTGTCATAGCCAATCTGGCGCCGGCTGGAGCGGCTGCCCGATGCGGCCAGCTCAATATCGGCGACCAGATCATTGCCATTAACGGCATCAGCCTTGTGGGGCTGCCTCTCTCCACCTGCCAGACTTATATCAAAGTATTTTGGCTCTTATCTTGTAATTTTGAAACATCATACGAAATAGTATTGATCACCTTTCGCTTTTATTCTCCAGAACGCCAAGTCCGCAACGGTGGTGAAATTGACGGTGGTTCCTTGTCCCCCCGTGGTCGAAGTAAAAATCAAACGACCAGACACCAAGTACCAATTAGGTTTCAGCGTCCAGAATGGAGTGGTTAGTTTGGCGAAGATCATGTGGCATTTTCAGAGTTTTTTTTAACGAGCTTCTAAACTCATATTTATAAACGCCAGATTTGCAGCCTTCTCCGAGGAGGGATCGCCGAGCGTGGTGGAGTACGCGTCGGCCACCGGATCATTGAAATTAACGGGCAAAGTGTCGTTGCCGTACCTCACGAACGCATTGTTGGTCTTTTGGCCACTTCCGTTGGAGAGGTAAAACAATCGAGCGTGTTTGCTTTTGCTCCAAACAATGTGTTCGTGAGTGGAGTCAATCAAATTCCTAATGTCGCTCGGTTTTTTTTTTGGTGTTTAGATCAACATGAAGACGATGCCCACCTCCATGTTTCGCCTTTTGATTGGCCAGGAAACTCCTGTCTACATCTGATAGTCACAGAAACTTTGTTTGTAATGCTTATGTTTTGTTTTGACTCGCCAGGAGCTATTCGCGGTCGTTCGCATCTCCTGAGTCTTCGTCAACATCTTTTGATACTTTGGCAATCGTGGAAACGAAACAGAAATGGAAAACAAAAAAAAGCAAAAACTTCATTTGTGTATCTGAGTACCAGTGTTCTGCGGAATGACCGTGGTAAACACTTTGTTCAAAAGTATTACGGTATACCCAGAAACAGTTTGTTGACGTTGATCTAAACAAAGAAAGACAACGGTCATTTGGTTTCAATACCGACAAGCAGAGAAAAAAATTGTTTAATCCACGTCTAATTATTATTATTTTTTTTTTGAAACACCCCCAACTTAACTTTAGGTTTCGATCTAGTCTCCAGTGGTTTCCCGATTGCTGTATGCTCGTTTTTTTTTTTTTTTACATTCTTTTCTTATTTGTTATAATTAAATTTCCTCTCCAAGTCATTTGAAACGGGAAGGAAGAGTGAAGAAGCAAAGCTGGTATTCTTTTTTATTTTTCACAAACCATATCTCATATCAACCGCGCTTTGCTATCGAGATGTCAGCTTTCTGTATTATGTGTGTTTGTTGGCTTCCTAGTGTACAGTGTCGCCGACAAATACAAACGTAATGGCCATTGAACGCACGTCGCCCGTCTCATCAACTCAAGTGTTTCGATTAGAAAAATCGAAATGTTAGGCACAAGATGATGGAGCTTTTACTTCACCGGAGGTAACTATTGGTGTACGTGTGAACCATCCCTTGCATCCCTTGCACTCGGCATATCTTTCACGAAAATGGACGTACCCGTCACGCGGTAATTTATTCATTGAAGTGTCATTCACGTTTTCACAATTTTCAGAAACACTACATTTTTAAGGTTATTCCCCTTTGTATACGGCGGAGCTTTTGCACGCGGAACTTCTAGACCCCACCTCTCCCGACATCAAATTCACGATGTCTCCGAAAAAAAAGGCAGGGCTTTTCTTTTGAAATGGCAATAGAAATTGGATGACGCGTGATAGAGGAGAGCTGACAGCAATTACTCTACAAAATGAGTGCAAGGTGATCAACAGTTTTTAAGTATTTGATCGCGATGTCGAACGTTTAACGAGCACCACCTTGAACGCGTTCCTTTTAACTGAAAATTCAGTACAAAGGATGCGATAATGACGTTACCGTTACATCCATTTGCCAATTACCATACGCTCCATCAGGACAGATCAAACGCAATTTTTTTTATTGGGATTTATTACCACGAAAAAAAATGGGGGGAGTAACCGTTTGACAGTCGAAATTTGTGCAGCCCCGATAATCAGCTTGATTGCTATCATTACAGCCGGGTTATTTGATAAGCTAAAGACTGTCATTTCTAACCGAAAGTACTGTAACTGAGTTTGCGGCAAATGTACATCACACCGTTAGAAATGCGGGTCGTTATTTATTCCGAACCCGCACATTCGCCAAAATTTTTACATTCGTACTTGGAAATTTGTTGTTTTCCCAACGAATCCGTGACGCACGATAAATTTCGTCCGTTGACGCACCTGTGCCAACGAAGATACAATAAGAATCGATAGCAACCGGCTGGCCGAAACGCGCAAGTCGCACGAAACTTGAATGTTGTTTCGATTGCGCATGCGCACTGCACGTCACACGACCATACCAATCCATTACCATACGACCTAGTATATAGTATCCTGATAATTTTACATAGTATCGTGTAACTGTCATCAAGTTCTCCCCCTCTTTTTTTCGTCAATAACATGTGCAATTTGTAGACTTGACAGGGGGGGGGGGAGGGTTTGGCTGATGTAAAATCATGCAACATTGGCCGGTTAAACATTGGACGGGAGCAATGCGATGGTTATCGTTGAACATACTCGACATTGCACAGCGGTATACGTCTAGCATTTGGTAAATGTAATTAGCAACAAGATTTGGGAATGCCCTTGTGCGTCACGCTGCTTAATTGATCAATGAACAACGTTCCAGCGTACGCAGTCAGCTGTGGAAATGGGAAAGAAGGATGCGGAGTTATTTCGTTGACGATATGGGCAACAAAAAAAAAAAAAAAAAAAAGAAAGAACCCACATCCGTGTGGATATTTTTTTTTTTTCAGTGATTTGTTCGGCGCAACTCCATCGAGATACTATGTGCCATGAGTCAGTTGAAAGCGGCCAATGAGGTGAGGTAGAATGCTCCAGAAAAGCTTTCAGCCACAGACGTCGCCCTAGAGTTGGGATTTGTCTGGGTGTTCCTGACACGTTGGCCTTACGGAACCATTGACAGTGAGCTGCGAGAGAGCATGGACGTTGTGTTGCCACAGGGCGTACGGAGTGCGAGTTTGTGCAAGGTGCTCGGGCGTTAACACCTCTTCCTTTGGACGTCGCATCGGTAAGCTATTGTTGTCCCTGTCGTTTTATCCTTCGCCGTCGTTACTCCGCGATAGAGTCGTGAATATTCTATCACCGGCCAATTTGATCACATCAAAGAGGCTCCGTTTAAAGCTCAAAGGACTCGTCGGTTTTCATGCCCCGTCCAAAAAGTATTGATTCGATTCCTGTCGCCCAGCGCCTCATATCTTTGTGTAGTTAATGGCTTTTATCGGCCCTATTATTATCGTTGAATTACGGTCGTTTCTTTTTTGTGTGTGGAGTAATAGAATGTTCTCTATTCGCATTGTAGGTGGAGTGCACTATTACAAAGTGTAATCAAGTTCTTCGTGACGTCCCACATTTCTTCGTGTAAACAACAACGGATAGTGTGCAGCTCTATCGACGGCAGGGCAATATCAATCCAACAACGCAATGGACAGTGCCGTGTGGCAACATAGGTAAACAAAATATTTCATTCTCCTCTTCAATTTATTATTATGCTGGTTGTTGCGCATGAGTCACATCAAACGATTGTTGGCGTTATCTCCCAGAAGAGCTCTTACTGCATTCCCCCTACATCCTCTTCTAGTGATTCTTCAATTCATTCATGTTGTACACTCTTTAAGCCCAGCCCTGAAGGGAACGACCTGTCCGTTTAATACCGAATTTTTTGCATTCTTTGAGCATTGCCCATTGAAGAGCTCTTCCAATCGATTTTTGTTTACTCCTAGTCAGACGGTTTTAGCGGAATCGCAAGCAGAGACATTTCAATAGATAAAGATGGAGGCAGCGAGTCGTGGAATGCGCTTAAATCTACCTTCAAAAGAAAAGGACGGCGAAGCATAAATATGGTGTGATATTGAAAACAAACAAAAAAAAAAAACCAAAAAAAAACTTAGTCAACTTTCAACTCCGGCCTTTCTGTTACTACAAGGGAGGGTGTCCTTCTGTTGCCGACATTTGCGTATGGTAGAAAATGGATGGTTTGTTATTAAGGTCTATCATCGCTGCAATCAAGCGCCTCATGCGAAACTGTTTTTAGGGAAATGTTTTCTCCTCCAGAGGAAATGAAAAAGAGATTGTAATGCCCGGGAATCGTTTACGTAAACAGTAGGAGATTGCAAGATTATTATGCTATTAGTTTTTTTTTTTTTTTTTTTTTCACTCGACATTCGATCAGATTGCAGAAACCCGGAGCAAGTTGTAATCGAATTTCAGTCGAACTACTCGGTTCTTACGAACTTGTCAAGTAGTTTCTAGTAAATTGCGAGATAATAGGCCTTTTTTTTCCCTCGCGTTTCGATGCACTTAAAGCTGTAAAACTTTTGCCTTTTCTTCCAGTCTTTTAAAGCAAAAAAAAAAAAACAGAATGAAATTATCGCGAAATATGAGAGTGCGTAGTGCATGCCAACGTTCATTACACGGATACGATACACGTCGATTGTGACCGGCTTCAAATCAAGATGCGGCTACTTCAAATTGGAAAACATTTTTTTAATGCAATTTCGGAGGAGGAGGAGAAAAGAAAAACCTGCACAAACTTTGTCTTTTTATTTTTTGCCAGATTGCACCCAAAAGAAAACACTTTATTACTTTGTGCTACGCGTGATTGCGAGGGCAGGAGCTCGATAGTATTGATCCGTAATCATTCCGGTAGACTAAAGCCCGCCTGTATACAGTAACTAGCTCACGCACACGGAAAATGAAAGCAAAGATTTATACTGGTCCTAATGATGTGATTATTATTCCATCTTGGTCACACAGGGATCGTCTTCCTTCGGTCGCCATTCCCTACGGAGATGCCAGCCTGTGGTCAGTTCTTAAGCAAGTCATTGGCAAAGAACTCTCCAAGATCACGATGCCCATTCAATTTAATGAGCCTCTTTCATGTAACTATTGCGACGTTACGTTACAAAAAATGAACGCAACACTAACTGATTTGTTTTCTTTACAAATATATAGTTTTACAGCGACTAACCGAATGCATGGAGTATTCTTATTTATTGCACAAAGCATCGGAGGCTGCCGATCCTGTTGAACGTATGCAAGTAAGTTATGCGACGTGTTTTTCTTTCGCTGTGCAACGCAAATAATCGACTAGCAAATCGTCCCCTTCCATCTCTTTATGTAGAGAATATCATTTGAATATTTTATCGATTTTTTGTTAGTACGTGGCATCGTTTGCTGTTAGCGGTCTGGCATCCAATTGGCTCCGTTTGGGCAAACCTTTCAATCCATTGCTCGCCGAAACGTACCAAGAAGAACGACAAGACTTTAGGTTAGTTTTCTTTTTATTAGCTGCGCTTCACCATTTTGAATTGAAATTTATCTAATTCTAAATCATTTTTGTATTGATATAAATATAACAGAATTATCTGCGAGCAGGTCAGCCACCATCCGCCTGTTTCCGCTTTTCATGCCGATTCACCAGCGTTTCGTTTTTACGGTGCGATCGATCCGAAAATCAAATTCTGGGGCAAAAGCGTAGAAATTCAACCCAAAGGCGTTTTCACGATCGAGTTACCCAAGTAAGTCACGTGCTGAAAGAATCGACAACTGCCGTACAACTTCACTCACGGACTGAATTCAATTGCAGATGGAACGAAACCTACACATGGTCAAATGTTAACTGCTGCGTCCACAATATCATCGTAGGGAAACTGTGGATTGAACAATACGGGACAATGGAGATTGTCAATCACGCTAACGGTAAACGTCTTACCGTATTGAGCTGGTTACCAGTGGGTTGCCACTAATTGCAATCATTTTATTTTTGCTTTTAACAATTTTTTTTTACATTCGCAGGTTATCGATGCGAATTGAACTTTAAACCGGCAGGCTGGTACTGCAAAGACTTACATCGTGTGGAAGGTTTCGTGCTCGATTCAAGGTATTCAGATAACTGAATTAACTTTACTGTATTGATACTAATTATTCTTCATTTTCCAGCAAAGCAAGGAAATCATTCTTGTATGGCAAATGGACAGATAATATGAAATCAACTGACGTTAAATGTAATCACAATTCATGCAGGGTTTTCCACTCTCAGTTAGTAGATATTTGTAACAAATTTCTTTTTTCAATTTTAGCTTACGATGAGTATAGCACTTCCACATCGAACCGAGCCATCAGGTATATAGAATGGTGTAATAACATTTAAAATATTTTAAATTCTCTTTATGGTAAACAGTAGAAGAGAAAGTGCCAAGGAAAGTGTGACGCACACACCTCGCAAGATGCTGGCCAAACTGAATAGTTTAACTATCGGTTCATTTAAGCACAGTACAGATGAAGTAAGTTCATTGTTTCTCCACATTTAGTCCATCATCTCCATTCTCGTATCGATTTCAAATCAACAGGCAAACGGATCGGATGAAGGACATTGTCCACTTGAGCCTCCGGATGGCGAAATTCCGAAATCCAGTTCG
The DNA here is from genome assembly GCF_022539665.2 of Daphnia carinata. Lineage (NCBI taxonomy): Eukaryota > Metazoa > Arthropoda > Branchiopoda > Diplostraca > Daphniidae > Daphnia > Daphnia carinata. The sequence continues at coordinate 3,893,708 of NC_081340.1, read as the reverse complement.
ACCATTTCACTAGAAATTCCCAATTCAACCACTTTGTGGGAAGCTGATCCACGACCATCATACTCCTCCGAGGTAAAACAAACCCCGTTTTCTAAACGCCGCTAATTATTCACGAATTGGATATATCCCCTCACATTTTACAGTACTATCATTTTACGTTGTTCGCCATGGCTTTGAATGAGTTGCCCCCGCCGGAAACAGGTATCAAAATATGTCCAACAGACAGTCGGTTTCGGCCGGATATCAGACTGATGGAGGAGGGACAGATCGAAAGAGCAGCTCAAGAGAAAACGCGCTTGGAGGAAAAACAACGAGAATCCCGTAAAGCTCGCCGGAGTCGTAAAGAGAAAGAGGAAAGAGCCAGGTAAGCAGTTATTTCTTATTTATTAATATCAAAAAGAAACGAAAGAAAATGAGAGAACGGCATTTTCGTAGATGGTTTAAACTCGGCGTTCATCCGCTAACCAAACAAGAGAGCTGGTTCTATCGTGGTGGGTTCTGGGAAACGAAAGAATATCAAGCACTCAATATTTTCTGAGAAAAAAAATATCTCAAAAGCAAATCATTATATATATGCTAGCTGTACACTGTTTGTTTATGTTGATGCTGTTTAGAGATGACATAAAAAGTAGATCTATTTAAGAGGCTGTGGTCATAGACCCGTGCGCAGTATGTATCCGCCTACCCTACCTACCCTCTCCTTTGCTCGTCAAGATCTATTCATAGTCTCAGCTTATGGGCGACGTAAGCTGGTGATTTGTAATGGAATCAGGGACACGTGCTGTAACCGCTAATGTTCAACCTCTGTATTGTGCTCCACAAACCCTAATAAGTAATCGTCGCACACAACTACCTGCCACAGTCCTATCCTAGTGCTGTAAAATCACAGATATAAAAATATACGTTTCGCCAATGGAAGAAGAACGCCAGATGACCAGGTATTTAAGGGGGCAAACAGTTGATGTGCTTTAATAGCTATTGATTCGTAAAACTACAATACTATTAAATGCTTGGAGCCCACACGAGAACAGGTAACCACTTCTAATAATTCTCAAGCATTTTCATAACTATTTGTTTGTTTTCGCCGCATCAAGGCTGAATCGGAAGAATGTATCATACGTGATGCAAGTGTATACGCCAAGTTATCGAGCGGTGTAATTTAGTCAACAAGTCCGACGCGCATCACGTTATGTTGGTGTTACGTAGTCGATCTATTCTTCTTGGCACTGGCAACTCTTCGAGTGGATTCTCCTGCCAGTCGGTGACACCATGTGCTTTTAAACGGACGCATTGACAGTGTTGAGCCATGCCAACTGCTAGTGGTAAATCAACTTGTTCGGCAATAGTTTCACCTTTCTTTTCGTCCAATTCGAGGGGAGGTTCGAACACTCTCGTTCCCATCGAAAATTCTAAAGATGCTTGGATTGCTATCAAATCCATTGCTTGACCGTTTTCAAACTACGGTGAATCAAATCCCTTTGCAACACTGTGTCCCCCGTTCGCTACAAAAATCGGGTCAAAGAAAAGATAAACGTCTCTCTTCGTCTTCTTCACTTTGGAAGAGATTTGCTCGAACTACTACCGGCCATGGCTTTGCTAGGATGGTGGACACCGAAGAACACAAGTACATGAGAATATTCTGGGTGACGGTAATCGTTTTACTCTTGTCCGGCCTGCTGACTTCGATTGTAATCATAAGTTACGACGAGCTGGTCGTTCGCGAGATCCGTAGAGAGTTCATCGTTCAGAACAACAAAACTATGTTACTGCTGGACATTCACATTTGTGACACATCGCTCTTTAACCGTACGAAACTTGAAGGTAAGTTTTACGCGTGTTATTCTTTCGTTCTGGTAGTAAATGCATCTTTTTATTACATTCTAGAAATGGGTTTCAACAGCATGATGGCTTCGTATTTAACTTTGGCACTCTCGCATCTGCTAGCGTCGCGTGCCATTGCAGAGGACACGGAGAAGCGTAAACGTCTTGATATGGAATTCCGCCGCTTGATAGAAGGCAAAACGATTTCGGATGTTTTCGAACGGGCCACTCTACGGTACGTTTAAAAATAATTACAACATATTAAATTATAATACTTCTGTTCAACAGATGTGAAAACATCATATTGGGATGTACGCATGATCGTGTTCTCTATTCCGGCAAGAAATGTTGTTCCAAATTCTTTGGCAATCGTCGCTACGTCACTGATTTAGCCGCTCTATGCGTCTCGACTCATTTCCAGCCGGCTCTCGAAGAGATTTTCGATAGTCAAATCTATGGTTTCACCGCTTACCTGAAGACCAATATCGTTGATAGATTCGGTATCTAGCCATGGCATTCTTGAATACGTTATCTTTCAAAGACACAATTGATGAAGATCTTATTGTTCTAACAGAATTCGATTCAACTATGATCTCCAGCAATGTGGCATCAAGGCGTGGAATAATGTATTCTGTATCGGACTCCATCACAGCTGTTAATCCCACAATCTCTACAGCTGGACGCTACCTTAAGGTTAGATCAAATATAAGCTCGTGTCACCTGGTTAATTTAACGAACGGTTAATCATTCCACCTAGCCTGGAACGTGGACTGCTGTTTCGATATCGCTAACACGGGTAAGCTGTCCAGCCGGAATTAAAACATTCAGTTTCGATTCAACCATTGTCTTCGCCAGCGCAACTGTGTTTTTGCCGCGACGCGTTTAGCACTTGAAGCCAGACTCAATTGCTCTCGTTTCCGATTTTATAGAACGGGTTAAGTATTTAGCTCATTTTTTACGATAAATAACATTCAGGAAATAAAATCATTGTTGATACAGGCTCCTTGACTACGTGCTATCCGGATGTGATGATCGGTGTCCACTCGCCCGAGCTCGCTCACGAGATCAAGACGAGAATTCAAGGTATATTTCAACGATATTATTGGATACGCATTATTAACGAGCCTATTCTTTGAACAGATTGCCCCGAGGACTGTATTTCCGATAATTATCATGTCTCCTCGTCGTCAACGCAGTTGGATTTAGGCGATCATGATGATATGCATACGGACGAGAAGCACGACGACCGTGTCGTTCACTCAGCTATTCATTTCTATTACTCGTCGTTTAGTTTCATGATTATTAAAAATCACCCCGGAAGCCTTGTCAAATGGCTAAGTAAATTCTGATATCTTTTCCCGTTCTAATTCGTTAATCTGATGAAGACCGAATAATTTTACTTCTCTGCAGGTGATGTTGGAGGAAACATGAGCCTGTTCTTGGGGGCCAGCTTCGTAACGCTTTTGGAAATCGTAGTTTTATTTTTCCGCTGCAGCCAAAGATGTTTGAAACACAAGATATTCAAGAGGAACCTGCCATTTTTATCCGAGCAAAGCTGATAAGCATAGAAAAAAGAAAATCGAATATGCTTCGAAGAACACGTATACTGTCCGGGAAAGAACTGCGAACACAACATCATTGTGGAAGTTAAACATGAGTGCAGCGGTGCGTGGTAATATCTGTTTTTATAAAATTGTCTTCAAGTATTAAATGCCATTTGACTTGAAGGCTATTACTATGTTTATATAGAGTGCCCATCAATTTGTATCACTAGGCCAAATAGGCTAAAGATAGAAATTGATTAGGCTACATTAAAAGCAAAATAAATGATGGTATCATTGGGAAGTACAAGGCTGAAGTGAAAATAGAAAAAAATAACACTCGTTATTTATGGCTAACGAGACCAAAAGCTATTCGTATCGAATGAAAAAGACTGCGCAAAACACTTTGTGCAACCTTGGAACACCTTTTTAATTCCCTTTTTTCCACTTCAGTATGCGAATTGACTTATTTGGCTAAAAGCCACTCGACTTTTGAAACTCATTGAATGTTTACGCTCGCCCTTTCAACCAATGGCTCTTCAACACGAAACGGGATAGTGACGTGGCTTATGATGTCTCTTTCCATTTCGTGCGTAAAAGATCGGTCTAACTTAAGGCTGTACAGTCGGCTGCACAATTTTAGGAGAGAAAAAGAATGTCCTTGGTGGTGCAATTGCCTTTAATTTACTGAACGCTATAGCCCGGAGACAACAAACGCCCTTCAATAACCCGAGGTGTTGGCAACTAGAAAATTTCCGGCATTTGTTTCTTGGAAATTTCAGGAGGGTTTGGGTACGGTATACAAGTTTTTGCACCCAGCCTTCCCCATCGTCGTCGTTTCTTACTTTTTCTCTATGGACTAGACGACCTTTTTAGCACAAACTTTGTCAGTTCCAAATTGTTCAATGAACGATTCACACAAGGCGAGTGAATTGGTCCAACATTTTACGGTGAATCAATAACTTTGCATCGGTTTTTAGCGACATCGTTATGGGGAAAGCAGCACGTTTATTGACTTCGCAGTAATAAGGTGATGTTACGAGCTAATCATCAAAAGTGACATGTTTTTAATGACTGAAATCGCACCGTCACGAACGATGAATGTGAATTTTCTGGGAAAGAAAAAGAAAACGAAAGATCAAAAGTGAAGGTTTTCTTAAGGCAAAGCGTGCCGATCTATTACGTGCGAGGAAAAATAGACAGAAGGAGTCGTTGATGTGCAAACAGGCGTGAAATGGATACCGGATTGAAAAGCCGTCGTTAGCAGGCGTCAGATGTTTCACGAATCCCGTAACACGGCGGATGCCTTCTTCTGTATTTGGTAATGTAAAAAAAATTTTCCTAGAAATTAATCGATATTTAGTTTAAGTTAGATTACCAATCTTACATTGATGAAACGATTTTGGAAACGACAATGAGAGTTTAGAAATAGTTTAAAATCTCTTCCGGTACATCCACCGACACTTCGTTAGGCAAAATTTTTTTTTTTTTTTAATGCTTACGTGCCTCGATGATTAAGGATTGAGCAAGGCCCTGCAGGATCTTTACTGTAAATGTTATCTTCTCGAAGTTCAGCAGTGATTCCTTTATCGATTTGTTTTCGCCGGACGATGAAAGGAACAACGTGATAGGCTAGCTGGATAAGTTGCGCCGGCGCTGATATTCTCACCAACAGCTGCTGGAATGTGGCCGTGAAAAACACCAGCCTCCGACGATGACGTTGTTCCCTCAACGATAGCAGCCATGTTGAACATCTCATTGTAGTTTGAGCGTTCAAGATGAACTGTCTTGTAGAAACGAAGAGCCAATCACGCACGATAGAGACAACACGCGGTCATCTTGGAAGTCCCAAAAACGTCAGCATAGCTGTTACGCAACATCATCGAACCCAGAATTCAAATGGAGGCACGAAACAAGCAAGTGCTAGCAGCCGGAACGAATCTTCCCGCGGGACGAAGACAGTCGTGAATTTGGAATCAGCGGAAATGTCTCCGTTGAAGAACTATTTGAATACCTTGTACAGCATTGATGATAGCGATGCCAGCGCTAAACTTGTGCGCGTTATTGAACCTGTAAGTCGAAATTTTTCGTGATACTTGTTTCAATCAATCGTTACGTTTGATTCTATATTTGTAAAATGGAGAAAGAAGAAGACTATTTTGAGAGCCTGGCAAAAGGAGCCTCGCAGAGGAAGAGCGAAATCGAATGCTGGCATATTCACCGTCAGTGCTTTGCCTGGTCTTTCGGAATCGGATCGCTGATTGTTTTACTTGGCGTGACATGTCTCGCATTGGGTTTTCTACTTCCACGACATTCAGCGCTTGTTAATCACGCGGAACACGATCTTAAAAAGGAGACCTTGCCTCATTTAAACGAAGGCGAAGAGAAGATCCTCGACCGCAAGGCTGTCGAGCACAACAACGTGCTGGACACGATGAAAGTAAGTGGCGGGATGGCCGTTTGTTTTGGTTCCTTGTTGCTCCTGATGGCTTTTATTTTACCTCCTGGAAATCATCCGTTGAAATGGATCGACGAGGAGGATCAGCCGAATATCCATCAGCTCAACGAGGCCCTCAGAAATTGTGGATTCTAATTGTTGTCTTCTAACCCTATCCATTTCTATATTTTGGATGTTTCTAGTCAACATTTTTTGTACTCTTTCTTGTACCTGACGTCGGCGACAAGTTAACGTCTCGAGAAAACTTATCGAGAAACATGGTAGGCCGCTGAAATAGAGTTTCGTACTTCTTTTTCCTCTCCCTGCTTCTGCTGTCTGGCATCAGAAGCAGCAGTCTTATTGTATTTATATTTGTGGGCTTCAAGTTTAAAAATCCTGTCCTACATTACACTCCAGAATTTTAAATAGACATTTTTGTATTGTCAAACTCGTACCCGAAACGAATAATGATTACATGTTACATTTATTCTTACTGTGTAATATAGCCTACACGTTATTTGTAGCTTGTTTCAATCGATTCTTTTGTCAATGAACGAGACACCTAAAATTGTGCGGAATCTGTCCACCGGAACTATAATGACATTATTCATAGCATTGGACATGATTGTAATGCCATTACATCAACCGTGACCGCTACTGGACCCGCTTTTGACTTTGCCGTTGGCAACAGTGATTTTTCGTTCAGCGCAGCTTATTAAGAATATTTTACGTGTCACTGCATCTCATGGGAAAAATATCTCTGTACAGAGTTACCTACCAATCTTATCGCACTGACAGGCAGTTCCAGTAGAAAGGGTGCATATGACAGAAGTTGACTGATTGCAATCTCCTTGGCGATGAAGTTCCAAGCGGCATAAAACCTAAACTTTTTTTCTATTTCTTCCGGCCATTCCATTCAATTTCTCCTAGGGACAAAAGAATAGTTTTCTGTCGTTTCATTTTCTCAGATAGGACCACAGTTATTTGCATTTTTTGTTTCATTCCGTTTCCCTACATTTAGAATTTGGTGCAAAGAGGGTATTTAAGTTATTTATTCTAACATTCGTACGTGATGCGTTTGATGCGTTAACCTAGTCATTGATTTTCAAATATTCACGAAGTCACGAGAAAGTGTCATAGAGAAAACAATACATTTGAGATAGTAACCATCCGTTTTCGTAAAAAAACAAAAAGGCATTATTGCTCAATTTACAAAACAAGCATATATTCTGAATCAGCAGAAAAGATAAAATAAAGTTCATTAGATAATTTCTTGTGAAATACATTTTTTGAAAGAAAAAACGCGTAATGCTCCGGGACTCCCGCAGTTTCTTACCAACGCAGTTTTCGTGCAAAAAATCAAGTATAAAGCACTTGCATGTGCCTCCCTCTGTTGGAGCCGTGGTGATCATCTCGTGATTCAGGTGTGGGTCCGCCGTTCACATCTCACGAGACCATCACGGTTCCCATGAGTAGAGTTTCCCTCTGGCGCGTCCTATGCTACGCTTTAGTGACGTTCCACTACCTCTGACTACGCTATTACGGAACCCTGCAACCGGCATTCGGCCTGTCGTAATGGCTAGCACTCACGTAGTGGGACATTGCACGTCACATGCATATCGGAAATACAAACTCATGAAGAGTTGGGTTAGCGAAAACTAACCTAACTTTTTCGTTTTTATTTTAAGATAGGACAAAGGAAAACCCATTTTTGAAATTCGAAGTTCCATTTCACAATAAAGGAATATACGTTGAAGATAAAAATTTAGAGTTCTATCAAACAAAATTACTAATCGTCCTTTTATGACACAGGTTTGTCTGGGAGGGGCTAGTATTCGATAATCAATGGCTACGTTTACGCATCACACGCATCACGAAGGAATTTTGAAATGGATAACTTAAATACCCTCTTGCGTCAAATTCTAAATGCAGTGGAACGGAATGAAAAAAAAAATGCAAATAACCCTGTTCCTGTCTGAGAAAATGAAACGACAGACAACTATTATTTTGCCCCCAGGAAAAAAAAAGAAAAAAACGGCCGTGGTTTTCGAATTTTCTGTACCATTACCCTAAACTTCATTAAACACAAGTAAGCGTGGAGGATGGGCGATCATTTAGGAAGGGTAGTGCGTAGGAAGTCCCATTCAACTACAGGATAGCAACAGTGAAATACCGTAAACTAGTCAGCTTTAATAGCCTGTTTCATCAGAGAGTTCTTATTATTGTGCAATATTACTTAAAAGGATCATTCCGCATTCATCGTCTTATTGTCAGCAGACTTTACAGTGTAGTGCAGGTTCTAAATCACGTAAGTTATAGACGACAATTCAATCCAATCTTTCGCATTTAATTTTACTAATGTCAGTAATATCTGTATTTACACTTGATGATAATTTTGGAGAATTTGTGTACAGTACGCCATAGTTTCTAATATTCTCCATCTTTTGTTGGGTGTTCGCAAACAAGACTCAGAATGTTCCTGCACGGGCTGTATCACAACACTTCCACGATCGATTTGAGTCGGGGTACGTGACCCCAATATAACGCTTACGTCAGCACGAATTGGAAAACAAAGACGGGACGAGCGGGCAGCACGGTTTCCGGAATAGGTATCGTAAGTATAAAAACTTATAAGCTTTTAAAATGGCATCTTCGGAACAGCTTGTACTTTCGACAAAAGCCGAAGAAAACACTAATAAATCATACACTTAGTACGACGTCCTGGCCGTTGGGTGTTACATAAAAACAACACCATTTTATGGTTTTATCGCTAGCAGTCAACTTAGATGAAAAAAGCCGCGTGACAAAACGACATCGTAGTATGTTCCTTTAAAGAAATGAACGCTGTAGCCTCTGATAAATAATTCTAGAATTTTTCTTATTTCGCTAAAAGCTTTTTAACTTGTTTGAACGATAGTTTTGTTACCCTAACGATAAATTTCCAAGTTTCGCACAGTCGCCAAACACGAAATAGGTTAACATGGATGATCCTCTTTTCTGGGACGTTTCCTGCCCGGTGCGAGTTCATGTTTTAGTCGTTTCCGAGTTAGCCTTCCATTTGCCTCTCAGCTAATTCGTCTCCGCTACTGCACTAACGAATCTTATCTTTGAATCACGAAACGTACAAGTATTTCATGTGTCCCGATTGCTCGGATGAAATAGATTCAATGGGCGTTGGCAAAAATCTCCAAGGTTTCAGCAATCGGCTGGGTTGTAAAGCAGAAGAAGCTTCTCTTAGCGATAGCGGTGAGTTGACGGACCTGGTTAAGATTACTAACATGCCAAAGCTCGTGTTGAATTCTGGCAAGAATTCCAAGAAAGGTTGGTCTTGGTATAGAACTCCATCAGTGGAGAAAGTTGAAGAAGGCAAAGATCCATCACCGTTTGAAATCTGGAGGAAGTTTGTACGCACAACAACCGGACACGGTTTCGCACGGATGGTCGATACGAACGAACACTGGCAGCTGAGAGTATTTTGGGCCATCGTTGTCCTTTTATTAGTCGCTGGATTGTTAATCTCCGTTTTTATCATCAGCTACGAATCACTGGTAGTCCGAGGATTGCAAAGAGAGTTCATCGTGCAGTACAACAACACGATGTACCTGCCAGATATTCACATCTGCGACACGTCACTCTTCAGCCGTTCTGCACTCGAATGTAAGTTCAATCATTTCTTAAAGCCTTTAATTTCTTGCAAGTTTTTTAAAGCGATTTTTTAATGTTTGACAGCAATGGGCTTCAATAAAACCATGGGCAGCTATCTGGCGTTAACACTTTCACCGATGTTGGCATCGCGTTCGCTGCGGAAAGACATGAAAAGACGTCAGGAATTAGAAAAATTTTACAACGTACTGATGGAGAACAGAACTATCCACGACGTTTACGAAAGAGCAACCCTTAAGTACAATTTTTGTTTTTATTTAACTTGTTGTTGACGGTGTGTTCAGACGAAGACAATTATTTGAAATGTTAGATGCGAAAATATCATCGTTGGCTGTACCCACGATGTCACTTCTTACAACAGCATTCAGTGCTGTCAGAAAATATTCGGCAATCTAACCTACGTTACAGATTTGGCTACGATGTGCGTCTCCACGGCAAAACAGCAACCTCTCGAAGAGATATTTGCGTCGCAGATTTATGGCCTGACTGTTTACCTCAAGACAAATACTCACGATCGATTCGGTAAAGTTAACCTACGTCTTGAATGCCAGACGTGCTAGTATATCTCTATACACAATGTCGGGATAACTTTCATAACAATACCTATTTCTTTCGCGCCAGAGTTTGACTCGACCATTGTAACTAGCAATGTTGCATCACGACGTGGCTTGCTTTATGCCGTGTCTGATCCGATTACGGCCGTAAATCCCATCGTTTCAGCCGCTGGACATTACATGGCACCAGGTGTGTTCAATAACACGAACAATACTGACGTCATCGGATTCAAAAAAATGTTTTAAATCATTTTTTTGCAGGCAAATGGGCAGGTGTTTCCATCTCTTTCACAAGGGTATTATTACTTGCCGTTCCTACCAGAATCCTTACGATGTTTCATACTGCGCTTGCATTTTATTCCGAATTTAGACAGACAATTCGGAATTGCAGACGGGCATCTTATCACCATATTCTTGCGTGCCATCTGGAGCGACTAGTCACTCGCACTTAGTACCCAACTATGACGTTTACAGCGAACGAAATTGCATCTTCGCCTCTGCTCGAGTTGTGCTGGAAAGGAAATTTAACTGCACCATTTTCCGTTTTCGTAAAACTCATCAACACGGTAACTATGATAGGAGACACGCAAAGTTTATTGCCACCGACGTGACCTTACCAACTGATTTGCTAGTAAACGTTACTCCGTGCTGCGATCCTGATATTATGATAGGGGCCTATTCATTGAACCTTGCACAGAAAATCAAGAAACAGTCTGCCGGTAAGCTTTAGTTTTTTCGCAGAACTTTGTAACAGCTACAAATGCCAGTCATTATTTCTCATGTCCCTCTGCAATTCAGGTTGTCCAATAGATTGCATTGTCAATGATTACCACTTGTATTCAACCCCGTCGCAACTTTACTTGGGCGATCAAGATGAGTTTTTCGAAGGACAGAAACATGGTGATCATGTTGTTCACAGCGCCATCCATTTCTTCTATCCGTCTTTCAGCTACACTGTCATCAAGAATCATCCTCAGCGTCTTGTCAAGTGGTTGAGTATGTCTGTTTGTTGTGCATACAATTTGTTTTATTGCACTCTTCTAGTTTTCCTCATGTGTGCCTCTTTCTCTGTTGAACCAGGTGACGTAGGCAGCAACATGAGCCTCTATCTGGGAGCCAGTTTTGTTACCATTTTAGAATTCATCGTACTTATTTTGCGCTGCGCTCGGTTTGCGTTTCAGAATTAGAGCAAGCCCTCTTCCCGTATTCGTAGTCAAACATTTTTATAGCCATGTAACAATTCATCAAACCGTAGTCCTTTAAGTTAAAAGAGAATCTCTTTAACTTTTATTAAGCTAGTTGCCTTTAGTGTCCGAAGACGAGCGTGCGGAAAGACGTGTGTTCCCACCTGAGCTTGTTTAGCTTCGTTCATGCTTATCAATGGATGACTGTTTGATGTAATTAAATCTTTTTCAGGATTTCATTGGTCAGATATGAGAGAACATCAGGTGTTAAACTCGTGTTACACTAAATGTTCAAACTAAAGTCGCGAATTCATAATTTCGCAGGTTTTCTAGATAACGTGTTGTTGACATTTTTCTATTTCATGTTTTACCATTTAAAGGAAACATTTCATCGTCTACTACCATTAGCATTATTGTTTTTCTTCGATGTTTTTCTTCGATCTGTTCCCTAACTTAAACTGGGACAATCGATGTTATCTCGAGTACGCCCACTGGAGTCTGTTGATCACAGCACTCCATCTCTTTTAGCATACAGCACTTTGGGGCTAGAGATTTTTAAGCCGGCTGAGCTTTAGTATAAATCTAACCCACAATCGTGAAACAATGAGATAGACCTTTTACCAACAACACACATTTGCAGCAATTCACATACAAGATGGATTGGAGTGCATTTCGATCGATCAGTTGCACTTTAATAGCGCCCCAAGTTACGGACCTTGAAGGGTCTGCATTTTTCTTAAAAAAAAAACTCGAGAAAAAAAAAAAAAAATAGATTACTAAAAACGGGAGGATAAAGAACTATGAAATTTCTGGCATCATTTCTCGTTTTGATTTATTCTTTTACGTATTAGCTACAGTGATTTCAGTTTTCAATAAAAATTTTCTTGTTTCTTCTCGTATGTCTTTATTGATCAAATCAGTTGCGAAAGCTCTTGTCAATAAATTACAAATTCATATGGCAACCAGCTGGCGGAAGATTGGTAGTGTCGCACACATTCTTTTCTCTTACTAAAACATACATGGGTAAAAGTTCCGTGACGTAAATCGCTTGTGCGCATTCTTTTGTTTTCGCAAGCATCTGACACTTTCCTACACTATACGGAATACCTTTCAGGTGCAGTGTCAACTGTAATAGCTTACAGCTGTGTGTGTGTGTGCGTCTGCGTCTGTCAGACTTAATTTTCCTGTGCAAGTATTGCGAGTTTGTGTCGATTATTCTTCATCTGGTTGTAACGTAAGTGTAATATAACAACCTCAAGGTTAATGGACTTTAAAATGGTGAAACTTGTAGTGAAAAGTTATAGCTGTTCTATGATTGCATTTCAGGTCGATTTTCATTTCACATTTGTTAGTGAATGTCCTTGATCTGACTTTGAAATTGCAAGTTAATCAGTATGAGCACAGTCGTTCGTATGTTCGAGTGCTATTATGTAGAAGAAAACAGTATACAAGTGCCTGTTCTGATGGCGAAAAAGGAAGACTTCTCAACAGCTTCAGGCAGGAGATACTGAAAGGTAACTAGCTCAGTTTTTCATTTGTTTTTCTTACATCATATATCATATATGATAGTCATGTAAATGATAGAGTGCTACTAGTGTGGATTTCTATGTTAAACTCTTCACCTCCAAAAACTTTTATAATTAACGCATTAGTAGTGAACGCCCACTAAAACTTATTGATTAAGCGTCGAACATTATTGGGTATCTTGGGAATTCTTCTTAATTGGAATGGTAAGCTTCTGTAAAGAAGAGTCTAAAGGTTATCAGTCATGCAACGTTATGAAGCAATGGACTACGACTGACTGCTTGACTACGATAACACACAATATCGATAGCTTCACTGAATACATGGCGAATTTGTATTATTATTGACTTCCTTAAAGTTTAGTATAGGGCTTGATTGGGTTCAATTTCAGATCCACCCCACAGACATAGGCTTCTACACAAAGAATGCTCCAATATCAATACGTTAATCATGATTCCCATTTCTTCTTTTTATATCAAATGCATAACAATGTTATTACCAAATAAGCATTTTCAATTATAATAACCTGCAGCATCATTCTTTTTTTTTGTCCATTAGGAATGAAGGCCGGGAAAATGTCTAGTACAGTATAGGCATGCCAATAACCTCGTAAGCCATATAAAACGCATTCGCGTGATTACTGATAGGAATGTGGCCTTCGTGACGTTCATTGTGGGTTTTAGATCCAATCAACTGCTTCCCGTAATATTCGCTTAACCGTTTTTTTTATATAACGTACATGGCATAACAAAACTTTGGAATTCTTTTATCGAAGACTACGCAGGCGGATTCGTAAAGCAGGGAACAAAGGGGGAAAGAATTTGAGTTGGATGCAGTTAAGGCCTTCCATGACAGTATATTAACTATGATTCACTTTAAGTTTTCGACTGATTCTATAATTTTATCTCATTCTGTCGTATCTATAAAGTCAGTATTAGTAAATAGACAGAAGTGATTGCCGCGGAATCAGAGGGACGCCTCCGTCCTCTTGTGCAATGTAAATCAGTATTTGTTTCCAGCATCTGTCTAATGAAAATGTTCGGCTTATATGACCTTATTTAAAGTTTACCCATCTCTTGTATGCAATCTCGATGACCGATTCTCATTTACTCTGCGCATTAAGCTCAGAATTTCAAGCAATTTTGATCTTTTGTGAAGGACTGAAATTTTGTTCTGTTCCTATTCACATTCTCGAGCTCATTTGATTAATATTCTCATAGCTTAGACTCTATTGCTTTTTTCTTAATTTCTTCTTTGAGCGCCTGCGTCATTTGATCCAACGCTTTTTTCCATTTTGCTGCGAACACATAAATAGTCCACGGTCCTGCCTTGGTTCGCATACTCTTCGTTTCCAAGCCGTGTCCTCCTATAAGCTGTAAATGTTGTTTTACATACAAATGCAAGTGTGACGATCCGGAGAACGGTCCGCACCGTGTTCGTAGAAACGGCACTTTATCCTCTCTTGCCAAGAAATTAAAAACTTTGTCTAAATCCCACAAGATAGTACCCAAACTTGTGTAGGATCTAGTTAAACCTAAGTGCGACGCAGTACAGGTGGAAGAGCGGACAGAAAGGCTCAATCCATACGGGGAAAAAAAAGAAAACCTTCCAGTAAAGGGTGATGTGTGCCACCTACGTGCATTTGCCGGGATAGCTTGCGCCGGCGCCAACCAGCAGCAATGACGTCGTCTATCTCTATAAGCGAACATCAGCCTCCGACGGTTTCACTGTTTCTTCAGCAACAGCAAACTCGACGCCATATTGAACGTCCCATTCGAGTTTGGCCGTTCGCGATGGAGTGTCTGGCGGAAACCGAGGCTGAGACTGATACAGCGGAAACAACGGAAGAGCAGCCCGGAAATTCAGAAAACGTAACCGCAGCCGCCGCTACGTCTCGGCAACCAGTAGCAAACGTCAAAAAAGACTGTTACATAAAACAAGCGAGTACAAAGGGTGGCCAGAGTACCAAGCAGTCACTGGACGGAACGAAGAAAATTTTGGAGGCGGAAGCCGTGGGATGTGCTCCATTCTTCGGTGTGAAACACTACCTGAACAACTTCTACGGCATCACAGATGGCGATACTGACGCCAAAATTGTGCGCATAATCGAACCGGTAAGGTAGCAATTTGCCTACCATTTATTTCGGATTTCTTTCATTAATGTTATTTTTCTGTTTTTCCTGAAGGAGGATGAAGACGACTACTTTGCAATCCTGTCTGCAGGGGCCGGGAATAGTAAAAGTGAAGTTGAATGTTGGCACGTTCACCGCCGCTGCTTTGCGTGGTCATTCAGCGTTGGATCGTTGATTGTTCTGCTTGGTGTGACATGTCTCTTGCTGGGTTTCCTTCTTCCTCGTCACTCAGCCCTCGTTAGTCAAATGGAAGACAATGATGTGAAGATGTGGATGTCAGCCCATTCGAGCAATAGCGAACCGTCTATTTCATCCTTTAACATCCTCGACCGCCAGGCTATGGAGCACAACAACGTGCTGGATACACTAAAAATGGGCGGAGGGATAGCTACATGCTTCGGATGCTTTTTGCTCCTCCTGACTCTCATCTTCCCACCGGGCAGCCACCCATCAAAATGGGCAGACGAAGGAGAGACGTCACAAATCACTCAGATCAATCAAGCTCTTAAGAATTGTTTACTTTCAGTTCATTCCAAGAATCATCCGACTTTCTTCTATTCGGGTTTGGTCGCCTCGACCACCAATGAAAAAATACCCGTTTTTCAGCAGCTTCAATCCGTTCAACCCAAAGACTAAGTATGTTATATTATTTTTTCTAAATCAAGGTAACGGGTGAGCACCGTTATGGTAAAACGCACGTAACACTCTGCACAAGAAAACTTCTTCGATTTTCTTGTTATTGATCACCGTGTGTTCGTTTAGATATCATCGGGCTGTGTGAGAACGCATTTGAGTGCGTTTCATTTCTTAAACGGTTGTTGTCCTATGTTTTACACATATACAGTACATAAATATTATTTAAAGAAAATAATAGACAGTTATATATACCGTACACGTTTGGAACTTTTGACATAAGCATCAAGCATTGTCAGTAGATATCATTTTCAATACATATGCATAACTGGTGTGAAAGCCCAAGCGAAATGAAGAATTCAAAATGCCCACATTGTGTGCTATCGCTATGATAAGAAGTGATTGATCATACTCAGAAATATACCGGCCATAACAGAAACGCGTAAAGGAAGAATCCCAGCTTATGTTTTTATGCAACTTGATATGTTTTCTAACGCCTAGGCATCGCCTCCACGATATACTCACCAACTATTACGTATAGTGAGTAATTATTGAGTACGAAACACTAGCGAACACACCCGTTGTGTTTGCGATTGTCGAAAGGGCTACGAGATTGTGACGCATTTACACAAGAAGAAGCATTGACGTCATTGCTGGAAACCGGTCAATAAAGCTTGGCCAATTATAGACATAGATCGCGGTGAAAGTATTGTAGCATTGTATAAACCATACAGTAAGAAACGTGTAGAATGCAAGAAAAAAGCTTATGGCAATGACCTGAAACGAAAACGGAAGCTTGGTTGGTTTAACTGAAAGGTATCTAAAGCGAGCGAAAATGTACGTTCGCCACGGCAGTGCAGTAATAAGATACAAGGAGGAACACGGACATAACGCAGGGGCGTAGCAACAGAGGTAAAAAAGATCGATAGATTTGCGATAGCAAACATCGATTTTCTGTACCCGTTAACGAGAGCACGAGGAGAGCAGCTGTTCAAGACTGAATACGTCTAGAGAGGGCCTGTTCTTTAGAGACAGTAATTTAGAAACACTTGAACCTCCAAAGTTTCCCATCCAATATGTAGGTTGTCCAAAGATTCATCGCTGATGGTCTTACCTGAATGAAAATATTTGTTTCTTAGTGATCCTCAGGTTTCAGCATGGTATATGCAACAGATCCTTCTTGTGGTTGAATAATACAGATGATACGGCTATAAAGGAACAACGACAAAGCCATACGGTAGCAGGATATTCTGTATTCATTCCATGCAGAAGAAAAATAGACTCCGTGGCATTTAGTTGCAAGGTTAGGATTGCACATTTATGTATCATGACACGAGTGTTTCCACTTGGTTCCGTCTCTGTCGAAACGCAATAAATGATTGGTAAGTACGGGCTTTTCAGGATATTTGAATTGATTTGCAAGGCGAATTTAGAGGAAGAGGAATATTATTACTTTTGATTTGATACCCACGCAAATAAATAGAATAGAGTATAAGTATTATTCGTGTATCAAAGTAGCAGCTTAGGTGTAATTTTTTTATTTAAGAAAAGGAATCTGTGAATCATGACTATGGTTGAATAGTAGAGGAAAAGAAAAAGGCCAAGGATTCGAATTTCACAATTTAAACCACCAACTCCAATTGGTTCTTGATCTCTTTGTTAACAGATGGCCTTAGCGTTTGTTGTCAAGGTTACATAGTCGTCTGCGGATTGACATATATCGGTAAAAACCAAGTAGAGTAGACGGTAGACTTTAGACAAGTTAAACTAATCTGAACTTGAAACTCTCATTAGTGTTCGAGTCAGTAAAGAAGAAGGTGCAACAAATAACTGTCAACATGTCTGGACATTCGCATCCTTCTTGTAAGATTGGTCCTTCTATTTTGTGTGCCGATTTATCTTGCCTAGCCGACGAGTGTCGTAGAATGATGCAAAGTGGAGCAGATTACTTGCATTTAGACGTCATGGATGGTCATTTTGTTCCTAATCTTACTTTTGGACACCCAATTGTTAAATGTCTACGGCCGAAAATGCCCGACGTCTACTTTGACATGCACATGATGGTACAGAATCCCGAGAAATGGGTAGAAAGCATGGCAGATGCAGGAGCAAATCAGTACACATTCCATGCTGAAGCTTGTGAAGACATTCCCACTCTTTGTAGGAAAATTCAAGAATCTGGAATGAGAGTTGGTGTAGGCTTAAAGCCTGGAACACCTGTTGAAACCATTTTACCCTACTCAGATCTTTTTGACGTAGTTTTGATAATGACAGTTGAACCAGGATTTGGAGGTCAATCTTTCATGGAAGACATGATGAGTAAGGTCCAATATCTGAGGACAAATTTTCCATATCTAGACATTGAAGTTGATGGTGGAGTTGGACCTAGCACTATTGATGTCTGTGCTGAAGCTGGTGCAAATATGATTGTCTCGGGAACAGCAATTACTGGTGCATCTGATCCAAGTCAAGTCATTGCTCTTCTAAGAAACTCAGTTGAGAATGCAATTCAAAAATCCCAGCTTGAACGCTAAACATCTATTGATTATGTCAACTTAGGTGAATGGATCTTACAATATTACAACTTCTTTGTCATTTGGCTGTAAGTTATATTTGCACATCAAATACACTGTGTGAAATGTTTTGGGATGCTCTTATTCTAGATTTACTGTTGGTTGCCATTGTTTGCTATTCCTTGACATGGCAGATCAAATAGTAAATGTTTGGCTGAATCAGAGAGTTATCATTTATTTTCTAGCGAGTTATCCTAATGAAAATGCTTGTCCTTGAGCTGTGTTTCCAAATGGCGTGGCAACTGCCAGACCAACTCCCATACCAAAGCCGCCCAGAGGTGCTTGAGCGATGCCGATTCCAGTGGCTTGTCCTCCGCCGTTTCCTGCTGATCCAAAACCAATTGCCGAACCTCCTCCGTTTCCTGTGTTCGCGAATCCGAGAGCAGTCGCTGAACCACCTCCAATATCTACCCAGGTAAAACATTATGCACAGTTATATTTTTGTAGCAAATAATTTTCTAAAATTTGTTTTACTGACTTGGTCCAAAGAACTGGCCGCTTGGTTCGAAATTTCCGGCACTTGGCGAGAACAGACCACTGTTATGTAGGCCTCCTCCGGAGAAAGAGCTGAAAGGACCTACAAATGGACGATGTCCGGTGAAAGGACGTCTGTGGTTATAAGGCTGACGGTGGAAAAAATGTCTTCCTTCGATTTCGTCCTCCCCTGTGCTCTCAACCGATTCCGCCGGAAAGAACTGTGGTCTTGCAGAGACTGCTGTAATGGTAAAAGCTAAGAGCAAATATGCGACCATGAACTGTAATCAATGTTAAAACATCATCTAATTAGTATCCATTTTCTTTCCCTAATGAGTTTTCCAAGTAATCTAAAATAACAATATTATTTACTGGAGTGGTATAACCAACAAGCCACGAGAAAAAAGAAATTTAAATGGTTTTGAATGCGCACAGTGTATAGTAGACAAGTGCAGACTCTGACCTTTGCATTTGGATGAACGAGTAGCAGCACTTCTTGACCCATGTTGATAGCGTTAGCAACTGAATTCAGAAGACCACTCACCAGTTTTATACATACTTGTTCGTTTGCCTTCTCCTTAGAGAAGAGGTGCCGTCCAAGGACGTCAATGGTGAAAGTTCATTTCAGAGGGGACTCTGCCTGAACTCTACACGTTAGTCTGTGAGCTTTAACTGCTTGAAAACTTATCAGGTCATTTGGAAAAACCCGTGATGTCAAGGTGAACTGTTCCCTACACCGCTACTTTTCCCACAACCCATAAAGAAGACCACCAAACCGTCTTGAGACACACTGGAATGTTTTATTCTTTTTGCTTAATAATTTGTTTTTCAATACCTAGTTCTCAGTTTTCCTACTCGAAAAGGATAGATTTTTTATCTTATTCGAAATCTACATGTTTTTTGTTCTGGCCTAGCTCCGGTAAGTTGCCCTAAGCCCTATAGGCAGTGGCATTTTGGCAACGCAACAGGAATACCCATCCCTCTGACGTTGCCATAGCATTTGCTAAGACTATTGTCCGACATTTTGTCTGATCTTCTACTGCTTACGGTTGCCTGTTTGTAATACTTTGCACGTATTTCTTTCCACTAACGTTTTACTAGAAATCTGCTATTGTACATTTTCGCACTTTTACGTGCTCTCCGTTATTTTTTGGCAGAAGAAGTTTACTATTTCCACCAATACTTCAGTTTTCATTGGAACTACGAAAACGCAGTATTAAAATTCAATTTTTTCTTTAACATTTTAACCTATTCGGCCAACATACGATACCTTGTTTTTCAATTAAGCAAGTAAACCTCTTTGGCATAGTTTAAATCTTCCTTTTGCATATTTTGTTATGTTATGATACCATTAAGGCTAACATTTTCCTGCTAGAATTTTTAGTGACCCAGATTCTGTCCTCGGTGATTTTAGATGATATCCTGTATGTCACATTGATTAAAATTTGAAATCCTTTCAATAGGTTATTATATCTGTGATCATCAGCTGCGGAATTGAGAGCCCTAAGCAATTACAACAACAATACATATTGAAGTTGTTGCACAAAATTTGTACAGCTGACACTTCCCAAACACCTATCCAGTATGTAATGTGTGAGAGGTAAATGGTACACTTATGTCACATAAATATCAATCATCTGTCTTATTTAAACATTTATTTTTCTAGGGGGTGTGTGCAAAAAATATGCCAAATGTAGGCTGTGTGGACTGAATGAAAGCCAGACAGAATGTGTGGTGATTTTAAGGCAGTAACATCTGCCTTGCAACAAATTTACAAGACACATGCATCTGTTCTTCTCAGTGATGAAATCAAAAAATTGATTGGTAGCTGCATAACTTAAAAGGAATCAAAGATAAAGTATGTGCATAAGAACACATTGAGGAAGCAAATGGTATGGTAAAAAAGTGTAGCATGATAAGGATGTCGCATAGGAACTTTAGAAGTGTCAAGAAAGATAATGCCATCCTGAATGACTAATTCGTGGGCGATGAAAATACTGCACAGTTCAACAGCGGAATGGAGCAAATGACTTAATGTGTTTTGATCAACATACTAAATCCAGTCATTTCTTTCAAAGGATTCTTGGTGAGGTATTCAATTTCGCCTGATGATTCCAGGATTTAATCCAGCACAATCTGTCCAGGATTCAAGGGTGTTACCCGCGAGAATTATCTTCACATAATCATAAAGCTAAGTGCGATGAATACAAAATAGAAGAATTAATTTGCTAATCTATGGGGGTTTTTTTACTTCCTATAGTTATAAAAATAATAGATCTGAAAAGGTTTTTGCTTGGGACAAGAAACCGGACAAATGATAAAGCTTGGAAGCACGAAGTCGAATTTCCACACTTGGATCACATTCTTTGTAATACGGTATTGGTTATTTAAAAAATTTTAGTGCGTGTCTGGGCAAGAAATTGTATGCTTAACGATTTTTTTTCTATTCTTAAAATAGGTTAATATTTAAACTGGATCTGGAAAGGTTCTTGAATGAAGCGAGACACTAAATAAATTGTGATGATGGGATGGACAACATGGAATTTCTGTACTTTGTTCACGTTCTCCTACGGTATTTAATATTTAAAAAATTGAAGTGTATATCTGGGCTCCCTTCCTTTCCGTAGCCCCGTTTCCCCTTGACTCATAATAAGCCCGTAGGGGGTCATGCCCCTACTGTACGGTATATATAAAAATAACATATACCGAGGTTTGGAGGGCTCTGGCCGGAAAGGGGACGTGGGGGTCCGCGTAGTCCGATGATGTGTTCACGGAGGGCGACGTGGCTATCCGCAAATCCGAATTAAAGGTTAATCGCTCCAGTAAAAATGTTCCATATCTTCGGCTCTTCTTCCGGCTTCTCTTAGCCAATCACCGGGTAATCTCCCCGGTGGGTCAACAAGGCAGTGTCTCCCCCTGCCTGGGTTGACGGCAACTTTTGAAAGGGCTATTGTGCCTTTTTAAAGTTGCAAAAATAATTGTAATGTGCAGAGAATTGTCAATAAAATTTTTTTTTTTTAAATATTTTTTGCAAAATTTGTTTCATTCATTGTCTGTGTTCGCTGTGTTCACACATTACATTTTTCAACTTTTTTTTATTTACCTTGCTCAATACAATCTCACCTTTGATGGTGAGCATTGCTTCCATTGTTTATCTGTTAATTATACAGGTACGAACTAAATGCACAACAATCTCCATCTTTGAGATCCATATACAGTTTTTTAATACATAGTGCGGAATTCATACTTACCAGTTGAAGCTATTGATAGCTATTTATTAATTTCGTTTTATTAGACACTCTTGGGAATTGAACCTTTAACTTTCGGCGTAACACGCCGATGCTCTACCACTGAGCTACGGGTCATACATTAACAATTTTAGTTTTTTCTTGTCACTTATGGACAATCGATTTACACTTAATAAATAATTTTGTAGATTGTTTCGTGGCAAATTTCTAGCACTTTACGATAAACTGTAGTAAATGAACCTTTGGTGCAATAACATAAACTAGTGTATCACCGACTACTGAGTTTTGAACCCATAGCAACAGGTACCATAGCTAGACGCTCTACCACAGAGCTAAAACCTTGTATTAAAACCAGATAAACAAACTATTGATACAGTCACAAAAAAAGCCTAGACGATATAGTGATATGATGATACATGATCATACTTGTCATAAAGTGAGGGTAAATCGAATGTAAATTACTATTTTATTGTTGTACGTGATAATAAATCCGACGAAACAAACCTCTTACTGCAACACTCACTCTTCAGCTTCAGCATGGGTTTGAAACTTCAGGCAAATGGGTTTGGAATGCAACACGTTACTTGTTCGTCGATAAAAATAAATACAAACCAGTGAAAGAATGAATGATGAACTGTAATGA
Organism: Daphnia carinata; assembly: GCF_022539665.2. Classification (NCBI taxonomy): domain Eukaryota; kingdom Metazoa; phylum Arthropoda; class Branchiopoda; order Diplostraca; family Daphniidae; genus Daphnia; species Daphnia carinata. Next base: position 3,871,281 of record NC_081340.1, on the reverse strand, counting down.
GATTCCATCACACAGACAGCAACGTGAAAAGCACATACATCATTATAAAGACGCACAGTCCAATATGTCAGTACCGGAGGACGAAAGAAATGAGTTGGTTGCTGGCCCATTTACCGACTGCACACTGAACTGGCTGTACACATAAATAATTTATTGCTGCTAACGAAACAGGAATATATAGATTGAAAAACAGATATTCCTACTGAACAGTAAGCACTGGACAGAAGAGCTTCCATTTTTCTTCCACTACCAGAAAATCTCGACCATAACAGTGAACATTTAATTTGCTGAAGTATATTTAAAAATTAAGTCGGAAAAGGGAAAGAAGAGAAAATTTATCCTAAGCGCCCAACTCCAAAAAGTTTTCTACCTCTAACTGCGTCAGGAAATCGAAGACGCGTCGTTGTTCGTCGAAATGCTTAGCCATCTCAATCATTCCGAGAAGCTTTTTGATTCCGATGAAAAGTCTTGAAATGAATGTTGAAATGTTGAAATAGATGTACAAATTAGAGAATTTAATTTAAAACTACCTTCTGTTCGCTACTTTTCGCGCGATAGCTGCAATTTCATTTTTGGGAAACACATCCGTCTCCTCCAATACTGCAACTAGCTGTTCACAGGTTGATATATTAGGAACACGAAGGACTGCGGTGAAGGTGGAGAGCATTTCCATTTCTTCCAAGACTTGCCTAACAAAGAAAACAGGAATTAGTAGTGCGTTAAGTTATTTTTTTCGAATCTAAATTTGACGACACCTAACCTGCGACTTGTTGTGCAAAACACAAGCAATTTCCTTCCTTTAGGTGGCTGCTTGGTAAGCAGGACGAGCAGGGCCTGGAGTACAATGTTGGAGTAACGGGGACCAATAGCACCGTAGTCAAGCAGTCGCTCGATATTGTCAACTAAAATGCAGCTTAACTCTGAGCGATAAGCGTCATCAAAAAACTAATGACACGAAGAGAGAATTAAGACGAATACTGAAAATTGCAAAGCAACACCTTTGATTACTTTTCTGATTTGTAGACACTTGGCCGACTCTGAAAAGCCGACCATATCGTCCGGGCTGCAAATTTTGATAAAAGGGAAGTCGGAGTTTTTCGCTAACTGGGCAGCGAGGGCTGTTTTGCCTGCATTTGGTGGACCCTCTAGCAGTACGGAAACCAATCCTAATAATTGTTCACAGAACAGTAGATGATTAAACCGTTTGCAAGGAACATTGTATGAAAAGTGTTACCAAAGCCGGTTCGTGCCTGTTGAGTCAGGATAACACCATACTCCAACAGACTCCTAATTGGCTCTCCCCAATTTATTATACCACGAGTGATGTACAATTCCAACGCTTCGGAGCTAGTTCCAAAAGCCTATGAAAGACATAAGATCACACGCCAACTTCATGTGAGTCAAAATGCTGAGTGGCTTACCGGTTTTATGTCAGTTTCCAAAGCATGAAGAAAATCTCCGCGGTCGACCATAAGCTTTTCGCCAGCTTCGGGATCCACCTCCACTTTATTGGAAGCTTTGATCAATCGATTCAATGCCGTCGACTGAGCCGCCCGGACTAAGCCTTCGATTTCAGCTCCACTGAAGTTCTTTGTTAACACGGCTAATTCCTGCACATCAATAAATGACAAATATTTATTCTCGTATGAGCTATGCCTATTCAATAATTACCTGCAAGTCAACATCAGGCGCTATCTTTTTGTTATCTCGCATGCGCGCGGTATGGATTTTTAGAATTTGGGCCCTGCCCGTTTCATTCGGCAATCCAATTTCCATTTGGACCTAAAAAAAAAGGAGAAAAACGCAGTATATTAAATGATGATAAAATACGAATGCTTTGTGATAATTAGGAGCGAGTTAAAAAATTAAGTAGCTCACTTCCATACGGCCAGGTCGTAAAAGAGCTTCATCGATCATATCCCTTCTGTTTGTCATACCAATGACAAGAATGTTGTTCAATTGCTCTACACCATCGATCTTGGCCAGAAGTTGGTTGACAACGGTGTCGTGAACTCCAGAAGCTCCTGCCACTGAACCACGAGATTTGCAGATGGCATCGATTTCATCGAAAATGATGATATGCAAGCCACTGTTGGGACCGAGCTGCGTCGGAATAGAGCAAAGTTAACTTTACGATGACATTTCCACAAGCTGAAGTTTGGTTTAGCTTACTCGTTTTTCCTCCTCTTCAGCTTCGGCGAAAAGTCGTCGAATGTTAGCTTCCGATTCACCAACATACTTATCCAGGATCTGTGGACCGTTGACGATCTTGGGTTCACGGGCATTTAACATTTTTCCAATCTGACGAGCCATTAGAGTTTTTCCCGTTCCAGGCGGGCCATAAAGAAGAATACCTTTGACATGTTTGCAACCTAAAAAAAAACCATCATTATCGATTTGTAATAGAAAGAACCCATACGCATATTTCTATCTAACCTAGCTGTTCCACGATTTCGGGAGGGAAAACACGCGAAGCAAATGCTCGGCGGAAAATGGCGTTAAATTCTGTGTCCAATCCACCAACGCCCATGTTCTGGAAATCCCAGTCTGGATTGATGATTGAATGATGAACTGTTTTTCTAGAGGACAAAACATTTCATTCAATCAATAAAGAAGAGCACCACATAAAGCCTAGTTTCTTTTATTTACCCTTTAGATTTTCCGACTAGGTTAACTGAGGATCCTTCAGATTTATCGAAGACAATCATCGTATTGGGAAAGCACTGACCGATCCGGATTTTTCGGGATTTAGCTTCTTTGGTGCCGGAGCGCATGGCGTTAATGTCGGCTCCTACACAACCAAAATGGAACAATCAAAATAAGATGATTAGTACTGATCGAATTTCGTTTCATTCAGACATTTAACTATTCGACGCAGGATGTAGATATCCTTGCATTAGATCTAACCTTCGAGTTCCTTCACAATCAAAATAAGGAGTTTCTTTTCTTGGAACTGAAAAACTAGTTGTTGTCCAATGGAGAAGCTTTGATGATGAAATTGTGCGAGAAATTCCCGCGCCATGGCATCGCTATCGTAGGGCTCCAGCGTTGTGCTGGAAGTAAGGACAAAAAGTTATTTTAGAAAGACTATAAGACAAAGGGCAAAACAGTAAGGCGCGAATAGAGAAAACTGCGTGACTCCAAAACTTGGCGTGATATCATATCTATATGAAAACTACCCTATAGGTAACAGGCTATGGCGTAGCAACACGCTACTAAATAAAAACAAGCCCAGATATACATTTTTGATCAACGGATCAAAAGGTTGGATTTGACCCACTTTACCACACGATTATAAAGAACATGTTCAGCATTCAATCTGACTGAGAAGAGTCACTGACTGTCCCTGGGGCGAAAATGGAACTCACGCGAGAGATGTTGTAGACCAGCACGAACGGGAAATTCCCTTGCAAAAAAAAAATAATGCAAAAATTTCTCTCACGATTCAAGGCGATGAGCGAAAAGCATTCTTCGTAAAACAATAGAAAAGTAGCGGGCATGGTGCATAGTGCTTCCTGTGATCCATGACCGATCAATACATAACACAAAAGTGAGAATTGCAACTACGTGAAATGAGATAACAGCTCAGTCATACTAGTTTACTATCGATCAATAATGTAAGGGGGGTATACGCACAGCAATGCATACACTGCAGGATTCGCTGTGCGTTCGACCAGTTCCACAAACGAAGGTCCAAGGACTCACGACAGAGAGATGTACTTCGTTCTAATCGACAGGTCTAGGCCATTGCATTACCTTTTCTTTTGGAGGAAATCCACTTCAAGGACTATGTTTGCTAAGGTGTGTTGATTAATATCGAACTGAAAAGGGCGAACGTCTATGTCCTGTCCAAGTGAAAGAGTAGCCCATTTGCGCTGAAGCAAGCCAAAACCAATGGATGACGGTGGAACATCACGATGACTTCTGATGGTGAAGACGAAGCTCTGGTTTGGTGCCGTATACACTTCGACATGCCTAAAATAAGAACAATAATTAAACGATTTATCATTTTTGTTTACACAATTTTTTCCAAAGTGTTGTTCGTAATTAACTATGAGTTTCTGTTAGGCTCTTGACTGGCTATGGGTTGAAAGATTATACTTAGGGTGCTAAACTATCAACTATTAATTAAATATGAAAGCGGTCATTAGGTACACAGTTCTTCCAATTTGTCGAACAAGTTTTTCTGTGTCAGAATGCACGATAAAATGGACGGCGTAGACATATCGTAGAATACGTCCCAAACAAGACAAGTATTTCCTCTCTTCGCGATTATTTTTGTTCTAATTCTGTCAATCTTAATCGTCTAAACGAAATAGTTAGAACAAATAAAAATTTAAAAGAGCCTTACTTGACGGAATCGTTGAAGTCTTGAGGATTCACCACAGCGCAATTGGTGAGGGAAAGTTCATCAGTAGGGCATTTCCCCGCTTTCATCCTCTGCAACAAAGTATGCAAACATGTATAATTTGGAGAGATAACTTTAAAGCATTTGCTCTACTCTGTTCCTTTTTAATGCGCAGAAGGGAAACATCTAACACAACCGAGGCGGCCATACAAGCCTTCGTCGATCGATGGATCGATATATTCTCATTGCGAACTGTAAGAACACGGGCTGCGGCTGCCTTTTCAACTAGTTCGCGGCCTCAGATTACTGTGTTTTTGGTCATCGCAGTGGGCGTTTGCATACATAATAAAATATAGAGTACCATCTGCTTAGTATTTATTGTTAACCTGTGATGGGCACGAATAAGACAAATCTGGGCATGTAGTCCATGTACCTTATTTAATGTGAAGTTAATACTAAACGAAAGAACTGCTAACGTTTGGGTTCTTGAATTTTTCTTTAAGCTTGATAAATAGGGAATTCTACTAACTTAAAGAATGGTTTAAAGAAGTTACGATTACAATATTTCGTGAAATAAACACTACGAACTTTAATTAAAGGATGGCGTTAAAAAATGCTTTGCACTTAAATGATTACATTCCACTTCCTGCTATTCGGAACATGCCCACGCACAAAGCATGACCTCACGGAAAGTATGCTTTTGTGACGCCCATTCTCGTTGTTTTCTGTTTAGTTTTACTACGATCGCCAGAGACTCATGCACACATGAACTTAATACGTTAAGTAAAGTAAAATGCTTTGCTGATTAAGGATGTTTGCTCATGAACAAAGACCCCTAATTACAGGGCAAGCTACAAATGGTGGTGAATTATCGCGAGAGACGACGAATGATAAACATTGTTAAGTACAAATGCTACTTAAAACAAAACAAAACAAAAAAAAAAGTTGATGCTGTATAAAAAATAAAGTGAAGAATAAACAATAAGCAACTCTATGAGTGTTTCAGGTAATATAAGCAGAAAACTTCTTTGTTTATGGTATTTAATCTTTGTCTGATCCATGGTTCCTTGGTGTTTTCTATTTTACTCTAATCACAGAATGTTTATCAATTCAGAAATTCTTCATGAGTTAATGATAAGATTAAAAAACACTTTGACTGGGGTTATTTGCTACGGTTTTTCGCCTACCAACCAGAAGCACTGGAGAAGTTTCAGTGTAGAATATAAATATTTACCATGCTGTTCATCCTTGAGATTCTTTATGGGAGAAATGGCACGAACAGGCCAATCACAATTTGCTGTCGAGAAATGCACTTGCACCTGACCGAGAGATAAAACTGCTACTCCCAGAATTTCAGGGAAACCGTCTGAACTAAAGATTTGTGGCTCCGCTGACGTGTTTCAGTGCGCAAAAGCAAGCTTTTGTACTTCATAGGCCTTCTAAGTTCTGACTGTCAAAAAAAGAGCGTCTGCTTTTCGTTGTAACAAAACATGGATATTTAAACCCCATCTAGTGGTGGAGAATTTTCATAATTTTAATATCAAAGTTGGTAAGTGCGATTTAAAAAATCAGGTAGGACAAATATTTTATCGATAAAAATCGTTAAAACATTTTTTAAAACTATTTATTTCTTTCTAATTTCTTCTAATTACTGATTCGGTAATGACCGTTGACTATACAAAAAGCATCTGGTGAGCGTATTGCGCACTTCAACATACATTTTCTAAAATCCTATTTCAAAAAAGCAGATTTCGTCGAAGTTCATCTTTATCATCAATCAACTGGTTTCTTCGAAGGGTCGAACCTACTGGTTTAGTGACTATTACATGGTTTAAAAAGCTGATAAACAACTGTGATGTCGGGTAAGTCAATTAATTCTAGTTGACTAAACCATAACGACAAATCGTTTTGAAACCTAACAGTGCTTCTTTAACAGTTATCTTCACTAGCCACGATAGTAATGGATTTTCTACTTCGTTTGCTCGTTTTCCAGGCATTCCTGTTGATACTTTGGTAGATATTGATGGCCCCTACGACCGTTTTTCATCACTACCTTATTTTAGACCTTCAGAATATGCACAACAGGATGACGACCCTTTTGAGCTCTGTTCCATGCAAGGCAAGAATTCAAAAAATGATCAGCAAGCCATAGATCTTGGAGTTGAGCTTGGACTTGCTCTGGAAAAATCCATCAAATTACGATCCCTGTCACAACACCAAGACTCACCCTTGTCAGCAGGTGGACAAAGAAAAAAAAAAAAAAGACATGAATAATTACTTATTTACATTACTTTGCAGGAACGCCAGTCCACACAGATCAAGCTGATTTAGGGATTTTAGTGAATCTTGATGATAGTCCAGACAAAAAGAATCTTACTACTGGACAGTCTAAAAATGTGTCTGAGCATCAAAATGTCAAAGATTCAGTTTTTACTCACACAGCTTCCAACCCATTTGAACTTGCATGGGATGTCATTGAACAAGAAGCTCTAAACTTGGCTGAACATATTGAACATGATAAAGAGAAAACAATCAGTCCAAGAAAAAGTACACACATATACTTAAAAAAAAACAGATACTCTAATAACACTTATCTCACCTTAGTGGTAGATTTGGCAATGAAATTATCTCCAGACTCTTTGTTACTTTCACCTCGTAACGACTCACGAGATGAAGAAATTTTGATTAATAGCAGCCCAGAATTAAATATGAAGAAGACTCCCAGAGTAATTTAATTTATGATTGACCATGCCTGTAATTCATAGCTTTTCATCCTAAAAAATTTATCTAGTTTACTAAAGCTTCACAATCCAGAGGAAGGATGAGTATTGGGTCCAGCCCTGTAGTGTCCAGATCTTACGCTACTCCATTACGAACTCGACCGTCTCTTGCAGTTAATCCTAGTCCATTACGGAAACCTATCAAGGAACCTGCGCCTACACCTCCCAAAACCCTGCCACAGAAGGCAACATTCAAGTGACTAAAATTTGTCTTATGGTTTTAACACTTTTTCATGGTTGTTTGTTACATTGATTTACAAGGACTCCACTTCTGCGTTCGACGTCCGCCACAGCACCTGCTAACCATGTTGCACCTCCCAAACCTCCTATTTTAAAACTTGGCGCAGTGAAAGCCGTCCATCCGCTGCCCTGTCCTCCGCCAGCTGCTGTCATAAAAGCGCCGTCTAGGCAGCATGGGATTGCAGTTCTTCCTACCCGGCGGTATATTTATTATTATTTAAATTATGACCAGAAGTTACCAATATTGAATGACATCGATTGCTTAGCTCCGTGACGCCCACAGCACCTACATCTAGTCTTCCATTCCAATCAAAATTACGAGCTCCATTGAGTCGTTCCGAATCAGATGCACTACACCAACTACCGGTGAATAAGCCATCAGATTTTCAACGTCAAGGCTCCATGCGCCTTGGATCAAAAAGGGTATCCGTAAGCGTTCCTCCACCCTCCGTCCCTGGCAGCAGCAGTAGCAGCTCCCATTCAAGTCGTCTTGCTGCTTTAGCTCGACCTCAAGCTAAAGGACGTGAGAATGTTGTTCCGTGAAAAATAGACTCGTTAGGATTGTTGTTTGATTTATGGGGGCATTGGTAAATTCTTTTAAATTTATGGAATTTTCTATCTATTCTTAAAATAATAAAATACACGGGTTACATTACTCTTGTTTTAACAACAGAAGCTAGTTTTCTTCTGTTTGTTTGTACGCAATTTGACACTGTTTCCTTTTAACGAAGTGTAACCTGTTGTGCATCTCATACCATATTCATGTCCAAGCCCTCTTTCACACGCGAGTGCATTTGCGGGCGTTGTCGGTTATTGTCTAAAAAAGAACATGTACATTGAACTGTGCTACGTGTCAATTTGTAGCAAAAGGGCATTCATGTTGTTGTGCATCCATCTAACGACTTTACCTTCTAGATACCATCACTTGCCCGACTACAAAGTCATGGGAAACTTGTGCCGCAGACTTGTTGGTGTTGTGGTCCTTCTTGCTGTTTTTTCAGGAAACGCTGTTACACAGCTTTATGGTCAAGGTAAGAAACAAAACAAAGGAACACTTTTTTTTTTCTATTTATTAATTTTTTTGTTTATGTTTAGATGCTGTCCATCACAATCTACTAAATGGGAAAACACTGCGTGTAGCGTCGGTAGAGGTAATGTAACGGAAATAGTTTACTGTAATGATTGATTGAAATAAAGGTAATGATTTGTATTAATAGATTTTGCCGTTCGTCGAATTTGTCCGAAACGAAAACGGAGATATCACTGAAGGAAGAGGATTTTCTTTTGAAATCCTCAACGCCCTTATGAAAACTTACAATTTCTCGTGAGTTCGCTTTTTTGAATAAAGTTATGATACTTACCGATGCAAATTTTAACAGGATCACGATTAAAGTTCCCAAGGACGAAGCCTATGGAGGATTATTGCCAAACGGAACGTGGAATGGAATGATTGCGATGATCCTGAATAATGTATCCTAACTTAGTACTTGTGTTAAATTTGTCAACCTCATTTAACGCAAATTTTATAACAGGAATCGGACGTGGGCATCGGCTCGTTCTCCGTGACTCATGCGCGTCATCAGGTCGTCGATTTCACTGTTGCTTATTATGAAGAATCTAGTGGCATTATGATTCCTGCGCCAATTCGCGGAAAACAGCTGTCGACCTTCATCAAGCCTTTTCAATTACAAGTTTGGATGATACTAATGGGCATCCTTGTAGTCCTACCCTTCGTTATGTGGATCCAATCCAAATTGCTAACCAAAGTACAACGCACAAAAAGACGCAAGAAGCAGCTGGCGTTTGTCTATGGAGTTCTTCTGACGCAATGTAAGTATAGATACGCTGTTGTTGATTATTGTTTTTTCCTAAGATTATGCATATTATTAGGCAGGGAATTAGGAAAATATTTAACCAATCAATTTATCACTTGCAGCTGGACAGAAAATTCCTGAAAAGGAGCACTCTTTACGATTGCTGGCTATGATTTGGTTTTTGTGCGCCTTGGTGTTTATTCACGCTTACATAGGAACACTTGTATCATTTTTGAGCGTCCCAAATCTGAAACCTGTTATACGGTCACTAGATGAACTGCCCGATTCAGGACTTGGCTGGATAGTTTGGAGTGGATCAGACCTAGAATCATTGTTTTTGGTAAACTGACAGTTCTAACGTCTTACTGTTTAAAAGAATTCTTTAACCATTTGAGCCCATAGGAAGCAACAGACGGCATATACCGCATCATCGGTGACCAGTTACGCCAGTACCCCGAAAGATTGGTCGACTCCCTCGTTGAAGGAGAACAAGCCGTTAAAAAAGGAGGTTTTGCCTACATGAATGTAAAGTTTCTCACACATGTGTCATATATTTGGTATAACAAAATTCTTTTTCTCGTAATTTATTTTAGAATAAGGCAAGAATTAAATATGCCGTTGAAAAGGACTTCATTAGCTCTGGTTCTACCTGCACTATGGGCGTCGCCAAGGAAACATTTTATAAAGTCAATCAAGCATTTGCGGTGCCTAAAGGAAGTCCCATTGGAGCATTTTTAAACAGAAAGTAAGATTCCATAAACGTTTCTATAACGCATTCTTGCTGACTTTCGGCGCCGACTTAAAATTGTATCTTTTTTTGTTCTAACCAAGGATCCTCGTGATGTTGGAAAGTGGATTAATGGAGCACTGGCGAATGAAGCATCTGTCCGGGAAAGATCACTGCAGCACATCACATTCTTACGGAGCACTTCTACGCAAACTTGACTTTGACGATCTTCAAAGCGCGTTCCTCATCTGGTTCGTAGGAGTGTGCATTGCATTTATGGTTTTCGTAGTCGAAAACATCTTTTACTTCAGCGGGAAAACAAGGCACCGCGGAACTTGGTGAGTCAACTAGAATAAGGAATTTTCAATGTGTCTCTCATTGATTGTTACTTGTAGAATTTGAAGAAACCTATAAATTCGCCAGCAGTAAAACAAAACATATGGCCGATAGAATTCTTTAACTCACACGAAAGTTTATTCACGTGGATGAATCTTTTATGCTGCTTCATGGATATTTTTCGTTGGTTGAAAATGGCTGATTGTTTGTTGCTTGGAGCTATAGCTCTGTATCACAAAATGTGATGTAGTGGCCGATTTTTTTGATCGATCTGAATCCGGTGAATCCAAGCATAACTTTCCGGAATACCTAGCAACCGCCGGAACATGTTAATCAAACGAATTAACAATACAAGCCACTTTGCGACATGTTGAAACATTCAGTCCGTGAACTTCTAGCTGAGCCCCATCATGCATAAACTGGGACATCAAATTTTTCTATACACCTGTTATGAAATTGGAAAGAATCCTGTACGACTGACGAGCTCATTCTGTGGCTATTCCACAAATAGAAACGTTGTGAAAATTTTAGACATGCATTAACAGTCTTCAAAGTCAACTTGGTTCCCACGAAAGTTCATTCGTAACTGAAGAAGACAGCTGGATAACGAATATAGCCCACTGATTTGGCTATGGCAAAAGGGTCTATGCCACCTGCTCTACAATTCAGACAGTCGGGTGTAGTACACCACAAATGCTGAAAAACAAAGTGCTGTTAGCAGCTGTCAACAGCTGTCAACCGGACTGTGGCCTCCATTTCCCATAAATTTAAGATTAGGACACATAACAGATACATTGCCACAAGCGATTTCTTTTTCGTGCTTCACGTTTTAAATTTAGAGTGGAGAAAAAAGAAAGATTATGCTTACTAAGTTGTATTGAACTTCGGACGGCTTAACAACACAAAAACTAAAACAAGGAAAGACACACAACGTAAATATAACAGGCAATCATAACGAAATGTAGGCAAACATAGCGATTAATAAATATTTGAAAACATGTCGCAATTTAAACTGGTAACAATTCAAGTTAAAGGTTGTTCAAATTGTAACTGATATGTTTACTTCTTGTTTGCTAACAAACTTTCATTTACTTCAAATTCTGACTTTTCGCTTAACCTTGTAGGACCTGTTTGAAAAAATTTGGAAAACCATCACTAGGATTGTTAAAAAATCCTTCGCTTGCATCTTTGTTTGCCACTGCTGCTACGGAAGATGAAGATTGTGATCTAACAACTTTGGTGTCATAGTTTGGAGTTTTATACTCTTCCTTAGGTGGGCTATATTCAGATTCTGATGGGTTATATTCTTCTTTGGGTGGATTATATTCTTCTTTTGGTGGATTGTATTCTTCTTTTGGTGGATTGTATTCTTTTTTCGGTGGATTGTAAGCTGGAGCACTGTAGGCTGGAGCACTGTAAGCTGGAGCACTGTAAGCTGGAGGACTGTAAGATGACGGACTATAAGACGGAGGATTGTAGGATGGAGGATTGTAGGACGGGGCCGAGTAAGCGGGAGGACTATGAGCCGGAGGATTATATGCTGGAGGAGCGTACGTCGGAGGATTATAAGCTGGAGGACTGTAAGCTGGAGGACTGTAAGCTGGAGGATTGTAAGATGGTGGACTGTATGCTGGAGGACTGTATGCTGGAGGACTGTATGCTGGAGGGCTGTACGCTGGAGAATGGTAGGATGGCGGAGTATAGGCTGGAGGATTGTAGGCGGGGGCACTGTAAGTCGGAGTTTCATAGTCTTTCACGGGCGCAACATACTGAGACTTAGGTGGGCCATATTTTCCTTTTGGTCGCTTATGAGCCTTATGGGCCTTAGGTGGTTTGCGAGATTTTTTGGGTGGCTTGTACTGGGATTTCGGTGCACCATAGCTAGACTTAGTGCGCTTATGTTTACCAAACAATCTTGCCGAGCGTTGGTTAACCTGGTGCTGATAATCGTCGCCCGTGTCAAATTCTGCGTCGACGCCAACTTGTCTGAATGCAGCGGCATCACCATTCACTTCCCTTGAGTTGCTTTCTGCTGATATATCTGAATTTGATCCAGCAACCGCTACGGCCAGTAGCGACAGTAAAAGGGGCGCTAGGAACTATGAGACGGTAAAGTGTAAAATTATGAAATGAAGAAGTTTATTATGGAATCTTAAATGCACCTTTGAAACTGACAGTCTTGTTTCCATGTTGACAAGTTGGATTTGTTGTTTTGCTTTCTGTTAAAGGAACTCCGATGATGCTCAACACGAGTTTCTCACTAATGAAAATATGACTGCCGCTCGAATTTATACTCAGTTGAGTTGGCTCCGCCTTTTTAAGCCAACTGCTTTTGGTAAATTGTATTTCATTGCATTTCCTGCAATTGCTCATGGTTTGTGCTACTAACCTGCTGGCTTTCAGTATTTCTCTTCGGAGCCATATACAGTACTGTGGTTTGTTTTCCACCGTAATCGTTCCCGTATGGTTGAAGAATGAGAACCACATCATTTCAAGTAAGGAAACGTCATCTTCACTCAACAGCTCATCAAACTCGGAGCACACTAAGGCATGCGGATCAACACAAATTGTTGTTCTCTGTCTTTATCAGACTCAAACCGCATGTTCATCGAGCCCTTCCTCGTAGCGTTCTCAGAATTATGAAACTGCTACATCCCAATAACCACAAAAGCTCTCTCGTTACGTCAGCAATATCGTGAATGGATGAATTGCTTGATTGCTCTTTCATTCCGTTTTTATTCTAAAAAATTCCTCTGGTTAATCTAGGGAATCCTTACTTTAACATGCAAATGTTACCATTCAGGCTTCCATGACATCAACCTATTTGGAATTCTTTCCAAATTTGTGGCTTTTGTCTTAAAAAAGACCTGCAATAGTAAATTCTACACTAATCTAATATGCTTTTTCAATAAAACTAATAACTCGATAATCAATGGCGATTTCTTACATTTTCTTTGATTCTCCCACTAAAATCTAGGTATTCTTTTTGTTTCCTGGTCCTCCATTTCTCATTTGCCTGTTGCAGACAACGAACGACTGTTAGCCACAGTAACGTCGTCTGTACCAAAACCACGCTGTTTACATTAACCATACTTCAAGGCTCCCTGGTTGCCCGTATGATTAATGGAAGCGTTTTTTAAGTTGGCAAAAACTAGAAGGTTTGTGATGCAATCTTAGTATATTACCGTTATAAAAAATACCTTTGTGTGAAGATACTGTTGGCCTAATGTATGGCAAAGCAGCTTCGCCAAAGCTGTACAGGCAACTCTCTACAGTCCTAAGCAAATCATGCTACATTTGTCTGCTATTTCAAATTAGGCATAGAAGTGTCATAATCACTTCTGTGAATTTTACAGTTGGAAGTAAAAATGGGCATATACATTAAGCCAAGAATTTACATCATATCGTCTGATAATTATCCTTCCTATTTTGACAGGTTAAGTTGAGATCACAGACCACAATATTATACCTGTAGTGCCTGTTCACATTGACAACAAGTGCAGTTATTAAAAAATGGATAAATTCTTAATTAAAAAGAACAAGGAACCACCAACGTCTGGAATTTCACGGGGAATGAAACAAGCCAGCCTTCACCAACTTGGTGGAGTTGTAATTTTAGAAGATTTGACGTTAGCCAATCAACAGCTCTCAAATCCTGAAATTTCACCTGATCAAAAAGTTGCTATTCTTAACAAGTTGAAGAAAAAGAAACCTGCCAAAGAAATTCTTAAATCTACCGGAATCGGTCGCACAGTTCATCGTCTTTGTCGAGATGAAAACTCTATTGTTTCGTGTGCAGCTAACGAGGTTTATGGTTTCTGGAAGAGTCATATGCTACACATTCTCCGGCGGAAGCCAATCGAAGTAGAAAGTGACGCTGAAACCCAGCGGGGTAGAGCCAGTGCCAAAAAGATGATCAACATTGCATTAAACAACTCTGTGATCGCAGAAGAAATTGAGATTCATGTATTTAACAAGTGCAAAAAAATTATGAACCATACTTATAATCGAGTCATACGAAAAATTCACTTTTGCTTGAAAGGTAACGAAGATCAAAAGTGGCGAGTGAATGAAATGAACAGTGATCTAAAAGAGTTTGTGGAAGAAATGTACCGGGATGTGATGAAAGTTTACGCGAACCAGTGAAATGTACAAGTAATAATATAAATGCTATAGATTCATTGAATATTGAGCTCCTTATGTAGTGTTTCCTAGGAACAAGTTTCGTGTTACGTGGATTTAAAGCTCAGCAATCGCACACCTCATGTGACTAGGGCGTTCTGCGTTGATGGATAGAAGAGAGGGAGTGAGGCAGCATGGAAGAAAGGCGGTAGCTATAGGATACTAGCCCATATGAGGTATGTCGAAAAGCATTTTTTTGTTGATAAACCTCATATGATAGCCATTAGCACTCGTGCATAACAGCGTTAGTGTAATATCCTGTCGAACCAACTTGCAGGCAAAGTAGTGTCAATTCTAAGCCCAGACGAAAGCCCAGGTTTTAGCGCCACCGAGGCAAAATTACAAACAGTCCCGGCCCATGGTGTTCGGACACTAAGGGTACTGTTCTATAGATCGATATCGTAGGAATAGAAGAAGTTCTGTTTGTTGTGATATTGCGTGACGTTCATAGGATTATGTTGTCTAAACAATCGGTAAATAAGTCGAAAAATATCTGTTGGCAGAACCGATTTGCCTTAACTTGAAGACAATAAAAGAATAGGTTATTGCAGACAAAAGACACGTTTCCTATTTGTTTCAAATGGCAAACGTTTCTTATGTTTGCTTTGGGAAGTAAGGTTATAAGCATTTGATCGTGTTATTTAATTGTATTTTTGAAATTTAAAAAAATGTAGATCTAAGGGGATAAGAAACCTTGCAAGTTCAGTGTAGTATATATCAAATTTGACGTTTCCATCCTGGGCATTTAGGTCAAAATTGCCAACATTTTCTCAATAATTTAAATAAGTAGAAGCAGCAAACAAAACAAGTCAATGATAGAAAGAATATTGGAGAGGCACAACGGGAGGGTGTCTGTAGTTCTGTTTGCTTCACTACTTCTTCATAAGGAAGTTAAATTAGTTTGGAGTTTAATAAATTAAGAGATGAAACTATGGACAAGGGAATGACGATAGTTTCTCGTGTGTTTGGCGACTTGTTACATTTTCAACTTGTTCTTAACCTTGCAGTAGCTGTTTAAAGAAATTGGGAAAACTGTTCGTGGGCCTGAAAAAGAATCCAGTGTCATCTTTGTTAGATACTGATGCCGACGAAAAAGAAGTCGCTTTAGGGATGTCAACTGGGTTGATTGGGATTTCTTGCGTTAACTCGAGTGTGCCATCCTCAGGTGTGGATAAACTTGAAACAGTTGATTTCTTTTTCGAATGACTCTTCTTGGCTTCGGGAGCACTAGAAGCTAGAAAACTAGATTCTGTTGCATTCGTCGCAGTAGGGATGTAGGTTGGGGCAGTGGATTCGGAAGGACTGGAAGTCTGAGTACTGGAATAAGTTGAAGAACTAGTCGTCGTACTAGATGTTGGAGTATAAACCGTGGTACTGGTAGCTAATGTAGTGGAAGTTGGAGAATATGATACTGGGGTCTGTGAGGTAGGTGGACGTGACGTCGAAGAACGTTTAGTTGGATATCGTGAAGTTGTGGTTTGGGATGAAGAGGAGCTACGAGTTGGGGACTTTGAAACTTTGGGACGCGAGGTATGAGAACGTAAACCTTCAGGACCGAAAAGTACGGGGTGTGAAAGTGGAAGAAGAGGTAATTCAAAATGTGAAAATGTTTGACTCGAGGATGTAGATCGTGAAGGTTTAGGAGTTGTAGTCGCAGTACGTGAAGGTGCAGGCCGTGGAGTCGAAGGACGTGAAGGTGTAGGTCGTGAGGTCGAAGGATGTGAAGGTGTAGGGCGTGATGGGGTGGGACGTGAAATAGGGAATTGTGAGGCAGAGGGACGTGAAGCAGCGGGATGTAAAGCAGAGCTGTGTGAAGCATGAGGATGTGGAGCACGGGGAGATGAAGGTGGCGGATGTGGAGCCGGATGGCGATGAGTTAGTGGACGTGAAGCTGGTTGCTTGAAAACTAGTGGGCGTGAAGCTGCAGGAATGGCAACCTGGTGGCGTGTTGGTGGATGATGCGGAGCTCTATATTTTGGTGGCGTTACGATGCTTTGAGTCTTGGGTACGCTATATTTACCGCCCAATGGTCTCTTATGGGTCGTAGGGGACTGATAATAATTGACTGGGCTAAATTGTGAGGATGCACCGTAGTTGTACTTTTTCTTCTTATGCTTGTTTCGCAATTTGAAACGACGATGTTTCGAACCGTGTCTGTCGATGTCAGATGTATCTAGGCGTTCATCAAAGTAATCCATTTCCGTAAAATCACCGTCGTCCATTTGAGAGTAGCCGGCGTAGACATCTTTTAGATTGCTATCTGCCGATACGCTGGTTTTCGATTCAAATAGCTGCAGCGCCACTAAAATCAGCAAACACGGTGCGAGAAGCTGCATCATTTAACAAAATTGTTAACACCATTTTGTTATGTAATAATTTAAATTTAAAAATGTATTTTTCCATTGGAAGTCATGGCTTACCTTTGAAATTTCGATCCGTCTTGCCATGAGGACCTCTGTGTTGTTCTTGAAGAATTTCAGAAGCGTACAAGTAAAAATTCGAACCGTTAGTAAAACGAATAGGATGTGCGCTCATATTTATATCTTGCTGGTGGAGGTCCCGCCTTTAAGAAAAACTTTTTATTGGCAAATGCATTATCCCAGAGATTTCCCGGGTATCAATCACTTACGGTTTGGGCTACTAACCTCTTTGTCGTTGCGATTCTTCACGTTCGACCATCAGTGTGTTACGACTCTTTGTCTAATTGTACACATCACAACGTAGATGGAGATGTACCACAAAATGTATGTGTACGCATGTTAAGAACTCATCAGGTCCTACCTACCAATCCAAAAAGATTCACGGAAACCGTGTTTCTCTGCACTCGTATAAGGTGTAACCACGTAATTAGAGAGCTTAATGTGACCAACATCCCTGAAAGCAACTTATTTTTAATTTTACAAAACCGCGAAAACTTTCATTAAATTTGAAAAATCATGCAATTGAGGAATCATGCACTACTTTTGTATGTGTGTTAGGTTCGTGAAAAATGTGCCAAGTGAGTACGAAATACGGTCCTAGAGACTCAATTTCCTACCACGTAGCTCTAGTTCGATTCTTTTGGCTCTGCAATTTAGTTATTTCTTTGTGTTATATTTAGTAATTTGGGTGAATCATAGAAGGTTAAAAACTTACTTCAGTATTTGATCAACTGTACTTGTTTTGAGAAAAAAATTTCTAAAATTTTGTTTATAAATTTATTTTCAGGGCGATCGAAAATTTGTCCTTTCAACTAGGGCGGAAAACACCACGACTTTTATAACAAGAATGGTGTTGTTTTCAAGTCCATGATGTTTTAAGCAACAATGATACAGGCAGTTAGCCTTGAAGGGATTCATAACAGTAAATCAATATTTATTTGTAAATACTCGGTGATTAACCATGAGAATGACAATTTCTTCAATTGAAATTGTAAAGCAACGACATTTTTATCAAGTAAAGCCGACGCGGACCAACCCTGCATGTCACACGGATAGTAAGATTAGTTAACTAAACTTAAACAGTGACACCTAATTCTCCTAAGATCTCTGACAGGCGTTCGAGATGACGAGTTATTTCGTTGGAAGCTGTACCAGGGCGACTTCTGTTCAATAGTTGAAGTACTTGAATATACTCCAATTCGGTGTATTGGGATCCACGCTCCAGAATACCATTTAATATTTCCTGGTGAATTAAAAGACAAAATCAAGGCATTTACATAGTTGCTAACTATCTACGGATTCGCTTAAATATGCTGCAAAACAGAATCATGCTCCAAGCTATATTCACAAAGCCCATCCTTACTTCCATTCCTTGAAGGAACGAGGAATCCTTCATTAATGCAGCGTAATGCAAGTAATTATATATTAGCAATTTTTGATAAAGGTAAATATAGTAAAAATATTTTATCTACTAGAAACCAGTTGCTTCACTTGAACAAAACAGAAAGTGTCCTTACCTCTGGTGTTACGCAAAGCAACTCAAAATACTGGCGCGCATGGTCCAGCGCTGGTTCGCGGGCCAAAGTAATGCTGGTTAACGTTTGCTGTAAGGCGAAAATATTGCGACACATTTTCTTGACGCCATTTTCATTCATCCGCCGGATATGCTGCACAGAGGACATGATGATACTGGATACAAGGTGACTAACTCCCTCAAATATGTACTATAATACGAGAGATGTGTAAGTTTTGAGAAAATCGTGCTCAAGTTAAGACAACCTACGCGATGTTTACGTTGTTGTATGAAAGCTGACAAAGACTCGTCAATTGCAGTCAAATCCCTACTAAGCCTACCAATTTCAGGATCGGGCTCTTGATTATCACCGTTCAGCCAGAACTGTGCTTGTCTTCCAAGCGGTACTAAGTGATAAAAACAATGGACGCGCACCTCCAAATGCAAAACTAAAAGGCATGTATCGGCTAGATCTTCGAAATCTTTTGCCAGCTCCAACAAAGTCTGGACGTTCGTTTCTGGCAGAGCTAGGAGGGATTCAGAAGCGCCAGAGCGCGTTATGCCATTCGCTAGTTCTTGTATATGTGCTGCGAACCACTCCTGCAAAATGTATTATATTTAACGCCGGCCCAATCGCAATGATAATACCTGATTTACTAAAGATTCTTGAAGCAACGCTAATATTCGCAACTGTGTCGGATCGGCCAGAATTTCATGAGGGGGGATAATGGCGTCACCCAAATTACCCGTCAATATTTCCGTCTCTTTGGCGCTTCGTTGTCTGATCTCTTCTGGACTATCTTCGTAGGTTTCGCAATCCGTGGTACCAGAATTACGATGTGCTCGAACGGTTTGCAAAGCCGTCCAACTAGGAAGAGACCTATTTTTTTTCCTCTTTTCGTAAAATACGCTATCGTTTACAACAGAAAATGACAAACAAACCTCAAAAAACGATGTATGTCTTCATCTTTGGCCCAAGTGGCACTGATAACACGTTTGTCCTCCAAATCTGATTGGACCAAGCCTCGGTAAGCCGCTTGACAAGTTTCGCTGTAGCGCAGTAACATGTTGCATGCCATGCCTAGATAAAGTGTAGAATTCAAAATGAAATCTGATGAGGGAAATTTTTCTATCGTAGTACCGAGAAAATGCTGGGCGAATTGGGGAAGGGCTTCCATTAATTGGCGGATTTCCATGAGACAGCGGTAAACTTGTATGGTGCTCTATGACAGTAAACTGAAAAACAAACTTGAAAACGAAAACGGGGTGGGGAAAAATGCTACCTGAAGCAAAGGCCGTGTGGCTTTTGTATTTTGTGTCAACTCA
This sequence comes from Daphnia carinata, assembly GCF_022539665.2. Taxonomy (NCBI): domain Eukaryota; kingdom Metazoa; phylum Arthropoda; class Branchiopoda; order Diplostraca; family Daphniidae; genus Daphnia; species Daphnia carinata. The sequence goes on along the minus strand of NC_081340.1, from coordinate 3,851,595 downwards.
GTGGGATTTACAGACTTCCACATATCCAGTTTTCGCGTGGCTTCGTCCAGTGCGGTGCCCATCTCGATGTGAATTTGACTGAGAAAGACGTCGCGTGTAAATACTGTGATGAACACATGAAGCGCGCAATGCGTCCTGTTGAAAGCTTTATCAATTAAGTAAAGCAGGATTTTGGAATAGAGATTCAGTAAACATACCCTTGAGAACTACACCCAAGCGCAGTTTCTATTTCTTGAACAAAGGTCATTAAGGGCTGATAAATTTCAATCACCAAACGCGCATTAGGTTCAACAATTAAAATCCGATCCGGCGCATCCAGACCATGTTGGTCTTGCTTGGAATAGTCGCTATTAGACTCATTCAAGCTAATTGAATGGAGAGAACCTTCGAAACGGAAAAGTGTTGTTTTCTGTGTTCTAGACCACAGATTGATAAATACGTTAAGTTTGAGCTGATTGTGCTTAAAATAAAAATTTTCCTTTACCTAGGCTGTCGTCTTCTGGAAAAGTATGCGTTCAAATCGGCTGCTCCCAATTGAGAATTTGATGAGAAAGTGCTGCCCGAGTTACCGCTTTTTGAAGCGGTACTACCAATATCCCAATACTGGGACAACAAAACTTGAATCTAAAACAATGCCAGTGATTCGTTCCAGATTAAACAGAACAGGCGAGTTGTAAAACATTTAAATAATTAAGCATACCACAGTTTGTACTTGGGACCATACATCTTCTATATTGTACATAACAACATCGTTATTGTACTGCTGGTCTTTCAGTAGAGCCTTAACACTGTCGAGAACGGCTGTGTGAGCCTTCACAATCCTCCGCATTTGCTCCATTACAGCCTCAAACAGTTCCTTCAAAACATTTTTTCCATTAGGTGGATACATCTCGCTAATTTGTTGGGCGGTTTTTCTTGTTATCAACGTCATTTCCATGCCCATTCCATTTTTTAAACTCTAAGTTAAAAAAAAGGTCAATTACTCATTTTTAACCACATATTCTTGCAAAATGGGAAATTACTTCCAGTGTTTCAGGTAACCTATTTACTAGCGAGAGACATTGAACTATGTTAGATATACACTGGTTACTTTTCTCATCTTGAGCACTAGTGAAGAAGCAAATAATTAATCAGCTGGATTCCTAATGATCAATATCTTCAATTCTTTAACAGAGATACCTTTGACTGCTTCCGACAACTTCTAGCATCAGTGATTTTACCTTTGGCGCATCATTCTTCGAAATCAAGTTTCCAGAAGCCCTGCCAGAGGAGTTACGGCCACTAGAGGCTCTTTGAAAAGGTGCCTGTGATGTCGCAGCGCGTTTCCACTGCAAGACATCACTTGATGATTTTACATAGATATAGTGACTCAAGTCTTCCAAAAGAATTTTGTAGAAGCGCTATCAAGTATACATAAACAACTTGGATTCATACATTATTGTTTAGGTGAATATATGTGATACCTCTTGCTTTGTGGCAAGATCACTTCGAACATCCTTTAAAGCTTCAACATTTTGCAGTGGACCTTGTAGATTTTGTTGCGCTTCAACCACAAGCTCTGCAGCTGCTACATAATTCTTCTTTGCTATATTTTCATTAATTTTGTCAGGTATTTCTTTTAATTTTTCACTGCAATGGTTAACAAATTAATAATTTACACATTTAGCTTTGGAATCAAACTATAATTCCTTTTGTTACATCTGATTCAGCATGAGAAGCACTTGTTTATGCTCCACTCCTTCTAGCCACAGCTTTTTAAGTTCATCTCTTCTACAGTGCAGTAGCCCTCTGCAAGCTGCTAACTGTCCTTTCACCATAGCAATTCGAGTTCTAGCTTCATTGATGCTAACTGAAGCTTTGCTGTAAATTTGCATCACATTGGCTAAATCTCTGTGGTGTGTTGTAACTAATTTTTCTAATCTCTGATCACTAAGTTTAAATTCACGCTCAAGTTTTGCCTTCTCTCGGTCTCGCTGCTCGTTTGAAGATAGGGACGATAGAGTCCCAATTACGTTCATTAGAAGTCCGGACTGTAATGATACAATAAACATAACATTCATATTAGGATAACAAAACGCCATAAAAAGATACCGTTTCCTTTGCCATGTTTATATCTTCTTTATAGATTTAGGTTTCTTTTAAAGCAAAAAACAAAACACAAAACGATATTATGAGAACTTTGACAGTACAGAATGACGGCAGAGACAACAATAGCTCGAGAACCAAACATGACTTCTGCACCCATAATACAATAATTCCCAGTTCGGGCGCTAGATGGTGTGACTAAATTTGGATTTACATTCACGGTTTTCCACAGGGTTCGGCCCCGATCAGGTGTGATCGAACCACCCATCCCACGCCGGAAACGGTCGACCGACCTTTTTATTTCTATTACGAATATTCAGTGTAATTCAAAAACGGCTACTTGACAAGAAAACGAGTGGCTTTTTCTGAATCAGAATGAAATTTTTATTATACTGCGTGATTTCATGGAATTCCAAGAGATGTCATTTTTGGCCGATTTTGACAAAAGTGGTAAGGCTATAAGGCCCTTTGCACTTTTTAATTTTTAGCTAAATTTTAAAATTCGCTTAAAATACATGATTACGATTTAGAATTAAAGGCTTATCATGAAAATGAAATTTATTTTCCAATAGGCCTTATGGTTTTTTAATTAAACATAAAAAACGAAAAAATAAGAAAAGTCGGGCTTATTTAGTCGGGCCTATTTAGTCGGGCTTAAAATTTTTTTCTGCAAAAACTGACATTCATCGGAATTGGTTAAATATAACAGGATATACTCAAAATTGAATGCTGATTCCGGGAAAATTGCTATTTTTTTCATTAAGTTAATCGGTTTTGAAATACACCGAATATTTGACGCAATGCTAGCGCGCCAGTACGCTACAGCGCTAGCGCGATGCAGCTGAAATATTCGGTGAGTGTATGTCGAGAATTACTAGAAATCTGACCAGTAGATGGCGATAGCAGTAAAGCAGAAAAAAAGGCCGATACTTTTTTTTGGGGGGGGGGGGGGGGGGAGGAAACGGATTGCCATAGAACAGGCCTATTTTACACCGGCAAGGTGGGTCCAATTTTTTTTAGCGGCCTAAATCGATTACCCTGCTACAGTCAATTGGGTTAATTCCTAAACCAGAGTTATAGATTAGATGCTATCTCATGCTAGCTACTCCATATTAAAACCCCTACAAGACAGCCACGCCCCTCGTCCACTTTTGCAAGCTAGATTTTTACGGGCATACTCGGGGCACGCTCCCTTCGACTAAGATGCATTATGCGGAGATCTGTTGCACTACGACACAAAACGCTATCCTGTCCCAGTCCGACATCCGTTTGGGGCAGGGCAGGTCAGGTCGGAGGGGGTAAGATTTGTGAACTCAACGGCTGTCAATGTTCGTTAAGTTCCTGATAGCCATGAAGAAAGAAATCTGAATGAAAGTTGAATGTACATGTTTCGTGGATGCTAAGGACCACGTGCATTTTGTTTTTACTCTTGAAGGGTTTGTTTAAAAATTTTTTTTTTTTTTCTCCCCACAAATAAGGTTTACCACGCGGGAGAAAAATTTGACGAATGCACGCCCTAGAATACAAACCTGGATGGACATGAAAGGCGTCTCCACCCCAAGCTGAAGAAACCCAATTTGCAGCTTCCATCCTCGTAAGGAAGAAATAAAATTTTGTAGCTCCTGACGAAAGAGAATTGTTGGTAACTACCATTCGCGTAATGGTTTCACAGTGCTTTTCAAATTTTTTCTGTCATTGTGGTACAGTGCCATTAAAACAATATTAACAAAACTTCATTGCAGATGTATCAATATCAATTGGCACACAAGCTCATGGATTGTCCCAAAGCTGTCAAATGATTGCATCTCTGATTGTGAGCATGTACAAATTCCTATACTAATGACAGCTGTAAAACATGCCTCAATATATGTTTTCCATAGGTCACAAGGTGAATTTATTCATAAGGCTTCATCCTTCGTGCATCCAAAAATCTTCAGCCTTTGGTCGAGCTTGGGATCTTAGTTTGACTCTACCATGTCAAGGATCACATAAACGTTATTTGAAAACTAAGAGGAAGGACAATGAAAAAGGAAACAAAATTCGCAACAGATCTCATTTGGTGAAGACTTCAGAGGTGCCAACCTGTTTTGCCAAAATTTACCTTAGGCTTGTGCTCAAACATCAATGTAGGATATCAACCTACTACCACCAGATAATGCCATCCAGGCTAAAGCTATGTTGAAACTCTTCTTGTTAATCGATGATCCAATGATTCTCCATCAGCATTAGAGATCTTACTCAGGTTATCCTTTTTGTTTTATTTTTTTTACAAAGTTGACTTAATCTTATACTATTTACTTTTTTGTCCTTCTGTCTTTCATGCAAAATGTTGCTGATGGAGAAAATGCTGCTGGACAGAGACTATGTCACATGACAGATTCACTCTGTCTTCTTACCAAAGGTCACCTGCCTTGACTTCCCCGTCCATAACGAAGAAGACCGATTGGTCTAAAAATATTGAAAGCTGTTTTTATGTTATTTATTCTTATCGGTAACTTTTAACGACTGCCACCGTGAGTGACACTTCGGTTTACAGATTGTGGGCAAGTGAAAGATCGATAAAGTAGTTTCAATGCTATTAATTTGCATTCACAGAATTTTTGTGGAGGATGAAGTGAAGCCTGGAAGCGTTCGAAGATGGAAGAGCCGGCCTACAGTTGAAAAACACTTAGAGCGCATTACGGTTGGTAAAGTAGTAGAGTAAGAAATTGTATGCGTAACGGTTTTTTTTTTTCTATTCTTAAAATAGGTTAATAGTAACACTGGGTGGAAAAGGTTCTTGAATGAAGCGAGACACTGAATAAATTGTGATGCTTAGATGGATGACATTGCATTTCTATACTGCATTCAGATTCCCCATACGGTATTTAATATTTAAAAAATTGAAGTGTATATCTGGGCTCCCTTCCTTTCCGTAGCCCCGTTTCCCCTTGACTCATAATAAGCCCGTAGGGGGTCATGCCCCTACTGTACGGTATATATAAAAATAACATATACCGAGGTTTGGAGGGCTCTGGCCGGAAAGGGGACGTGGGGGTCCGCGTAGTCCGATGATGTGTTCACGGAGGGCGACGTGGCTACCCACAAATCCGAATTAAAGGTTAATCGCTCCAGTAAAAATGTTCCATATCTTCGGCTCTTCTTCCGGCTTCTCTTAGCCAATCACCGGGTAATCTCCCCGGTGGGTCAACAAGGCAGTGTCTCCCCCTGCCTGGGTTGACGGCAACTTTTGAAAGGGCTATTGTGCCTTTTTAAAGTTGCAAAAATAATTGTAATGTGCAGAGAATTGTCAATAAATTTTTTTTTATAAAATATTTGTTGCAAAATTTGTTTCTTTCATTGTCTGTTTTCGCTGTGTTTACACATTACATTAATCAACTTTTTTTTTTTTTTGTTAATTTAGCTTGCTCAATTCACCTTTATTGGTTTTGCCACCTTTGATGGTAAGCATTGTTTCCATTGGTTTATCTGTAATTATTCAATTATTATTTATTGCACTCTTTGAATTCTTCAACTTAAACTCAAGGAACAACGTGTAATACCTGAATATTTTTTGAAGTAGTTTTGTATTTGGATTTTATTTTACTCGTATGGGAACCGATCCCCAGACATTCAGCGTGCAACGCCGATGCTCTAACATTGAGCCACGAGATACATCTAAATTTTTTATTATCGCATATCATATGTTATCGTCTAGGATGTTTATGCAGTCTTTCACAACTATATGATTATCTGTCTATTGTTTTCATACGGTTCATAGCTCTGTGGAAGAGCCTTTAGCTGCGATACCTGTTTCCCTGAGTTCAAACCTCAGTAAATGTATAAAAATGAAGATAAGCGATTTACCAATGGAAACAATGCTTACCATCAAAGGTGGCAAAAATAATGAAGGTAAATTGAGTACGCTAAATAAAAAAAAAAAAGATGTGAAGTGTAATGTGTGAACACAGCGACTACAGACAATGAAAGAAACAAATTTTGCAACAAATATTTTATAAAAAAAATTTTATTGACAATTCTCTGCACATTACAATTATTTTTGCAACTTTAAAAAGGCACAATAGCCCTTTCAAAAGTTGCCGTCAACCCAGGCAGGGGGAGACACTGCCTTGTTGACCCACCGGGGAGATTACCCGGTGATTGGCTAAGAGAAGCCGGAAGAAGAGCCGAAGATATGGAACATTTTTACTGGAGCGATTAACCTTTAATTCGGATTTGCGGATAGCCACATCGCCCTCCGTGAACACATCATCGGACTACGCGGACCCCCACGTCCCCTTTCCGGCCAGAGCCCTCCAAACCTCGGTATATGTTATTTTTATATATACCGTACAGTAGGGGCATGACCCCCTACGGGCTTATTATGAGTCAAGGGGAAACGGGGCTACGGAAAGGAAGGGAGCCCAGATATACACTTCAATTGTTTAAATATTAAATACCGTATGGGGAATCTGAATGCAGTATAGAAATGCAATGTCATCCATCTAAGCATCACAATTTATTCAGTGTCTCGCTTCATTCAAGAACCTTTTCCACCCAGTGTTACTATTAACCTATTTTAAGAATAGAAAAAAAAAACCGTTACGCATACAATTTCTTACTCTACTACTTTACCAACCGTAATGCGCTCTAAGTGTTTTTCAACTGTAGGCCGGCTCTTCCATCTTCGAACGCTTCCAGGCTTCACTTCATCCTCCACAAAAATTCTGTGAATGCAAATTAATAGCATTGAAACTACTTTATCGATTGACAAAAAAGCGAGAAGTACCTAGCCCATGTGTGAAGTCGAACTCAATGCCATTTTTAGGTTTCCGTACCATATGCAGCTTCGGCAGTCTTAATGGCAATTTTCATCAAAGCCATACGTCCTTCCATGAAATGGAAAAGAAACCTTTAATCGCCGATCTACTAAAAAAAAGCAATATAAACAAATCAATGGCGGCGAGGATCTTAGAATGCCGCCTGTAATGAGGGAATCTGCGGTCGCCGAAACCAATAGGCATTTTTTTCGATTTAATGCTAGTGGGCAGACACTCATTTGATTTTTACTAATACAACATCCTTTAGGGATAGTTATGTGGTAGATGACAAAAAAAAAACAATGAAAAAACAAATAGTTTGCAATCCTCTTTCACTTGCCCACAATTTCTAATGAAATGTCTCAGTCCTTAAGTTACCAGTCAGAATAAATAATTTAAAAACAAGCTTTCAATATTTTTAGACCAATGGCTATTCTTCATTATGGATGGGAAGACAAGGCAGGTGACCTTTGGTAAGAAGAAAGAGTGTGCCTATCGTACATGGCATAACCTCGTTCCAGGACCATTTCCTCCATCAACAATATTTTGCATCAAAGACAGAAGGACAAAAAGTAAATAATGATAAGATCAATAACATCAAGAACTCTGTATTTATTTAAAAAAAGGATTACCTATGTTAGATCTCTATAGTGCAGATGGAGAATCCTCGGATCATCCTTTAACAAGAAAATAGTAGAGTGGTTAGCTTGGATGGCATGCCCCGGGAAACTCCACGAATTTTCTAAAGAGTCTAGTGCAAGCTTTTACCAACGCCAACATCAAAATGGACTTCTTCGTTTTTGTCAAAATCATTGGCATCACCTGAAACATGTTATCACAACAACTAATCAGATCGGATTACAACGCCATATGACATTACTTTCCACTGTATCCTGAACTCCGTTGGCAATTTCCACCTAACATTGTTTTTAAACAGTTACTAAACCAATTAAATCGAAGATGATAGTTTACTTGGCAGCTTCATTCCCAAGGTGCTAAAAACTTCTAGAATAGCTGACACCTATTCCACCTCACGGCGCGTCTTGCTAGTGCACTTCACAGCGGAGTTGCCAAATGGTTTTCATATGTAAATCTATTTTTTCGAAGAAACTGCAATAACAATCTAAATTAACCTAGTTTAACTAAACCTATTCTAGTTTAACCTACCTAACCTAACTTAACTGAACGTAACTTCTACTGGTGGTAGGCAGGAAACAACCTGGTAAAAGCCGAGAAAGGACATTATGAATAAAGCAATACTGGAAGACATATTGTGGCTTGTTTGACTCATAAATGCTCTGGAAATTGATTCGAACGTAGTCTCTTACCACCATATACCCGATCACAAAAAGGAAAAGCATAAAAACTAAATAAATTTATAACTAATTTTAACAAAATAACATTAAACAGATATTTGCCGGGCTCGACCGGGATTTGAACCCGGGACCTCTCGCACCCTAAGCGAGAATCATACCCCTAGACCATCGAGCCGATATTATGATTACAATTTAGGAATTGAGGATGAGGCTTACTACTTCAAAGAATTAAAAAACATTTATATTTGTTTCAAACCAAAACCGGAAAACAAGATTCTCATTTGTATGTTGATGTAATTCAAAGAACTTGAATTACGTACGAAATACTTCGTTCGTCAAATGTTTCATTACAGGAAAATCAGGTTTCATAACTCTCCGTTTTATACAGTTCAGTGTTAAATTAATTAAATAATTTTCAGATCAATTGTAAAATTCACTTCACAATGAATTAATACTTAGGGTAAGCGGTCGTGGTATAAACTGGTGCTTTATAGGCCGGGGCGGTGTAAGCGGGGGTCTTGTATTGGGGGGCTTTGTAGGCAGGTGCGGAGTAAGCTGGTGCACTATACGTGGGTGCTACGTAAGTAGGAGCTTTGTATTCGGGTGCCTTGTAGGCTGGTGCGGGGGTTGTGTAAACGGGAGCTTTGTAGGCTGGCGCAGGAGTTGTGTAAACTGGAGCTTTGTATGCTGGTGCGGGGGTTGTATAAACGGGAGCTTTGTAGGATGGCGTAGAGTACGCAGGGGCTTTGTATTCGGAAGGTTTGTATTCTGGGTATTTGGCCTCGCCTTCGTATTTCACATCAGCGGTGTATCCGTAGCTGTCAGCCTTGTAGGTGACGACCTGGGTGCGGCCGTCGGGGAGAAGGACGCGGTAAGAGCCGGTCGTCACCTTGCCGTCGCTGCTCTCAGAGTGGATGAAATCATTGTACGATGGCTCGTCTTTCACGTTATAAGAGAAGCTGTATGGTTGCGCAGGCTGGTAAATTTCAAATCATTTAATAGGTTATAGTCATCAAAATGTCTGTTTTTGCGAGTAAAAGGTAACTCACGTATTCTACTGGTGCGGAGTAGGCCGGTGCGGAATAGGCTGGAGTGGAGTAAGCTGGGGCGGTGTAGACTGGAGCAGAGTAGGCTGGGGCAGAGTAGGCTGGGGCAGAGTAGGCTGGGGCAGAGTAGGCTGGAGCAGAGTAGGCTGGGGCAGAGTAGGAAGGTGCGGAGTAGGCTGGGGCAGAGTAGGCTGGAGCCTCGTAAGATGGTGCTGAGTAAGCCGGTGCCTTGTAAGATGGTGCGGAGTAAGCCGGTGTCTTGTTATAGATATCACTGGCAGCGGCGACGGCAAAGACAGCAAAGAGAATGGCGAACTAAAATGTAAACATTCAAATGTTAAGTTTAACAGTTTCTTGCCAAGTCGTAGAGTTATTTAGCTTTCGGTGATTCTGACAAATTTTACCTTCATGTTGGAAGAGATGTGAGGTTGTCAAGACAGTTTGAGAACTGATACTTTGAAGTTGGTCAGACGGCCCTTTTTATATGTTACCAATTTGATGGTGATAACTACAGGCGGGGACGTATTTGCATGCTACGATAATTCGATTGCGCGAAAGTGAATGGATAAGAAAGGATCAAACAAATCAGGTGAATGGAAGAGAATGGAATCATAGAAATACGTGTACCCGATTTCTAATCACCTAGACACGACAAGGGCTAACGTTGCGTAGACCAGATAGCTCTTGTGAAATATCTACAAGAACTTTTCATGATATAGCAGGGTTAGCAAATTATTGCATAAAAATGGTTGCGAGGCCAATACAGTAACACTTTAGGGCGACTTCTTCTCAGACTTCAGAATTCCAGACTTTTAGAATAGTCTTTCGGCAATTATCATGACGCACCATCTGTTTTCGGCTGAGCCACACCTGTAAAACATAAAAATACACAAAAAATTAGAAATGCAGACATGCTAATAAAATAAATTCCAGTTCGTTCCAGCCGTATCACAAAAACTGGACGAGCCAAATTTAAATTCGCGCCGACAACGCAATTTTTTGTATGAACAATTGCAATTTAACGAAGTTAAATTCTTCACCGCTCTCAGTTCGTCGGTGATATCGCATTATAGATTTGGCACACGAACTTCATTGTTGTTTCAGCGACCATAGGGATGAAACGAAGCCATCATTTTCTTCTTAGGCTCTCTGGATGATTTTAAATAGTAACAAAGCTGAAGTAGAATGCCATGCATGTGAGGCCACATTTCCCTCAAGATAACAAATAGTACAGCGGTTTTCTCATGATCTTCGGTGTTGTCGGCAGATACACTTGAGTAAATGTAAATTTTTCAGTTCTTGATTGCATTGGTTTAGAAGTAGTGGTACTTTATTCAAGAATCTTGAAGCCAAAAGAGAAATTTTGGTAAGTCTCTTCGTACGTTTTAACCAAAACAACATATTTGTTCTTTGCATTAAAAAGAAAATACCATTTGTTGTACTCGAGCCAATAATAATCGACAGAACGTACGAAGAATTAATGCACATTTGTTTGCTCAGTTCGGGAAATATTAGATTTCTAAAGCTTCCTTTTTTGCCAAAAATGGAACATGTTAAAGCAATTACCATGAATAACTTTTGTTATGATAACTTATAATGATAAATGTTAAACACGGAAAACTGGTGACTTATTTGAAAAAAAAAGGCCCGTGTTAAACAACCTGTTAACATTTTAATACTTAATGATGAAATGGACGCATCTTCATCGTGAAACATGTGCGTTTTTGTGGTTATGGCATATTGATGGCTGTAAGTGTATCACAAGTCCTGAAAATGGAAAGTAACAATTATCGAATGAGAATTCTATCCATGGTCTAAATTAATCACCGTTTTCTGACACGTTCCAGAATCCGAAAAGTATCTCATGGCTATTGCTTCCACGACAAGGATTCAGAATATGATGGCCTTCAAATCATGCACTCGCCGTTAGGGCGTGTCCAGTAACCGCAAAAAGAGTTGCCCATCGACGATGAGATATCTTCAACTTTCTTTCAGCCACGGCAGTTATTCCGCCAGCGGAAGATTGAAGTGTACAATACTCACTTGATGTCTTCGGTACATCTTCAACTGACTGGAACCGCTAGAACGCAAGGTGCGGGTCTGACGCATGGCTGCGCCATGGAAAATTCATTTACGTTATGTCACCATCCTAATTATTTCAGACCGGACTCTATCGAATTAACAGCCATAAATTACCTGTTACTTATAACAAATGAACTGGCATTTGTAATTGTCGATGAGGTGGTTGGGCGACAACAATAGTGTCCATATCAGTAGCCATCCAAGGTTGATCGGCACGTGACAGTCTATTGAGAGAGCGGTAATACTGGTTGCTCGTGACAACAGCAACAGGTTTGTCCAAATCTGTGCGATTTAAACGATTTGACTGAATAAGTTCACAGTCGTGTTGGGCCTGATCTTCCACTTCCTTTTCCTATTTGCATGAATATGGAATAAATGAAGTCATATTCAATACCACCCGACACGAAAATAAATTCATGTTATTAACATACACAATAGGCGGTAGGTTCAGATGCACAATGATGCTGTTGCATTAGGTGCTGCTCGTGATCTGGTGGAACAGTACATTGTTAAATTTCTGCTGTTTTCCTATGTTGCCTTTCAGGCCACGCTTACCTGCATTCTTGTTGATAATGATATCCGGATCTTCGGTGCTCTGGTGATGTTGGCCATCATTGGCAGTCACTATAGTATCGGCTTTCGTCTCATGAGTTTTACGGGGAGCATGCTCATTTTGAGTAGAACGAGAATTGTTCCGACGGCGGAATCGGGACACTAACGCGATGACGATATATGCGAACACGATTGAAACAGGGATCCCACTGGCCATGCCTAGCATTGAAGCCCAACCTTCGGTTTCCATGATCACTAGCACAACAGAAAACAATGGTGAACAATTGATGAGCTATTTTGTGACAAATCTTCGAAGTTCTAACCTGTTTGTTTATCAGCGATTTTGATTGTGTAGGCCTCCAGCGGTACAAACGGGGATCTTCCACGTTGATTATAGGACGAGATTTGGATGAACAGCTTCACACCAGATTCCAAGTTGCCAACGCGCAAGTGTGGATACCTTCCGGATTTATTGTAAAGGAGAACAGCCGATTGCGTATCAAAGATTTCAAATTGGAACAGTTGCGGATGGCCGCCATCAAATCCCGGCCGGCACCACACTTCGACTGCATCGGCCGTTTGATTCAATACCGAGCAATTGTTTGGCGGATCCGGACGCACTGTAGTACAACAATATGTTAGCAAAGATGCTGTTATCATTTCACGACAATTAAAGTAAAACCTCCAAGGAAGATGCGATAGACGCAAGGCTCTCGCTGTTCACCAACTGCGTTACGTCCCCAGCAGAGTAGACTACCGTAATCGCGATCGGATTGTGGTGAGTAGGAAAGAACGCTGGTTCCATTCGCCTCCACACCCCCCTATTGTCAACGATAAAAGATATTGCGTAATTCTGCTGAGAACATGTCTGTGATTTCGAGAACTTGTGTGTATCTAAGCCGTTGTTTCAAAATTCCGGCGTTCAAATGGTTATGTTTTTCTCCATTACCTCAGCAAGACCGTTGTTTTGTAATATTTGATTTTCCAGCAATTCTGTCACATCTAAAATCGAAGTGTTGAACGCCCATCTGTGCGAGTGTGCCTGTAATTCATTTAGTTGCTGATAGAGTGAATTTTTGTGAAGGTGAAAATTTCTGTCATACGGGTGGAATGGCATCCGTCTGGCACTTCACGGTAATCGTGTCTTGTTTAGCAACTCCGTACAGAAGTTTTTGACCTGGGCGGCAGACCGGCTGAACTGGACAACCACAAATAAGGATGACAGCCCGGACACGTAAGACAAGTTTATTGTGTTATGTTTTTCAATTTGCTAGTGTTTTAACTTACACATGACACGGAGTTGTACTGCATTGCTGATTCCACTGCCCTCTGAGTTAACAGCACTGCAAGAATAACGTCCGGAATGGGACCGCGAAACTCGACGAATAACAAGACTTTGTTCTACCATGATGACCCCAGCCGATGCATTTTCTTTTATGTTTTGCCCCTGGCATGAAATTTAATCATTATTACATTTTGATTGACTACGAAATCTGAAAGTTTATATGCATTTCACTTGCAGCTCTGTTTAATTGGCCATTAACTTCGATGCCCAAGACAAGGGATTCAATTACACTATCGTAAATCTACCTACCGAGGGCGGCATAGCTGCTGATAATGGAGTATAATATGTACGCATGCTACATCGTAAGCCTAACCAATTAAATTTGATTTACTGTAGTCTAATCGAAATGACGAGGTATGGTTTCATGTTAGCTATAATAGGCAAAAACTAGCAATGCTTTTTCTTGTGTAGCCGCCATTTCAGGAAGTCAGAGAATGCATCGTTTGAACAATGCAATTCTTTTCTTTCCGCGAAATACAAGAAGCCTTGTTTGCAAATATCTACGTGTTTGTTGACTTCCGTTAGAGGCAACATAACAAAGTAGAAAAAAAGGGAATCCCAAAACAGTATAAATGGGATACTATCTCTCCGTGACAAGAAAACAGTTTTACCTCGTGAGTCCACGTGAAGCGATACGGAGGTGGGTAGGAGCGAACGCGACATTCGAAATAAACGTCATTGCCTTCGGCAATTGAATCCGGATTCAGACTGCGGCCCAGTTCTAGTTGTGCTGTCGGTGCAACTGTAAGAAAATGATGAATAGAGTTGCGCTATTGTTATGTCATGAATAATTAACACTGTGTGGAAGCAGCATCCACCTCCAAAATTACGAATAAATCGATTTGCCAAACCAGGCATGGGACCTCCAGAAAGAGGCGGAGCGAGAAAATAAAATTCTATAGTCGATGGGAGATACAATTCTCTGATTAACGTGTGATCTGTGTATGTGGGAAACAATACGGCGTAAAAAGACGGGAGGGAACGATGATGAAGACGAGCAGTATTATTATGTGGAGTTGCTACGCCCAACTGGGGAGGTAATCACACGCGCATTAAACACAGAATGTAGCATCAGCATCAGAGATTGTGCTGGGCTTGCGGCCTTGTCGGTTTTATTGCGTATTTCGTTGAAGTGGAAAAATAGGGGAGATCGATGCTACAACAAAATGGGCATCACACGATTCTTAATAGTGTTGCTAACGGCAGTTTCGCGCTAACGATTTAAATTTGTAAAATGAGGTTCCATTTTTTTTCGAGATATTTTGTTATGGCAAGACTAGAAGGGTTTACGGGTCTTTATCAAATGGCGCAGGATGAAAGGCGAGAAACAAAAGAATGTTGTGAATAATGAATATTTTCGTTGGTATGTATCAGTTTCACGCAACTGTAGGCGAAACGGACGTTTCGATCGTACAATTCAGCGACATCTTAATAGACTCTGAGCACAGCCCGTCAATGCATTAGAAGCGGCCATTTTATCGATTTTTAAAAAACAAAACAAAACGATTTGTTTTACTGCCGCCTGACGAATAGCTCAAATCTAATACGTTTCCTTTTCTCCTGTTTTATAACCAGAAGCCTTGACTATATTGGCAATGGGCAATAAGATTAACTGGCGGAATAGGATAACTCAAACTTAACTTTGCTACATGAACTTTAGGTTAACCACCGGAAATTGGGCTTGGACATGTACGACAACGTTTCAAGACCATTTTTTTTAGTGTGGGTCTAAAGCTTAGAGGCAAAAAGAAAATAGGAAGGACTTACAGTGGACGATGAGTTTTCGACGGGTCTTGACGGACGACGTAGACTCATTAGTGTCGACACTGCCATTGACAACTAAAAGCGGATTGACAGCTGAACAAATCAATTCGGCGTCGTGATCCTTGGCCGATGGAATAAGCTTTAAGATACTCGTTATGTTGCTTCCATCGCTCGTCATCTGCATACCGTGTCAATGAAAAAGAAATAGAAAATTTTTTATTTTATCGTTTGACGTCAACCAAGTTGGTTAGCCACCAAAAAAAAATTTTGTCAGACATCATGCACCACTGTTGAATGCAAAAGTCAGTTCAAGGAGTTTAAGCTCTAGGTAGTACATTCGGATTACTTCGTAATCTGGTGGCGATGCTATTATAATGATCTGCGGGGTACGAACACTATAAATCTTATTGATTGAAAATATCCAGGAATTACCCGTTCTTGCGCTGGCTGCTGAACGGAATGAAGGTACCAGTGAAGGTTGACGGAAGGACGAGACCCTCCAGTGACACACTCGAACGTGTACAACTTGCCAGCAGAGAGCGGCCTTTCCGCACCGGTGATCACCACCCACAACGGCCGCACTGGAAAAATAATCATTATTACTAAGACAATACAAGCAGTTGAACACAGTTACTTCACGTCCATCGACAGCATGGCAAACAAACGACCATAAGGAATGAAGAGAATTTGGATGTTGATAAAATCAACAGTCAATTTATCAGTTATTAAATCCCACGCTCATTTGCTTCCATTACGAAAAAAAAAAGGATGCTATTCAGGTCACGTAATTATGTAATAAACAGACGCCTACGATTCTTCCTCTATGCCAAGTAATATTCCTATTCTTTAAACAAAGTATGAGGCGAAATGGAAATTTTGGGGTCGTGTATAGCAACAAATAAAATGCCACGATTAGAAACTCGAGACGAATGAATCACTAAATCAGGAAATCCACGTTTATCCATTCACTTTGCTGATTTGTTTATAGTTTGCGAATGTTATCTATTGAATAAAAATTCAATCTGTTTTTGTGAGCGATACGCCGATTTGTGTTCGGGAGGGAACACACGAGTACGAGCATTAAAATTGTAGGAAAGCATGGATTCCAACTGACGTGAAATGCAGCTCGCCTGGTTCTTAAAAGCATTTATGATTGAATTTGGGTATTCCAACTCAACTTCCAACATCAACATCGAAGTGAAATACTTCCCGGAGTACAAAAATTTAGTCCTACGTGTTTAAGCGATCGCCAGTATGAACCTACCCCCAAAAAAGACCACATCCCATGTTGCCCTAAACCAGAAAGATACGTCCAAACGCTTGGAAGACGTGAAAAGTATAGCTGACATCTATTACGTACAAAGCCTCTTAGAAATGGGAACTACTTGAGCTAACTTTCATCCTTTTATCGATATCAGTACCAAACTGGCCGTTTTACGCGCTACGATAATCTCGATTCACTACGATTTGAAGATGGTCTTTCTAACGTTAGTATAAACCAGACTACCGTCGGCTAGCAGTTACTGACACCAGCTGATCACTAAAGATTGCTAATCAATTTCCCACTTGACGCATGTGGTCCCAAACGCATCGAGGCTAAGCGATAGTTGCACCATTAAAGAGCCTCTCGAGTTATGTGCTTGTGGAGGAGATCGACTGATGGGTTTACGAGTATACTTTGCCTTCTGCAATAGTTAAGGGGTATTTCATCTGCACTTTCCTTCCCTCCTTTATGGCTTATTTGGGTCTGGATTGCCTATCTATCCGAGTTGGTTCGATGATACCCACAGAAGCCCGAATGGACCCTCCACCACCCAACTGACATATCCCTTCTTCTAGTTGTAATCTTGAGATGCTAAATAATATATGTACAAAACAAAAATAAAGAACTTTAAAAGCCTTCAATAAATCTAAAATTAACTCCGTAACTTTTATACCTTCTAGAAATGCGATACTTTTCATCCAGTTATTCCTTCTAAGTAGTATGGCAGCCTTAACATTCATTACATAGATTTCGGTAGGACGTGTGGGGCCAAGTCGTTAATGAGTCAACTAGGTTGGCGGGAGCTTACTTTCTCAAATTCCGATACTACGATATTACAAACGGGTCAATCAAGCAGAAATTTGGGCAACTTACGATTTAGGTCGAGCTGAACGCTGGAAGCGATCGCGTGTTGGTGCTCCCGATGATGGAATGATGAATGTTGATTCTGATACCAATAAGGCTGCACAGGATAAGATGGTGTATCATTGCGGACACCAAAGTAATTGGACGCTTGACATCGGAGAGTGGCGTGCAAGTGACGTCGTTCTAATTTCGGAATCACCAAGATATTTTGAACCACAGTTTCCGACGTGGCAATGTAAGTGTAATCCACCAATTTCTCGCCAATCCACCAAGTCACTTCTGGACGTGGGCGACCTATTATACACAAAATTTTTTCGCGTTAAGTATAACGCGATTAACGAAAACCATAAAAAAAAACGGAATGAACGAGACCTCCAGTGACGATGCAGTTCAATGAGAGTTGATCGCCTTCATCGTAAGGACCTATGACTGACGAGACTTGTCGATTGTCTTCGATGATGCGGATCTTTTCCGGTGGAACTACAATTTTGAAAACCAAGCCAAAAGTAAGCACGACTTCATCACGTGTCATTGTCTTTCATGCAGACAATGAAATCAATAAATCAAGCGACATTTTACCAACAACGGTGAGCTGTACGAGAACGTTGCGCGTCGGTGATCGCCCAAAATCGACTCTGCAACGGTAGACGCCCTCATCTGGATCGACCACATTATTCAATAACAAAAGAGCCGGGTGACTATCGAACTGGAACTGGATTCTGCTTTTGGACGGTGCTTGGCCGTATTGTTGTTGTTGCTGTAACAAAAACATCTGACTGTCATGTTGAGTCTGCTGCTGGCGATAATTTTCTCTGGAACGTCGAGCGTCGTACCTACGTGCATACGTAAAATTCATTAGTGACGTACTGCTTGCAACTCACCAATCTTCTCTATGGGTTTTAGCGTATCGATTTATCGATATTTTTCGATACTTTTGTTTCAGCCAACAAATTGGAAACCCGTCTGATTGAAAACGACTCACGATTTCAATTTGGATTCGTCTTACTGATTCACGTTATTTGTACATTCAAAACGATGATCGCTGTGGCCCAAATCATGATGCAAACGCAATGATTCATCAAGATAAGTATTCATGCGAGGCAACCATAACTATTGTCGTGCCTACCACTTTTCAATAATCTATGCATTACAATGGACTGAAATGTACTCGATTCAAAGGGTCAATACGAATATACGTCGTATATGGCAAAGTTTATGATCGCTATTGATGCACGTTGTACAGCCGTGCAGCAATAAACCTTTCGCTTTGCCCGTTTCATATGCCAATATACAATCATACAATTTCATGAAGAATGTTGCGCGCTATTTCTTAGACGGCAAGTCAGATCCATGGGACATTGTGAATTTCTTAAAGTTTTTTAGCATCAATTTAGGAATGGAACTATTATCTACAAAAAGTCAAGTGACGGGCCCACTCACTGCCACGTTTTGATGGTAATAAAGTGACTTACTTGTAAATGGGAAAGTCCGAGTCGTTCTTATACCAGAGAACGAGATAGAGCGAGTCGAGCGTCGGTGGTGTAATGTCACACGGCAGTGCGGCGGTTTTCCCACTTAGGACTGTCACCTTCTCCATTTGGATTGCTGCATAACAAAAAATTCGTGATTAGTCAAAATTATTTAACATCAAATTACGAACAATTAACCTCTATGACCTTTAGTCTACAAAATCAGTATATAGTGCTCGATATTGATTTGTGTACGAAATAGAAAAAAGCAAAAATGATTACGTTTATTTACGACAAAATTTTAAATAGAAGCCTTGCTGTCTAAAGGGAAATATAGTTTGATATTAACTTTAACTTCTAGTCACTATATTTCTCTGTTTGTTGTACGTCCATTGTCCAACAAATGCCATGGAACATCACCTAGGACACTGTCTATAGAGACCCGGTAATGCAGAGCATACGTGTTTATTCATATTCCACGATGCGAGCTGTGCGCATTTGCTGTGTGCATTTCAAAATGAAAATAGGAAACAGCTGTCCGCTTTCTCATGCATTCGACCAAGAAGCGACCTTTTCATTTTCTTCCTCCCTTTATTCCGCTTTCCCTAGATGACAATAGAAGTGTAGCCACACGTGATTCGATTCAATATCGTAAAACATAAGGACCTAAGAATCACTAAAGAAATGGGACACAACATGCCAACCAGTCTTATTATCGAGCACGTCCACTTCATCTCTTCCCATTTCTCGGGAATGACGCACTCAGGCCCCAATTCATATCTAAATTACACGGCCAGAGCTGTTCAGTAATTCAATGTACAAAAATCATGTGACGATTGCGGCATCTGGTCAACCAGCCTGCCAGAATTGATGTCTTTCAACACATTACTACGGTCCCTCTTTCTCTGATTCGTGTTGTTAAGAGTGATGAGCTTTTCCTGTAAAGCCTCTTAACCGAAATTCCCGAAGAAAGAATACGCGTTAATTGCAAGAAAAAGAAAAAACCGACGCAAACATTCTGCATTCGAAGTGCTACAGCTGACTTGACAATTAAAAGCGAACAATGACAATCCAGCAAAATATTGCATAGTTCGGTGCTCCACAGTGCTTAATAACTCACGGTTCGCAGGATTCGAACTGCTCGTTAATGAAGTCTCGTTCATCGTTGAGCGATCTGTCAACGCTTTCCCACACACTTGGCGACGCTGACGGTAAAAACCGACTGCGATACACGACAAAATAAATTTTTACTAGCCATCGAGTTGCAATGCTCCAAGATAAACACTCAATTACATTGTGCAGCCAGGCCAAAATTTTGTTCTCTATGCAATGTTTAATTGCGTTTCTGCATTTAGAGTGAAACGTTACGTCCAGTAGTGATTTGTTTGTAATGGATTGTTGCAACTGCGGGATTTAATTTTACTGCGAAACACACAAACTACATTTAACTGGTTTCCTAAGTTTCTTGTTCTACGAATGAAATTCATCTTGCGGGATTTAGTGTAGTGATTTCACAAAGACTTTTTAAGCAAAATAGATGCGCAAGTCCTTCTGCGAGCCGGACATTGATCCATTCGAAAGAGGACTTTGTAATTCAGAACTTATTAATAGGACCACGCGAAGAACAATGCATCCGCAAATCCAAAACCTGGAATTTCACGAACTAACAAACGCATACGCGTTCAAGTTTTTGGCTCTGACTGCACAATTAATGCGCTTTTCTAATATACAGTGTGACGTGATCTATCTCGTGTAGACAGTCAACCGTCTGTCAACTTGCGGTGAGAATTGGTGTTAATAGTAACTCAAGCTTCTATGCACCGCATTGTAATAGGCAATATAAACCACAGCAATGGCTGTCTGTAATAACTTACGCCTCCCCATAATAATGCGGTCGAACTCTATTATGCCACACACGCACCATTTCAATGGATAACAATTATGACGTTGATTGACGACCACCATTTCCCTTCCAATAATTAAGGCTATCCCAAGTACACTGATATTAACGTCAATAAACGAGGGCGGATAAAATCGTCGGTTTCACGTATACGAAACTGAATATTAATATTGAATATTTGAATAATACGTTGGTTAGCTTGGCACCTATACACGCTAGAAGAATTCAAATCCAAACCAATCGTTTTCTACAAGATTGGCGTAAATTATCTTGGCAAAAAACTGTTTAAAGAGAGTTTGGCAAAAGCGTAAAACCGTTTAAGCCTTTTCGTACGTCCTCCCCACACTTCCTACATCTCCCGTTTCGATCAATACAATCTCACCGTGCAATGCATTTCAAAATTAATAACAAAGACGAAAATGCTTATCAACAGCAAAATCCAAGGTGACTTATTAGAAGTTACCATGCTTCTATTGTGTATCACGACAATACACTTCTACGTGTCTAACTTTTCTATATCTTCACCTTAGACTTGGCTTTCTACTTGCTTCAGGATCTATCCCTTCCTGACTCGGTTTTAAAAAATAGTTATTTCAACAGAAAAAGGAAAAAGAACACAGTTGTACGTGTCCTATCGATCGTCCCGCTTTTAAAGGCGACCCATTATCATTATGCCGTCATCACTCCCTCCTGAGTTTGCCGGGTGTGACTAAAAACAAAAAACAAACAAATCTGAGTCTATGCAATCAATAAATCACATGGATAAAGATGAAAAAAAAATAGGTTAGCTGACCGTATTAACATTCGTAATCTTTTACCGTTTCAATTATTAATCCACCAATTATCGAAGAGTGAGTAGGTAGCAAGAAATGGATAGCGTTAAACATAAGAAAAATAAAGGAACAAAAAAAAATGCTAATGAAGAGTACTAAGTTTGAGGTACCTGTCAACTTGCACGATCTTAAGTCATTTTTTTTAAGTGTGTACAACCTTGAGTTCAGCTGATGATGTCTAATTAAAAATGTAGGCAGCTTATGGCGAAGTACTGCTGCTTTGTGGCTCTTTGTAATGTACTGTTTAAACTAATGCAACATGACAACAAAAAGATTTTAAGAGCGGCAGCGTGGGTTTAGCGGCGTACTGTACGTATAAAAAAAAAACCTATTCCGGCGGATGGAAGGGAAAGATAAGGAAAACAGAGTTAAAATTCGTAGTAATAGGAGCTGTTATACACACACCCACTCCTGTTTTTTTTCAAATTCGCCGAATACTTTTATACCAAACTTCTTTTTCAATCCTAACGATAGCACGGCTCAAACTGAAATACGTTACTTAGTGAGTACATAAAAAAAGAAGGTATCTACAACAACCAAATTGTAAAACGTGCCGCTAATTGTTAATTAAAAGGAGTCATCGCCGGAAGGGACACAGCTCATTGGCTTCGTTTTCGCAAGAGTTGACGGCTGATAATAGCGCTGCAACACGATACATAGGCGCTCAAAGAGAAAAGGAAATAACTGATCGAAGTTCCATCATGGCAAAACCAAGAGTATCATTCAGCTGTGAATAAAAGCTTCCGCATCCGAACAATTTGCTGGAAATGCGCATCGTATCCGACGGATAAAGAGGACAAAAACGAATGACGTAAAAAAAAAAAACTTACATTCGTCATCGGCGATGACATCAGCTACTTGGAGTAGAACATTCAGGGCGAAAAACAGCAACGGCCTACGTGGATCCATCGTCATGGATGCCGATCGATGCCTAGAATTTCACCAGGCGCAGTCCGAGTATTTCTTTAACGATGGCAGTCCCATCAGCTGGAAATGGTAGAGTCCAATACTCTGTTAAACGTACGAGAAAATTAGTCATCTAAATACAATGATGCTAATAGAAGTAGAATCTAGCATTAAAAATAATTCTACCTGAAATGAATTTAATGGTTTGCGTTATGCGTGCGTTATGCGTTATAATGAGTTTATTGGGTTGCGGCATTTAGCCGCGAAAGTTTGTTATTCGCACTTCATTGTTTCCCAATTAAACGGAAGTACTGTCATGATTAAACTACAATAGTCGAAAAATATCCTTTACCCTTTAAATCAGTACACCCTCAGATTGATTTACCATTGAAACTTAAACAGATATCAGCACAACTATCGGAAGACCGAGAAAGACGCTGTTTTACCTAATCTCCTTCAATGACGTAGTTTACAAATCTCAAATGCATCCGTGACACATCCAAACGACAACGTTGACTAACTCGTAAAAATTTCAGCGGGAGACAAGTCAATCCACATTTAATCCCCATAAAGGAATTGTAATCCGCCAATCAATTTTATTTCGGGAAATGTCCGTTGTTCAATGTTCAGCTTATTGGACTGGATGACAGGCGACAAACTCAGTAACTTGAACACGACATCGTTACTTTGTCGGCCATGTCATTGAATTCCCTAGCATTTACCTTGTTGTTTGCCGAGTAACTCCGCCCTTGCATCGGCGTAATCAGATATGGGATAAATTCACGCTATCTTCCACTTGCAAACAACAAGGTACAGGACCAAACATCGCCGACAGAGACCGAAATTGCAGTTTGTTCCACAGTTATTCCCGTATTTAGGAACGTTCCATTTGCAGATTGGCATGGGCGAAACCTGTCATGGAATATCCTTTTTCTGGCCGAGGGACAGGGGTGAAAAAGTATTTGTTCACATGTCCAGACTAAAAACAAAAATCGTTTCCCCCTTTTTCTTTACGTATAACTACCCTTTCCTTCCTGCACTATCGCTCGTTTTCTTCCAAGTAGAACTACTGCACGCACTCATTTAAGCGATGCTTTACTCGAGAGGCAACTGACAACACACGTCTTCGCTTTTCTTCCACAAGCTCTTCAGGCCATGAAAAATAAACAAAAAAATGGCGAGGAATAAAAAGCATACAATACTACTGCATGCGGCTGCGGAGCGGGACAAGCGCTTATGGTGAATGCAAGACTCAACTCCCTGTCGTGTTTTTCATGCTATGCATCTAACATCATGGAAGATGTTATACACCCACAATTCCGGTACATGCCTGTAGTGTGGAACGAGCTACTGGATCCAGGAGGACCAATAGTTTCACTGGAATACGTTCCTGTCCTAACCAAAATGAATCAAAGGGGAACGATACAGAGAGCAAAGCGGTATCTCCGTATACCTTAGACCGTAACGTGCAACTGAATGGATGGCAGGGAAACATAACCTCTGATAATTTAGAGAACCTATTTTTTGAAAAAGAGAGTTCTGTTAGCAGATGTCTAAGACGCTCAGTCGGCAGAGCAAACATAATTTATAGATAGTCTCGAGTAAAGGTAGTAGAGGAAACCGGGGACGAATTTTCGATAAAAGCTTTATTTCTAAAGGGTGCCAACGAATACATTGACCTATGAAAGATAATTCTTCTGCAAAAAATGGTCGCAAACGTGGTATAGCTAAACATGTTAGGCGTTATGCTAATAAAATTTAAACAGAAAATTCTATTCGACGCAGTGAATCGATCCGATCAACAATGCAGATAGATCAACAACTTGCAAATTCCCTCTGACAACACTGCGTAACAATCCCATCGCACTTTGCAGTTCTTTAGCATTTCGACCTTTATATATTTGTATTCACGAAGTTGAACAGCAACGACAAGAGGCAAACTAAAAATCAATTTTCGTTGACATTTTAGCACAAGTGCTAACGCCTCCGCCAAAGTTAAAACGGCAAAATAAAAATCGATTTCTATCTTCCACTGAAAACTCTTTAATAAGTCATTCACACTCTTTCCCGTTATAAGCTTCAAAGTGTTGAAGTCACGTGGACATTGAAAAGAACACAGCAAAAATCCTTGACAAAAACTATGGCCCACCACAACGGATAAGAAGAACGCCATTAGTAACTGAACGCAAACTAAATGGATCAGCAAACGGTGTCAAATAGTTAAAGGAGTGAAAATTATGAGAAAAATATGGATTCACAAAGAACTAGCTTGGTTTCACACCCACCTTCCTAACCCTCTCGCGGCACGGAATGCAGCTAATGATATTAGATTAAGCTGCTAAGGACCGCGTGTTGCCGATGAACAGATTCACTGACGTGGACAAGTCGAGGGCAAAGGAAAATAAACTGAATAGACAAGTTTTGAGCTAAACCTAACGAAAGTACTTTGGGGAAAAGCTAATACTAAGACATTGCAGCCAATATACTAGTACGGAAATTGATGTAACAAGATTGCATACCTTAACAAAAAACTTTTGGCGCCAACGTCAATGGCCTGTGATCGAAAAATCAACAGATCCCAAACACCAGCAGGAACGATAACTGGTGATTCACTGCATTATTTTGACAGAAAGCAAAATGCCGATTTTTGGATCTCACTCCCAGTTGACAAAACTCCACCAGTTAGAAATACTTTAAAGTTTAGAATTCGAACGAATAAAACTCACTGCGAGGAGAAGAGCAATACTCTGACGTGTAGACGGTGTGACGGCAGAAGACCAACTGGTCGAGCTTGACTCTTCTCTCGCTTTATATACCCTCCTGTATCTCTGCCTCTGTTCTGCGTACCCTACGGCATACACGTGTAGCGTTACCGCCATCATGGCCGATAAGAGCTTTGCAGATTATGGCAATGTTCCACAGCGATGTACTGTACATTCACCCACATGCATTTTGCGTAGCATAAATCGCCAAGGTTTTTCTAAATTAAACATAACGTGTCTTTATATTTAGATCTGCAAGAGTTATCTATGGCGTTAGAATTTGGCTCACTGTTTTAATATTCTTTAAGAGTTTTTCATAAAATAACTGGCAAAATGTACGTTTCGCACGAAACTTCGTCTGCTTAGATTGCCATCCTTCTCTGCCAGTGAAGTTTGTAACGAATGAATGCCATGTTTGTATACCTTTGAATCAAAATTGAATTACACCAGAATCTTGTTAAGACATGATACAAGCTCCTCTACCTATTAATTAATGGATAAAACGTACTGATCTTACGGAATTCTTGCCAGCATTGAACTAAAGATTGGTTTGGCTCAGCCACTGTAAATACATGTTGTTCATTGAGTGCTTGGAGGACATGGAGCCATTAGGACGTAATGCCGAGTACCAACATATGGAAAAAGAGAGGGCGTTATCCTGTTGCAAAAAACTGCGCGAAACGCCTGCCTCGTCCCAGTTCTTTTCCTGCTAGCAACTTTAGAGAAAAGGGTAAATGACCTTTTCGTAATTTCATCTCTGTTAAGATTTTCAGACAACGAATTAGCTTAAGTGTTTTACTTTCGACTGCAAACCGACAGACCTTAAAACAGCACAGTGAGAGTCGGGCAGAAATGTTGGAAATCCAAAAGATGACTGCCAAAGGATTTGAACGTCTAGTTGCATTGAAAAAATTACTAACCTGATATAATTAGAAGAAACATAATGTACCATTGGGCAAGACCGGTGAGTTTCTCTTAAACTATTTAGCATTAATTATGTCGCCGTTAAGATGTCCTATCAATTAACGCGTCATTAGTAATGTATACTAGGTGCCTCTTGAATCCCAGAAAAATTTATATTCTCGTCTCCTTCACTAGTCACTCTTACGATTCTTTGCATGCACGGTACTACGTAAACTATGCTGCCTTGTTTTCACGGAAAAGAGTCGACTTAAAGTAAAAAAAAAAAAAAAAAGGAACTTTCTTTTTTTGCTTACGGAGTGACACGAAAGCTATTTACGTTCACCAGCGCGATATCCTCGTGCTATATCGTATAGCTTTTTATTACTCGTGACTTGTGTTATTGTTTTTTTCGTTCGTGTTACAACGAGAGAACTCCGTAGCAAACCCATTTTCTTTTTCATCGTCTTTTTTCTGTTCCTTTTAAAGTTTGTATTACGCGTTTTTGTTTTTGTTTGAACAGGCTTCCTTTTGTGAGCCGCGACGAGAATGCTGATCTTTCTGTCGTTCCGTTTAGCCCAAACACAATGGTTCCTTTTTTTTTTCACGTCAGTAGGTCTATATAGAACAGGCTTTTATGTAATGACCTGATCGACGAAAGGAAAATCACGCAACTCGACGAGTTGGCGACGAATTTTTTTCCTTTCGAACCCAGTTGGCCAACAGCTGCCTACCATCCGTGTACACAAAGTGAATGGCGAAAGAGACGACAATGTATACCAACATCGAGCTAGTCTGGCTCAAAAAAAAAAATGTCGACTACATCGTAACAACAACATAACAAAAGAGCGGATGATTTTGGATTGCGATCAATATCTGACCCGTGCCATAGAACGGTTGTGTTTCATCAGCGTATATATACAGGACGCTATACATAATAGACCTAGTAAAAAATTCTTTTATGTTAGCCATTGGCGACCATCGCAATAGAGGACCATACGATGGTCCACTGCACGGTTGCCTTTTTTTTACGATCAAACCATAACAAAGGCAGCCAGAGAAAACAAGAGAAAATTAGTGGAAAATAATCGTGTGCCCTGCTACGTGTCGCACGAATGACGGGAAGATGTGGCAGCAAAGTATGGTCGATATTGTCGACATTAAACATATAGTCTATAAAGGATGGCTAAGTTTGTTGCGTGGCACATGTTTAATAGGCTATTTACAAAGATGACTTTGTGTTCCCCGTATATATGTACTGGCTGCAGGTTACGAAAGTCTGGAGATAAATTTAGACTTGGATCGTCACAGCATACCCTATTAGATAAGCAAACAAAAGGGATTGCTACGACATAGTTGCTCAGCTGTCGGAATATTGGATATCTACCCTAATCTCTGATCCTAGTGCAAAAAGTTGTCTGTCCTAGCAATAGGTCGTGGAAACATTCGGGTGATGATCCCTTATGTAAATACAATCCATACTTCAAAGAAACAAAAGTTAGACAAAAAAAACCGTATAACTAGCACATGGGAAGATAATCCATTTTGGTGTTTTCCAATGCAGCCGCCATCAGCTCAAACGTGACTTGTGTCAACGGAAATGGCCATCAAAATGCTAATGTCTGCCTTCACGCCTAACTTTATAAACGCCATTTTGCGTCAATTACTTTCCTTCCGCAGTTGCAATTTGAATAGATGACGATAATAGTGAAGGTTAAACTAAAATTAAATGTAAGTGGCAGATGTCGCATTACAGACTGTCCATACGTCAGCCGGCCAGTCGTTCGCCTGAATTGATAAAATACTGTACAAGGTGATAAAATTTACACACGGCCGATTGACATATGTTGCTTGAATACATAACCTATGATTGACTCCATTTCATTTTTAGGACGTTCCAAAAAAAAAAGGAGTAATTGAAGCTGCGAAGGTAAGTGAAGAAAACGAATCCTACAATGAGATTACTGGAGCAAAATGCTGATCGCTTCAAGAATGATTCACGCGACAACAAATCAAGCTTAATAATTTGTATGCTTTTTTTAAAACAGATGGTTGACACAACCAAAAGAAAGTTAAGAATCAAAAGACCCTGAAAATAAAAAAAAATGTACCGGTGTTCGATTTTCACAGATTGGCAAGTGCAGATGGCCACACATTTTAAGGCTTTATGTGATTCATTCTGGTCCCCCCCCCAAAAAAGACAGATTTGTATTAAATGTTAATTTGAAATTTTTTTTTATGATTACAAACCTCGATTAAAGTTTTCGGAATCAATGCTAAACCAGGCGATGTTAACCAGATTTCGATGACATCTTCGAACAATTCCACTTCGAAACCAAAGCAATCAACACGCGTCGGTTGGGAATTATGTTGATCATGAGGCCTGTGATTGAGGCCGAATAAAAGCTGTTCCGGTATGTGAAACCATACCTAACGAACAACGGCTACAGCTGCCGATCAATTTCTGTTTGGCTTACGGTGAGTGCCCAAATAATGAGTACATTTAGGCTTTTTTTGGTTTGCCGAAATGAATTACTAAGAAAACTGGTGTCTCCCATCCACAGTTGCAAAACGCACATTTTGCCTCCGACGATGAGGCGATTTCACGACGATCATTTCCATGGTCCCACTTGCCGATTGATGGTGATAGCCGTTGACTCGATTCACGGCCATTCGAGGCTGACTCACTACGACAAACTCGTTTAACGAATCACGATCGACAGGTTTGCCCAGTTGGTTACCACAATCTCTTTGGATTGAACGATTGTCACGTAGGTCTCGCTTTGTCACGTTCTGTTTAACAGACAAATAAAAAAAAAGCTTTTAATTTAAATCAACTTGTTACGACAGCGTAACGTACCTGCTGTGTGAATGTCAAAGAGCTATCCTGGTAATGCGTCAGCCGGTGTTCCTGCACTAGAAGAGTATCAGATAATTTAAACTTTGCTTTATCCAATTTTACTGTTCTTTTTCTTTACAAAACTTTAAGTAAGCAGGGGTTGATATGTAGAAATGTTGACGAGTGGCCCAAGAAAAACTCTTTTATGTATGAAGACGTCAATGTCATCTTCAAGAAAGTTTCGATAAGAAAGTCAGATTTACCGGAATTACTATTGATGATGATGTCAGGATCGTCAGCCTCGTGTTGGTGATAGACGGCGTTGTTAGTCATCGTCGTGACTCTCTTGTCAATCTTATTGAGATTACGTCGTTCGAGAGCGTGATTGTTTTGACGGCGGAGCTTGATGGTTGCGGCAACGACGATGCAAACAATTAGGATCGATGCAGAAACGCCTCCAATGATGCCCATCATCGAAGCCCAGTACATCGTCTCCATAATGACTAAAAATGAAGAAACAAAAAAAATTTGATAACAACTAATGAACTGTTGATGAGTAGGCAAGGAGACGTTAAGGCTAAAAATAAGACGGGTTATAATAAGCATTGAACGTCACTTGGGAAATCTAAGGAAGTTCCTGCACATGATTGGGTGATAGCAACTTGAGTGTCAGCACTTTTTACTCCGAGAGCCATAAAAGTGGCTTGTCTCTTTACAACTTTTATGTTTCTCACGAGGCACTTAGCACAATCCGCCTAAATTATTTGAAACTGTTTCACATCACGCGGCGGGCGAAAGTTCAGTTATAAAAGAGATCTTCAAGAGTTTGTCAGATGCTGTGCACAAGTTAAACTCTCGAGCGTTTTCTCTGCTCAAGTCACAACTTATTGGACTAATCAAACTTAACAGACATTCAAGTCAAAACTCCTGCACGCAGGCGATGTAGGGAGCCTTTAAGGTCATATAGAGGTTGTTAAAGGAAGCGGGATCAATACGTGTGTACTTTCTCCTCTTCATACCTGTTTGTTTCTCTGCAATTTTGATGGTGTAGGCCTCCAGCGGGACCAGAGCTGATCTTCCACGTCGATTATACGACGAGATTTGAATGAACAATTTCACGCCGGATTCCAGGTTGCCAACGCGCAAGTGTGGGTACCTTCCGGATTTATTGTAAAGGAGAACAGCCGATTGCGTATCAAAGATTTCGAATAGAAACAGTTGCGGATGACCGCCATCAAATCCCGGTCGGCACCACACTTCAACTGCATCGGCCGTCTGATTTAATACTGAGCAATTACTCGGTGGATCCGGACGCACTGTAGTATGCCGACATGTTAGTAATTGCTGTTGACATTTATCCAAATAAATGGAATACCTCCAGCGAAAATGCGGTAGACGCAAGGCTCCCGTTGCTCACCAACTGCGTTACGCGCCCAGCATATGAGACTGCCGTAATCTCGATCAGATTGCGGTGTGTAGGAAAGGACGCTAGTACTTCCTGCGTCTGTGCCTTCCTGTCATCGTTAATTTGGGATGCAGACATTTCGAAGAAACCGACAATGAAACTAACTAAGAAGCCAACTAGTTTTGAATTCACTTACATCAGTGGAGGATGTCGTGTGAAACTTTTGGTTCTCCTGTAAGTCATTGACGTCTGTCGAAGAGGTATTGAAAGACCATCGATAGGAAAACGCCTATTATTCAAATGGAACTCATGCAAGTGTCACTCTAATAGTAAAATTTGAATTGATTTTCCTTGAGAGGGAATAAAGGGATTTAATTATACCGGTGGAATGGCGTCAGTTTGACAATGGACGACGACCGTTTCTTGTTTAGCCACTCCATACAATATTTTCTGGCCGGGATGGCAAACTGGCAGAACTGGTCTCGAAAAAAAAAAAGAAGAAAAATGTCAATTTGTACAAACAAGCCTTACAATCATAATTCACAATCTTACACATCACTAGGAGATGCACGATGTTGCTGATTCCAGTGCCTTCCGCATTGACAGCACTGCAAGAATAACGACCGGAATGGGATCGAGAAACTCGCCGAATAACCAAACTTTGTTCTGTGATGATAACTCCAGCTGATGCATTTTCTTTTATATGATTCCCCTAGTTTTTTTTGTTTTTTTTTGAATTCATTAAAAAATCATCATCGGAATCGTAGACTCACATGCGAATTTTAGGAAAAGGAAACCAATTAAAAACACGGTCAAAAGTAAAGGTATAAAACAGATATTCTCATAACAAAGGAAGGATTGACCTTTGATCTTGAACCTAGAGATCGATTCCCGGGGCCGATGGGATTGCCTTTCTTTTAGTACATCACAAACACGGATGAACGCACACAAAAGAAACATCTTTTCATTCATTCTTAATCACCTCGTGAGTCCAAACGAAACGGTGGGGTGCAGGATTGGATTTGATGCGGCACTCAAAGTAGATATCGTTGCCTTCCATAATAGAATCCGCTTTTAGGTTGCGTCCGAGTTCAAGCTCTGCTATCGCAGCATCTACATTTCAACACAGACAACATAAAACATTAATTTTGAATTTAACTTGCAGTAGGAAAAATGAAACTATTGTAGGACGTAGATGACCTATTAACCTTTTCGATATAAAGTATTTTCTATATAAAAAAGAATGCTACTAAAAATCAATTTCTCTAATTAAATTGTCATGGGTGCGCGAGGGGCGACCTTTAAACAGGGAAGGCGGCCTCAGAAAGGTGACGACGTGACGAAGCGTGATGTTGGGCCAATCACACGCGCGTTACACGCGTCGAGGCTGATACAAACGGCTAAATCTCAAACACGACCGAATACGGGGGATCTAACAGGAATTTTGTGATATTACATATACCAATTGAGGTAGAAAAAGAGATCAAAAATATTCACGGAATCTGTTAAAACGAGTAGTAATTGAACTGCCCCGTTATCTTGCAAACGTTCATCACCAAACCAATTATAGACACTTGACGAGACTAATCCTTCACGCATGTCGCCACAGACATGTATGCCAGTTTCAATCTTTACAACTTCACAGGAGAATAAAAAAAAATTCAGGTAAGAGGGAGAGGCGTCTTTTTCTTTGTGAAAAACGTTTTTTTTTTTGGTTTGACTGAAAACGCCCCCCCCTCTGCTACGAATGATTTAAGAACAACGTAAAACAGGTCCAATTTCCACGAAGAAAAAGGGAGGGTACGCTATTTGTTTAAGCGGTGTACCAATTACGTTGCAAATCATGACGACTCTGTCCATACAAAACAAGAGGATAACGTGAACGAATAAGTTATTTTATGCAATCAACACCCTCTCTTTCTCTTAAAATAAAAATAAACAAGAATAAGCACGTCGGTTGTTGTTATCAGATATCACCACACCGAATTTGAGTGTCGCACTTGAGCACATCCCGATTTTTCAAACTACCTTAGCTACGTCCTTTTTTCCGTTATTGATGTAAAACAGTGTCAAAAACTAAAAAAAAACGACGGTAGCAATCAGTCTAAGATCACATGTTTTGTATCCGTCGATCGATAAAAGATGTGACGCTATTGATTATGGTATCCCCCCCTACGATTTCTCATATTTTGTTCGTAGAAATGTACGGCAAACTTCAACTGGAGGTGGGATTTTGTGGTGCTTCAACAGATATACGTATAATGGCCTGTTTTGAACATCATGAGACTATAGAATTTTAAAAAAGGGGGATCTTCTTACAGTGAACGATGAGTTTACGATGAGTTTCGATGGATGAAACGGACGCGTTAATGCCGAAACTGCCATTATTAGCGACCAAAAGCGGATTGACGGCGGAGCAAATCAATTCGGCACCGTGATCTTGAGCCGTTGGAATCAGTTTCAAGATGCTAGTCGTGTTGCTTCCATCCGTCGTTACCTACACATCGGCATGCGCCACGATAAAAGAGAGAAACGTAAATTTTTCTGTCACGGTGTAAATGACGTAACCCTAGCATCTAACCATCAAAATGACATGCAAGCATTTTGCATTTCAGTTGAACAAACGAGTGATTCAAAGGATCTGAGGTATATAATATACAAGCCGATTACTTTTGTAATCCCATGGCGATTCGTCTAATTATCTTTATGCAATTGTGCATCGTCGCGTGTAAAAACCCAACGAGTCCCCTACTCATTGAAGATGTTTAGGAATTACCCGTTCTTTCGCTGGTTGGGGAACGGAACGAAGATACCAGCGAAGATTGACGGAAGGACGCGATCCTCCAGTGACACACTCGAACGTGTAGGATTTGCCAGCAGACAGCGGCTTTTCCGCACCGGTGATCACCACCCACAACGGCCGCACTGTAAACGAAAAAAAATATGGAAAGCAATGAGAAATCATTTTTGATGGCTGTTGAATTAAACATCATATTGCTTCATACACACTTTGATCTACCAATAACACTGCATATGTTGAAGTTAACAAAACCTTTTCATTTATTTTTAAACGTTGCAAAATTTTAAAATATTCTATTAACTTCACGCATCTCGTTGAAGTTCAGAAAAAGAAACGCATGTCACACGTCTTGCTACGTTAAAGCATTGGATTTGCCTAACGTGACAGATATGAAACGGGGGAAATAAATAAAATGAAAAGGTCCTAATCTTGGAGTTCTATTTTCAAAAAAAAAAAAGTGAGACTCCCAACGTGCTGCTGCATCGCTGTCTAAGATAAAAGCCATCGTTCTTTTGCCGTGCCTTGAATCGTCAAAGTCAAAACACCCAACGAAAAGGCTCCGTCGAGAACTAAACTTGAGGTTTCTTGCGGGGTTTCCTTTTGTTGTTTAACCGTTCTCAGCTATAAAACTATCCCCAAAACGTCAACAGTCTATTCTGAGATGAAAGGGAGAAAAGATTACCGTCTGTCGTTCATCTAACGTTTAAAAGCGTTGGCACCTATTAGGTAAAAGGAGTTTAGCTCCTCTTCTTTTCTTTGTATTTTTGGAACTGTCTGCGCTTTTACGACACAAATAAAAGTTTTATTGTCGAAAATGTTTGCGTCAGTCCGGCATTCCTCCTTTGATGGTCATTTAAAGCTATACTGGCCTCCAAAGATTTTCTATTGCCACTTTGGTGACCCTTGAGCGCATCGAGTGTGGCGACTGTTGCATTAATAACAGAAGCTACAGAGTCTGTACGAAAGTGAGTTTTTAAAAAGAACTATGTTCCAGCGCCATTTTCTTTTTTACTTGTCTTCTTCCGTGGCAACAGCAATCATCAGTACAGTCTACTTTTTGTTATATACTCTTTTCTTGGATTGTGTGTCCAAGTTCTTTGTTTGATGATATCAGAGCAGCTCAAATGGACAGCTGCTCTTTTCCTCGGCTTCTGATTCTCATTTGGATAGACGAAAGTTTGTCCGATAAACGAGTAAAAGAATAATGTTGTTCCAGGAGTGAGTTTCGGAACAAAAAGCCCAGCACAAGTGCTTTTGCTTGCAATAATTTTTTTATCTAAACTTTTCGACATGTCTGTACCTCAGCGTTTCCAAGTAGAAGCCAAATCGAAATCTAATAAGGGATTTTTCACTGGTTTTTGTGTTTTTATCTTGCCCTTGACGTACACCGTATACGCTGCAAAAAAACGGGGAATTTTCGATCGTTTTCTTTTGTGTCCTTCCCGAATTGAATAAAATGAGCCAGTGTTTCGTTTTTTTCTTCTCCTATAGCGCTACATTTTGATACTTTAAGGGGAAGAAGCAGAGTACAAAAGAAGACATGAAAGTCTAAGCTAAACTGGGAAGGCAGATAGTGACGTGCAAAAGGATGCCAATACCATCAATGCATCTTTGCTCCCTACGAGTCCTTGAATTCGTTCGGGCTATTGGCGCAAAAAGTACGCTATAATTTAACAAAAGAAATGAAAATTGTGCAAGTCTAGCCTTTAAGCTTCACAGGGGATCTCTTACGTAAATGCATTATTGTTTGTATAACGTCAAACGCAATTGCCAAGCTAAATTTAATCACTAAAACAGCAGTGAAACGCAATTCAGCTACTATGGACGACTACAGTGTGGGCGTTGTCGGAATTGGAATTTTACCTGCATGATAGGGAATTTATTACCGACTAGCTTTTTGCCTATGCTCCACGGTAAACCGGCTGACTTTAGCTGAACATAAGAGCTTCATAGCTGACAGCCACGCCCTTAGATTATGCGACATATTTTAGATTGCATGAGAAAGTATGGAGCAACTTACGATTTAGGTCGAGTTGAACAATGGAGATAAGTGTGTGTTGGTTTTGCCATTGATGGAACGGCAAGTGTTGTTTTTGATGCCAATAGGGCTGCACAGTGTAGGATAGTGTCTCGTTGTGAACGAAGTAGTAATTGGACGCTTGGCATCGTAAAATAGCGTGCAAGTGACGTCGTTCTAATTTCGGAATCACCAAAACATTTTGAACCACAGTTTCTGACGTGGCAATGTAAGTGTAATCCACCAATTTCTCGCCCAACCACCAAGTCACTTCCGGACGTGGGCGACCTGCTTTCCATAAAAGTATAACCCGCATTAAGTGTAATCCTTTAGCAAAAAACAATTAAGATAAAGGAATGAATGAGACCTCCAGTGACAATGCAGTTTAATGAGAGTTGATCGCCTTCATCGTAAGGGCCTATGACTGATGAGACTTGTTGATTGTCTTCGATGATGCGGATCTTTTGTGGTGGAACTGTAATTTTGAAAACCAAGTCAAAACTAAGCATAACTCTTTCATGCAGACAATAAAATGAATAAATCAAACGGCATTTTACCAACAACGATGAGCTGGACGAGAACGTTGCGCGTTGGTGATCGCCCAAAATCGACTCTGCAACGATAGACGCCCTCATCTGGATCGACCACATTATTCAATAACAAAAGAGCCGGGTGACTATCGAACTGAAACTGGATTCTGCTTTTAGACGATGCTTGGCCGTATTGTTGTTGTTGCTGTAACAAAAACATCTGACTGTCATGTTGAGTCTGTTGCTGACGATAATTTTCCCTGGAACGTCGAGCGTCGTACCTACGTGCGGAAGTAGAATTCATTAGTATTGAAGTTACGCAATTCACCTGTCTGTTTCATGACATTTTAAATATCGATTTGTCATTTTTTGCTGTGCCGTCAACATTCACTGTTAAACATGAATCCCGTGGTTTGTATTCGGGTCGTCTCTGTCAATCATATTATTCTTAGTTCAAAAGATGATTGTTACTACCAATGGTACAATGGAAAAACAATAATTGATTGAATTAAAATATCTATGACCCAAAGACCATAGGGGATGCAGAGCACTGCTAAAATCTAGTTTGATATGCATCATACGGAGCTACGTTGCTGCGAGGGCCAATAAATCAAATACACGTACTGTAAAACAAGCGTAGAGTTCGATGATATGTTTATGGTCATTACTATTGCTTCTTCTATAATCAGATATAAACTACCAACTTTTTCAGTCTCAATTTCAAAGAAAGTTGCCAGTGTAGGTCCACAAAATGATAGTCCCTTAGCTATTGCAGTGCACGCTGTTTAATGGCAACGCTTTTAGTATAAATGTTTAGAGGTAGAAAGCCATTAAATTATTTGCAAGGCTAGAAAAAAAATGTTACGACGTAAACTTTTGCTTTTTGGCGTACTACGATAATAATAAGTTGTCTTACTTATAGATGGGAAAGTCCGAGTCGTTCTTGTACCAGAGAACGAGATACAGCGAGTCGAGCGTCGGTGGTGTAATGTCACATGGCAGTTCGGCAGTTCTCCCTCTGAGGACTGTCACCGTCTCTAATTTTATTGCTGCATAATGAAAATAATGAAAATGCATTAACATTTGAATGTAAAGTAACATTCACGCCCAATCAGCAACGATTGTCTTTACTTCTAATAAAACTGCCTCACTCAAGAACCGTGACGTGATCCGAATTTTCTGACTCAAAAACATAAAACAAAAAACACAATTGTTCTAAGAAATGACTGGAAATTTACATCCCGGTCCGTGCTATGCATTCTAGTATATTGATGCAAAGTGCACAACCTCGAAATTCGGTTGTTGGCCCAAAAACGGCGCAGTCCTTGCATCATTTCGATTGAAATGGATTAGACCCTGTTCCCTTTTTCGCCCTCAATAACTTGTGCTATATCGATTTTCTTGAAACCGAGAATCAAATTGTGTTATAATGTGCCAAGAACTTCATACGTAGCGTATTTGAGCATAAGCACGAGGATTGGTATGCATTATAATGCATCACGGCATCATCCTAATCGATGGCTGTCAAGGTGTCATTGTGCCAACGTTTCCATTACGCATTCAACACAACAATGCACAAGCTTCCAAGTAAACTTACAAAATGGAATTTAAAAAAGACTGTAATTAGAAAAACAGAGAGCAGTGAAACGTGGGTGAATGTCAACGGGTGATAATTATAAGGAAGTTCCCCAACGCTTAGGAAACTGTTTCGAATCCACCCACTACGTTGGGAAACAATCCGTGCGCGTTACGCAGAATTTTCAAATTAGCAATGATTAAAAATGTATCGATGGCATCTCGCTTAATACCACCCATGCTTTAATTAGCCAATCCATACAGAACTGATTGATAAAAAAACTTAATAATCCCGAAAGTATTTGCATGCTTGTACACCGCTATCAAGCTCCAATGATCACATTAACTTAACTGAATGGGAAACTTGAATTTTCTCCGAGCGCATTTGAATCTTAACCCTGTTTGTATTAAGAGATTTGACTAACAAAAGTTAAGAGTTAAGTCAAAAGTTAAGGGTTTACTAACAAATTTTAATTTAAACAGATGAATTATCAAAACGATATCCTTATGCTCTCCTGTTTTATCATGCCACTAGGGTAGTGGCATTAGGTACGTGCCTTTCTCTGAGCTTCTGCATGACCAACTTCGGCTTGTCGGCTGACTTATTTTACGACTCTACTACAAGCCTCCTTTCTGGGATTTCTCGTTTATTCAAAGGAAAAGTAGAAAGACTAAACCCAAAAGGTAAGTGCACCTGTGCTATTGATCTAGGCGCATTTAAAGCAGAAGGCAGTCGTTATTTTCTTTTGAGGTTAAGCTTGTTGAGCCAGTTTTCAAATGACGACATACACTTCCCTAAAAAAAACGGTATCTTTATAATGAAATGTGATGCCCCGGGACATTCGCGAAACTTCTAACTCTTAGGGGTATATAAAGGACTTTAAATAACTTAGCAGATACTCTTTGGCAAAGGTGAAAGATAAAACAAATTAAAAAGCCACTTGAGTGGCGATCAACACAAAATTGCAAAGTTTTAACTAACTTTAGTTAATGAACTAATCATTGGACATTTACGTAGATGCTCCTTTAAATCAAATCTTGTTTTGATCATCTTTAAGAAGCCTTCCCCTCTGTAAAGCAAAGACTTGTTTCTTAATGCAACAGGACAGAAGATTTCAAAAGTCATAATGCCCTAAGTGAACTGAGTTCCAAAACGTACGATGGCCATAGAAATCCATTCCGACAGAGAGAGAAATGGCGAGGACAACAAAAGACGCTATCTGTAATAATGAGCATCATTATACATGTATAACGTCTCCTTTTCCAAATCCGCATTTTTTTTCTTCTTTTTCAGTCGTCATATCTATATGGACGTATCCTATCCAGCTCATTATATGTCAAGAACGGAAAACTGTACAAACGTATAACAACTAATTCGTAAAATGGGCCGGCAGCTGTTACTCATTAAGAGAAAAATAGCCAAGACAGTCTAGCAAATGGGGACTACAACAGGCCTAGATAAAAACTGAAATCTCAGCTGAATCAGGATCACTGCCATCCTCATCAAAAATCAAGAGCATCATTCAGCTGTGAATAAAAGTTTCCACGTTCGGCAGATTTGCTGGATAATCGCGATTCATCGGTGTAACAAAAGACAAAACACGATGGGTATAATATAAAAAGGACTTACGTTCATCCTCGGCGGCGAGAACAGCTACTAAAAGGACTTTGACAAGTTGTCCCAGAAGTGCTCTTGATCCATGTCGATCCATCATCGTGGATTCGGTTGATTGCTGTGAACGGCTATGTCTGTAGAGTTGCACCAGCAGCAGCTATTGAAGTGAGCTGACCAATGATGGCGATCGACTGATGAGCAGTGTGCTGTTGGTGCAGTTGAAACTTGGCTTCAAACACCTAGAAACAGGAAAGAAAGTGAAAGTTTAGTTCGAGCGGCTTATCATTTCATTCACAAAAGAATATCTTCAACATTCCAATGGCAACTACGAAAATCTTATCATTGGAAAAAGACTAAAGGTCCAGGATTGTACCCAGTTGTACTTATCATATCGTAATTCTCTCGGTCACGATCTTCGCTTGGATACCCAACAACAGCGGACTACAAGCAACGTTCTTATTGAAAGACGAGTCAATCAATATGCAAGCCCATCCACTAATCGCGATGTCAACCAGTTCCACTTTGACGAAAAGTCGGTGCTTGCCAATGCCTGGCTTATCAGGATACGTATAGGCAACATTCCCAGCAACTTGGACACGAAATATCATCATGTCATAAGACTATGTTCATCGTGTCATTCAATTCTCTAGTACTGTCTTTGTTGTTTGGCAGTTTTACCTTTCAGTTGGCTCCCGGTTCTGATGTTCTTCTTCCTTTTACCCCCAGTGCACAGTAGTAATCAGAATATTAATCACGCTATTTTCCACTCGAAAACGACAAGGTGAAAGATCGAAATATCGCTGACGATGATCAACGTTGCAGTAGTCCTAAATTGAATCTCAGTACACGTCATGCTTCATGTTTGCTTGCACATTAGCGTAGATAAAGCTGCTATCTTTCTTTATTTTTGGAAAACATTTACTTGAGATGCTAATGACATGTCTAAACGGCATTCAAGTAGAAACGAAAAAAAAACGGGCTCTTCGTTTAACGACGAACAGACAAGGAAAAAGAGAACGTTAAGTAGTTTTTGATTCAACGTGTTTAGCTATTAATTAGGATAATGAAAACGATGACGGGATAGAGAAATGTCAAGACAATGTCCTATCACTTTTCGTCCTTGCAATGAAGATGTGTAGCTTCATTAGCGTAGTTCCACGACACAGTCTATACACGAACAGTGAACTTTGCACGTCCGTGTACTTTCGAGCGCATTGCTGGATCTTAAAAGATCAGTTTTTACTTATGAATATGTTATAAAAAAAAGAAAAAGGATTTGGCTCTAACGCAAAGATTGAAGACTGTTGGGATTTGCGTAAAAAATTGTCGATTCCCTACGATTAAAAACGAAGGATACAGTTTCAATTACCATTCCTAGACATTGGTTTAAACGTTGAGTTGCCAATTTTTTTTTTTTTTTGCAAAACCACACAAAAACCAGTAAAGAATCTAGTGAGCATAGAGTACTAAAAACACCAAATACCAATAACTTCCTAAAATGGCAACCCGATCAATTGCAGAAACATCACGGGATTTCCTCATTAACAAAAGGCAGAATAACTTAACAAGTGTACAGTTATCTAACTGAACTACTACAGAAAATTGGCGAGTGCAAAATAATTAACCCATTGGACACTGCGTCTACCGAAATACAAAAAAAAAAATTATTTTAACGAGTTCAAAAACCGTAGACAAAGAATGGATTTTGAATTTCAGTTCGTCAGGTTTCGATGCATTACAATCCCGCACGCACCGCTTCCCAAGAGTACCGTACGTCGTTGTTGTAGACTATGGCTCCAGCCATCGGACAGACAGACTAGGATTATTGTATTATTGGTGTTGAAAATAATAAAGCGCAGCAACGTGCCTCCGAGGCGCTCTTGACGTTCATAAACACGACAGCAATAATGGTGCGACAACAGTCAACGGCCCAACGTACGCTACATATCTACTTTAGCTGCTGTTCTACACATGGGAAAACGTGCTCTTCAAAGTTGGTAGCAACAATCGATTTCTATTTTTCAATGAAAACGCCTGTTATTGTCCTGTGCTGTTATAGGCAGGCGTATAAAGACGTAACTCACGTGGAAACTAACTTCTGAAATTGACACTATCATAACTGCATTCACGACGAAATGGGTTGTTGCTTGAGTCCAGTTGTAAATTAAAAGAAAAAAAGACTGTAGCCTATTGAACTCGAAATAAATGGATCGGTAACGGTTGAGAACGAGAAAGAAGTGGAAGTTCCTGGACGGAAACCGGACAAGCTGTAACTACCATAGAACATAATTTCTAACCTCTTTGCTGGTGATGTTTCCTTTTTTTTTTTTTTTTTTTTTTAACGCGAAGTTGGCTTAACTTTTTTCTAACATGAGAACCACTTGCGCTATTAGACGGAGTAGATGTCGTTAATTTATCAAAGCGAGTAAAGGTGTCTATATACGGAACGAAGAAATACTACACCGCACATCGAATGCAGGGAGGTACGTAAATGTCTAACAGAGCTGCACGACCTGACGGCTGACGACCGACTGGTCTGCTCTAATTCTTTCTTCGCTCTATATGGTCCCTATTTCTCTGTCACTGTGCACAACGGCGAGGATACAGGCATTCGGCTACATAAATCCGGTGTCTAGTCTTTATGCTCTACACACCCGAGGCGACGCAAGCTGCTATAGATTTATAGGCTGTATACGTATCCGGTGCGCAGCTGGAGTTTCGGGACACGCAGTTCACTTCGTCCCGCTGTACGTATAAAGAAACCGATCTTCTTATTTTTCGTTTGATCCTGTCTTTGTTGCCGTGTCTTTTAAAAGGAGGGATATATACACTACCTCATTGTTAGTTCTGCATAATAGGGCAATCTGTTTTTGTGTTACCATACGTCTTGATCAAAAGTAAAATCGGTCCTTGCAATATGACACCCAAGTAGATCGTCTCTTGTGTCTTCCCATGTGAAAAGCTTATTAAAGAAATGGATGTCGACATAGCGTGCGGTGTTCCATTTTCGACCACAAGATGAAGAGAACTATATCGTCCTGTTCTACCAATTAAATTGGATCGAAACAATTGATGGCATGCATCCCATGCTAAGGGTTTGTTATGGAATGCTATGTAAATGTTTGTTACTTTGGATGATGGGGCTGATGCTCCTAGTACAGTAGTTAGATGATGTTTGCAGCGAAGATGTTGATGAAAGTGTTGAGTTCTTCAGGAAGGAGATGAGCTTCGGTTGTGAAACGGAATGTCAATTGCTGCCAGTCCTGGTACCGCCGCATTGCCGAGCCTGTCTGCTTTGACGATAACCTATAGGGTAGTTGGAATCACAAAGCACTTTATCACTCACTTTGCATTTATCGACAACAAACCAACATACGACTAACTCTACGTATCCCTTGTGTAGCTGCTTATCTTTTAGGACTTCTTTCTCAAGTGCCACACAGTAGTAAAACGAAAATAATGGGGAATCTGCCAAACGTATATCAAGATCATAATAAAGATATATATATATATTATAGCATACCAGAACACAATGGTTTGGGTACTCTACTGTTTGCTAGTTTTCTGCTGGGAGTGCATTCAAATATTGGATAGAGGACGGGGAGCTCGAGCTAGTATTTTTGTTTTATTACGGTTGATGCTAGTTTTGAGTTTATTTAGTGAACGAGGAGAAAGATTTATAGCCCGCCAAAGTATAGCATTCATGGATGCAGTGGAATTTTGAATGTACAAGAACTGGATCAATGTCGAGGATTTTGGAATCGGAATGAATGGCAAATTCGCCTGAATGGCAATTTACAATTGCTAATCGGATCAGGAAATCCTTTACTATTCATACACATTTGCAAATTTGTCTACAAGGAAACTTATGAACTAAGCCCAGAGTATTTGCATCTTTTTTGTATGTACCACACCAATCCTCACATATTAATAACAAAGCCAAGGAATTGGTAATTCAAAACTCCTCTGGCTCTTCTACAAATGACTTAAGAACATGACAAGGTAAAGCATACAATTTTAACTCTGCCTCCTCCAAGGTTTCACTTCATTACATTTTTCTACATTTAGTTACTAAGACTTAGTCTAAAATACATACTCCTTCAACCACATTTCAATGGCTGGTATATTTACCGAGATTTGTTTTGGGCTTCCCACGGACACTACACTGAAATCATACCAAGTTTGTAAGCTTGTTTAGCGAGAAAAGCTGCCAGCAGACACATTGCTCAAACTAGTATGGTGATACGAAAGCTATTAACGCCCATTGTTGTGCTCTCCCGGCCTTTTATTCTCTATGACTTCGTCTTGTCGATCTTCTTTTGTTTGTTTTTGCCTTCCCTTTCCAGGGACAATTTCACAGTACAAAACTTCCCCTTCCCATCTTCTTTTAGCTATCTTATTTCTAACTTTGGCTTCCATGTTGTTTTTACATGTTCGCATGGTTTCGTTTATGAGCTGACCTTCTTATGGCACTTTTTGGTCGAGGTACAATGGTTTTTCTCGAGATATTTAGGTCTGTAAAGGATTGGATACTTACCGATGACCTAATCGGTGAAAGAAAATCACGGTGAACCGGTTACCTAGTTGACGACTTCAAGTGTCCGGCGGTTTATGATTCAGGGTCATACTACCATGAAGCCCCGATTGGAACGACTGGACCGAATGTCTAGCACCAGTGCCGTCTCAGTTTACTATATCATGTTGGTATTGGTAAAACTGGAATATCGAATATTCATCTCTTCTAAAACACAGTTGTGTTGAATACACGGTGAAAACAACGAAACAACGGGAAATAATTAACGCTGCATGCGATGGAATCATAACCATCGTCTCGTCAGTTTTCGAAGTTCTGGAATCCCAGTGGTAACGAACGGAAATGGGTTGGGGCAGCGTTGACAGCTCGCAATTTTTATCTTGTAACGCCGATTGAAAAGATGCTATGCTGTGTGCTCCTGTGCACATCTACATTATTTATGTATTTCACTATTATCCTACACTGCAAAGTAGGAACTAGCACTGATTTTTTGTGTTATTTTATCTGATACTTTTTCGCATGGGAATCCATTCACAATAAATAACAAAAAAGCACCTAGGATGATTTCCATTGACCAAGTTTACTCAGATTCAACTATTTAAACTAATTATCCTAATGGGACGTTGCATTTATTGTAATTTAAACAATAGCCCGATTTATGAGTTTCACCGTAAATTAGTCGTTATTTTGAATGAATAATCCTCATCGGTCGAGACGGAAATTAAACTTTACAACAAGCTGCAAGCTTTAACACTTACCTCAAACGATTTTTCTCCAGTATTTGTTTTACAAAAAGTAAAATGAAAGAATACCAAAATTTTAAAAGGTATCACAGATGTGATGCCCATTTGTGCAATGCTCGAAGAGCAATGGGTGCAATGCATGTATTCGCATAAATCAGTCAGTTTAACAGAAAGCTTTTAAACATTGACTCAATAAATGGAGAAATCACTT
Organism: Daphnia carinata; assembly: GCF_022539665.2. Lineage (NCBI taxonomy): Eukaryota > Metazoa > Arthropoda > Branchiopoda > Diplostraca > Daphniidae > Daphnia > Daphnia carinata. Next base: position 3,807,439 of record NC_081340.1, on the reverse strand, counting down.
TTTGGCAAATGAAATCTTCATGGCATGTGTTGGAGTGATTTTGAAACCCTGCAAGGATTCTCGCGCTCCAGCAGACTGTACTTCGTTTTCAAATTCAACGAACGCGATATCGTGACGTCCGGGAACCAAACGAACTTCTTTGAATCCTGGGAATCTATAGTGAATAAAGGCTGGTTAGAACCCTCGATTCAAATTTAACCAATTGTAGAAATTCATACTGTGTGAACAACATGGACAACATCATTTCATTAGTTTCTTCTGGTAGATTAGTCAAGAACAAAATTTGATTAGGAGGTTGTTCAGGCACTCCAGCCCCTCCAACTGCTGGATATCCATAAGCAGCTGGGCCACCAAAACTACCAGGAACAACCACTTGTTGTTTGCTTTCCTTCTTTTTCTTTTTCTTTGGTTCTCCTTCAGGTTTGGGCTTAGCAGGCCGCTCTGTAAATGTTCCCTTCATTTTGGCAATTACATCTGAGTCAGTTTTGGCATATTGTATGCGCTGGAATAAAGAATTTGACATATTAACAACCAGACAATTCACTTTCAATTTCCAATACTGAATGGAAAAACCCTCAGCCCACTGAGAGGCAAAACAAGCACTAACAGTGGGGGCCAGTTTTATCGACATGTGTAAAAGAAACATGAGAGAGCAAGGATAGAGCTCATCACAGGGAATACAAATATCATAAATACAAAAAAGAAATTTACCATTGGTTTGTCATAGAAAGGAAAGCCCTGCATTCCCCTTAGAGCATTTGTTGCTGAAGTAACTTCCTTGAAAATGACAAAGGCTTGTCCTCGCATTTTCAATGTTTTCAAAGCCACTATGTCCAAAATTTGGCCAAATTGAGAGAAAATTGCATACAGGGATTTCTTCAATTCTGAAAACGAGTAAAAACAACAAACGGTTTGAATAGCTTGTTAACTGATTAATTTAGTTATGTATTTAAAATATTATATTAACAGTTTAAACGATTTGAAAGCCCATGGTAATTGTGGTTCCAAGACCAAGTTGTTCATAAAAGATACTCAACACTATACCTTCTTTCTTAACTTTCTCATTTAAATTATTTATGTAAATCGTGCTGTTCGGCCTCACGTCCATTCTTATTGATTAGCAAATTCAGAATTAAAATTAAGTTGGTTAACGTTTCTACACACTTGACAAGAAACGGTGGCGGCGTGGGTTTGAGCAAAGTTGCCAAGTTAAGGCTTAAAGTTTTTTAAGTCCTCATTTTATTTCTTTAAAAATTTTTTAAAATTACCTAAATGATTCCTTAATTACGTAAATTATTTAATAAAATTTTAACAAAAGCAGTTTCGTTTTTTTTCAATTTAGTGCTAAAAAATAAAACTACATTTTTTATAATACGACAATGTTGTCGAGGAATTGTTTTGTGTTTATGAGTCGACGCTGAACGGTTGAAGCATTTTCGTTGGCCTATGGGAGTTTATTTATCCCCTTCACAGAATTTAGAAGAAAAGATTGTTCATTACAGTAACGAACCTAACAGATAATTCACAAAGTATAATGGGTAAACGAAAGAGTAAGAGGAAGCCTCCAACTAAACGCAAAGCTATCGAACCCCTGGACACGCAATTCAACTGTCCATTTTGTAACCACGAAAAGTCCTGTGAAGTGAAAATGTAAGTTTATATTTCATTGAAGATTTATGAAAAAGATATCGTTTTAATGGTATTTATTATGATAAGCTCTAAATTAAGTGATTAGAGACATTTTTTCTACTCAGGGATAAAACAAGAAACACTGGAAGAATTACCTGCAGAGTTTGCCTTGAAGATTTCCAGACAACAATTAATTTCCTGTCAGAAGCTGTTGATGTTTATAATGACTGGATTGATGCCTGCGAAACTGCAAACTGAAGATAGTTGAAGTTTGACTGCAGTAACTGAACTTGATTTCTCTTTAAATTGAAGAATTAATATTCAGGAAAATTTCCAACTGTATTTCACTTTCATGTTTTCACTTTGTTAATACAGGACTCACATATGCATTATGTTGTCATTATAAAAGGAGTAAAATTTGTTTAGAACATTCACCTACTTTACCAGAAACATTCTGAAAGTAGTCAATTTTAGACTTTAATTCTATAGAATGTGCAATAGCAACAGCATCATCAGTTTCTGCCAAAAGTGTCCCAACTGCTACCAGAGTCCTAAACAAGGCCTCTTCCTCCTGTAATTTGGACAAAATTTCGCCAATCGTACACAATAAATTTGACTTTGCCTCAATTGTAGCAGAGGAGGCTATTGAATGGATAAGGATGGAAAAGTTAAGTATGATGGTTGAAACAGCTACTTCCACATGTTTCCATTGAGAGTGTTTGATAAATGTGGGATCACTTTCTGTCATAACCGATACCACGGAGGCGAATATTGTTTCCCGATGGTCCATAAGTGTTTGCTGTGCTGACTTATGCATTAAGAGATGTGCAATGGTCCGATAAATCATCATGCAATTGGGAACAGTTGAACGACCCACAGCGAGCAAATCATCCAGCAGTCCTTCTCTTTGGGAAAGAAACTGATTAATATGGGGGTGGCGCGAAGCGAGTCGCAAAATGTCCAAGGCAGGAAACATCATATCTACAGAATAAAGATGTCATACGGATTCTTTCCTACATCTTTTGATAAGAGTATCACCGGAGGGCCAACGAAGAAACGTTTCGAAGTGGGGAATCCCCTGAATGGTAGACTTTGGATCCGCGGATTGTACAAATGACAATAAATCAGCATCGGATAACTGAAGTCTCAGATCCACTTTTTCGTTAAACTCTCTTAATTTGCCTGTTTAAATAAAAACAATTTAGTTATTGTTTTAAATAAAATGACTAAAAAGTACTCGTAATGGCTTCAATTTTAGCCTGGTCGAAACACAGGAAGTCCTTGACAGGAAATAACGACGGCGCAGGCTTTTTTGGTTGGCCCCCCGGAATATAGCGACCAGAGCCAGTAAATGGATCTTCTGCGCCAGTCGTTGCGATATTTGAAGGAACATCCCCAGAAGACGGAACATAACGAGAGCCGCCAGTGAAGGGGTCCATGTATACATCACCCATGTTCGATGTCTGTGAAGCACCATTGCTTGCTCCGCTCTTACTATTCTGAATAATAAAGTTTGCTACTGTGTCCAGATGATACTGGCTGAGATCATTCTTGTGTATAAACTTCTGGGCAGCCAACCAGGGATCTTCTGAGGTGTTATAGGGTAATTTTAATGGCGGTTTTCCTTCCTCGATATCGACGCTAAAGACGTAATCATATTCTTTCCCTTCATGAAGATTTTTCGTTGCCTCTGATTGACCAGCAGCTCCGACAACGTCACCAACTTTCGTCCATTGACTATCACCTGAAGACCAGCTGAACCAAATACGTTAAAAAACCGAATATATTTAATTATTCTGAAATAGCACCTGTAACAGGAAACGGTTTCCCCATTACGAACCATTTTTGTTTGACCTTCTCTGGTGCCAGGTTCGAAAAGACTCTCCGGTCCTGGCAATCTATGGAAAGAACCTTCCATTAACTAATTCAAATAAAGATTATTTTGACGAACTCACTCTGAAGCTTTGATGCCACCCAACTCCAATTGTGCGTTCAGCGATGTTTGAGCAAGCTCTTGCTCAAAAGCCTGCAGTACCTCTGGATTTGCTGTTCTTTCTGGCGCCTGGGTAAAAATGCGGACTAATCCGTCACTAATGGAATAACACGATTATCATAAATTCAAGTCGCTTCTTAGCTTAACTTCGTACCTGCTACCGGTAACGATATCACCGTTTTGCATTACGCTAACTGACCAAACACTCTGCGCAGGTAGGAAGACGGTTTGTTGACATTCATCGGTAACATCCAACTTCCATATGCGTACAGAACGATCTTCCCCACAGCTGACGAAGGCATTGCGATCCGACATGATACACAGCCTATTAGAAAATTGGGATAGTGTAAATTATAATAATATACCATAGAATATATTTACCCATAAATGTAGTTTGTATGTCCATAGAAGGTGGAAATACAATCACCACTTGTGATCCAAAGTTTGATAGTAGCATCATTTGCAGCCGAGAGGAAGTGGTTGGAATCACAGACAGCAAGTGCTCTGACACAATCAGTGTGACCTTTAAAAGTCTGAAATGGTGAATCACCTTTCCACATTTTAATGGTTTTGTCTGCAGACCCTGTTAGTATTAGCGCCTCAGATGCAGAATTGGTGCAGTGCAAAAATTCAATAGCCCATACAGCTGCAGCATGGCCAGACAGTGTGACAATAGGAGCCCCATCAGACTGCCACAACCTTGCAGTTTTATCCCATGAGCCACTTAGCAAAAATCCAGGACGGGTAATTAGGGCACAGACTGATTAAAAGAAGTGCAATGGCATTATAAGAAATAGAATATTTAAAGAAATACATACCTGTATCTGAATGACCAGTAAAGGTTGATGTTGGGTTCACAGAGCCTGGGTTATAAACCCTGATTTTCCCATCTTGACAGCCAGTTATGACACATCCACCAGGGAAATTATCTGAAGTGCCACCAATAGCAACTGAAGATACATAACCTTCATTTCCTGTGTATGTTTGATCACAGACGAATCCCAAGCTAGAAATATTTTGGGAAAAAAAATCAGATATGATCCACACTTAGTCTGAAATCAAACTTACCCTTCAGGTAACCACAGTTTTGCAGTCTTGTCTCTAGAACCAGATACGACACATTCTTCAATTAACTCTCCTACAATTACACTACGAACGTCCTTTGAATGTCCTGCCATTGAACAACGCAGTTTGTAAGGCATTTTATTACTCATGCTGCTAATTCTTTCTGGTGGTAACAAGATTTACAACATTTAATAAGAGTATCGAAATTCGCCGAAACTTCTCGTGGAAAACAAATCTTTTACGCTATTGCCACAGCTCCACAACAGGCTTTCGTGAGAGTGTGGCCAGAGGTGGAGGGAAAGGGGTAATCGTTTTTCCGTTATTAATTTTGCTTCTAAAGCCAAACCGAGTATGTTCTACAACTAACGTTTTCTGTTTTTGTCAAGTATGCAAGATCTGTATTGATTTTATGATATTTGTGATAGACAATGCACTTTGTTAAGATTTGTAAAAAAATCAAATCATTTCGATTAAGCTCGATGGTACTATCTGAAGGCCAGGCTATTTTCTATTCTTTATCTTCGTTTTCATGTAGTGCCCCCTAGCGTCAAGCAAGATCTTTTCGTCTACAAATATACGAACGCATACGAACAGAAAAGAGGAATAAGCGAAAGTTGAAGTTAGTTGTTCTGCAGCTGCAGAGGCTTGTGGTCTGTCCAGTTGTGCTTGATACACAGAGAAAAGCAAATGGGCCTTCGGAAACTATACTTATACAGTAATAGACCAGGAACATTTGGTAGGCCTTGAACTGAAACAACATAAAATAATTCATTCGACGTTCGCATTTGCAAAGGTGGACGTTTGGTGAAAAGAACCTATTTACACTGTACTTTTTTGAATACCTGCTGTTTAGCCAACACACTCAGTGTTAATGATTTTACTAAACAGAAATTTTTAATATTGATGTCAAAATGGAAAAAACGGAAATTTTAACGAAAAAGAAAACTCATCGACGTAAAGCGGGTGGTAAAAGAAGAAAAGACAAAAACGATCGTTCGCTGGAAACAACAAGTGATCAAGAGCCTATCGTACCCGAAGTAGCCGCCTCGCAGACGGATAGACAGTTGTCAGAGGATGGTGAACCATTAAGAAAACATTTCAAAATGCTACACAAAGAGAATCATCCTCTACTACATCCTCACAAGTTTACACGTGGTGGAAGAAGGTTGCTGAGACCTGCAAAAGTCCCGAAAGCACCCCAAAATTCTACACAATTTATCATAGATGATCATGAGAACTCTGCATATTTTATTGACTTTGATAAAGGTTTCACCCCACCTGGTGCCAGAGATGATGTAGGGTGGTCCCCATATTTCCAGCAAGACTTTGAGAATGTGTATAGGACAACAAGAGAAGCTGAAACCATTGACTGGACACAAGAAGATCTTGTTGAGAAGATATCCAGCTTGGAAGAGCGAGTGAAAAATCTAGAACAGCAGTTGTCAATGTGTGACTCAAACGTCTACATGAGCCAGTTGCAACACCGTATAGTGTGCATGCAAGACAAAAACAGGCGTATCAAGGAGTTTCGCATCTGGTGTCCGATGCACGGCAAAAAGGTAATGTTTACAAAGTTAAATCATTCTTAGCAATATCTCAAACATAGTTGTTTGTTTTGATATTGGCAGGTTAGGATGAGAAATCCATCTACAGAAACGTCCAGCGAAGATTGTTCCACTTCGTCAAGCCAATCACCTGATGAAGAAGACGAAGTCATACAAAACGGGGAGTCCGATTCCAGTGATGAAGAAATGACGGAGGAGGATGTCAATCAAGAGGTAAAAGACAGTATCAATACGGTGTCATCCGAAAAACCCGAAGATGTCGATGAAGAAGCCGGAAGAATCGGAGAGAGAACTGGAAGCGTACAGTCGAATGACGAAGTTGTCAATGAAGAGCCCTGAATATCGTAACTTTTTTTTCTTTTTTACTTGTAAGATTTTTTTTTTTTTTTTCCTGTGTATGCGTGTGTGCCTGTGAAAGAAAAGTGAGCGGCTGTTGCAGGTTAATAAAATTGAAATGTTGAACGTCAGATTCCATTGTTTATTTGTCCTTTCCGTTTCTAGTTCTTTTTATTTTACAAGGGAATTACAGAGTAACAATAAGAATTCTGACTCAGTTGGGGGGAGGTCCGTCAATTTTTTTTCACGTCACGTCACAAGAAGGGTGTGCTAAAAATGGAATTCACTCCGCCTGTCAATGCTTTGTGAAGCTGCCACGTTCCCGTATCATGTAAGGATGCATAGATTATATTATATGTAAATATTTACAAAGTTATGGGGTTCCGAGTATAAATGTAGACAGCAAACGACCGATCCGGGGGAGGTAATTATATATAGTACGTCGGTTTCGAATTACATGATATGCCTATAACACGCATACATACGAAGTTTTTTTTTCTTGTTGTAGTCGTCAGGTTAGGAAGAACTCATTAACACAATCATTGAAATCGTGCACATGAGAAGTGATGGTCGTCAGGTAAATCATTTAAGCCCCAAAAATTACTCAAACATAAGGGCTAAAGAAGAGCAACTAAAACTTTTGCGTGGATGGAAATGAGAACGACTAGACACGACGATTAAAACCCGAGCGTTTTCTCTTCTCTTTTCAACGGATGATTTTGTTAATGCTTGATTATTTTTGTCAAAATTTAAAAAGCTATCTTGGTCCTTTATCTGTCAGCCAACTCAAACACCCATATGTAACATTACGCCGGTGCTCTCGTCTGCAGGGGCACTGGAAGCAGAAGATGATGTCAAGCCAGTGGAACCTGTTAACATACACAGAAAAAAAGGTAATAACAATTAATATACGAAATTAACAGCTATGGCAAATTAAACAAAACATCACTAGACGGAAAATAAAAATAATTTTAAAAATTTAAATAAAGAAAAACAAAAACACGGAGAAATAAAAAACAAGCAAAACAACAAGAACTGACAAAAGAAAACAAAAAAACAAAATAAACAAACAAAAGAAACGAAAAATTAAATGAAAAAATAAAACATAAAACCGAGGATCAGTGTCAACATTCAACGAGACAAGACTTGGCAGCAAATGCAACTATTAATTGGTTAAGTACTAATCTCAATCATTAAATGTTATTTTAGAATTGTTCATCCAAAACTGGGTTTGTTGGTATTATGAGAATGCAATAAAATGCCAAGTTCAAATCATTATAAAGAGCACAATTGTTTCAACTTCAAATGATAGTTAATACTTTGTACATAGAATCCAAGTTTGTTTTCTTTAACAAACATTGGTAACCTTGCACGGTGGTGCGACGCTTGACGCAAAGCATTCAACACGGGAGTCACACGTTCAATGTAAACGTCGGGTAAGAACTGCTAACTGACTTGATTCAAACGACGAAAAAAAAAGGGAAAATACTCACTCCCGTGATTAGAACGGACATAGGTCGAAATACCCATTAACCTAGTGATAACTGCTAGCTATCAGAAATTATAGCAACCTAGTTTTATCTACTATCCCTTTCCAGCAAAACAAGTTTTAATGGGGAATACGATAAGATAATTTCTATCGCACCTTATGTTCAACAAGAACAGGAATAAAACGTGGCTCATTACAGTAAACAATCAGCATGAAAGCGTGGCATTCTTTGTCTAAAATAGCCATTGGAGAACTCAATCGTGGTGTGCCAGATCCTGACGTGACAGTCTTTAATGACACAAGTACAGCACATGATCCCTCGCTTACATGGAGCCACCTCCTTTAAAGCCCGGACGAAGCAGACACACGTGAAAGCGTGGATGATTGGGGGAAGCAAGTGCTGCTATAATAAGGACGAGACTGCTCTCCAGCTACCTGATGAAAGAAGAGACGAGGGGGCGAAAGAAGAAGTGGGGGTTGCCATGCTGCTGAGGAGCTTCTGGAAGTCGTCCAGTTCTTTTTCCAGCAAAGCAAGAGAAAAGGGAGTAAGGGGGGAACGAGAAGAACTGTCTTCAGAAATCTCATGCCCGGGCGATTGGCTGCCACTGCTACCATCTACACCGTCACCCACCTGCATGACAGCACCTTCACGGACTTTCGGATCGCCCGCTAATCCCTGTTGCTGTTGGGGGGGATTGCTGCTGATTTGTATCTTATCTTTGGATATCGTGATGCCAAATTTGACACCCTGATGCGAACCGATTTGACCGGCCTTGTGCAGCGGATGCACCTCTAAGCTGATAGGCCGGCCGTGGTCCACAGTAGTCACCTGCGGGTTATTCGAGCAAGATATAACCACACCACAAGGGTTGATAATCTGACCTGAAACGGAACTGCTGGCCATGGACATCGCGGTGGCAGTGGAAGATTTCTTAGGCGGAATGACCGGCTTATTGGGTGGTACCGGCGGCGGAACCCCTCGTGCAATAGCTGCTGATTTTTTTGGCGTCGTTGGCTGGGCAGAAATAGCCGTTCCGGTTGTCCCAACTGAGGTGGATGTGGGTAATGTGGCACTAGTTGTGACGTGAAATGTGACTTTGCCTTCATTATTGGTCGTCGTGAAGACTTTCGTGCCAGCGGAAGCTGAAACCGCTACTCGCGGTGAAATTTGCATCGTTCCTACTGAAGTTCCACGGCTGGCCTATTTGGGGCATGATTAAATGTCAATTTATTAAACCATAGACGATATGGATAGCGGAACAACATTCAAATTACCGGAGTAACATCAACCGTGTCATTATTAATTGCAGCAGCTGAGACCGGTGGAGGTGGCAGAGTTCTGGAAGATCCCGATGGGTTCATATTGGCTGCAGCCATTCCGCCTAAATTGTACTGAACGTTGCGGATTCCTCCTGCAGACGGGCTAACGGCTCGGGCAATTCCAGTCGCTTTAAACAGAAAATCAGAAGAATTGCTTCAAATGGTGTAAAATTAAAACACAAAACCTACTTGGTGCTTGGACAGGAGTGCTACTAACGAGAGCCATTGGCTGGACAACTTTGCCAGTTGTACCCAATACGACGAGGCCAGTGGCCGAGTTGAGAGGGATTGAGGCTGATGGACTGGTACGAGATATACTGACTGGGCTGCTACTGACGACTGCATAAAAAAAAAGTTAAATTATACAGAATAAACATTTCCCTTATTACCGTTAAATAGACTTACTCGTAGAATTGACGGAACGTGGAGGAGTCTGCGGAGGGACGATAGTGGGTTTTGACGGAAGTTGGGGGCCCATGGCAGCTGCCGATACGAGTGTGGATGTTCCCGAGGGTAAACTATTTCGATTGGCTGTAGTGGTCATTCGTGGAGGACTATTGGGCTGGTTGAGGCCAGCTTGGAACATGGCCACTTGGTGAGCTTCTGCTTGTTGTTTCTTCAGGTTATCGACCTCTGTTTGAAGTTTATCGATGACGGCTTCCAGTTCTTTGGTCCGTCTCTCTTCTCGTTGCAGCTGTGCCTTGAGCTGAGCCCTTTCAGTGTCGAAAAGTGCCAGCTGTTTCTCCAACTCGGCTTCCATTTGTAAAGCTTTTTGGCTCTCTTCCTCTAGACCCTCGGCCATTGAGTCGACTCGACCCTTCTCTTCTCCAAGGATCTGAGCCAAGTCCTCAGATTTGTTCCGTTCCTCCACGTACTTGAGAATAAGTTTTTTGCGCTCGGCTAGCAACAACAAAACGATCTGTTTTTGTCTCTGTCGCTCCTCATCCAATGTCTCTTGCAGCTTCTTCATGTCCTTGTCGAGTTTTTTCTTTGATTGCTTTTCCACTTCCAATTCCTAGAGGAAGTTATATTAAAACTTATTTTCTCCTTTCAAACAGTATACTGACTAGGTAAACAATGAAAAAAGACGAGAGAGAAAAAAAGAAAAAAGTGGAAATACACCAAAGTATAAAAGGTAAAAGCAAATGTACGCCCGAACTACAGTCACGAGTGCGTGTCAGTCGCCCTTCCTATCGTCTTACCTCCCGCAATCTCGTCCGTTCTTTTTCCAGTCCGTAAGTGATGTCGTCACCTTGGGCTGTGTCATGCTCATGCTTCCTTCTCTCGTCGTCTAATTCACGAAGTACCTAATGGTAAGAAACCCAAGAGAAAATAGGGAAAGTGTGGCAGAGAGAAGGGTCGTGTGTGTACACTATACTGTGATCAATGAAGGATCATAAGGGACACATAAACTTAACGGAAAAGCAAATCATCGCGAATTTTCAAACAGGTTTCACACATTTTACAACACAATTCATCGAGCCCGTTAGCGTTGAAAATAGTGAACCAAGCCTGGAATTTCGGGCGTGCAGGGAAAGCCTTAACTTTACGCTCAGTGAGATGCGAAAACAAAAATAGGTGATGCATGCACAAAATCTAACGAGATAGCTGGAATTAACCAGCTAACATACCTGTGAGTGGCGTGCTTCAGCGTCTTGCATGGCCTGGATGAGATTAACGTGCGAATTTCGATGCTGGGCAACCAGAGCCTCCAGAGCCGCCATTGGCCCTTCCGTCACAGCCTTCAAAAGAGCCGTGTCGTCGCTGGATGAGCCGCCCACGGTAGCAAAGCGTGAATCCCGCTGTAAAGCGATGAATGGGTCGTTGACGGGTAAAATACGGCCATAACGAGCATGGCTGACCTGCTGTTTAACACGCTCAGCCTAAAAGCAAATCATATAGCAATAAATCATGTATAAACATTTCATTTATTACCTTCAATGTTGCAATCACCACATCTCTGGCTTGAAGTTCTCCCTCAAGATATCCCAATAGACGAAGCAAATCAGATTTGCTAAGTTCTGCTTTGGGGTTTTTCTACAAATAAATAACACAATAGAGTGATAGATTTAATGACACATTAGACCAGCTTCCAGAAAATGTTTAGATTCAAACCTTCACAGTGCAGTTAATCATGTGTTGAAGCTGCTCAATATCCATGGCACTTGTCTGTTCATTTGTCTTGGGAGTAAAATTGGCATTTGATTTCGACAAGGCAGCTGAGCTGTGGTTTGAATTCACATTACTAGCTGCCATCATCACAAGAATTTGGTGAAGTGTGGTTGAAATAAAATGAGATATCAACAATGAGTATACACAGTGAAAAACTTGATTTAAGGATAGCAGTATAGCTTGTCATCGAAATAGGTTTGCCACTGTGTCGTCAACTCAGGATTTCAAGACAACACAACTCAAATCCAACAACTCGGTCGCTTCGTACGAGAGTGAAGCCCACTAGAACACAATAGATTCTGAAACATGTAGCATCCACTGCATCGAGTCTTCTTGCCTTAACGGGTTAGAGCGGTTCGTAAAGCGCGTGTCAAAACGATATTGTGGCCCTGAAAAAACCTGTTATTTAAGTTCATCGGCGAAATAATTCATTGTTTGATATAAACAGTGTCACTTAGGGAAATCGGAAAACTTGTCAGGCGGCCATCATGGATCCAGACAAGAGCTAACTTTGATTTTTCTACCTCTCTTCTTTCGGTGGAAGAACCCTTGAGATGTGTAGCGGCCAGTGCTGTCATCTAGTTTGTACTGTTCAAAACAAAAAGACTTTTTCTGTTTCCCAATCAATTTGGGCATTATGGGATTCGGGATTTTTTAATTACCTGTAAAAGTGGAATTTTTGACTTAATTGCAAACACTAAACCCAACTTCTTGGTTTACGTTGCGTGCATCGCAAACGCACGTTAATTTTGTTTTTTTTCTTACGTTTTTGTAGAAATACCCTGAAATTTAGTACTAGATTAACTGCACCACGCAGTTCTAATGAAGACAAAGCTAAATCAAATGGGGATGTTTAAACGGGTTTTCTGTTATAGAAGCAGCTTACCCTAATGCAAAACCAACGAACTAAAAACGAGTAGAAACATTTACTAAACAAGACTGGCAAAAAAATTGTCCACTTGAAAACCTCTACGTTCTCGGCATCTGCACTTTTGGAGGCAGGGTACACAACATCTCGGCGTTATTGATCGTGCAAAATTCATGCATGGTATCCAGTACCTTGGATAAGAGTTGCTATTAAATGTGTTATACGATGGCTTTCGTAATATTTGATAAACGGGTGTTCGATGGACTGTTATCGGCCTGCTCATTCGCCGAGGAAGGAGCCGAAAAAACATCTAGAATGCGAGCAAGATCTCTTATTATTTACTTAAAATTGTTCTTCGTAGTAAACGTTTGTAACGAAAAATGTAAACAATAGGGTGGGACGCGCCAGTTTTGTAAATGAAGAATTCGTAACGAAACCAGACGCTGGAGCAACTGCTGTTTCCTTTTGGTTACGAGGAGATGTGACTGCATTGGATTTGGAATTTCGTGAACCGGAGCCAGAGCCAGAACTTTCACCGCGATCGTACAGCAGTAGTTCCAGCACTAGCAGCAATTCCTTCAGCGACGAAGAATTAATTTATTTTGTACTTATGTACGTATGATCCAAAAAAAACTTAGTTACGGGTATCGAAGAGGGCCACATAGCTTGATTATTATAATGAGGGCATGGAATTTGGAAATAGGAGATCGAGGGAATCGAACACGGGGAAATTGATTACAATGGTGATCAAAAACATAATAACCAAAGAACAGCGAAAAAATTTGGTGGTTTCGCTTATAGTCTACCAGGTAGACTGATGGGTCGCCAAGGGCGCGCCTGCTAGTGTTAGCTTCACATGCCAAATTGCTTATCTTAACCCTGAAGGCCAGCTTAAGTTAAACCATGACTTTAACTCTGAGGGTCTTATGACTGAGGCTGGGATGATGACTACGGTTGTAATCACCACGAGCCACACTCCTGTATGAATTCTTCTCCCTTCATACAGGACGCCTCCTCATCCAGGTATGGCTGCGATCATGAGCCATCGAGTTACCAGCAAGAGTTCCACGCAAACTCCTGCCTGCCGTTCATCCCTTGCGAGACAAACGGCCGGTTCCAACTGGCAGTTATTCCCTTTCGAGACCAACTGCCACCGATATTCACTAACCAGCTACGCCACCAATGTAATAGTTGAAACCTCGGCCTTTTATACCGTATTTTCCGGGTTCAAAACAACGTTGACAACAAAGAGCTAGTAATCTCCAGTTTAGTACGTTAAATAAAAAATGTTATTCCATTACTTTATACTTAACAAATGAACATTATTTGGATTTTCAGGGGCTTTTAGATGATTACGTTAAACCTAGATAAAATTGTAGTATTAATTGATTAAATGTATAATTGGATGTAAAGGGGGAGGAGCCAAATCAGTTTTCAGGTAATTCTCTATTGCAAACTAAAGAGTGGGAGGGGCTTGCGGAACTGAAACCATACAGAACATAGTTTTGCGCTTCGAGACTTATGATGGTACGTGGGAAACACAATATGGAATAGTTGCAAATTAAAATATATGGTATAGAAATTCGGTCAATTGTTTGTTGAACAAGATGGGTAAAATAACGATTTTCAAGTTAATAATAAAACATTCAAGTGGAATTGGGTAAATTTTTCAACAACTGAATAAAATTAACCGTAAGTTACATTTATTTTGCCAAATTTTCTGTTGAAAACATTGATAAAGAATAAAGCTATGCCTATGGTATTATCTTGCTATCGACTACTTTTGCTAGCTACAATGGCCAACAACAAGCGAAAAAGCAGGAGAACGGAGAAGAAGGTGTCCAGATTGAAACAAAGAAAAATTTACCATCAACCCAACAAGCCTTTGAAAATAATGTCATTGAAAGAAGAAACAGTAACCATTGATTTGTCCTATACATTGTTCTCTATCATTACCGCACACTTTGGACCAAGTTTATATAACTTTATGGACAGGAGAAACTTAGTAGGTGCAAAAATGGGTCAATTAGACAGCTACGAATTCTTAAAGATCATGATCATCAAGCGGAAAAACGATCCTTTCTTTTTTTCAGTGAATGGGACATCGGACCTCTACAACCTACAAATGTCGATGACTGGAAGATTATCCGTCATGCACGGCTACTACGACGAAGTTTCCAAACACTGGATAACTTATCTGATGGCATGGATAGAAGTTTTGATATTGGTTGATGACAGGACGTCCGCTGAAAAGGTACAAAGCATTTTGGACGAATTAACCTCAAAACAGAAAACACCATTGGATGTGGACATCTCTTCCTTTACAGAGCCATCCTTTCTTAGCCGGAGCAGCAGACCGCAAAGACCAGCAGACATGACAAGAGCTAAGTATCTTACAGCAACAAAGATCACCCTAAAGTTATACAGATGTATGACAAAATTTTTTGGCCCAGCGCTGCGAGACCGTCATTTAGAAAGACAAAGGCCACGTGCGGACAGATTCTGAAATTGATCTTCAGAATTTACTGTTTGACTTGTTGGATGAATGGCAGCTACATAACGAACACGATCATGATTTTCAGGCGGACATCGCGAAGATAGAGACCGCCCGAGAGGCACGCAATAAGGTATGCCATGGAGATCTTGCTATGATATTAAAGAATTGGGAGCGGTACTTTGTTTCATGGATAGATGTGTGTAACCTGTTGGGAGCAAAAAGTTCTTCTCGCAACATCGAAATGGTGTACAACAGCTTAATTTCTTTTTTGCAGGAAATTGGCTTTTTGCAGAATCATGTTTGTTAAAAACCTGTTTATCCTTCTTCTTTTCTATCACAAACACATTTTCTGTAATGTTGTTAGCAGCTGGATAAATTGGTAGTCTGATTAATTTTAATACATGATCAGTTCAAAATTCAATTTTATTTTTTTGATTAAAGCAACACCGGGTTGGCAACTCATTTGAATTTCGCACAAACAGTCCAAGAATAATTTTGAATCTGATGCAAAAGTTACAAATCTAAGCCACAAATTATTCGAATCTTGTCCCAAATTAAGAATCTTCAGCCATATTTATAAATCTAAGGAGGAGGGTGGGAATGGCATAGAACTTGAAAATTAGTGGGTATTGAAAACGAGGAAGCTGAATTCAACTGAATGGCGATAGCCACTGTGCCATAACCGCACATTTCAATCAAAATTTTCTTTAATTGCGACCTACTTAAAATGCTTAGTCGCATATTAAGTGCTGTGGCATGGTTTCCGGCTGCCATGTCCGTCTCTGCCCCTCATCAAATGTTTAATTTACCTTATGTACTTTACCGTGCCAGGATTCCGGTGTAGACAACTTTGGGACCCCATTGATATTAAAACCCCAATGTGTATTATGTGGAGGCTACAATATAAGATAGCAGATCATGTTCCAAAAAATGTTGTGGATCTACAAAATGTTATCATTAAACTCGTCGCCCTCATCGTCGTGAAGTTTGGCACGTCCGAGCGGCGGCTGATTGCTTTTTTTTATTTATTTGGTTTTAAATTTTTGTTCAGCTCACGCGGAAGGAATAATTTGTTTAATTCGATGATCGTAAAGAAAAGATTATTGAAAATAGAGCCCTTACAGGAAGATTTTAAGTTCTATCAAGGCCGATGATAATAAAAAAGAGCACCACATTACGTCAAAAATCGAGCAACAAAAGATGATAGGTTCAAGAGTGGTTAGAGGAATTTTTATGTGACATTGCACGATATCAATGTATAGTAAAAGCGGTTGGATGAATGAGAATGATTGCGCCAAAAGCGTTCAAAGAAATAAACTTTAATAAATTGTATGGATGACGAAAAGATCCCCATGGCAGTACGTTTTTTTTTTTTAGGGTTATGCAACTCCTGATTTCTATCTATTGATACCAAGGATTGCGCCGGATCCAGTGCATGCGGATGCCGGCGTCTGTGCGCAACTTGATCGAAGCAGCCTCAGCAGCGCGCACCGTCTCCTTGACTGACTGCATCAAGTTTTGAGCGTTGCCAACCAGCATGTCGGTGGCCTCTTGGTCCTCTTCCGTTCCCTGGGCTCCCAGCATAGTTGCCTTGACAGTCGAAAGGATCTTGAGCTGAGTGCCAATGGTCGGGATACGCTCGCAGACTTGAAGTAATGCCTTGACATTGGCCAAACAGACAAACAAAATAAAAAATGAGGAATCAATTTATGGCTAAGTGCAAACTTCTGCTAGCGACTTACAGTGCGCATTCGCTTGTCTGTGCATTCTCGGGCTAATTCCTTGGCCAGTCTTGTCACTTCCTCTGACGCTTCTGCGATGGCCTTGGCGCAAGCAATCAAATCACGTTTGCTGCCGCCTTCTCCACGAACAAGTTGAGACAAACGGCCCATTAAAAGAGCCATCCTTTTTGCGGCGGCAATGATCTCGTTATCTCTGGAAGACCATTGCATAACTTCTTGATGCAATCCATGAGCAGCCATCTGGTGATTCACAAGATCATTCAAGTTCTGAGTTATTGCAATTGAGGCGAAAATATTATACCAAGATGGGCTGGTCTCCTTGCGGAGCGTGTCGGAACATTTCGTCCTCGTCGTCCGTCTCTGGAGGAGGAGGCCTTGGTGGAGGATGTTCGCCTCCTGGCAGCGGCGGACGGGGTGGTGCGTCTGTTTCCAAGACAATTCGTTAAACACAATTCAAGTTAACTGAAAATATTTACTTACTCAGGTTGAGTGAGGACACATCCGGAGGCGGCGGGATGGGATCAGGTCCTGCAACGGCCTTGCGTACTTTGCCAACCGATTCCAATAATTTCTTGTTCGAATCGCGCCACTGATTGATTGAACCTTGATCTCTCATGTTAGTTGCCACAGATTTGGCATCCTGAACCATTGGGGTGACATCTGCAATCCAGAATAACGTAAGAAATGTCTAGACATTCATGAAAATAGGATTCGCTGACGTACTGGCTTGTAAGAGGTTGGCAGCTCCAGTCACGTTGCCGATGAACGTCGGGTCCTCAGAGTTGTCTGCCTCTTGCTTGGCCACCATAAGCACGCGGTTGGCCAGACGGGCAATGTGCGACGTACCGTCGACTAACCTCTGCGGTTCCTGACGGCCAATAGCATCTTCGCACTCTGCCGTACAACGGCGCATCAATTCTTCCGACTGCTGGATAAAGGCGGCCGAATCAATAGCTTCGTCGCACAGCTGGCGAGTGCGGGCGATAGCATCGGCGTACTGACGGCGCAAGTTCTCAAAATGCTCATCGGCAGCCTTATTTGCCGGATAGGTCATCCGGATTCGACCAGCGTTAACCAGTTGCGGTGTTAGACTTTCCACCTGACCGGCCGAGGTGTTCAAAGCCTCTGATAGTTTTTTGTTACCATTGCTACCACCAGCAGCAACCATGCGAGCCGTTTGCGCAGCACGTGCGGAAAATCCCTTCAATGCTCCAGCCTTGTCTTTGAAATTCTCCTCGCGATTTGGAGTTCCTGAACGATATGGCCAATGAGTCAAAATAATTATAAATAATGAAAATTTTTGTAATCTATTACCTTCCGGAGCCAATACTGCATCGGTAAACTGTTTCAATGGTGTTGTGATATCAATAAAATCTTCAACTACGCGATCGACCAAAGCTCCTTGAATCTTATCTTTGAGTTCGTCCAATTTTTGCGATAACAACCTAAAGAGGACGATTGCTTTGAATAAATTGAAAACCACCGAGCATACAATTCTTTTCTTTACTTAGCAACCGCTTGAGCTTGCGGCGAATTGCCTTGTCCAGAACGGCACAGGTCCCCAAGTTGACGAGACAGCGAATCAACTTGATTACAGAGGGCCAGAATTTCTGCACGTTGTTCACCTTGCAGTCCTTGGGCAACCTACAAGTTTTCATAATGTATTATGCAAGTGATGAAGATTTTAGAAGCAAAATTTGTGCTACCTTTCTGCCTTCTTCGACAATCAAAGCGATCGCCTGCTGTCCTAAACCGCGATCGTCTACGCTTGGATTGGCCAACCAGCGGCGGGCTTGTTCCAATCGTCCAGCCACGGTGTGAGCTGGCTGCTGGACTCCGTACTTTTCGGCATTCTGTACAGCCGTTTGGACCAAAGTGTTCAATTCTCCCAGTTTGTGGCGGATGCTTCGGGCTAAGCCTTCCGCCTGAGGAGTGGCACCTTGTCCCTCACCACGCAATTCAACCAGAGCGTCAGTTAATGACGTCAACTCGGAGCAAAGCTTGCGTAAGGCTTTTTGATCGTCAGGAAGAGAGTGCTCAGCCACTTTTTCGGCCAATTCGATGATCTGGCGAATAGATTTCTCGCCGATTCCGCCACCACGAGCATGAGGATCCTCCAGCCAGTCAATGGCGGCCTGCATTTTGCTTTCCAAAGCGTTGCAAGCTCGTTTCATGGCCGTCAACTGATCAGCGTCCCATTCGTCTTCATCGTAAGTTGTCAGTTGGAGAACTCGGATAATTTCATTGATTTCATCCGTCATGCGACCGGCCAAGTAATTACGGTTCTCGGCTGCCTCTTCATTACCTTTGCCACCTAAAACGATACATGTCGCTATTACGTCATTTTCAATTGATTTCCCGCTAAGATTTCTACCTTGAGAGACAATCTGAATGAAAATCTTCATGGAGCAGATTAGAATCGGAGCCAAGGTTTTCACCTGTTCCAAGCAGCGAATCAGGATGTCACGATGGACTTGGTGCGTCAGTTCCTTTTGACGGGCATCCACTTCGCGTGACACGCGAGTGAGGCACGGACTCAAATCTTTGACAAATTGGACCAAGTCCTCCATGCTCTCAATGACTTCAGCCACGGCCAGGTAATCCAATACCTTTTTGCATTCTCGGATGATTTTGCGAACTTCAGACTCGTCGAAGCAGAGCAAAAGCGACGACGTGCCTTGGAGGATTCCGCGAGATCCTTCAATCAGCTTCTTCCTGTTTTAATGAAACACATTTTTCATAAAGTTTAATGAAACGGCTACATTATTATACAGTAAACAATATACCGTGCGGGTCCCGAATAAGGATCGGCCTTCAGCATAGAGGACGCTTCCTCCAACAATCTGGCGGCGCCTTCCACGCGGTGCAGCGACGCTGGCATATCCTGCTTAAGGATGGCGTCATCGCTGCTGTGGATGGTCTCCTTGCCAACCTGTATATAGCCAAGCGTGCGATTTCACGGTATTTATCCTTGGGAGGCCAAAAACTACGCATACCTTAACGAGATTGGTGACGGCGACCGAGACGGCGTGCACAGGCCGCTCCAAATCTGGCATGGCGTTGCCATCTTCGGCCTCTTCATGTAGGATAACAAGTCGTTCAACCTGTCAATCAACAAAGAGCAAAATTATTTTTAAGACCACTATCAACGATTCCAGCTTTTTGCTACTGATTTAAATGCGTGAAAACAGAATACCAATCGAAGTTACATCGAACTGAAAGGGCGGAACCACTTATTGTAGCAGTTTGGGACAACATTCGTCATCGCCATAGAAGGTTTCTCTAGTCAGCCTGTTTCAATGGGCCGACACCTAATCGCTTCAAGGGTTTTTTTTTTTTTTTTACTTTGTGTTTTCTTTCTGTACACAGCCCCAATGTGCATATCTTTATGACTTGTGGAAGACTGAGGAAAGGGCGTAGGAAAGAGGGCCACTTGGCAACGACAATCTATGTTGATAATCTGACGATATCGACTGGCATAAAGATCGTGTGTCTTCTGCCTATTTCGAGACATGTTGCGTGAGATTCAGAAGAAAGAAAGAACGGAATGCACAACAACAAAACCACACGATTGTGGCCTCTAGGTAAAGTAACCAGCTACCTTTTCATCATAACAACAGAGAAGCGAGTCGACCTTGACCATATATGGTCATACCGTACGGGGCTCCACTTCATCCGCCCGAAAATTCTCCACTGAACCAACAACATTCTGCTACATCTCTTCACGTTCCATGTGAGAAGGTTATGAGAGACAACGCCCTAAAACTGTTGGTCATCACAGCCAAATGGGAAATGATCTGTTGATGATCAGATGGGCCAAGTTTTCAGTTGGAACATGGCGGAATTTTCGCTTTAAAACTCGACTCAACGATTGCCGCCATGCTTCTGTCGCTCACTGTTTCTCCGACTACTTTCTTAGAGACGGTCGAAACCAACCCCGAGTGTTTTAAATATAGCCGGAGGTTCGACGCCTCTTTTCGTGTAGAACTGGAGAGTAAAAATAGTTTTTTTTTCTTCTTCGGGTGGACTCATTGAGAAGGCCAGAGGTTAGTGACGAAGGAAAACAAGTTGAAAACTTACAAGCATATGGGAAATAAAAAGCTAGTAGCGTGAAAATTGAAAGACATGAACATGTCTGGTTGCCAAGATGTTACAACGAAAAAGGAAAATAAGTCAGTCGTTGACTTTTCTGTAAAGTTCAAGTACCTGAGAGGCCACTGGCTCGAGAATACTCTCGATGGTCTTCGTGTGAAAAACGGGCATTTTCGGTTGACGGTCGAGGCGTCGTCTGCAGTGAAAACAGTTCTCAACTAACCCACACGTAAAGATCACGTATGTTATATCTGGCTAGATGTTGAAATCTCTTTTGCTGAAACACAGGCACTTACTTCGTGTCTTTCTCAAGCCACGAATGAAACACCACTGATTGTTCAGCTTTCTCTACCGTACCGTGTTAAGTCTCTCGGAATAAAGCTTTGTAAACGACTAGCAGACGACTAACATAAGCTCCTCCCATTGCCTGTCGAAAGAGCTTAAAACTCAACTCTTTCGAAAAGTTGTAGCAACGTTAGACGTAAGCCCGCATTTCTTTAAAAGGAACAAAATACCCATAGGCTATATCCCGTTAAGTATGTTCTGTTTCATTTGCAGTTAAATCTTGCTCAACATGTAACCATGTTCTGATTAACGTTTCCATTCGCCCATGTTAAGCAACTGTGAAGACACATTGTGGAATTCGTAGATAAATCGTTGAATGTGACCTTTTGAACATAAAAATTTGATAAAA
Organism: Daphnia carinata; assembly: GCF_022539665.2. NCBI lineage: Eukaryota > Metazoa > Arthropoda > Branchiopoda > Diplostraca > Daphniidae > Daphnia > Daphnia carinata. Next base: position 3,785,977 of record NC_081340.1, on the reverse strand, counting down.
CAGCTGCAATACTCAAACCATAGTGGCCATTACCACATCACTACGGCGGTCACATTTAACGATGTTTCAAATATTTTACCAGGGAAACACAAGTTAGAGCCAAAATGTTTCTCAAAACAACGAAACTTACGCACCAGCACGCTCGTTAATGAAAGCCACGAAACGCTCTAAATTAGCTCGTCCCTACAGTTTTCAATCTCCTTTAAACCCACCGTATATAGCTGAAAATAACATACACCCGCGCATCCGCCTTCTTATGCATGACTCATTCCGCAATTGAGCGACGAACCACCGTTTTCTACGTGTAGGCTAAACAAGTATGGCACACACACACTATATCGTGGAGGATTGGGTTCCTTGAGCGAAAACGACGTCTGTTAAATGACCAGAATTAAATCGCTTCTCGGTCTTTCAACTATGACAACGCAATCACTTGCACATACAAATTGTGATCTTCAAAACACCCTTCTGCTACCTTATTTAGTTCAGGGTAGCGATATTTTTATTATCAAAGTGTAGTACCACATTCACATAACAGCTTGATACCATTTCATTTACCCGTAATATTCTCAGTTCTCCATGGGTTCATCTTCCTCTTCCTCCATGTCTTCCCCTGTAAGATATACTCACGTATTTAAAAAAAACGAATGCAGAAATAATTTTTGAAAAAAAAAAAAAAAGATTTTCTTTTTACCATTTGCATTTCCGTTTTTGCTGGGACTTTTCGTGGCTTTTCCAGGTACGACACCCGCTCTCAACATTTGATTGAGGCGTTCAACTTCTTCCAAGGTAGACGCGTTAGCGACAGCTTCTCGGATGGCACGAGCTTCTTCTGCAGACGCTCCTCCTTGATTTAAATAATAGTATTACATTGCCAGTTATAATTAGATAACGAGCATATGGTTTGTTTGCTTGTTTTTAAGTGTAGAATTACCTATCGGAGCTTTATTTCCCATTTCAGCCGAAAGAAATTTGCTTTTCTGTGCAATTTCTTTTGCCAATACTTTTCCTTTCTTCGATTTAAATAAATCTCGCGCTGCTTCTCTTTCCTTCAGACAGTTATAATAGTAACGGTAATGGCTTATTATAATGGACAAAATTGTTACCTTTAGTTTTACTTTACGGAAATCCAAGACTCTAAGACTTGGCAACTTGTTTATCACATAAGAACGATAATGTTGCTTGTTGGCTACAGGGTTGCTTAATAGACTCAGATAGGTTAATTTAGAAAATTCTGCCAGTGGATCTAGGTCCCCCAATTCTTGTAAATGATTGTTTGTCAGGACTAAGGTTTCAAGGTTTGGAATGACTTCACCTAATCCTTCTGCAATACGCCTACATATTTAAATATCTTGTTTTAATGTAAAAGTTATGACAAATTAGAATAGAACTGTGATTATTTACAAGATTCTATTATTGTTAAGAAGGAGGCTTTTGATGCGCCTCAGCAACGGAAATCCATCCAGCTTCCTAATATCATTGTCAGAGAAATCTATTGTATCAAACTGATCCTAAAAAGAAACATAATTTATTAAATATTACAAGCTTTCTCTTTATTATCAAATCACTTACTAAAGTGGCTCCAAGGTTCTCAATTACTGGAATCTTATAACCTGAAATTGTTTGAAAATGTTTTAACACAATTTCAATAAAGCACCTTTAAATTTAAAGCAGAAAAAATCTCCCTTGCATGATTAAAACAAAGAGGCCTTCTATGTAATCACTACATTTATCATTAACGATTTTGTTTGGTGTCAATATAATCTACATATAAGATAGGCGCCGGTTGCGTACCTCTCAGGTCTAGTTCTCGTTCTTTGATGGCATTTGTATACTGGTGGCTCAAGTGAATCACCTCAGCTGTCAGCTTTACCATTTTCGTGTTGTTCTTTTAACGTAACTTTTTTTTTTACACTTTATTAATATTGAAAAGTTTATGAAAATTTGTAACAAAAACCGCAATTATTAAAAATTCTAACAATATTGTTCTGCACGTTTGTAAGGTTGACAAATTTCGTAGGCGACGCCATGCGCAAGGTTGCGATATCTTCCAAACATATCTTGTCGTTGTCGATCAAGAAAATATAAATATATGATTTCAATCAGTCAAGCAAAAAATCATCTATTATCATTTTTATAGTACCAATAGTTTTTTCTAAATGAAACCTTGTGCAATTAAAAAGTTATATGAAAAATTTTTCGAAAACTTTCCGGCCAAAATTTGTTTTGTTTTCTTGACACTAGGCATCGGGGACCCGGCGTGCTCCATAACAACTTCAAAACAAATTTCATTTATGCTTCCATCGTTATATTGTGCCTTGATTTCCAAAAAATATAGAAGATCAAATATTCAACTGCAAATCGGAAACCAAGCGTGAAAATCAGCAATCCGGTTGTTTGTTTGAACAAGAAATGATTATTGCTATTGAAGGATGTGCCCATGGTGAACTCGATCAAATTTACCGTTCAGTAGAAAATTTGTCAAGGCAAAGAAACGTTAAAGTTGATTTACTAATATGTTGCGGAGATTTTCAAGCCGTTCGAAACGAAAGCGATTTACAATGTATGGCGGTACCGGATAAGTTCCGTCACATCTGTACATTCTATAGGTACATTTTCAGCACATACCATATCACGAAGTATTTTATGTGTTATTTTTAAACAGGTACTATAGTGGTGAACTGATAGCTCCCATTTTAACCATCTTCATTGGTGGAAATCATGAAGCATCAAATTATTTGCAAGAATTAGCATATGGTGGATGGGTTGCCCCAAATATATACTATCTTGGCTATGCCGGAGTAGTAAGATTTGGTGGTATTAGAATAGCTGGTATATCTGGAATTTTTAAAGGGCATGATTACTTGAAAGGTCATTTTGAAAGACCCCCCTATACCAACAGCACCATGAGATCAGCCTATCATGTCCGTAGCCTTGAAGTATTTCGACTAAAACAGGTAATGAAGCTTGAATTTCAAAATAAAAATTTGCACCTAATCATTCTTTTTTTTTAGATAAAAGAAGGAATAGACATTTTCATTTCACATGATTGGCCCCGTGGCATCTATAATTATGCTGACACAAGGGAACTTCTGCACTGGAAGCCATTCTTTCGGTTGGAGATTGTATGCAAGTTTTCTGCACAACCATTGTTTTATAACAACATTTTATTTTTCAGTGATGAAATCGCCAACAACATTTTAGGAAGCCAGGCTGGCGAAAGTTTGCTTCATGAGCTTAAACCAAAACATTGGTTTGCAGCTCACCTTCACTGTAGGTTTGCAGCAACAGTGCAACATAATGAAACACAATCAACCAATTTCCTAGCTCTCGACAAATGTCTCCCCAGGCGTCAGTATCTTGAAGTAAGTTGTAAATCAATAGACTCATGCGTACTTCATTATTGCGTTACGCAAACCAGAATTCATATTCACATTTTTTTTAAGTTAATAGAAGTACCACATGATTCAAACCAAAGTTTGGAACTGTGTTATGATCCGCATTGGTTGGCAATTCTTCGATCGACAAACCATTTGCTAAGTGTTCGCCCTACTACCCAATATATGCCTAGCGGAGGTCCTGGTTCTACAGAGAGGTTGCAGAACATTTATATTTCTTATCTTTCCGATGTTGACATCATTGTTTTATCAGATGGGAGTTTTACCCAAGCCAAGAAGAAATAGAAGAAATCAAAACGATCTTTAACAACGATTACAAAATTCCGTCAAATTTTGTGCAGACAGCGGAGCCATTCAAACCAAGACCCAACTACAACAGGAATGCACGACAGGCTGAAGCACAGTTGAATCCCCAAACAACAGATTTTTGCGAAAAACTTGGCATCGACGATCCGTTGGAAAAGTTAATTGGGAAACCCATTATTCTTTCCGCACCTGTCATTAACCCAGACGAAATAGCACTAGAAGATGATGATGAAGAAGAACAGCTTGGTGATCAGCCTGAAGAGCAAGCATGCCATGAAAACAACGATGTCTTCTTTGTTGACACCAAACCACAGAAAAGAAGTAAAATGAGTTTACCACAACCTCAGAATGAAACGCTCGATGAGGAGCCTTTACTCAAGGAAAAGGAAGAAGTGACTGAAACGACAACTTTAAACAAATCAAGTGAGGACGTAACGGAAGAACACCTACCTAGTACAATAAAAAAGTTTAAGCGGCGTAACCAAGAGCTTTACATGGACCAGGAAAGCTCTACATAGCTGTTTCACAAACAAGTGACTGTGTTTTTCAATAAAAGCTGCTTCAGCAAAAACAGTTTCTCGTTCTTTTTTTGGGAACCTAACTAAATGCTGCTGCGTCCATTGAGGTCATTTAGCTAATAGTAGTATCCGGATTTTCACTTTTCCCGTTGGAAGATAAATGACGGAGACCGCATTGCATTGCCTTTCCCAGTGGCTCAGAGAGGGCCATAGCTCAACACATATTTGGGTATCCAATACTGCCCACGGAGGGCAGCATAGGCCATCAAAACAAACCTAGGAAATTTTCCATGAATCTTGCTTGAATGTGTTCTAGATTTTCACGATTACTTCACTGTAAACATAAGTTTCTTGGTCGTATGTATACCACTTCTACCGATAGTAAGGTTCAAGTTGTTAAAGAAAAAATTATATACAAAGCCGGTTTCTTGGCAGGCCTGTTAAATAGTCCCAATGTCCTTACGTTATATTTCCGCTGCAGCTCCAATCACACGACGTCTTTTGAAAGCTTCGTCTTCAGACATGAGTTTAAATGAAAATAGGCGATGGGTGAATCATTACGCAGGCCCAGATACTTCCATCAGTGTGATTTGTGATCAGTTTTCAAAATATGAAGGAGGAAAAGTAGAATTGACTAAAGATGATCAGAGTGGAGTTGCTGTTATCAAAATCAATCATCCAGAAAGACGCAATGCTCTTAGTGGTACTGAAATATCATTTGACATTTCATAAATGACGTATATGCTTTTTCAATGGTCTTTTTTTAGGTAGTATGATGGTTAACCTCTGGAATGCTGTGAATGAATTAGAGGAATGGAAAAGTGGCAAAGGAATAATTTTGCATTCAGTTGGAGAAACATTTTGTTCTGGGGGAGATTTAAATACCGTTCGCCAAATTTCCAATCCCGACGAAGGGTACAAAATGTCCACGTTAATGCACAATACTCTTACACGCCTTCATCAACTGCCTTTAATATCGGTGGCCCTGATTCAAGGCAAAGCTCTCGGTGGGGGAGCAGAACTAGCAACAGCTTGTGACTTTCGCTTATTCACAGAAAAAGGCGAAATCGGTTTTGTTCAAGGTCGAATGGGTGTCGTCACTGGATGGGGAGGTGGTACTCGCTTAGTCCAACTGTTGGGTCAGCATCGAGCACTTGAACTGCTTCTTACCTCACGTCAAATAGCTGCACCGGAAGCAGTAGCCTTGGGTCTCGCCAATGGCATCACAAAGTCAAACGAATTAACCGAAGCTGTAGAAGAGGCAAAACAGTGGTTGCAGCCCAAACTTTGTCACGCACCACAAATCGTACACGCATTGAAATACATCGTAGCCACAGCTCGTGCAGTGCCTTATGAAGAGTCACTACTAAACGAGCGACAAGTTTTCGCAATGCTGTGGGGCGGGGATGCGAACAAGAAAGCTTTAGAACAGAATATCAAACACAAATAATATAGTCTAACTTAACTCGCGATGTACATTTCTATGTGTTTTCAGTGCGGCCCTCTTGCCCACAGTAGAATTGCTATTATTATGAAATAAACACTGAAAAATTCGTTTAACGTTTGCTCAGGAATTTCACTACTCTTTTCACCTTTCCAGCCTTATATCGCAAGTCGAGCATCAGCAAGTAACAACAAATTCATCTAATTTGTACATAACTTCAGCGGGCTAGGGGTTAATAATATTTTATTTTTTTGTATTGAAGCCAAATGTATTTATACAGAACGATCGAATAATTATTTGAGATTAAAAGCAGGGTGATTTTTGTTTCAGTAGGTTTGCGAAACAACCAAATTGCATTAAGGGAAATGCTGGGGAATTGTTTTCATCTAAACATAATGGAAAATGAAGAACACAAGATACAGATAAGCAGCGACGGCATCAACCACTGAGTTGAGGTACTTGGAGAACCTGAAATGACATAACCGCAACAAGTAAATGAATATTTTTCTTTCACTTTCGAGTCCCAACATATTTGCGTATATTTAGTTATGTTGCTAGTAGAACAGCTAATCAATAAAAGCATTAATGCATTTACCGTTTGATCGGGAATTGACGACACCGTTATGCTTTTTAGCGGCATTCTTCTCGTATGTAATCGTTTGGTCACCTAGAACACTTTCATGCGTCGTTTTTCCTTTCCCGTTACTCTCGATGAATTCATCTGAGCTACCATTGCTTCCAGATCGTCGATCCACGTCGTTCACCGCCGATGGGATCGCTCCAGCTGGAACATTCAATAATGTTACAAAATTCCTTTAGATCGATCTTTGCAACTTTGTTTTGCCTTTGCAAATAAAATCTACATCTGTAGCTCTTTTTTTTCGGCCTACTTTCCCTCCTCCCCTGCATGAAGTTCATTACATATTTTATACTGGCCCGCTTATTTATTCTGTAAGTCTATGAGCCAGCGAATTTGCTAGTCTATTTTTGACTGTGTTTTTAGGTTTATACTTTAGCCGGAGATTGACTTTGAGCACAGGCAGATTTATGTTACAAAACACTGCGTCTTCGTTCAATAATGAATCATGCCTTTGGATGTATTCGCAATGGAACACATCACGTGCCGCGAAGCACCGCGTAAAACATGAATATCATCAAATATTCAAATGACGAATAAGGAAGTTGACAGTCAAACGACACGACTGCCCGTTTCATAAGTTTTTAGAAACTGTAGGCGTTCTGCCATAGCTCAATATATGCATAATATACCTGGGGAGAGGGTCGACGTCGTCACTGATATCAGTCGTCCATCAATTTGTTTGGATGGCGGTGGAGTTGACAGCATTTCTACGACGTGAAACAACAAAAGAAACATAAAATTTTGATTTTCAAGACATTTTCGTTTTCTAGTGCAATACCGTAAACTCGAATGGATCCCTCAGCTTCGCCCAGCGAGTTCTTAGAGACGCATTTGTAATGACCGATATCTTGCGGCTCTACCTGGTGAATGTGCAGTTTCATCTGGGTCTGGTAGCCGACGTGTAAAGTGTCGATCCTGAGCCGTTTGGATGGCAGCAGCATGATACCGTTGACGTTATTGGCATCCGTGCGAGTCCAAAAGGTGATGGGTCGCGGGTGAGCCTCTGTTAGACACTCGAGTATGAGCGAGCCACCGAGAGGTGAGCCGAGTAGTTGATGGGGTACGAACATCATCGGTTCAACTAATCGTTAATAAATAATAGCCAAACTGTTTTTAAAATTGTGCATTTAAAAATTAGCAGTTTGTGGCGCATGTAATAAATGTATCGTTCAAGCTACGCAGTATATGATAGTTCTGGAAATATCGGGCCGTCGTGAGTGAGCGAAGTCGTTTGGTTCAATCGAAAACGGATGCAGCTATCATCATCAAACTAATTGGTACTAGCAGAGACACAAGAAACTTGATATAAAGAAATCAAAACTGGAACGCAAAAAAAAAAATAACCCTCTCGAATAAACATATATATCGCGATTGCCGGGATGGAGTGCACCAGCAGCGTGATTAATAGCACACGAAGAACATATATTTATAAAGAGGAGGGGAAAATGCATATCTTGGAGCGATTGACAACTTCAAAGGCCCGTCACGAATGTAGAGAGTCGAGGTGGGGGGACGACCAGAGAGAGACTCAGAGATGGACTTCTCGTCAAACAAATCCAGCGAGGCTCGAGAGCGTCACTCATTGATTCCGCTCTGGTTGTAATTGGTTCTTCGTATTTTGTCTGTGTGTGTGTGTGTGTGACGACTGGCACGGGAATAGGGACTTTGCGTGATCAAAGAGAAAATATTCCGTAGCTATACAGTTAATCTTACGTATACTTCCACGTCTAGCGGCCTACCATGTAGCCTAAACAGAGTTTTCAATAACACTGTTTGCTATCCTTTGATTTCTTTCGGTTTTTTTTAATAATAGACTACTAATTATAGAGAGGAAAAGAGATAACGTACATTCAACATCGAGGATTATGCGTTTGCTGACGCTTGGTGGCACGCCGTTGCTGGCGATGCACAAATAGGCTCCAGAATCGGTCCGGCTAATTTTGGGGAAGATCAACTCTTCGCCTTCCTGTGCGATGATCAAGCGGCCAGCTAAATCTGCAATATAATTAACCATTTTTCAAATTCCATCTGTTGATGGATCTACACAAACAACAAACAAACCTCCACGTTTAGTCGACCCGGTTTCAGTTTGATGATTAACCGTTTTGCCTTCGATGAGAGCCCGACCATCTTCTCGTTTCCAATTGACTCTTGGTGAAGGCACGCCACGGCCACGACAGAGCAGCGAAATGCGGACGTTCTCTCTGACTGACAGTTGCGACGGTGAACTATCCTCATCAATCACCGATGGCGGAACTATAAAATCGCATAAGATCTCATGTCAGTCACGAGTTTGTTCCGGTTGATCCGCTTTTCCCCCTTGTTCTCAGAGTGCTACGCGTGTGCAGAAAGTAAGGGATAAAAAGAACAAACAGGATATCCCGCAAATGCTGTTTGACGTTCTCGATGAATTCCTGATGGCTGTTTGATTGTTCATCAACTTCACGAAAAGGTTTACACACACGAACAATTTGCCAAGATCAGCGCGTAATAGCAAATCTAATTCCAGCTTTTGATTAAGCTTTGTGCCATGTGTGCACTAATACAAATGAATCAAAGACGCTGGGGTGGCCAACATGTTTGGATTAGTCGCTGTACGCATGTATAATTGCCGTTGCAATTCGTTTCGGAACAGAAAAATAGAAGCAATTCCGACACATCCAAACAACAATTACAGCGTGAATTGAACTGTACCTAATATTGCATAGGCCCGTGTTACTTACCGACAACGTGAACGTGGCCCACTTGGCTGATCATAGGCTCCGAATTAACCTGGCACATGTAACGGCCGGCGTCTTCTGGCTGGACGCCGCGGATGTGTAAATGCCAGGTGCGCTGATGATCGTACGAAACGCTAAAGCGACCAATACGAGCCACAACTTGGCGATGGATCGTCAGGATCATTTGTCGGTCAAGATGCACCCATGCCACCTTTTAAAAACGACGTGATTGTGGATGATTTTTAACGTCGAACGATTGCACGTAACTCACCCGATGGCTTCCCAAATTATCAACGACGCAACTGAGCGCAGCGTCCCGTCCAACAGCCACCGTGACGTTCGAAACTGGTTCAGCGAACGAAACTCGTGGCAGTGCTGTGTGCTGGGCTGCCAATGCTATTAATATGAAAATCCAATCCAACGTGAATGAGTTATCAGTTACGTAACGACGTTAGTGGATCTTTTCCGATATGTTTTTCAGAGACGATCTAATTCGTCTCATCACACGATTGTCACCAAAGTGAGTAGATTATTCTTAACGAGATTCGACCGAAAGTTTTGCATAAGGTGCGCAGCAAATATTAAGAGGTGGATGCGGCGCAAACGAATCGTTCAAATTCATCGAAATTGAGCCGTAATGTGTAAAACTGTCGTGTGTGCTTCAATATTACAACCAAATGGCCGTGATCTAGTCTCAGATATGAACCAGCATCAACCGCAAAGAAAAGGACGGCCATCTTAGAACGCCTCTGTTTAATAAGAACGTTTGCAATACATTCCATACGGCTTTAAATAAGAAAAGAAATCTAAGTAATCTAGTATGGAGAGCCATATGCATAAAGAACACAACAAAAAAAAATACAGCATCTAGAGAGGGATTAAAATGTTCGTTCTTTCTCTATATTCTAGACCATTAGCGCTTTTTCTCTATGCAGTTCTTTACTTAACAAGCACGTATAATCTATAGGCCATCCTGAAAGCAAAGTGAGCATGTGCATAAACATGTTTGCGCCGCTTCCTAATCCTTTTTATTTTCCCCTTTGCAAAACAAGGAGAGAGCACATCGCATTAGGCTCCTACATACCGGATGAAAGGGAGAGAGAGGTTGACAGGTCTGCGGCTAATTTAGCAAACGTACGTATGGAAGGGGAACACATCGGGGGTCGATCTTGCAGTGTCGTCACTGATCGCCAGGAGATTTTCCGCACATTTCTTCTTTGCCGGTTCGCGTGCGGCCATAATATCATTAGTCCGCGCTGCTATGCCACCCAAACACGAAACAGCAGATGGCATAACAAACCCTTAAGGTCTATCTCTTTTTTTGCTTACAGACATAGCGCGGTCCTGGTGCGTGTTTACATAGCTAAAAGTATATATAAGGATAGCCGCTTGATTGGATGTGTAACAAAAGCTTTTCGCCGGACTTCGGCCTCGGATGCTGTCAATTAAGGCGGCCTGCGCTGGCGACTTATGTGCAAAGTCGTGTGTATTATACGGGCTTCTAGTTTGCACGCGGCATGCAAGCGCTGACGAGGACAACCCTACGGTGGACTTGTTGTAGGCTTAATCGCTTTTGAAACTACTAAACATACATTCTGATTCTAATTATTTCGACCGAAAGGTCGGCCGACCTCTAGCGTGATAAGACACGACGTTAATGAAATCAAGTTATGTACCTCCGTACCGCTCCCGATTGAATTCTCTCTGCTATCCGATTCAGGTTGAAAATTTCTTTTTTTTTTTCTTCGGCCAAGGAATAAGAAAAAAAGGACTTTTTATAGCAGACCCTGCCGATGTCCCTTCTCATCTACGTCAAGTTCCTTCTTTTTTTCTGAAGGGGGTCTGTGTCACGAGCCTTGAGGGGGGGGGGGGGGTATGGTGGTCTGAGGGATTTGTTACGTGGGTTCGGCTGTCAACGACGACTTGCGACCCTTAGCCTCTTTATTTTTACAGCCCCGACGAGCTCACGCGGGATAGTCGGCCAGTCGGGCAATATCCTCGCACTGTCGGTCGTATAAAAAAGTAAGTAAAAGAAAAAAAAAGGGGGAGACATTGGAATAACACGAGGGAAGAAGAATAAGAACGAAGCAGGGGATGTAAGGTGGGTTGCAATGTTATAAGAAAAACAAAACTACTGCGGGTGAACGAAAACCTATTTCCGACTCATCAATGCGCATCAAGATTTATAGGTTGCCTATCTTTACACGGTGAGAGGGTTATATAGCTGTTTTTATAAGGAAGAAAGAAAAAAAAAAAGAGAGCTATTGCTTCTTTTTTTCGTAGTCTCTAGCCGGTGCTCAATTCACTGTGTATTCATTTTGATTTTTTTCTTTCGGGTGTGTTCTTTTATTTGTCCTTGTTTTCCTTGTTTTATTTCCCTTTTTTTGTTTTCAGGTTAGATGTTTTATTTCCACACTATAGTCTCACCTGCATCCCTCGCGATGCGTGTTCGACGTCATGCACTGTCACGCAAATGTCTCCGACGAGATCGAAGGATAAGATATTATCGAAACGGACGAAAAAAAAGGGAAAAACACTAGGTGCTTGTAGTGGGCTGGAACAACGGGAATGGGCAATAGCCGCGTCCGCATCGAGGTGGTTTGACCCGAATGTTTCTTTGATGACACGATTACTGGACCAGAGTGGGAGGTGGGGCTCTATATTGGCACGAGTCCTAACCGTTTTTTCGCTCTCAGCTTACATGTTTGCTTCGCTATGCTGCTAATGGTTTGATTTATAATGCACGATGACGAGACAGAGCGTGGAAACTGTATCAGACTTTTGATTGTCTATCGCACGTTCTGCGCGGATGGCAGGTATAGCCCAACTCCTTTTATATTCTTCCGAGTTGAGGGCCTTCCGCTTTTAGTTTGATCTCCGTATTTTTTGTACAAGAGTTTTCTTTATTCTTCTTGGAATCTCTTCTGTATCTGTTTTTTTTTATACATTTTTTATAATAATGAAAAAACAATGGCCATAGTTACCTGGATATCTATAAGATTCATAACCACACAACGTTGTAACAGTTTGTCACATTAAATAAGCGATGAAGCTAACTTAAGAAACCCAACCAAAATACTAAACGGGAAAAGAAAACGCATAAAAAATTTATATTGGCTTGTCGTAATGAAATAGACGGAAGTAAACAAACGGAAAATGTTCATATGCGATGGGCTTCCTACAACCGTGTAACGCCAACTCCGACATCCCGGCTTTTGTTTTTGAACTTCATCACTTGAACACATCAAAGTGGCTTTAATTATCTTTTTGTTGAACGAGACGAGAATAATAGACTTCCCCCTCTCTTCACTCGTTCTATACAGCAGGACTTAAATTATCCAATCCCATTCAATCGATCTGCAACCTAAAAAAAAAATGACCGGATAAACACTCGAATCAAAGAATATAAAAAGCCAATGTGTTGCGATTTGAAAAAAAAAGCTTTTGTCTATCGGACTCTTTAGCATCAAAGAGAAGGCGCAGATTCTTTTGTGTCACGTCTAGCTGATGTCTGTTATTATTTTTTTCGAAGGCAAACCTGCATTGCTTGTTACGCGGTGCACTTATGATGGCGCACTATACAAACCAGAGATCTTATTGTGTCATCTCTATATACGATGACTTTCCGCGTGTTTTACTTGCGTTCAGGACACGACTATATGTTTTTGCTCTTGCCGCTATAGGCCCGTGTTTATCGCTGAGACACAAGCTACTTTGTGTAAGTCTTTTGTTCTGCTTTTCCGCTTGCGTGTTTCATGACCCCCCCCCCCCCTACTTCTCAAGAGTTTTGTTCTCATCGGATGAAACATCACGGATTGGGTATTTATAAAGCGGGCCGCATTTGACGACTATGCGTTCTATCCTTAATTGGTTGATAACAAGTAGGAAAACAGTTGACACAACAAGGGCTTCCCATCGCGCTTCATATTCAAAATCGACGTCGTTTTCATTGTGTCTATAATATCGTTGATGCCCCGCACTTAGTAGTAGCATATATTTTTTTTTTGGGGGGCTTTCAATAGCAGAGGCAGTTGGCTTAATCGAGTTAGACACCGAACTGAAACCTTATATCACATTCTGCGTTTGTCTAAATTCAGCTTACGTCCAAAACACCGAAAACCAAAAATTAAACGGCTATTTACCACTGAAGCGGAAACACATTGTTGACTATAGAGCAGTTTTCTTCGATGATTAAGCCGAACAAAAAAAAATTCAGCCGTTATTCAGTTAGCTGTTAAAAGGTCAGTAGCCCAACCACAATAGCACATAAAGTTCTAAGGCCTCTTGTATATGTTTTTTATTTTTCATCTTTAATCATATGGCCTGAACTGATTTCGAAGGGTGTTGCCAAGGTGACGTGAATCTCGTTGGGCTCCTGTCAATCAGAATTTCACCGTTCTACCGTGGTAGTAGAACGCGATAGTTCTTCAACCAATCATCTATATGCGCTGAATGTTACAAACACATCAAAGAGAAAAGTGCTCCTGTGGTGACGCTATCGCACTACTCAATCTTTTTCTTGTTGTCAAAGCCTTTCTTTGAGGCCTCAGAACAATTGTCCCCGATGGGGAGGAGAGAGGGCCTATACGGTCATGTTTGTCTGATGTCATTTGAAATTGCATTAACGAAGTAAAACAATCTAATGACAGGGAAACGTTGGGGGCTTTTCACCGCACTCTCATCGACACGCAATCCCTGTGATGTTTTTTTACAAATATTTAAGGCGTCTACATATGTTTCCCGATGGCGGGGACAGGACGGACATGTTCAGGCACGTCAGCAGATAAAAAGTGAAAAGCATAACGTGACCGAGAACTTTTTGCGTGTGTCGTTCACTACGCCCTAAAATTTAGACTCGATTTTTCTTTTGAACGCGGGATAAAATCGAGGTGGGATTACGTAACCTATTCATCTCTAGGCTAACGAAGCATTAGGCACACTACGGCAATGGGAGTGGTTCGTAGGAATCCAAAGAAAATCAACTCCACCCCCATACAACGTGAATTTCATTTTCGGTTCTCGGCTTTCCAATGCCAAGTCGTGATGCTCCCCCACTGTCCAAGTGGTTGCCCCCTGTTCGCTTAGTGCCCTCTGATAGAAGTGCTGACCAGACCTTACAAATGCAAACAACGTCCGATATAGCGCCTGGGGGGGGGGGGGCGTGATATAGTGACATCGCAATGGATCTCAATATGCGTATAGGAAAAAGAAATGGTTCAAAGAGAAGCCTTCGTCTTTCATCTTATATATTCCGATCGGGCTCTTCTGTCTTCCTCCTTGTATGAGCAGACACACGTGTAGGTGAACGCACAGAATTTTCTAAAGAGTTTCATGTGACTACGTGTAAGTTTGATAAATATACTAATAAAATACTGTAGAACACAATGCTTTCACTTCTCTGTTATAATGAATTTAATTGTGATTCTATTATTAAAATGGAAATAAATTAGAAAATAGTTTTTATTTAAACCTGGACGTACTTTAATTTCACCAGGTAGTCGCATGGTACTCTGACAGGAGCAGGATGTTAAATACGGTAAAGGATAATGACCATCCAAGACACACTGAGATAGGAACAAGGAAAAGAAAAAAATGCCGGTATAAAATTAGAGTTAATGCCTTAATACCGCGAGCTAGAATTCAACATTCAATAATCTACTCGACTGGCGCATAAAAATGTCCATCTGTTCCTGCCTCCCCCGATGTAGAGGCGGCATCTTTTCATTCCTTTTGTTACCTAATTTCGCGTACTGAATAAAATATCGGAACCACTCAAGACTCACGACGGATGAACAAACCGGCAAACGATCATGGTCTCTTCCATAATTGACAGCCGACGAGTTAATGCGTGCGCTCTTAATCTCTTACTTGTGTGCTCTTTCTTCCCCGTTTTCTTCGCTCCCGCACGTACCTCGTCCCCATTCGTGATCGTCTAAGTAGCTTAGATGTATATACACACACACGCGATCTCGGCTGCTCAACCGGTCATAACAAGGAAGCGCCAAAATATGGAGGAGACAAACTTCAAAAACTCCCCACTTCTCCCCACATTCTTGGGTGGTTCGTCCACCACTTTTCGTCACCTTTTCATGCCACGTTAATTGCGCGCAGCTAAAACTCGACGAATATACGATGGATAACGGAAGTCTTGCACTTAATTTTAATGATTCATTTTTTATTTAAACTCGTGTGCGCAAAATGGACGCAAGACACTCACCTGTAGACGCATCCGACACGGCGATGGGAATGGAGAAGAAGAAGAACAGAATCAATTGATGCACAGAGAGGAGCAATGCCATGCTAATGTATTTTTTCTTCACTCTTTAGATTAAAGATGAATTCGAGTTATAAACGACCGAAAGGTTCGATTCAAAATAGTTCCAGCGATTCAACCGCCGCTGCGCAACAGATATTTGCCAACTGGAACACGACGACGGCTCTTCCGTTGGCCAAATTAACGTTCATGACGCACTTACGGTCAACGTGAATTTCAAAGTCGAATTCCTCTATGTAAACAAAAACTTTTGGCTTGAAAAATTCAAAAGGCCCAGCTCTCTTTTGTGGTCGATCTTTAGTTGAGCATCGTGGCGAGTCAACTGACACGTTCGCAGCCGTTGACGTTCTGCTTTTCCAACCTCCCCACTATCACTTTCATCCAATATTATACCACCCACAGCTCTCCCGATCCTATAGCCGTATGGCACACAAAATACACGCACGCACAAACGTAACTCTCCATCGAGATCCGACGTATTTGTTTCGCCCCTTCTTGATTTTCTTTTTTTTTTTTTTTAAATGCGCGCGCGCACATCGACTACGATCATTCATTTCTTGAATCAGCTCCTCCCTCAATCCCAAATTGAAGTGGAAACGCGCGCTAATTAGAACCATCTGATCAGTTTCAATAGGTTCGTTCGAGAGTTTTCTTTTTTTATAGTCTACTACGGCGCAATGAAGCCGACAACTCTGTGAAAGCCGACAAGAGAAAATAGATATATAAGGGATGGTTAAAAGAAGTATGTATCTCTCTCTTTATTGGGATCGGAAATCCGACTTCACATCATCAAGACTTCCAAAGCCCGATCGACAGCTGATTAGCGAAAGGTATTTTTCTTCAGTTCCCTTTTGACCTGGAACTTGGGTTGCAAGAGTCACATAAAAGAAGAAGAAAAAATCGAATCGTTTGTATTTGAAAACAATTCCCAGGGTTTATTAATGCTTTTTAAATCTCTCTAAGAAATGTCAGAACTGCAGCAGGGACAGGCTTGAATTCGATCGCGTATTTTTAAGATGACCCTGCACTAAGAAGGCCCAATAGAAATACGCGACAAAGACAAAGCTATTGTCAAGCCTTTGCTGCTTAGAGCTCTTTATATTCTTATATAATAAAGAAATCTTCCATCGTGCTTTATCATCATCGTCTACAGCCCAGCGTCTGCCCTTGATAACGGCCGCCGTGTCGTTTTCTTGGTTCTGTTGTACATACATACTCGAAAATAACACGCATCATTCATTTAAATATTGACGTTTTACCTAAAGACTTTTTTTTTTTTGCGCACATTTCATTGTTGATGTGACGCCATCTAAAAGCGCACATGTTGGTGGGACATAACAACTAGAGACATTTCTGGATGATGGCTGATTGATATATTTTGAACATCAGCAAAATTTGGCGTAGAAGATAGAAAAGTTTTTCGCAGCTGTGTCCTTTGTTTATTTTTATTTTGTTTTTCGGGCCGGATGTTATATAGCGTGCTACGTATACATATAGACTGTCGCTTGTTTAGCCTTTCAACGAAGAACCAGGTTGCTGAGCTTTTGCGGCTGGGTGGGGAGGGATTGATCAAAGCCGCCGGATCTTATCGTCGTTTGTCTTCATTTTGCAAGTCGAACCTTCTGTCCTGTTCTTCTTTTTCTTTTCCTTTTTTTTTTAATAATATCCTTTTATTTTTACTCTACACGGAACGACTTGTGTGTACGAAAATATCTCTTTGTGTGTGTGTCTCTGTCTCACTTACTTTCCAGTAAATATTTTCTTGCCGTGCCAGCTAACTCGCTGACGGCACGGCCATTCTGATGTGGCCATTCTCTTTTTCTTTTACGCTCGTTTAAAGCGTTTTTTTTTTCGTTCCCTATTCGATAATAAATACGAATAAAAATGGGGGAAATAAGTGTTGACGTATTGTTTTCTTTGCTCACCCAAACCGATCCTTTTCAGAATGTTCTTCTTTCTCGTTTCGTCTAGAAATCGACGCAGCCATCGAATGTACCCACACAATTTTTTTTTTCACCGTTTCATCTGCACGACGTAGTGCCACTAAGCAACCGAATCGAACGTTGTTTCGATTGTATACCGAAAAGTCGAAGTTTCCTAAGAGCGTGGGTTGCTGCAAAACGCACACACCAATAAAAAAATTTCTTTAAAAAAACTTTTTGTATTTCGAGCCCATCAATAAGAAATCCCAACTGGTGGACGGGATTCATAGATGGGACAAAAACAAAAGTAACTCACGTTCACTTCTAATAAGGAGAGACAAACAAAACTCAAAGAAAACGTGTCACATAAAACGGATGTTTTGATTGTCGCGTTACCTAGGAGGTGCGAGAAAGGCTCGAAGAGAACAGGTTGGATTATTAAGAAAAAGTTGGCCAAAAAATAAAGGTGAGATGAAAAACGTCCTTCTCCGTTTGTCTATTGTTGTTGTATTTTTTTGCTATCGACAATACGACAGATCGCTGTGCGGATAAAAAAACAACCAGGGAACTGCACCGAATCGATTGGTCGTTGTATGCGCTGAATCACCGCAACGCGGAATAAAGAAATAAGGAGGAAAAAAAAGGATGTAAGAACCATCATAAAATAGTGAATGGACGAACGGTAAAACAGATGAAATTCTTTTTTTTTTGAAAGAGGAAAGGTATACGTGTGAATGTAGGCCTACTACTCCGTAGCGTTCCTCCAAGCGAGTATATAGCTGTGTGTAATCTAGCGATAACATTGGGGAGTATAGAAGGGGGGGGGGGGGGTTAGAAATATTAAGCAATTCTTTTTGTTAGTGCACAAGTGTAGGACATTTTAAGAGCCTATCACGTGTGTGTAGGTGGTGACGGACTAACACGTCGTATTTATGAAAGCAAAGGCTAAACTTTTTATATCTATAGCGAGCCATTGTGGCTGGCTGCTATGGAAAATTCGATCATTGCGATAATAGCGCGTGTATAAAAACAAGACGACAAAAGACAAATAAATTTACAATTTAAAACGGGGAAAGCGGGGAGCTTTAACGTGGATGATTAATAGCGTTCAATGTCTCGCAATGTTCACGTCTGGCGTGTGGAACTATACTCACCATTTTTTGAAGGCAATCTGTGTGAGGATTGTTATGGTTTCTAAATTAGAAAAAAAGAATGTGGCGAATGAAAAAATGTAATTATGTCACGAAATCAGAGCGACACAATCGTCTTGCTGATTAGTCTTCATGTAACAAAAAAGAAAACGAGTAAAAAAAAAAAAAAAGACGCACAGGAAAGGAACAAACTAAAAAACTCGTGGCGAATAAAAGAGAAACGGTTCTCTTTGATTAGAAGTTTTCCTTTTTCCAGTTCTTGTTTTGTTTCCCGTCCCCCTTCTTTTTATTTATATATTGGCCGCGTGTGTAGCGTGTGTGGATTCGTAAATAAAATCTAGATGAAGATGCCACAATAATAGAAGGGCACATGAACGTTCAAAACCATAGGCGTCGTGTGCCGTCGCTTTGCCGAAGCAAACAATAGGAGCCGTACCGCACGGAAAGCGGAAGGAAAACGAAAAGAAAAACTAAGAGGGGAAAGAAAAAAAAAATACAACAAAAAGGGGAAGTCTTGTGCTAGGGGAGTCCTTGGCTGCTAAGTTCGGTGTATATATATGTGTTTGCACATTATTTTTCATTAAGCCACAACTGAGGGGGGACATGAAAAAAAAAAAAAAAAGAGAGACTACGACGGTTGAATATAACCCCCCTCCCCTCACGACGCGTCGTCGTCACCGCCCTTTCTCAACCCTCGTTTCCCCCCCCCTCACTCTCTCTATCGTATTATATAAAGCTCCCAGGTCGGTGCTGTGTGGGTGTGCACGTTTCGTTTAAGTTCCACACATAGGGTCAGACGCTAAAGCTCCCTGTGTTTCTAATGAAGGAATCTTACTTTGGTTACTTGGGTACCTTTTTAAAGAAAAAAAAAAATAAGTATTACACACAGCCACTCTATTTCCTCATTGATGGTCTGACCGGACTCTCCCCCCACCCCTCCGATGTCTGGGTGTTTATAAGAAACCAATATGAGGTCTGGAAGGGCATCGAATATCGAGACGATGGGGTCAGTTGGATAGCCTATATTCCGCTTCTATTATAGCGCGTTTTACAGGGCCTGTGCCCAGCCACTTCGTCTGCCTTCCCGCTCTCTATTGGAAGATTGACCCATTTTTTTTTTTTTTAAGATAAGAGGGAACGATAACCAAAGATTTCGGAACGCCATGAAAAGCGAATGCGGCTGTTTCTCCGTTTTTATGCGGATGGAGTTTTCGTATGCATTTCACGGAGCCACACGTTAATCGTACCTGAGAGTCGAGCTCCCCGGATGATCGCAAAGTTGAACAAAGTTTCGTTAAATAAATAAAAAAAAAACGTCCTCAACTATCCCTGAGTTGCCGGAACCCCTCTGAATAAATCGCTTTAAAAAAATATTCCATCGTTTCCTATTTTTATTGTCAATTGATGTCCAAGCTCTTAAACTCTTTTAACTGTCATTTTTTTTTTTTTCATAACACTTCTGGCAGTTTGATTCTCGATCCGGAAGGTATAAAAGCTCCTGCATTGCTTGCTTGTTGGGGAACAAAATAATCTGATCGAAAATGTGCGGATATATATATATAGTCTCCCATCATCTGATGCACCGCAGAATATGGGGATAATACGTCGAAAAGAAGGCGGAGTACGACGATTCCGAGTATGTGAAAATCGTTTGGCTGTCGTCCGTGGCTTGTAACGAGCTCCCCGGTCGTCCGGCGCTAACACGATGATAAACGGGCTGTCGGCAATCATTCTTTAACAGCTATAGAGCTTCGATTTCTCGTATAGCGTGTTATTTCTCCTCCCTGATTTTTTTTTTTTTTTTGCCTCCGTCTCTTTCAGCTCCAGAAGTCCTTCTTTTGCACAGCTCCTCTCTTCCGGACTCTCTCTGTGTAAACTATGGGAGGAAACGAAAGGCTTTTAGGGATTCGACAGGGGAAAAAATATAGAAAGAACCAGCCAATTTTTTGAGTGTCGTATTGTACGGATCGGTTCGTTGTGTTCCGCAATCCTCGGCATCCATCAAAGGGCGTGTGGCCCATCATCTAAACCTGACGGGGGTATGTAGTGGGGGGTATATAAGAATTCTTCAGTTTGTGAAATGTATTCGGGGAGTAAAAGAAGTTGAAGAGCTGAAATTGATTAATAAGACGCAAGGATAGGCCTTTATGGATCCTAGCAGGACTAATGGGGATCTCGTAGTCCGTTCTGCATCCACTGAAGTTCAGTAGAAACTGGAAGAATATACAGAAGTTTTATTTTTTTTTTTTCGTGAAAGATTCTAATCGAACGGCTAGTGAGTTAGAGAGCGGAATAGAAATCATCAGTTGGAGAACTTTGAAATGGGATCTCATTGGCTTCTATGCCCGGACATAGTCCCACTTAAGTTTATATCCATTTTTTTTCCTGGAATGGTTGACTTCAATATCTAACCTTTGATTTAAAGCCCCCCCCCCCCAAAAAAAAAACAAACTTATTTCTGATAAATAAAAGAGAATTCAATTCGAATACAAGTGACTCGAATGGCAACAGCTTTTTCCACAGTTACATAATGGCCCTTCTTGTAAAGTCACTGCACGGACTGTTGGGAAAAAGAAAACGTAATCACGGCTCCGGCTTCAAAACTGACATTATTATCACTTCCCCACTGCTTTTCATCGTGTTTGTTCCTTCACTTAATTACACGTCGAGGGTTGAACAATTTCTTACGAGAACAATATATCCATCGTAAATCCCATTTCAAAGTTCCTGTTTCCCCATCAGACGTCGCAGCCAAGCCAGAAGGCTTGAGGTTTAAAGAAACTGGCTGAAAAACGTGTTCCAGCTTCAATGCATTATTCAAACGCTACTGTACTTAAGTACACCGTATAAGGTCAAAAGAAGGTCGTGTAGCATAAAGGGTTACAAACTACACACGCGTCAAAACCAAAACCTACATGGATAATGCGTTCGCATTGGATGTGTTGAACGATTTTGATCCTTGTATTTAGGCTCATATAAAGTCCTCACGGCTATTTGAATAATGCGGCCGGAAATACCGATATATAGTAGGCCTTTACGCACGCATCGGTAGCTTCCCCCCTCAACGACAAAACGTGAGCCCAATATCAACGGAGAACGCGATTTTTGTGCGTGATATCAAACACCCCTCCGACGACATCCATCAGAGGCCCCGTATATAGGGTGTAGCTCTCTTCAATGTTGTACACACGGACATATTAACGTGGAGGAGGATGCAAGCTGTTCAGTAATGTAGAACTACATTTTTCATTTGCGGACTCCACGACTCGCTGCTTGAAACTGACAGCGAAATACTTTTGGCTAAATGAACGATATATTTTTAATGACTCGCTGGAGGAAATACTAGGAATGAGATAATAAAAATGGAAACATTCGAAAAAAACAGGATTTTGTTTGTGACGAGTAAGCGATTAGATGTCATCAGAAGATGTATGATTTTCGAGATAAATCATTGGAAAACTGGTTTCCATTTAAGAGTTCGCTTGGCAGTCCAATGCTTCTGAAATTCTAATTAACATCAAGTTGCTGCTATGTCGTTTCATTTTGACACTTTTGCCATCTTGTATTTTCTAATTCACAGTGCACACGCTCCTTAAACTTCATCTGTTCTTCCGGTTGCATTTCAACATAACTGATCCGACTTGTACCCACGGATATATGACGTTCAGCTTCCCGCATCGATAATGGCCTTATTTATGTTACGCCTTTATAGACTGCTGCCGTTCTCCACCCCACCGTGCAACCCAAAACTCTTGCACGGGCGTCAACAAGAAATTGATGCTTTAAAAAAAAAAAAATAAGAGGCAAACAAAATGATGGAATGAAAAGCCTGTGCGAGTCGTTTCTGTATCTAAATGAAGGCAGCGTATATAAGGCAGGTCTATATATTAAAATTTAAGACGAGGAAAACAATCCTTCATTGACGTTGGGTAAACACGAGCAACTGCGGGCGAATGCATAGTCTCTGTATTAAAAGTAGCGTAGGTTGGAGAAGGCTGATCGAAAACGCGTAGATGAGGAAAAAAAAAAAGAAAGGAAAACAAAAAGGCTTAGCTCTTGGGTTGATGTGAAGAAAGGTGTCGAGTTTCTTAATCAAAAGGAAACAGACCTACTCTGGCTTTATAAAAACCGAAGCCGTCACACAAGAACTCTTTTTTTTCTTTCTTTATTCTATATACTTGAAAACATATTGGACTGTTTTTCTGTTGTCTTCTGTCGTCGCGTGATACGCTCGATTTCATCCCGACAAAGGCAAATGAGCTCGGCTCCCCGGTCTTTGCTGTGATGCAATAGCCTTGCGTGTTACACCAGGACAACGCTGGATGTCTACCTTCTTGTTGTTGTTTTTTTTTAAGACCTTTAAACCTGCCGACGGTAATAAGGGGATTATCGGACAGAGTCAAAGAATATTTTGAGACTTTTCACTTGTTGTTTTTACATTAGGAAAGACGTGCGTTAAGGCGATGATTAAAATGAAAGATTTTTGCACCATCCTCATTTGATTCATTGTTATGACAATATTCCGGTACATTTAAACTGAATTGCGATAGATGATAGCGCGGGGCTTATATTTACCGCAATAAATCGCGAACGCAAAATGGGCTGCATGTAACAGAAGGCATAACATGGTGATTGGCTTGGCCGTCTTTGGATCTTACGTAACAATATTAGACACAAGCTGGTGCGTTGGACTCGCGTGCTTTTAGCCTGTGTAGGTATACACAGGTTATAGTGTTTATTGCTTTCTTTGAAGCTCGTAACGATGGTGGAGGGAGGACTCGGCTACGTGATTATCATCCGTGATGCGAACTATGTACACGGTATACAAATAAGGATGTATGAATGCACATGCTACATCATGCTGAGCTACGCATATATCGCCTAATTACGTCCGTAAGGCCCAAAAACTCACATAATTACTTGTTTCTTGCTGTGTACATGGTTCGCTGTTGCACTGCTTCTCAATAATATTACCCATCCCAGTTTTGCGGGATATATTTGCGTATCAGCTAAATGGCGGCCGAGATTCGATCTCGCAACCTTGTCCCGCTTGGTGTTTTCCTTGATCGTTTTCTACTTCGTAAACTTGAATGGGAAATTTAAATAAATGCTGCAGTGCAGGTCATGCAATCAGAAATTGTACGATCCTGTGCAGAAACAGCAAACGCTGATTCTACTGCAAAGGATTCAACAAAACAGCACATCAATCGATTTGATGCAATGACGATTTTCTTCCTATCTGTCGTCTCGTCTTTTTTAAAAACTTTTCACAAACGAAACGAGGACAAGACAACCACGTCTTCAAAGTGACTAATACGGCGGATGTCGCTTTTTATTCGCCATCCAGCAAGTCTTCCGGCGACTCTCGTCCGTCGCTCCTGTACAAAAATCAAGGTCCCCGTTTCGCCGTTAGACGAAGATGAAAAGAAAACGGTGCTGTTGCCACTTTAATAGGCCCGTGTAGCAAGTTTGCGCGCACAAAGTGAGTCAACTGGTG
The DNA here is from genome assembly GCF_022539665.2 of Daphnia carinata. Lineage (NCBI taxonomy): Eukaryota > Metazoa > Arthropoda > Branchiopoda > Diplostraca > Daphniidae > Daphnia > Daphnia carinata. The sequence continues at coordinate 3,762,107 of NC_081340.1, read as the reverse complement.
ATTTATTCATGACCCACAAGGCTCAGATTGCCCGTCGTCTTTTTCCCTTCGCTTCCCTGTATAGGGAAACCCATTCACGATGCCTCTTTTGCACGCCCGTCGCCCTCATTCTTGATTTTTTGTTTTCATTTTATTATGTGTTTTATTCTTCCATTACATAGAGGCCCATATGGCTCATGTACTAGAATCTCCTCTGGTGTGTAAAATGTCTCCATCGTCCTATGAAAACAACGTTTCTAAATTCTTAAAACAACTCACGAAGCAGCTCCAGTATTTATATACATGTATGAGTACAAACATACTTATGGCAAAAAATGGAGACTTGCTATTTCCATAAGAGAAAAAAGAGGCTTCGGTGGATTGGCTAAATCCATTCGATAGTTCCACTATAGAGGCATCGTTTATGCCCACGTGGTTCTCTTGAATTGCATGTACCATGGAAAATGAATGTTTAGAGCCATTTCCCAGCTAGGTTGTCCTTTTTTACGTTCTCATATGTCAGTTTAAGCAAAGTTCTTCTTGTGTTTGATATCAACTCACACGGCTTTTCTTTTGGTCGGCTAGAGTTTAAAGAGTTACGATTTGCTTTTGTTTTCTTATTGCCCCATTAAAAACAGTTACATGGTTTTCTTGGCAGCAAGTTTAGGTCTTGCCTTAAAGCCACGATGGTCATGGAAGTTCAGCAAGTCGTTTCTGTCGATCCGTTTCAATTTACACATCAACAGACGAGACAGCCAATTTGTGTCAATCGACGCCTTCCTTGATACCGATCAACTTTAAGGGGGATTCGTAGGTTTGATAGACACGACTCCATTGCACATCACTTGACAAGGAAAAGAAAAAAAACGACAAGATAAAAAAGAAACGATGGTAAAAAGAGTTTTCTCAGACATTTAAAACTTTCCCACTGGTGCCAAATATGAGATAATTGGAACGCGTCCGTCAGAAAGATGACAAGTTTGGTAGTGGCCAAGAACGCACTTTATCAATAGCAAAGGGCTAGACGACTCACAAGCAGCAAAAAGTTCGGCCTTAACATTATTGTTTTGCAGTTTGATATCAACATCTTTTATTTGCGAATTTTATTCCTTATTCGATACAGTCACGGTGCAATGGCGACGACACAATAAGGCAATTAGGTAATTATTAAACATTTACCTTGAAAATTTAACGGCCAAGAAAAACATTGTGTTTTGAACTGGAGGATGGAAGGGACAATCGTTTATTTTCAACCATCAGACAGGCGGGGTTTTATCAACAAATGAAATTTTGTGTCGCTGCACATTCATCCACACAGTGGTAAAAATGTAAAATCATAAATCTTAGATTGGGAAGGAGGCAATGTCAAGCTTCATTCCCAAGACAATTTTGAGTTTATAAAAAAAAGAAGAAAAAAATATATACGGGATCCTTTGAACTTGGCACCGTTTAAACCTTGAGTTCTAGAAAATATGCCCGAACAACATTGTTGAGCTCAGACAGCGAATAATCCTGCGTCACAGGAAGCTGACGGAGCTGTGGTAGGACAAAACGAGGGGGAACCACAATTTCTTCGGACGCGTTGACGGACTGGAGATGCGAAAACGAAGCCATTAATCAAAATGAGGAAGAATAATCGAAGATAGTAGTCAGAAGTTTACCTGTAGCCCGATGACGTTTTTCAAAATGTAGGCCGCTTTCTGTGCGATTTCCGTGCGAACTAGCCTATGTTTGGCGGTTGGTACGGGTAGAGAGGATACCAAGCTACACAGCGATGTCAAGTCCGGTGTTAATTTTTCTAGTTGCATCCCCTTTTCATTGGAGTTATCCTTAAGCAACAAATACGGAAACATAAACAGCAATAGAACAACTAATGACATGTGGAAACCTTTACCTGCTTTAAAATTCGATCTACTGCTTTGACCACGGTGATGTAATTCCAATAGACTTTGCCTTTGAGGTACCAATCGGCAATCATGCTGGAACGTTCAGGATCAGCTAAGGGAGCCAAGAGTTCCTCCAGTTCCTGGTAGGATTCCGACAAAATGGCTTCAGGTGCAAGTTCATCACAGATGACATCATGGGCTTGATTGTAAAGTCCAGCAGCAAGGAGAGACGTGGCTTGAAGTCTTGGGGAAAATGAATAAAGCGCTTTAACCGCCCGAGATTTTTCGATCCACTGCTGCGGGATGCCAAGCTTTTCCACGAGGAAACGCTCGCATTTTTCATCCTTTTCTTGGCCGATATGGCGTCCGAGAATGTCTTCCACAAACGATTGAATGAATGAGGGCGTCGCCTTGAGGTGCATCGCTACAAAGACGGCCCAATGCCACAAGCCACAGTTCTCTAACTGGGAAGCAAAGGCAGTTGTCATTTGTGCTGCTGCCGTTTCTGAAAGATGCGAGTAACCCAAAGCTTGCAATTGCTGCCACAGCAACCAAGACAGTACGTTTTCACATACGTTCCATGTGTGACTCAAGGGATTCATCAATTTCTCAAGCGGGGTGGTACGATGACAGTAGAGTGAAATTAATTGGAAGCACAGATCTCTGAAAAGATTCAATTTGAGAATATAGAATATTCTATCTGACTGTTCGTTTAAACGACGAAGTACCTGAACTGGGTAGGGGACTGTGAATAGGAAGGCGATGGTCCACTAGCGTAAATTTCTCCGCCACTCTCATCTTTCGATATCCCGCAGGCAGCCTCGTACTCTAGCAGTGCGTCGGTGATGCTCCCCACTGGAGAAATAACGTACCACAAATGATGGGCCAGAGCTTTGATCCAATCCATTCCTTCACAAGTGTTGATCTTGCCGCAAGTGGTTTCCCACACTGTGATTCCCGCCAATAAGGCAAAGACCCGAAGCCGGTCTTCAGTAATAAAGGCATCTGCACGGTTTTCCGTCCAGAGGTGAAGTTGGCGTTGCAGCATCCCCTTGAAAGCCAAAGACGATCCTGCTTGAGAAATTAGCAGCGCCAGGTAGTACTCGCCGTTTTTGTGGGCAAGGCGAGCAGCACTAGCAACATCATGCCGGGCGAGTAAAGTCAAAACCTAAATCGAAAAAGATACTACTGATTAACGAGATACTCAAAGAAACACTTGAACAAGGTACCTCTTCTTCTTCATTGAGACCTGTGATGTTGGTTTCCGTGGCGGCTTCTTCGAGCCAATGAGTTAACGTGTCTTTCCTGGCCATGGTCTCCGCGTGTGAACCACTTTCCACGTCTAGAGGCCCCCAAAGAGCGATGCAAAGATTCCAGACTTTGCCCATATAATTCAATAATTGCAGTGTTTCGGGACTGCCACTCGTCTTCAATTTCGAGGTTAGACTCTCAGTGGCTGCTTTTAGGAAACCGACGGCCTGAGAACCAGGTAGAGGATAAAGTATCGGGACGCCATCAACCACGGTTTGCTTCGTATGATTCAAATAGGTCGCTAGAAGGACAACGTAAGGGTTTTTGCTTTCGACTGTGAAGACATCATCTTCAGGATTGATAATATGCCTTAGGCCGGACGTTTTCACGGTTAACAGAGAAAGACGCTTGGTTGCTTTGAGTTCCAGGTGATGCAAGTCTGGACCCCAACCCACCCGAAACTGTCGGTTCTGGAACAAGGCAGCGTCCATAACAATGCCAAACTTGCCTTGCATTACAGATCGTGACAGAGTAATATCAGCTGTAGCAAAGCGGGGTACTACCTTCCGGCATTGATCCGGATTTCTGACATGTTCTAATCGGACGTAAGTTGACAAGTTTTCTATCCCAGTAAAATCTTGCATTTTGGCGGTGGCATTAAGGGTTTGTTCCATCGGCACATGCGATTTGTTAACATCATCCGGTTGCTGAATCGTAGCTATGGCGCTAGACTTGAAAAGACTTCCCGGGCTACGCACGGGCGAGTCTTTAAACATGCGACTCATATCTTTTCGTGGTGCAATCGACTGAGACATCCGTACTGATTGCTCTAGAAAACTGCCAACACCTGTTAAGACGTATAGATTTTAATTTTTATGTAGAGGATAGTCAGAAATGGGTTAAACCTACCCATTGACACATCTTGTATAAAGTCGTTATCAGCATCGAAGAAAGAAGCTTTCATGATCTGAACTCTCTGAGAAGGCATTCCTAATGTCCTTGCTAATTGTGTGCTGACCGGAGGAGGTGACTGGACGCGAGCAGAGTCTTCAAACTCATGGCCGAACTGCGTGATCACCATATCGTCTTCAACACCCATGTCTTCCTCGAATGTCATCGACATTGAAGTCGCTTGAGCAATGGTGGTCGACAGGCCTCCCAATCCTACACAAAGTGCAAACAAATTGACTTCCAAAACTACTGACCTGGTTTTCAAAGTAACACATCCTCCACTTACCAGCACCGGTGGTGGTAACCTGAGCCGCCTGGCCTTGTAAGGTTGGAAGGGTAGCAGCTTTGGGCGGGACAACGGGCAGTTCATTTTCTTCATCTGAATCCTCTAAGCCGTATTTTGAGAAATGGTTCACTCGGAACACCCAAGAACCCGTTTCGGGTCGATACTCGATAAATTTGGCTTGCAGACGATGAGCTGCTCGAGCCAATCGTTCTTCATAACGCATCAAAGACAGTCTATCGGGATTGGTGATGTACTCTCCAGTGGATTTATCTACTGGCCAGACCCGGTCTAGAGTGATTTCAGCCCGGCGATTTAGTCCTTCTCCTTCAGGCGGCTTCTTGGAATCGTCTGGGTATACTGTCACTTCCTTGTGGCGGAAAATTACTACGTGAAAAAGAAGTAAATTTTAATAAGTTTCAAGCATTAATTGTGCAAGTATTAATGACACCCACCGATTTCGTCCAGATTTAAATTAGCAACATCCAATGGGCCTTCGAAAAATATTTGACCGTAGCCTTGTCGGATAATTGAAAATGAAGTAACGATGCACTTCCCATTTCCATCTAAGCCTTTGATTGCCAATTCCTCCATTGTCGGAATGGTTGAATACCCGCAACGACGTAGAACTATTCCAGCGGGATGAGTGGGAACTGGTTCCTCTTCTACCGTTTCGCTTATCTCCTCCGCAACAGTGACTTCACCTTCCCCAATTCCAGTTTCGTCGAGCATACTGCTGCGATCTAACGCCACGGATTGGTTAAGGAATGCAACGGTCGGACGGCGTATCTTCAATACCGTCAGGCTATCGTCAAGTTCTTCTCGGATTCTCGGGTTAGGTCGTGAATCGACAACGGGCGTTCTATCCTCCGGAGAGATTGCAGGCGCTGTTTTAATGGGTTCAGTCTCATCCGCCTTATCCTCAGCTTCGACGGTAGTATCGAGCGTGATCGCTTTCAACTGCAATTTCTTGACACTTCGACGCGGTACGAAGAAATCCGTTTTAGTTTCTGAAGCAGTTCCGGTTTCTTCACCTTCTTCTTCGTCACTCAATCCTTCAAATATCGACCGTCTTCCACCACTAGTCGATGATCCGTTAAGTAAAGCTTTAGTGCGAATTTTACTCGAGGGCATTGGGGAGATTCGATACTGGGGTGGAGTTGGTGCTGCACCGTTCGATAGGCTGGTACGTGTGCTCGATTTGATCAACTCTTCTGCTTTGCCTGCATTTCAAACATGAATCGTTAACCCGCTGTTAAACGAAAGTTATTCGAGACTTACCTGATGGTTCCAACATCTTCCTGAAAAGAGGATGATCACTCGATTGAGAAATCTCACTAAGCGTCAAGATGTATTGATGTATAGGAAGCTGAGAAGTATTGGCCCCTGCAGCTGGTTGCGTTGTTCCGAAAGACAGCGAAGTAGGAGCGCCGGCACCGGTCCCACCGAAGAGAGAGCCAGGCGCAGTAGTACCCATACCTCCCACAGTTGTTCCAAAGCTAGGTGTTGTTCCAAAACCAGAACTGCCAGAAGATGTTGAAGTACCAAACAGACCAGGCTTCGCGCTAGCAGCTGATGTTCCTCCGAACATTGAAGGAGTCTGGCCGAACCCAAGGGTCGGCGCCGTAGATGTTGCAGTACCGAAAGTTGTCCCAGCTGGCTTCACCCCAAAAACAGATTGCCCAGGAGTGAATAAACCAGTTCCGGTAGTACCTGAACAGAGAAAACAAAACATGAACCAATGTGTTCAAAATTCTTTTTTGTTGTTGTTGTAAACGTATGACGAATTACCAAATCCGCCAAAGGCTGGTGTGGTAGTTTGGGCAGGGGTTGCTCCAAACCCAGGGGTAGATGTAGCTCCAAAGCCTGGTTTGGCGCCAAAGATATTTGTTCCAGCAGACTGAGTGGTAGTCGTCTGTGGGAAACCGAATCCTGTTGTCGAAGTCTGGACCCCCATAGCTGGTTTAGGAGCATTGAAAAGGCTTTGAGTCTATGATAATTGGTAAGACAAAAATTAAAAATGGAATTAAAAAAACAAATTACAAAAAGAAAATGTACTTGTTGGGGAGTGCCAAATCCAAACCCAGTCGCCGGTGCTTGTGTTCCGAATGCTGGAGCAGGTTGGCTCGTAGTTGTTGTACCGAAAATTGATGCGCCAAACTGCTTGGCTTGCTGTGGCTGACCAAAGATGCTTGTCTGTTGTTGTTGCGGTGCTGTTTGCCCGAAGCCAAACGTTGACGTAGTCGAAGTAGTGGGTTGGCCAAAACCAATTGGTTTTGTTCCAAAAGCGGGTTGCTGTGCTTGTTGCTGTTGAGGTTGTCCAAACAAGCTCGGCTGTCCCATAGCTACAATAATGCAATTGTTTGGTTACCCCATTCTAACGAAAAAGAAAAAAAAAAAGATGTCACTAAAAGTGACGCTTACTAGATGTTGGTGTTCCAAAAAGGGGCGTTTGTTGAGTTCCAAATAAGGGGGTGGCCTGAGTGGTAGCAGTGGTCGCTCCAAATAGTCCTCCAGGTTGTGGACCGGCTCCCGGAGTTGGTCCTTTTCTTCCGACCGAGTAATCTTCAAATCGGAGCTCTTCTAAAGACTTATTTTCGTATTCTTTCATGCAGGTTATGCACTGGTGATGGGTACTAATAGTAGTTTGAGTATTGTTCTTCATCTATGGAGAAGAAACATTAATGATCCGTGTGGAAGAGAAAACTGTAAAAGATATAGGCTATACCATCGAATCTGTCCCTGCTGGTGGATTAAATTTAACCGTTGTGCCAGTGGTCCCCGAGGAGGAGCCGAACGCTCCCATAGTGCTGCCAAAAGATGACGACCCAAACAATCCAGTACCAGTGGATGGAGCGGCTTGTGCTGTTTGCTGTCCAAAAAGCGAGGTCGTTTGGGTTGGTTGGGTTTGAGGCTGACCAAACAAGCTGCTGGAAGTACTAGTGGCACCAAACCCAAATGCAGGCTTTGCCTGTGTTCCAAACCCTGTGTTTGTTGCTGCTCCAAACATCCCAGTTGTTCCACTTGCAGGAGCAGCTGGTTGGACATTGGATCCAAACATCCCTGTTGAAGGAGCAGGAGTTCCAAACAAGCTTCCACCAGATGCACCACCACCAAACCCTTACAAAATGAAATAAAAACTAAATCAAGGATCCTGGTTGTAATCATAAACAGGACTTTGTGTGTTTTTACATGTAAAATCATCAAAATTGGTGGTAGAAACTACTAACTATACTACCTCCAAAGCCAGTGTTAGGGGCAGGTGTGCCAAATCCTGTTGTAGGCTGTGCAGCTCCAAAAGTTGCTGATGGAGTACCAAACAAACCACTAGAGGGTTGGCTTGTTGCGGTAGCTGTACTTCCAAACATAGATGTATTGGACCCAAACCCAGTTGGTTGGAACGTTGGTGCAGCAGTTGCAGTTGGCTTTGCTCCAAAAGATGACTGCCCAAACCCTGTTGATGTGTTTGTACCAAAAGCACCTATAAAGAAAAAACAGGTCACAATTCAATAAGTAATAGGCATTGAATCACCAAGAAAAAAACGTAGCACAAAATAAACTGGTAAAACATAGGAATAATTTATAGTACCAAACGTATTTGATGTTGGTGCTCCAAAAGTGGGTCTATTTTGTCCAAACATTTTTTAAACTTGTATCATTTAGGATGCCGGCACACTCCGCAGCTAAAGATGAAAAATGAATTAGAAAATTTCTTCCGTTGCTTATTGGATACGCAATGAAACACGACACAATAACTCTGATTTGAAAACTTCACAATTCTAACTTACAATGGCTAGCGCTTGTCACACAAATTTTTAGAACACAACAGTAATTTCAACACGCGGGAGTCGTGTGAACCTTGCTGACAATTGTGAAACGGCCGAATTCAGAAAGTCAGACCTATAGCATACGAATTATGAAAGCCAAAAAGCAGTAGGCGCTAGGCGGTGAAAAATTAAAATACCAAGAAGGCCAGTCGACTAGCCCTCCGTGATTAAAAAAACAATGATATTCATATCTTCCATTTTCTATTTTGGAACAATTATTTTTCTAAATTTTTTGTTTTAAAATAATCCGTAACTCGTACTAGGAATGTATAAAGGTATATAAGTTTGGAATTTTTGTAAGAATGCAACTCGCTGGAAAACTGACATAGTTTATAGCTCATAGGTGGCATCTTATGAATCTTTCTGCCCTTTTCTTGTAGCACACAGGCCTTTGCGTTTTACATTAAGTTTAACAATTCACGTTTTACTCCGAAATTCAATTTTTGAATTGGTGTTACTTAACCATTGTAATGATTATTTTTTTTACGGTTTAGACAAAATTAGGTGTGTTGTTGTCTTTAGAAAGTGATGAAGCTTCGTATGTTTATATTTGTTAATATTTTCCAAGTGAAGCTTACGTGTGTCGTAGCTTTGTAAACAATGAGCCAAGCAAATTTGAGTGGGAGTTCCGTTGAAGAAGACGATGTCTTCAGCTCTCAGTTTGCAGCCCTTCTTAAACCAATTCGAGAGCTTACCAAGCAAGGATTTTGGGAGCTGAATATTGCTGACAAGTTGGAAGAATATGTCCAGTATATTCAAGATTTACGTATTGAAGTAAATGTCAATGGCGAGCAAATGAAATTAGATTTTGCAAAAGCTGCTATGGTGGTGCAAAATAGTACACAAATCTATAGCAAAAAAGTTGAACAGTTATGGCTTTTACTTCAAGAAGTAATAGAATTTTTAAGCTCCAATGGGTAATTTTGCATTGAATATCCTATGGAAAATTTACTTGTTAATAAGTTGTTTGAATGTTTAGCAACATCAATGAAAATGAGGAAAATCAAATCTCGGGAGCAAAGCCCAAAAAAAATTCCCGCAGGCGACATCATAAAGGAGATATTGATCTTTTAACAGAACCTGTTCCACTCAAGTTTCGAAAATTTGGATCGAAGTTGAAGAAAAGAGGATCCAAAGATACAAAAAAGATGCAAATTTTACCATATGAAATCTTACAGCTGGAAGAAGTTATAGGAAGTTCAAATCCCTTAAAAATCAAACTTTACACCCTTTCGAATGAGCACTTGGGCTACCCTTCTGATCTTAGATCCAATTTCCCTTTTGACCCCCATAATTTGTTTCTCAAAATTCACCATGCATATGGTATAATTTCCCATTCCGAGACCCATGGCGAAAATCAGGGTAAGATGGAAAATGTTAGTTAGATTATGGTATTTCTGAATTTTTTTTTTTCATTTTAAATGGTAGGTGAGCATTGCGATGCGGATTTAATCCAAAATGAACCAATAGCTGCCGTTACACCAATTAATTCAGATGAAATAGAACTAGAAGACCAAATTCCTAATTTAGACGATTGGCAAAATGATGTAGACCATGTATCTGGCAGCGAAATTATTCCGCCAGCAATCGAGGAACACGAAAATTCTATTGACATGAACGGAAGAGTTGTTGATAGAATGCGTCTACGAGATAGAATTCCTCCTCCTATTCCTTCTGTATGGTATATAGTTTTTTATTTAGCCTACCTGCGAATCTATAAAAAACTATTTACGATAAAATAGGAAAATCAAGAAGTAATAGATCCCTGGAGTGGTTTGGAGCCCTATTCCGATGGAGACACTGTTGCGAAACCTTGTGGACTTCCAATTCGATGCAAAGTGCCCTTGTCCTTGTAAGTTACACGGTATACCTTAATTTGTCAAACAAAATAAAGCCAACTTATTTGCAGAAGGAAGCGCAAAGAAGTAGGGAAAGAACCGAAGTATGAAGAATCACTTGTTGATATCGATGAATTTTTGGGGAAATGCCAAATGCTAAAAAAGCCCGTACTAAAATGCTGCCAACCTGATCCCGAATTTTGGGAAGATTACGTTCACTTCACCAAAACAACTGGAACCACTATAAAAAAGCAACAAAAAATTCGTCCTGAAAGTCGTATCTATTTTGATAATTGAACTATGAAAACGTAAATTTATTTTGGTTCTTGCCAAAGAAGGAAACATTCCAGCGGAAATTGGAGAGCTGCATCGAGACGATCTCATTAATAACAATGATGAGGATAACGATGGCCCTGATGGAGAAGACAGATTTAACGATTCTGGTGCTCTCGGTAAAAGTTAAAAGTTAGTTGTCTTAAGTAGAAATTCCAATCAGAATTTTTTTTTTTTATTATTAGATTTTTCAAGTGGCAGTTTCCATGCCGAGGACCCGGTGGGATCTACGAGTCCAACGAGAGAATTGGATGAATCGAAACAATTTTTCGAACTTGTTCAGCAGTTTATGGCCGAGTACACTGCCTCTGCAAAGGTAGACTTTATTCTTTAGTAAACACATTATTTATTATAACCTAATGGCTATCTTTCGCCAGGAATTTGTTACATCGACTGAGTCAACTCGTCGTGTACAAGCTTGGCATGAGATGATACAACCCAGACTTCAAGAGGCCGAAAGTCGTCGCGATTTCGACATCCATCTCTATGGTAGTCGCATCATAGAAGAATTTGGATCTAAAGCAGCAATAGGAAGCCAATGCTCCTTCACAAAAATTGTGAGAGATCAACCAAAAAACGAAGTAGCCCGCTACTTCTTGGCCACCCTTCAATTGGTACGTTTAACAAATAAAGCAGTTCGCCTTTGCTTAATGCATTTCTATTAACATGTGTATTTATAGGCAAACGCGTACAACGTCGAAATTCAGCTACAAGACGCATTAAGTTTGGATGGTGTCGAACTAAAGCTCTTATCCCGAGAGAGGCATCACGAACATATAGATGGTTTCGTCTAGTCAGCAAAAGAGCATGCACCATTCAGGGAGAGACGGCCATGTCTACATCGCTGACGTCTTTTTGGTTACCTCCATCTTTAGATATCTCTGTGATGAAGAATGTAAACATTGGCAAGGGTTATCTTGTTACCACAACTTTCGAGAATTATACTTTTACATACCGTGGGACAGGTCCGAAACATCTTCAATGTCTTGATCCTCGTCTTCGACATCTTCCTCTTCTTCCACTTCCATGTCAAATATGCGAACTTTTCGTTTCGCTGCAGAAAATATGGCGGCTATTTTGCGACTCGAAGACAATCCGAGTGCAGTAGCTTGAAAGTCGTTGAAGACGCGGAACGAACTGGCTTCTATAAAGGTATTAACATCTACTGATCGCAGGTTGCTTTGGCTAAGAACTGACGAAGCGAAAAGGTCCGACTGGAATGATGAGTTAAATGGTCCTCGTCGTGACATGATGGGTGCCAATTGTTCACGCAATAGGGCTAGGCTAAGTTGTAGGAAGATACTGGTCGTGTTCTCTCCAGTCAAAAGTAAGATCGACAGAACTTCGTTGTTATAGAACTGCATGTCACTAATTTTATATTCACCAGGCGGTAGATGGTCGCACTTTCTAAAGGAGAAGAATGCTGCCCGCGTCAGATTCTTGCGCTCCTTCTCCGAGGCGAATTCAAACAAATAAAACCCCGACGAAGGAGGGGCTGAATTAGTTAGGCCAATCAGGTTGCAGCGGTCTTTAGGTTGGTTAATGGATCGTGAAGTAATTTTGATCTTATCTAGGCCATCACTTTGACAGTCTAAAGTAAGATTGGTCATGAACGGCAGAGACGCAGTTTGTCCCACGGCTGAGGGGATGGCTTCAAAACTAGCTTTGACCTGTTGTTCCAACTGAGCAAATTCTTGAGCAAGCGACCGTTCAGCTCGAGGCTGGAAGAGGTCGGAATCAGGAGCATTCGTGATAGTCGGACAAGCTTCTGCCAACATATCCCAAGGACGAGTCTTAGAGTTGGCGATAGAAGTCAATGGCTCGTTTCTTAAATACTGTCCAATACGATCCAGGCGCACCTGTCCGTCTGTTTCGAAATCTTTTGCCAAGAAGTTGGCGATAAATCGAACGTCTTGCTGGGTACTTGTAGCAAGTTCAGGTGGGATGGGTTCATCCGAAAGTCGAAGGATAGTTACGTAAAGCCAGCGGAAAAAAGTTTTGAGGTACTTGATTGAACCGTCTATTACTTGTTGAAGCTCAGCTGTCTTGGCGGTAAACGAGCCGGCAGCCCGGTACGCGGCCAAGCACGAATTGACTTGAAGGCCTAGGCAAGAGAATCGATCTTCTTGTTTAGCCAGTCCGCAAAGTTGCGTCAAATAATGCGACAGTTGGTAATTGGCACACACAATGTGTTTGACGAGCAGTTTCTGCATGTTGCTGTAAGATAATTCAACGGCTTGACCGATTCTTTTAAGACCCTTGTCAGTAAGGTCTGTGACTAGAAATTTCTCTAGTTTAATTCCAGCGTGGCCGAACATCAAGAGCTCCATCAAGTCGACAGATAAACTACTCTGGCCATCATTGTTCTCATAACGCACCATTTTCGATTCGAGGTCGACTAGGGCATCTTCCCACGCTTCTTGAAGAGCTTTCTGGGCACTGGTTAGGCAATCCATGAGCCCGGTTATTTGACGGTAGAGAACTCCCAGTCCGTATAGTTCTTTTAAACAATATGTTATCAATGGAGTGTCCACTGTCATCAGTAGCACCTCCGAGCGTCCAGCTCGAAAGTCGGCTAGTATGCACAACTGGCTGTGTTCTCCATTTGGACAAATACTGCGAACAGCACCAATCGTTTCGTTCATCCCACTCAGTTCGGAAAGTTTTAAAAGGCAGCAAGGAAACAACCCAAATGCATACCCATAAACCAAACCATTTTGAAGTCCAATCCACAAAAGGCTCAACAGTTCTTCGTTCTTCAAGCTTTTATCACCTTCCAATATTGGTCCTGCATCAAATTTAGAGGAATTCACTTTTGAAGGCTGAGGAAGCAGTTCTGGCAGTAACAGATTATCAGCCTCTTCGTTCAGACTGCTGATACTGTTTTCCCAAGAAAGTGCTGTAATAGATTCCCCACATGGATTGAATGTGTGGACAATGTCTCCAGACTCAACATCAACAAGTATCACATCACCAGAGCTGTATCCCACTGCAAGTACTACACTATCTGGTCTCCAAACAATCGCAGTGACTTTGACACCATCTCCGGTTTTAGGAAGCTTCCAAACTTTACTCCATGATAGCCTACGAAGAAAAACTTCACCTGTAAAAGATTAAACCCAAACAGAACTCAAGCAGTCCGACATCATATTTGAATGACAAATGTAAGTTTTCACCAGAACTGTTAGAGACGGCAATAAGATCTCGCCTTGATGACCACAGAAGGATTTCAGTAGAAGCGGTGCCAAGAATGTGTTTCTCATCGCTCTGTCTCATCATACACGAAACCATTTTTAACTAACAGCGACTGACACGTCAAAGTACGCCAAAAGTACTTGATAATTAAGTTTTAAATGAACTTTTCAAAATTGTATTGCCGATTTCTTTCCATAACTCACATGACGCAACTAGCGGAAAATTTTGAAACAGATGTTCGTTTTTTTCGACTCGGTCTTGTGTCAAAATTCAAAATAGCATCATTTAAACTATGTTAATCTCACAGACGAAACTACTTTGGTCTCCAGAAAAAAAAATCTAAAATCAATAGTTAATAGAAATCAATATTTTTTAAATGGGGGGGGGGGGGGGGGGGTAGAGTCGTAAAGATAAAAGGAATGGTTCGTTCAATGCGTCGACTTTGGCCATAAAGCTGGGTCGTCAAGATACTCCCCCCTTAACGATTGTAGTGGCACCTAGTGAGTTTTATGTTGAAATATATGTCAATCCTAGGCGCACTGGACACTGGTACCAAATTAAAAAATTAAAAAAGGGGTATATACATAAGATATTGCTTAAATTACACAAAAGATTTGGACTAAGACTATTCAAACCCAAGATAAATTATATGATTAAACCGAATTCCAGCTATCCAAGCCCTCCTAGTAGCATTTTCTCTTAATTACTGTGCTGACCTCTTTTGGACAGTTAGAAACCAAAAGTGCTGAAAAAAACCTCGAAAACTGACAACTGACAGGGCGTTTAGGCTTCCGATTGGCAACGTTCTTATGGATCACATTTTTCTGAATTGGAAACGTTGGTTTGGACGTGAGCTTAAACGTGGATGCTATTTCCGAATGACTGTACCGCTCAAAATCGCCATTTTAATATATTCAAAATCATGGATTTCCTATCCATTTCCCGTCTCTTGAACAAGGTACAGCTCAGGGAGTAATTGTTTTATGGTTACAATCATCAGTATATTAATAGTAATACAACAATAATATATCAGCAGAGCAATACTTGGTTAACCAAATTATCATTTTACCAGATATTGTTGTATTTGTAACATATATCCCAGCTTTAAGTATTAGTCAACACATAGGTACAAAAGTATTATATTTAGCTATAGCTAATATTTTTTATTGTTTTTGTTCTTGTAAATTTTTAATTCATTTTCTTTCCATTTTCGTGTTTCGTAGATTGCTTGGTGTTCCTTTCTTACTGATTTGTTTTTATTGTTTGAAAGCAAAAAGGCAGAATGCTGATAGGGCAGTAATCCAGAATGTGTTGATGAGAGGATAAGATGAGATGTCTTTCTAAACTCCAAAGCAATTGCAAAATCACCACTGATTTGCCATTCCGATGGTGAAAATATTTTCATTTATTATTTTAATATTTGTGATTATGAATTTTTGGATTTTTTATTGTTGCAACAGGTACTATTTTTTTTACATTGAATGACAAGGAGAAGAGAAAGAGAGCCAAAGCAATTGCCAAGATGTCATTCTCAATATTGAGCTACTATTTCTTTTTTGAAAAGTTAGGAGGGAATGAAATTGTAGTCAAATAGCAATTATGGCGAACAAATATTGATTGATACTTTTTAGGTTAAGATTCCCAACTGACAATGTTAAGTCCTATGCTACAACAGGTACTATTTTTTTACATTGCGTGACAAGGAGAAGGGAAAGAGAGGTTAGGCAATTGCCAAGATGTCATTCTCAATATTGAGCTACTATTTCTTTATTGAAAGGTTAGGAGGGAATGAAATTGTTGTCAAATAGCAATCATGGCGAACAAATATTGATTGATACTTTTTAGGCTGAGGTTCCCAACTGATAGTGAGTCCTATTTTGTGGTTATTTCTGTCAACAAGGTAAAAAGGTTTTGTTTAACATGTTTCACAAAAACATGATTCTGTTAATTATGTTGTTTGTTTTTTTTAAGTGGGGTAAAGAGACATGCTGTGTGTGAAGAATGCAAATGTGACGATAAGAGGAACGAGAAGTTGGGCAAGAGAGAAACGTTCGACAACAAGGTTACCGTTTATTTTTTTATTTTTCAAAATGATGATTTGGCTAATACTTTTACTGTAGGCATGGTGTTTAGCGGGAAATCCTGGGGACTAAACTTAACATAGACCATTTTTGTTGGCACTTTTACCTTAAGAAAAGAAATCTAAAGTCTGTTGAAGATGGAATGTTTAGGATTTCCCGTTCATAGGTGGCGGTGCTGTTTTCTAAAATGTTTGAGTTTCCGGTTCGTAGGTGGCCAACTGTTTTCTAAATGCTTCGCTTTCCCGTTCATAGGTTGCGTGGAAGTATGTGTGAAATGCTTCAGTTTCCCATTCATAGGTGGCTGTGCTAAAATGTTTCGATTTCTCGATAATAGGTAGCTCTGCTAAAAATGTTTCGATTTCCCGCTAATAGGTGGCTCTGTTAAACGATTTCCTGATAACAGGTGGCTGTGCTAAAATGTTTCGTTTTCCCGATAATAGGTGGCTGTGCTAAAATGTTTCGTTTTCCCGATAATAGGTGGCTGTGCTAAAATGTTTCGATTTCCCGATAATAGGTGGCTCTAGTGAAATGTTTCGATTTCTCGATAATAGGTGGCTCTACTGAAATGTTTCGATTTCCCGATAATAGGTGGCTCTACTGAAATGTTTCGATTTCCCGATAATAGGTGGCTCTACTGAAATGTTTCGATTTCGCAATAATATGTGGCTTTAGTTTTCATTATCCTCGTGTCATGACATCCTGCATTGTTTTCATGAAGATGAGCAGTACCTATTGGCAGCCTTGATGCTTCTTAGTTGCATCGAAGAATTTCGTCCCATGTCTGGTGAGTGGTTTATTATGTTCCCTATTCTATTGTCATCTTTTTTCTGTAGGATAATGCTGTAAAACATTTTAGATTAAATTTTAGAACTTTGAGTACCCACTATCCTTATAAAAATGGAAATTTCTCTTGTTAGTTACTTCAAGGCTGCTGAAAAACAGTTCACGAAATATGATCATCTGTTCTTCTTGGTGACGAGGTGAGAAAGATTTGTAGAGTAAATTAAAGAGTCAGTAAATTTCTTTTCTGCCTAAGAAGGCATTGACGAAACAAATTTGAGAAATTGGCAAAAAAAATTAGTTTCATTGCAACCATCCCACATGAAAATGCTGCAGAGTTCAATAACGAATAGAACAAATGGTTTCCTGTGGTCTGATCAACGTGCTAAATCTACTAGACATCTGTCATTTGTTTTAAATAATTCCTAATGGAGATTTTAATTTTCTTTTGAATAATTCAGAACATGTTTATCCTAAGGACATGATCCTGTCCTGCAGCAATTATCTTCACCAAATGGCTTCGTCAAATGTGGTTTATTTGCATTGTGTTCCCCATTGCAATGAAGAAGTCTTTACAGTGGAAAATGTTGAAAGGTAGTACAATATTACTTGTGCTCCTATTAAATTAATACATGTTTTAAATTGCTGATGGATTGGCTGGGCAGAAGAGGTTTGCAAAACCGAGCAGGATCCAAGTAAGATCCCATTAGACGTTTCCAAATGCAGCACCAAAGGATCTTAAATTAATATGTCCAAGTGTAAGCAGGCCTTGAATGGCAAACGAGCGTCTAATGGTTATGGAGATCACGGTTTGCTTCACTTTAAGCGCCATTCAAAAACCCTCGCTGCCAAGAGAGTTGTTTCTAACACTATTATTCTGGACTGACGCCCACAGAACTAAGGTTCCATGCAAAGGGTGGGTGGTCGTGAGGATTTGGCGGATACTGCAGGTAAACTTTTACGTTTAGTGACCAAAACGATTATCATTATAATATGTTTTCAAAGGTACGTACAACGACGAATTGTTAAATCCTTGGAATATCATCGTTGCATATACGATTTGACTGGGAGAAATTCTGCCGGTAAGATGGTAAGTTTATTCATGGAGACGATTGTTTGGATAAACTACCATGAAAGCCAAAGATCTCTGTAGATTTTCGAAGAGCTCTCTTTATCGTACCATAGCAGCGGCCATTTACGTAGACGAAGATCTGCTGGATCACATTACCACAATTTCTTAAGACAATTATGGAAAGGATCCCTTTATATCGCTTGGGTGTCGACTTCAAGCATAAACTTAGGTAATCTACAGCTTTTTGCCAGTCGATAAAACATTTTAAGGGCACTATTTGCCATCCATTGAATTTTTCTGGAGGTTAGCGCCCAGAGCATTGGTGAACCTGGCACGCACACGACGTAAAATACGTTTTCGCTGGTGCGGCATTTGGGAATTCAACCTCCTTACAAGTAAACTGGGTAAAAAAAAAAAAAAAAAGTTTTAGCCATTTCGTTAATGAAAAGATAGTTGCTGTCAAAACAACTCCACCCGCAAAATCATCATCATATCAATAAATGCAGTACCTCAAAGAAGGGTTATCATAAAGGTATTTTAAACTTCTGTAATCAAAAACGCCTTTCAAGTTATATCTTCCTTATGGTTTGCCTAGGATTTGGTTGAGCTGGCCTAACGGGTTAACTAAAATGAAGGAGTACATTTTTATGTTTTCACTAGTTAAAGCATGCAATAGGTTCTTAGAAAGTTCATATACGTTTTCACGTAATTCTACCATATTTCCAGACATTTATGTTGTGCATCTTCTTGTGGCCGAGAGAACGAGGTCACTGGTTTAAGCGAGTGCATCATTATGGGAGTACGAATCTCAATCCGAAACAGAGCTTTCAAGTTACTGCATAAGCAGGTAATACTATTTCACCAAAACCATGCAACTTATTTTTGATGTTCCAGAATATCACGAATAGTCTGTAAAGTTAACATGCAAGTAATCTCAACATTAAGCTAAACTGGTAGCAGTTAATTCTTGATTGTTATTCTTAATTCTATCCCAGTTTATTAGTTGGTTAAGTGTTTGAAATTTACATTTTAGAATGAACTTCAAAGCATAAGTTGCAGATGTAATGACTGTTTGGATTCCCATATTAACGTTTCAAAAACAATTTCTTCTTCTTACAAATGGATTTGTAAGTATAAATAAAGCCGTTATTTAAACATGTATAAATCTACATAACATTTTTCTTTTCGATAGAAATCGTTTTTTTTTATCATACTGAGAAAACCGCTTTCGATAATGGAAATATAAATAGGATTAAAGTATCTGTCAGGTGCGAGTGTAATGTTTTATTTGTAATTACTATTGTTTTTTCAGAAGCTCCTGACAATGTGTACGAAAATATCCAATATGACGAATTTATTTGACATGTAAGCTATATAAACAAAACAAACAAAAGATATGCTAACTATATTTTATCTTCATTTTTAGGTTAGTAATAATACTGGATCTTAAAATGTGCCTGTTTGGAGTAAGACACGGAATAAATTGTAAGGATTGGATGGAAGACGTGGAATTGCGGTGCTCTATTCAGATTCCCCATACGGTATTTTATTTAAAAAAGTTGAAGTGCATATCTGGGCTCCCTTCCTTTCCGTAGCCCCGTTTCCCCTTGACTCATAATAAGCCCGTAGGGGGTCATGCCCCTACTGTACGGTATATATAAAAATAACATATACCGAGGTTTGGAGGGCTCTGGCCGGAAAGGGGACGTGGGGGTCCGCGTAGTCCGATGATGTGTTCACGGAGGGCGACGTGGCTACCCACAAATCCGAATTAAAGGTTAATCGCTCCAGTAAAAATGTTCCATATCTTCGGCTCTTCTTCCGGCTTCTCTTAGCCAATCACCGGGTAATCTCCCCGGTGGGTCAACAAGGCAGTGTCTCCCCCTGCCTGGGTTGACGGCAACTTTTGAAAGGGCTATTGTGCCTTTTTAAAGTTGCAAAAATAATTGTAATGTGCAGAGAATGTCAATAAATTTTTTTTTTTAACAAAAAAAAAAAATTTCTGTTTTTAAATTTATTCTTACTGTGCGCGTTTTTTGTTCACACATTACTTTTTGTAGCTATCAATGTGTGTATTATTTGGTTGTACATATTCACCTTTATTGTGTTTTCACCTTTTTCGATTTTTTCCATTGGTTTATCTGTAACTCGCCGATATTCAATTACCATGAATCATATGATGTCATGTTGGCTTTTTTCTTGTCACTTACGGACTTACATTTACACTTATAAAATTGAAATGTATTGCTGCAATATTTTTTTCTACAATTATTATGCTTCATTTATTATACATCACCTGAGGTTTGAACCCAGGATAACAGGTATCGCAAGCTAAACGCTCTAACATTGACAGAGATATATCTAAATGTTTTATTATCCAATATCATATGTAAACATATAGTTTGTGCAAGACTGCACAAACAGCCTAGATGATAACATATGATATGCGATAATAAAACATTTAGATATATCCGTGGCTCAATGTTAGAGCATCGTTTGCTGCTGAATGTCTGTTATCGGTTCCCACAGTTGATGTATATAAAATGAAAAATCAAATAAAAAAATATTGCAGCAAAAATATTTTATAATGTAAATGTTCCGTCAAAGTTGAAGAATTCAACTTGACATCATAATTAATAGTAATTGAATACTTACAGATAAACCAATGGAAAAAACGCTTACCATAAAAGGAGGCAAACACAATAAGGTGAATTGAGCAACCTAAATAGAAAAAAATTGATACATGTAAAAACACACAGTAAGAATAAAATTAAACACATTTTGCTTTTTTTTGTTAAAAAAAAATTTTTATTGACATTCTCTGCACATATAAATTATTTTTGCAACTTTAAAAAGGCACAATAGCCCTTTCAAAAGTTGCCGTCAACCCAGGCAGGGGGAGACACTGCCTTGTTGACCCACCGGGGAGATTACCCGGTGATTGGCTAAGAGAAGCCGGAAGAAGAGCCGAAGATATGGAACATTTTTACTGGAGCGATTAACCTTTAATTCGGATTTGTGGATAGCCACGTCGCCCTCCGTGAACACATCATCGGACTACGCGGACCCCCACGTCCCCTTTCCGGCCAGAGCCCTCCAAACCTCGGTATATGTTATTTTTATATATACCGTACAGTAGGGGCATGACCCCCTACGGGCTTATTATGAGTCAAGGGGAAACGGGGCTACGGAAAGGAAGGGAGCCCAGATATGCACTTCAACTTTTTTAAATAAAATACCGTATGGGGAATCTGAATAGAGCACCGCAATTCCACGTCTTCCATCCAATCCTTACAATTTATTCCGTGTCTTACTCCAAACAGGCACATTTTAAGATCCAGTATTATTACTAACCTAAAAATGAAGATAAAATATAGTTAGCATATCTTTTGTTTGTTTTGTTTATATAGCTTACATGTCAAATAAATTCGTCATATTGGATATTTTCGTACACATTGTCAGGAGCTTCTGAAAAACAATAGTAATTACAAATAAAACATTACACTCGCACTTGACAGATACTTTAATCCTATTTTAAATTTCCATTATCGAAAGCGGTTTTCTCAGTATGATAAAAAAAAACGTTTTCTATCGAAAAGAAAAATGTTATGTAGATTTATACATGTTTAAATAACGGCTTTATTTATACTTACAAATCCATTTGTAAGAAGAAGAAATTGTTTTTGAAACGTTAATATGGGAATCCAAACAGTCATTACATCTGCAACTTATGCTTTGAAGTTCATTCTAAAATGTAAATTTCAAACACTTAACCAACTAATAAACTGGGATAGAATTAAGAATAACAATCAAGAATTAACTGCTACCAGTTTAGCTTAATGTTGAGATTACTTGCATGTTAACTTTACAGACTATTCGTGATATTCTGGAACATCAAAAATAAGTTGCATGGTTTTGGTGAAATAGTATTACCTGCTTATGCAGTAACTTGAAAGCTCTGTTTCGGATTGAGATTCGTACTCCCATAATGATGCACTCGCTTAAACCAGTGACCTCGTTCTCTCGGCCACAAGAAGATGCACCACATAAATGTCTGGAAATAGGGTAGAATTACGTGAAAACGTATATGAACTTTCTAAGAACCTATTGCATGCTTTAACTAGTGAAAACATAAAAATGTACTCCTTCATTTTAGTTAACCCGTTAGGCCAGCTCAACCAAATCCTAGGCAAACCATAAGGAAGATATAACTTGAAAGGCGTTTTTGATTACAGAAGTTTAAAATACCTTTATGATAACTCTTCTTTGAGGTACTGCATTTATTGATATGATGATGATTTTGCGGGTGGAGTTGTTTTGACAGCAACTATCTTTTCATTAAGGAAATGGCTAAAACTTTTTTTTTTTTTTTTTTTTCTTTTTTACCCAGTTTACTTGTAAGGAGGTTGAATTCCCAAATGCCGCACCAGCGAAAACGTATTTTACGTCGTGTGCGTGCCAGGTTCACCAATGCTCTGGGCGCTAACCTCCAGAAAAATTCAATGGATGGCAAATAGTGCCCTTAAAATGTTTTATCGACTGGCAAAAAGCTGTAGATTACCTAAGTTTATGCTTGAAGTCGACACCCAAGCGATATAAAGGGATCCTTTCCATAATTGTCTTAAGAAATTGTGGTAATGTGATCCAGCAGATCTTCGTCTACGTAAATGGCCGCTGCTATGGTACGATAAAGAGAGCTCTTCGAAAATCTACAGAGATCTTTGGCTTTCATGGTAGTTTATCCAAACAATCGTCTCCATGAATAAACTTACCATCTTACCGGCAGAATTTCTCCCAGTCAAATCGTATATGCAACGATGATATTCCAAGGATTTAACAATTCGTCGTTGTACGTACCTTTGAAAACATATTATATTGATAATCGTTTTGGTCACTAAACGTAAAAGTTTACCTGCAGTATCCGCCAAATCCTCACGACCACCCACCCTTTGCATGCAACCTTAGTTCTGTGGGCGTCAGTCCAGAATAATAGTGTTAGAAACAACTCTCTTGGCAGCGAGGGTTTTTGAATGGCGCTTAAAGTGAAGCAAACCGCGATCTCCATAACCATTAGACGCTCGTTTGCCATTCAAGGCCTGCTTACACTTGGACATATTAATTTAAGATCCTTTGGTGCTGCATTTGGAAACGTCTAATGGGATCTTACTTGGATCCTGCTCGGTTTTGCAAACCTCTTCTGCCCAGCCAATCCATCAGCAATTTAAAACATGTATTAATTTAATAGGAGCACAAGTAATATTGTACTACCTTTCAACATTTTCCACTGTAAAGACTTCTTCATTGCAATGGGGAACACAATGCAAATAAACCACATTTGACGAAGCCATTTGGTGAAGATAATTGCTGCAGGACAGGATCATGTCCTTAGGATAAATATGTTCTGAATTATTCAGAAGAAAATTAAAATCTCCATTAGGAATTATTTAAAACAAATGACAGATGTCTAGTAGATTTAGCACGTTGATCAGACCACAGGAAATCATTTGCTCTATTCGTTATTGAACTCTGCAGCATTTTCATGTGGGATGGTTGCAATCAAACTAATTTTTTTTGCCAATTTCTCAAATTTGTTTCGTCAATGCCTTCTTAGGCAGAAAAGAAATTTACTGACTCTAATTTACTCTACAAATCTTTCTCACCTCGTCACTAAGAAGAACAGATGATCATATTTCGTGAACTGTTTTACAGCATAGGTGTTACTGCCTTGAAGTAACTAACAAGAGAAATTTCCATTTTTATAAGGATAGTGGGTACTCAAAGTTCTAAAATTTAATCTAAAATGTTTTACAGCATTATCCTACAGAAAAAAGATGACAATAGAATAGGGAACATAATAAACCACTCACCAGACATGGGACGAAATTCTTCGATGCAACTAAAAAGCATCAAGGCTGCCAATAGGTACTGCTCATCTTCATGAAAACAATGCAGGATGTCATGACACGAGGATAATGAAAACTAAAGCCACCTATTATTATCGAAACATTTCAGTAGAGCCACCTATTATCGGGAAATCGAAACATTTCAGTAGAGCCACCTATTATCGAGGAAAATTTCGAAACATTATTTCGAAACATTTTAGCACAGCCACCTATTATCGGGAAATCGAAACATTTTAGCACAGCCACCTATTATCAGGAAAACGAAACATTTTAGTACAGCCACCTATTATCGGGAAAACGAAACATTTTAGCACAGCCACCTATTATCAGGAAATCGTTTAACAGAGCCACCTATTAGCGGGAAATTGAAACATTTTTAGCAGAGCTACCTATTATCGAGAAATCGAAACATTTTAACACAGCCACCTATGAATGGAAACTGAAGCATTTCACACTTACTTCCACGCAACCTATGAACGGGAAAGCGAAGCATTTAGAAAATAGTTGGCCACCTACGAACGGGAAACCCAAACATTTTAGAAAACAGCACCGCCACCTATGAACGGGAAATCCTAAACATTCCATCTTCAACAGACTTTAGATTTCTTTTCTTAAGGTAAAAGTGCCAACAAAAATGGTCTATGTTAAGTTTAGTCCCCAGGATTTCCCGCTAAACATCATGCCTACAGTAAAAGTATTAGCCAAATCATCATTTTGAAAAATAAAAAAATAAACGGTAACCTTGTTGTCGAACGTTTCTCTCTTGCCCAACTTCTCGTTCCTCTTATCGTCACATTTGCATTCTTCACACACAGCATGTCTCTTTACCCCACTTAAAAAAACAAACAACATAATTAACAGAATCATGTTTTTGTGAAACATGTTAAACAAAACCTTTTTACCTTGTTGACAGAGATAACCACAAAATAGGACTCACTATCAGTTGGGAACCTCAACCTAAAAAGTATCAATCAATATTTGTTCGCTATAATTGCTATTTGACAACTATATGGAAATTGGTGAGGGCAGCTATGTTTAGGAGCAAGAGTGCAATCAAGTCAAATTCATGCAAATGTCTGAAGTTTCATTTAAACAGTTACTATAAATCCAAAACTAGGGGATTTAATGGAGTTTGGGTATAGGGTATGAATAGCTCAAAGTATGACTTGCCAAAGTCTAAGTGCTAGAAAGTCTAGTGGTAATTGACAGGTATTAGTGAAAACCATCTCAATAGACTATAGATGTCTTTTTTTAATCCTTAGGTTTCTTTAAGCTTTTCAAAATGAATTTCCCACTTAACAACCTGCATTTAGCAAAAGTATTGGTCAAATCATCAATATGAGAAATAAAAAAGGATGTATTTATCTTGTTGATGAATGTTTCCATCTTGCCCAACTACTGTTTCCTCTTGTTATCGTCAGTTACATTCTTCAGTCACAGCATGTCTCTTTACCTCATTTCAAAAATCCAGAAGCAGGTTAATCAATGGTTGCAGCCATCCTTAGAATGACAATATGGTATCATTATAAAGGGTCTTGAAATTTGACATCTGAGAATTTTTAGAGATGAAAATACATTAATGTTGCAGCTACACCTTTTAGGTTGATTATTTTCCCCAATAAGCTGATGCCATTCAACTAACAAGGGTACTCAATTATGTAGTTTAAAACATGCTTAAAAATATTAGACCACAGTGGGTTATAGTGAAGATCTTAAAATAAAGAAAACATGGCTCATAGCTGTAAAGTAAATAGCATAGTTAACATTTTAATTTTTAAAGCAAATTACGGCGATCGCCTAAAGCCAGTAATGAAATTTGAAATTGTTAACACATATTTTGTTACTTTTCTTCTTTTCTTACCACTGGAACTAGAGCTTTAACAGCAGGAAGACACGAAGATTGAACACGTCGACGAATTGAAGCACAAGAAAAAATATCCATCTATAACTCATGTCAAATTTGGAAGGATGAGGATGTTACCAACGCCACCTAACGTTACCTTTTCGCTACTTTTTCACATTTTTTTCTCTATTTTTACCCCATCCCTTAGCAACAGCTTTAGGTAAAAAAAAAATATTCTAACAATCTAACATTTACGATGGTAAAATATAACAGAACAAAAGAAAATGATACCTCATTATGTACAATATAAGCTTTGTTTTTACCTAAACTTTTTGCTTCAGCAGTGAGATTGACTGAATAAATGATCCACCATCCAACCACTTTTAAATCATGCTGCCATGCAGCTATATGAAAGAAAGACACACTAAAATGTTTTCCACTAAATAAGTAAGATAAAACTTACATATCTTTTCTGGGGAATCCACCATTGTGTCTCTCTGCACAACATTAACTTTACAACGAAACATTTGTCAGGTTTTCCTATATCCGAATATCCATAATTTTGATAGAAATTCATTGAAGTAACAAACCAGCAATCATCCATTTTGAAATCACCCTGTCTATTTTGTAACATAGACAAATTATTTTAAATACTTGCTAGTGAAACAAAAATTATGTACCTCACGGCCTCCCGGCTACGAAGTTTCCACCAGAAGCCATAGTATGAAACCAAGTTCAAATTTAGAATCGGGCTTTAGTTATCTCATGCTTCGTCATAGCAAACGCATCAACGTGGAACGCGGCAGTTGCCTTGTATGGTTATCACCTACAAAACATCAACTAGCATCAAGCTACACAAAAAACAATTCATTCAAATTACTGCTATACTGAACATCAGTGCTTACAATGTGCCCAATCACGCCATCTATTGAAAAATATAATTACGAATAGACGTCATTAAAAAATTTAATAAATTCTATTTTCGCCATCTATTGATAAACTTTTTCCAATTATTCACCATCTGTTGGCAAAAATACAACTTCTACAAAAATCCCGATCCTGTGGTATCCGTACCAATCATACAGAGTAGATCCCTATTGGGAAATTTATAATGTGGTATGCCGAGATAGAGACCACTGCCACCAACATGGATTATCGTCACAGTGTTTACTTGAATTAACAGAGGAGACGGTTATATCGGTAGAAGGCTCTAAAACTGAAATTGAATTTTTAGCGCAGCATAAGCTTTTAGCAAAACAGAAAGAGAATTGAAAATCCGAACTCATAAAAAAATGAGCAGAATTTGGGGGGGAACGCATTAGGATTAGCATAACGTTACCCGACTACCAAGTCATCGACGAATAAGAAATTGACCAGAATAAATAGCAAATTTCCCACCCACAGCTTCAACTATTTGTTTCAACAATTTTTTCTGTTCGATTTTTTTTCCTTTGGGATTGTCAAAAGTCCTTGATAGTAATAAAACGTCACGATCCACAAACGACTAATATTTTACTACACTTGGCAAATGTGGGTGCTGGCGGGTTTCCCGTTTCGCGCAACGTGAATGAACTCACACGCCCGGGTCCTTTTTTCTTTCTGGCCATCACTATGAAAACATCGATTCGTCACTTACTCGTTCACAGAACGAAAAATAACCTCTATATATATATGTACAGTATATGGATGTTTGTTTTTACGACGACCAATAATGCAACCATGAGCAACCACAAAGCGAATCAACAATCAAACGAAAGGCAAACTTTCTATTCGAATAATAGAGTTCTTGCGTCTCGGCAAGTGCATACATGTAGCGTGTCTGAAGAGGAGCAACAGCTTCGATTGCTATCGGTTACCACCATTTTCTTTACTTGCTTCATGTTCACACAGTTCAACGATTATGGATGATGCGTATCAGTGCTCGTTATTTCCCTGGACTCCAGAGACTGGAAAATGGAGAAGCGGTTATGACGGCTCTATTTGTATTCAAGCAGTTTATCGGGATCATGCGTATTTCTATTCGGATTGAGGTGGTTCCAGAGGGGTAGTTGTTGCGATCGGCAAGGTAATGCATAGCAACTGCCCTCAATAGATACTCAGCGAAAAAGAAAAGAAAAAAAAATACACCAAATGGGGCAAAAGGATAGGGATTTTATCCGTACCCATCAAGCAAGCTTTCTAGTTAAGAGAATATTTTTCGGAAACAATCATTTCCCAATATATTTATTCGTTCTTTTCTTCTTTTTTTTTACTTGTTGTTTCTTTTGCTTCTCTTATTATTGAGCGTGGGTGTCTTGCACGACTGAATGGATTTAGGGCATAAGAGATGATTCCGTGGCTGTCGGATCATCCGTTTCGCATCAAACGAAGTAGTTTGCCTGCCCTTTCTATCGCGTGTGCTCTTACTGTTGGGCACTCATAAATCCCGGCTGTAATCGAGTCGTTTCTCTTCCGGTCTTCTATAGAAAGAAAAGCACTAAGGTACAAGGACGGAACAAGGGAAAGCACATAAAACTATGCGGAAAGGACTACGGGGGCGGAATATATCCATTTGATTTTCAACTCCTTTCTTTCTATTTTCGTCTTTTATGTGTTGAAGAAATCTAAAAATAGAAGCTAGGGCATCGCTATACATGTAACACATCATTCGCTTAATACAGTTACGTATCCTTAATGGATTGCTTTTGTTCTCCAAAGGAAAATAAAGAAAGAGTTGGCCCAAATCAAATTTCTCAGGCTTCGTGAAACTCCCGATCACACGCCGGCCTTCCTGTGTTCGTGTGATTCATATTCAATAGCTCTCCGTCCTTCTACTTATTGTGCATACAGAGGTATAATCGATGCACGTTTATCTATATCACAGCTTGGAGCCCATGCTCGGCTCGTGTGCTGTCGTGCATACGACATGAATTGTAAGATATCTCCGACGACGCATGATGAAATATCTGCCAGCAACCAATCGCTCGACTGCTAACGTCAAATTGGAACCTTTAACTCCAGCCTTCTGTTTGTGATGGCTAATGCAAGTCATTGTGTTAAATGGGATGACGTCAAGTTCCTTGTTCCCACTGACACTGTTACATCTGTGTGTTTCCCATGCTATGACGTAAGTCTTGTTCTTTCTTCTGCTAATTGTTGGTCGCGTGTGAACCTAAAGGAAAAATGAGATGGCAAAGAATGGAAAAGCATGAAAGCCTTTCATAACGAGCTAGGAAGTCGGCTGAAAAAAGAGGGATCTTCTAAAGATGTCAAAGAGGTTTTCGGAGAATATTAACTATGTCGTTAGCTTAACTCTCGTTTCCATGCCAGAGAAACGCTGATAACTAAACAGATGGCACGTGCCGTTTGTTGACATTACTGGGTCGAAAAATGAGCAGCCATAAATCTATTCTTTAAAAACCTAAAAAATGCTTTTATTCAACGTTAAGTTAAACAACGCAGGTGATTGACACGTCCACTCAAACGTTTTTTCCCTATCGGAGTACCTGTTTCTGCTGACTTTAATGTGCCACAATAAGTGTGCCAATGCACAGACTGTGAAAGGTAAAACGTCAAAGTCAGTTCACGAACGAAAGCGTTGGTTTATTGCTTTTATCGCATCGCGGTACTATAGGAATTCGAAAATATGAAAAGAAAATGGGAAAAAACAAGAAACTGAGGCGTATTCTGTGGTAGCCTGCGACATTCCTTCATTTGATAGCGACACAGTCCATTTAAGGATTCTTGAAAACGTACGCACCGATAAGTCTCCCTTTAACCGGATTAATGAATGGACGTCGTAAACCAAAGGTCGCACAATATTAGATCGAGGTAACACAGTGTATAAGACCATTTACAACGTGTTGTAAGAAAAAAACGGACTATTGAGGAGGAGGGCGACGGACAGAATACATACCAGTCCGGAGAGCAGTCACGCAACACGCGTTTTCCCGTTCCTTCGGCCGTCTGTGGTGGACCCTGATCAATGACTTTATGGTCAAACTGTCTTCTATTACTACTAATGCGATACAGACGATAAAACAGAAGCGTTGACGATCGCTAGTCACGCAAGTCGCATGTATAAGCTTGAATTTTAAGAGAGTCCTGTCAAATACAAAAAGGCGCTAGCCTTTCCTGCTTTTTTTTTTATGTAGCGCTTGCCGCCTTTTCCGTCGTATACGGACACGTAACGTCCACGGCAGGAGAGAAATATACCACGCTAAGCACATACAGCGATTATTCCGTATGGCTGGTTTTGGGTGTGGTTTGTTTCGTTCTGATGTTCCCCGTTCGTCTACATCGGAATTCGGAATTCGTTATTAAGCGGTGCAAAAGAGGATCATTTGAAAAGCTTTAAAAAGTACCATGAATATAAAGTCATGTAAAATGGCATTCTAAAACCCAGTGACGTATAGTCGTTCATCACAAAACTGAACGGAGAACGAAACGCTAATGGATTATGAGCGGGCCTCATTCGTTTATTATAACCACAATAGGCAGCTATACCACAGCCTCGGCCTTACCAAAAAAAAAAAAAAAAAAAAAAAAAGAAATGAATAACGGAAAACAAAGGTACCCGTACTTTAATGAAACCGAAGAGGCAAAGTCAAAGGGAACAACATATCCACAATGTGCCGCATCATCTTTCAAAATTTACACGCAACAGCAGAGCAACTCTCTTGGCTGACATCAGGAGGCTATTTCGGAAGCGTGACTCTACATTGGAAAATGTTTGTTTTGTTTGATTTCTTCTTTGTTTTTTTTTCCTCGGACTCCCATCTTCCAGTCGCCTTCTCAAAAAAGAAAAGCACATACCGCCAACGCACTCGTCAACACCTTACTCCTACAACATAGCCAACATTCCAAAAGACCTCCCCTTTTTTGTTGTCGCCGAGATGCTCTGTCTCTCCATCAGTGTCACAAGTCTTTGACGACCGCTTTGTTGCCAAATGAAAAAATCGACTTCTCGGCATCCGCACTCCATTATGAGGACGTATGTGTAACGAAGGCGCGATGACTTTAATACGTATACGAAGGTCGAACTGTTCCTTCTTTATTTTCTTCCAGCAAGACCATCACGTACCTCAACCCGCATGCTGTGTCTACACGCTTGCAGTTTATTTTTTATTTTTTGGAATGATACCAACTGAAACGTCCTATCTGACATGAACGTCATCGCACGTAGACGCAGCCGTCCGCATCTAGTAATGTCATGTTGGAATCGTGTTACTGGAAAAGGTCTTCTACTATGTACACAAAACGACTGTCTAAACGACCCTAGCCGATTGCTTCTCGTCTCTATTTTCAAAGATGTAAGATCCGAAAGTTCAGCTGCAAGGAAATGGAAGTGGAAAAATGATGGATCTATTTCCGGACTTGAGGAGCATCACGTCCTGATTGCGTATTGTTTATAGGAAAGCGGCCCCCGCAATGATGATTTATGATTCGCATCACAAAAAAAGAAAAGAAAAGCCAGACAAGAAAGGACAGAATTTTCAAAGAAAACAGGATCGCCAAGTGTCAACCCACACGGTGTATCGCACATAATCATCGACAGCCAGAATAGCTTCCGGGGATGGAGGGAAGGGGGAATTTGAGCGAAAAGAGATCAAAGATTTTGGCTGGCATTTTACTTTGCTGATCCGGTGCCCGTGTTTTTCTTTAGTTGGACTCGCAATGAGCCCATGAATATCCTCGCATAAAACGTGCGTGCAATAGCCTAGACTCTCTCTCGCCATTGACGATACTGCATATAAAAACAATGATCATAGACTAACCTAAAGCTGCGAAAGCTGAGATTATTCTCACTGAATCCCATTTTTTTTTCTTCTCACATGTAGACATCCTTCTTGTGTGTAGCAACAGCAAACAGCAGGGAAAAACCCTTCGATGCTGTGACGTCGGCCAATTGTTTGCCGAGGCCGCGCTCACTTCTGTGCTAGAGTGAATATCTTTTGCCAAAGAGGCGACAGCATCAGCAAAGAAGGAAAAAAAAAAGGAACAACATGATGTCTATGATTTCGTATGCAGGAAGTGAAAGCGGGACAGTAACAGCCCGGTGGGGACGAATCAACACAGGAGGGAAGGCTTCTCAGGTTGCGACCGGGAGGAAGATGGAACGTCAACACACACGACGACCCGCAGTGCGAAACTCGAAAAAGTTTTTTTTTTTCATGTTTCGTCACATGTCAAACGAAACCATCCAGCTGGAGGACAGGCCTCTCTTTCTACCGAAGAGGCAATAATCTATAGTATTTTTTTCCTTTCTTGGGTTTATTGATTTACATATAAGAGTATTCCGGGTAAAACTACGCTTCCACTCTCAACTTGTTTGCGGTGATGGAAAAAGAAAAGGAAGAAAGTTCTACGAATGCTACGTAAACTTGCCTAATTGAGTTACACATGCTGCCTTTCTCTATTTCTTTCCCGATAATGAATTTGTGTTTAGTTGTCGATCTATTAGCGTCTGTCATTCAATTTTGTTTCAAGCTTTGGCAACAATTAAGAATTTTTTTTCTTTTCCTTTGAAGTTGTGAAATCATTCACGATTCGTGCATAGTCATATGTATACAATACACTTGACAGTGTCGCAACCGCGTCGTGAATGCCTAAGAAAATAAGAAAGGAAACTGGGTTGTATTCGACGACGAGTGGAAGACGATTTGCGATGAGTCGGTGCGTGAGATTCAAGGGTCCCTAATGGTAAAGCGAAAGCAAATTCAAGTCTGATCATCCAAGTGGGCCGAGCCAAACGATTCGTGACTAATACGCGCTCTCTGCGACGTTGACTCACATCAGCACTCTGCGAATCTACGCGGGAGGATCGTCCATAAAAATAAAATAAAACGTAGAATCTGTAATTTTCTTTTATTCAACTGTGATTTTGCACGGCTATTGGGAAACGCGCATCAACTTTATCCCAGTACAATTTCGAATACCGTTCATTGCCTGCTCAATATTCCATCTCATTTCTACGTGGTTAAATGAGTAAAACTCGCTGCGCGCGCTGAGGTCTAATTCACGTCCGCAAAGGGCAAAAAGCTAAGGAAACGCGAGTCTAACATCGTTATCCTTTTGACGTCAGTGTCAGTCAAATTAACGATCTCCATCGAGAAGAAAAATTATAAAAAATACGTGAATCGATGGACTCTATTTTTAAGCTTTCTATCGAATAAAAACAAAATGGACCACTTGTTACCAATAATTGCGTTCAGTCTTAACAAGGATAAAGCAGTATCAAATCTACAGAAATATTTTATTCAAACGCATTGGACAAGCTAATTGCGTAGAGTGGGAAAAACTGCGTTTGTTCCCCCCATGAATAGTCGATGTATTCAAGGGCAGGGTGGTCACCTTCTATACAGAGCGGACTATCGTGTAACAAGGAGGGCCACCTATCCAGTTGCGTGTCGATTGCCTTTGTATAGGTGCTGGGGACGAGGTTGTTGAATGCTTACAGTTTGCTGTAGCCAAACACGACAGAGGATATATTTAGTTTACTGTATACACGACACACAATATATAGCCTATATACAGAGTTAGACTGCGCACTTGCCTGTGCTAACCATTCATTTTTCTTTTCGTTTACCACAGCCCACGTGAAATACAACAAAGACATTTTTCGGGGTTCTTGAGTATTTTTCTCTGGGCTACAATACAGAAATAGCATTTGATTGGATGAACAGAAAGCTTTTGTTCTTATAGGGCCTTTTAGTTTAAAGTGAAGATTACTTATGCCGAACTGAAATGTGGTTGGACCGAATCTAACGTGAGATAGAGAAGATAGAAAGGAAGGAGTACCTGAACATGTAAATCGATATGTAGGAGGTGTTGGCCTATATGTTTTCTTTGAACAACCAAAAACGCCAAAGGAAAACACGATAAGGAGATGAGTAAAAGTGGAACGTATTTAACGCTGGAGGGTAGACTCGTGGTTAGCAAGTCGGCAAAATAATTAGGTATATAATAACTAGATCAAGGTGCTACCAAACTCGTTTGCCCTTATTGCCTGTTTTGTACTCACACAAGTACCGTATACGAAGGTTTACAGATGTGAACGCAGACGTTCATCACACAAGATACGAAACGATAAGACATGAACGAACTGAGAAGGCGCAGTTTGCACTCAGAAAAAAGGACAGAAAAAAAGGTGATAACTTACTTGAAATCTCGTTCTTGTCCAGATCTTTTCAACTTCTATTCTTCGTTGCGTTGCTAAAGTTCTATTGACGTTAAAACGGTTGCAAGATATTGTTCAATAACAACACCTAATGAACGACAATCAACTTGCTCAAAACGAGAGCTAATAATCTATAAGCTTCACGATCTAACACTGTTGTTGTCATTCCATTTAGTTAACGTCTGACTCTGTGACGACGACGTAACACCCACGCAACATTGCCAAACGATCCACTAGAAAAAATACGAATACAAATTGGCTATTATCCGCAGGCGGAACGGGATTTCCATCATCTGCTATACTGAAGATTTTTTTTTGTTTTGTTTTTGGCCTCGGTATGAAAAACAATCAACTACACTAACCCACGCTCACCGTATCGCGCCAGAGGAAAATCTGTAATTGACATGGGCGCGTAGTAACGTGCGACTCACGACAGTCACGACAGAACGTTTTTGTTTTGGTTTGTTTTCTTTTTTGCTCTCTTTTGTTGAAAAAAGATTTGAAAGGCAGTAAATAGAATGACTCGTTGATGCCAAGGGAAGAAATAAAAGAAGGCATATCACAGATGACAAAATGGCGCCTTAATAGCTTCAGAAAAATCAGGTTAGATAATACAGACGTCAATTTGTATCGTTAAACTTTTCACAATTGTTCATTTGACAATAGAATTTTTCCCAAAATGTCGGTCCGTGTGTGTGCTGCATTTCTTACTAAAAGGCCATATAGTCCGCATTTTACATTGCCGTCTTCGTTATGGCAGGAAACGCTATCAACTTGACTACACCGGGCGTTGCTAGGAACAAACTGAGGCGGGCAGAAAATAAAAAGAACACCAGGCGGTGCAACGACACGAGTCACAGCTTATCACAGAGACAAAAGCAAGCGAATTGTAGAAGCAGCTAGGCTGCTAAGAAGAACAAGGTTTACATATACAAGATGAGCTGCCGCATTGGCTCAACGTACCCGGAAGAAATGCGTATAAATCAGGTAAGAGGCAACTGATTAGCTATCAAACTTTCACGATTGTTTTATCATAAATCTATAAAAATATTATTAGCTGATTCTGATACTTCTTATTCGTTCCTTGCGCTATAACTTTGCTTTGCGCGATGTATTTTTCAAGTTTTAGGTAAGCAGTACCGCTGGCAGCGTTTAAGAATAAATTGTTGCTTGGGTTTCTTGGGTAAGTAAAGAACTTCTCGGATAATTCTCAACCAGGCAGCTGAGTATTCAGTCTGTGACAACACATACGACATACAGTCGATGCGCGGGATTAAAAATCAAATAGTTCAGAGAACTTTACCTGGCTTATTGTGTGTTTTTAGCAGGACTTGACGAAATTTTTTATTGCACTAAAATCTTATGGTTCTGAAAAATGGTCGTTATAGTTCTGTACGTCACGACCGATTCCTTGCATCTATGGGCAAACATTCATCGTTTGCAAACCGCGCAATAAGATTACTGCTCACTATATAAAACAGGCCAAGCGTTCAGAAAAATTGTATAACGTAAAAATCCCGCTCTATTCAGACCGCGAGATTTGATATTCCAATCACTGTCTATAGGCATTTACCAAACGTTTTCTTGTGTGACTGAACGTTGCTTGATGACATATGGCACACATTCTGTATACAGCTTGAATGAATAAGAACCATTAGCAAAACATTCTGCTCGCTATTTCGCTCTCGTAGAGCTCCGCCAGTGGGGCGATTCAGCGTTTTCATGTACAAAAACAGCTACTTGTTTCATAAAATACAATTAACTACCTTTACTGCTATTCCCTTTTTTTTCAGACATTCGTACGAGCCCACCTTTCTCTTCCTGACGATGATGACGCAAAAGGCCGCTTTTACGACACTCCCGCTGTCTCACGAATTTCTGGCAGAAAAAAAGGGGGAAAAACAGATGGCCAGTTTTTTTTTTGCCGAGTGTGACCCCAAGATACAGTTGGCTTGATTGATCGCACTAGATGCTTTCATCGCCAATTCATCATGAAGTTGTCAGGGTTGGCTGGGCAAGGATTTGATTTGCTTGAAAAGCACGTGTTTCAATCTATCAAGAAAATGATTCAAGATTGAAATGAAGTTTTCCAGGATAAATCTTACGGCAGCAATCAGCACCTGCTTATCATAAGATGTGGAAGATGAGGTGCAGTAAGCCATTCTCTCGTGTGCCTTTCCCAATCGCACCTTTCTTTTTTTCCCCTTCCGTCTTTTGCGTCATCGGGGTGAAAGGACGTTGTTTCTGCAGGCCGACTGCCCAATGGAGTTCCTGTAATTGGGCGCCTTTAATCAATCAAGTCAACATGGGGCAGCTCAATAAATAACTGAAAGGAATGGCTAACAAGGGAAGGGTCATAGCTTTAGGAGTTAGTTGAGTAAATATTTATTCTTTCTCACTATTTGCTGTGTGTAAAAAAGCCCTAAATAAATTACAGTAGCCCCCGGACGATAATCTGTAATTGATTTCGGCAATAGTTAAGTCGGTGAACATCCCTAATAGGTTATACTGTTGCTTGCAATAGATTTCGCAAACTGCAGACTACAGATGTTCTTTTATTCTGGAGTTGTACCTTAATTTTTATTACCTGTCTGCTTGGCTTACTAATGTGCTAACCTATCGCTGGTTTTTCCGGATGACGTGATATATATGAGATCATGCGAAAAATTTCCACCAGATGCAGAACCCACGAATTAGGTTAACTGAAAGTTGACGAGTATATAGTCTAGCATATCAATGATAACCTCGTCTAGATTTTTAAATGTAATTCAATCTACCGTTTATAAAGTTACACAATGCATCCGAAAACGTTCGCAACACGCTTAGAGTTTGATACGACCGGTTAAATACCTAATTGTAGTTTAGGTTACAACAGGTGTGATTATCGCAATCCTTTTAGCGGTTGTTCTTTGCACGCTTCTCTTACTTTGAATCGCTTTTGCCATTTCTATAACAATTGGCTTTGGTATTGCCATAAAACAGATAACTCATTAGCGCCCATGACTGGGTTTAATACGACAATAGGCAAACTAGATGAACATCGTGATTACAAGCACCGGGAATTTCCATCGGTTTCACCAGTAAAACGACAAACGCCTTTCGAATTATCCCCGCCGTGCAATACATATATACTATACCGTAATTCTTTTTCTGAGAAGGGGGGAGGTGGGAGAACTTGTCCAATAAAAAAGAAGATAAAAGGTCTCACGTCGTGAAGATAAAGAAAAAGCTAAAAGCCCGTTTTCCTTTTGTCTGGACAGCTTGGTCCTCGTCATCGCCGCCTGTGTAACAAAAGCAATATGGACAAACGCGTGTCCTTTCCTTATACACGCCTTTATTCACGTTCCGATTCTCCTTGACACGTTTGATTGCATTTCGGGAATTTTCCCTGGGTTTTTTTTTCTCTTTTTCCTTCTCGTTCAAATGTGCCTTGGTAAGGTGATTTACTTGTCCATCCCGTTCAGTTCGGCTGCTGTTGAAACTTTTAGCTAAACGTCATTCCCCATTTTCGTATTCGCTTTTTCACGAAAATTCTCGTATGCTGTTGGTGTAGAATTGGACCGTTGAAAACGAGGGCACATCTTTTCTACCTTTCATGGTCGGGTTTGTAGACTTCCGTCCGCCGAAAACCGCATCCCCATATAAACCGGACTCCATAAATAAACGGCGTCCTATATGATGGAGTCACGCGCTACATTGATACGTTCAAACGCTATGCTGTCACGCAGACACGCCCCCTAGATATGATCCAAGCGCCGTATAGTGTAGGGTACGTTTTGTTTTCGTTATTATGCGATATACTGTATACATACAGATATAGCTTGTCACTATATTTCATGGTACACAGTGGAACAAACAAGAACTTGCTCGACGCGGCCCGCCAGATGATTCACCGTGAAGAAGGCTCCTGCAATGGCGTGTCGTTGCATTCGATTAGAGTCTGCATTATGTCCGGACAGCATCCAAAACCGTATGTTTGAGATGGATTGACATGATGAAGTGGCTCGGTTGTTGCTTATAATATTTCATTCAATTTCTCGATTCGTTTTGAGGCACCGATTTTGTTGTGTTTCTCGGGTCGGCTGGTGCGTGATTTTCCAGCGATATCAACATCAACAAGTCGTCACAACCGGATCTGCGATCGCCGTTGTTAGTAATTGCTTTTGAATCGATAAAACTGGGCGAGCGTTTTACGTCACATTTATCCAATTTTGTTTTTGCCCCTATTCCGTCCGGAACTTGTAGAAAAGAAAAAATTGAAAGTGTGTAAATCTAGTGGACTTTGAACGGATGACGTAACTATGGGTGGCATGCCACCGCGGCAAGCCATCATCCCATAAAAACGAAAAGCCTTTGGAGTTTGAACAGATCGAATTGATTTGTTTCCCTCTCTAACGTCCTAGCAACAAGACTTCTTTCTTGGTCGAATGTTCTCAACGCACCACTACTGTTTTCCAAAGGAAACTCAAGTGACGCTGATGGAATGCTGATAGATCTGTTCAAAAGCCTTTGCGAGACAAAGAAAAGAAATCCTGATGCAATCATCGATACCAGTTTTCTAATTCTCTCTTTTTTTTTCCTTTTAAATGTATATTTTTAATTTGAAGACATCAGCTTCGTTGCGCCACCCAAGTCACATGTTTCAAAATGAAGTCGGCTGCGCGACAAGTTCCGCTCCCGGTCGCTGTCTTTTCGTGTGTTCAGTATGTGCGGTACGTGTATACGGAGCGTGTTAGAACCATATGTGGCTTGTAACAAGAAGGGAGACCCGGGTCGCCGGATTGCAATGCAGACGGGATGGAGATAACGACGTTGAATTTCCCGTATACAGAATGGATCCAATGGGAAATTCAGCGCTGGGTGCGAAAGGTCTCCTTCGGGCTGCGTGACCTCGCGGCCGAAACACCGCTAACAATCTTGGCTATAATGTCGTCACGGCAAACCGGCGGAAACCTGGAACATGGTGAGGGACTCCTCACAATAGGTTGTGACGTCAATGATGAAACGTGAAATTCTCCAACAGGTTTCTGTTATTACCTTTTTTATTTTGCCGAAATATATTATGTAGACTGTCACAGCGGGATACGTGTTTTACAGGAGTTGCACGATCCTGTTCTTTTTCTGCGTGAAAGTCTTCGTATTTCGTAAGAAATCCGAATGGGGCTTGCACTGCGTGTGTCTGCGTGGGCAGACACAGATGGTATATTGTTTCTTCATGATATGCCATCTCGATTAATCGCTCAGAATGGACGTACAAGAAAGGGAACTAGAACTACGTCACTATTGTATTTACATATTAATAAAGAATTCTAACCAAAAAAAAAGGGGGGGGGGCCAATCCTTTCTTCCGTCGCCGGTTGCCACGCTTGTCTTTTGATAATTATTTCCTTTTTTATATCTTAGACTGAATTGTTGCAACAGGAGGGAAGAATGGTCTGACCGCGGACTTGGTGAGGCGGCGTTACACAGTGGGAACGCGGGCCGGCCTTTGAAAGAGGCGCGCGCTTGACGATGAGATAAGCTTATACCCTAGGTGGGCGTGGGGGTCTAGGGGAAGCCGCCGCTTGCCGTATATAAAATACCACGATATCCACAGTAAGGCACGTCATACAGACACAGCTGGTCGCGCAAGCTAGTTCACACGAGTCAGCATCAGGAAAAGCGATTGACTTGTTTTCATTCACTCGCTGATTGTTGGAAGAACGAAAAACAGCTCCGCCCTATTCATTTTTCTTTCACGCTCGCTATCCTGACACAAATATCGCTGCCTGCGTTTTTTTTTTAGTTATTTTTCAAATCGA
Organism: Daphnia carinata; assembly: GCF_022539665.2. Classification (NCBI taxonomy): domain Eukaryota; kingdom Metazoa; phylum Arthropoda; class Branchiopoda; order Diplostraca; family Daphniidae; genus Daphnia; species Daphnia carinata. The sequence continues at coordinate 3,722,926 of NC_081340.1, read as the reverse complement.
CTCGAGAGAAGCAAAAACAACATCAATTGTTTAGTAAGCAACCTGTTTATTGGATTTCGGTTCGGATTACTCTTCACGCAGAGTCACCAGTTCCAGCCGAAGTGAAACGTATCGTCTGTCGTCCTCAACATTCGATCTTCTTTTGAGAGTTTCAAGGAACTGTGAAAGCCTATTATCGCCAGTTTGCCTCTATTTCTCCTCGAGTTTTTTTTTCTACCCTGTCCTTTCGAACACGAGCCTGTATATCGCCGTTTCATTAAAGGACGTCAATCGGAGAAGAGCAGTTCCAGTTCTGTCAAGGAAACAAGAAAGAAAAAAAGATGCATCAGAAATCAGCTCATTCTGTTCTTATAGCGGTGATCGTTCTTAGTCTTCTAGCCGTCTCTATTCAGGCCTACCCGTCCTGGAGGTAAATTTTCATTATGCCATTTTAATATTTATAGTTACTAAGTTAGAACTATATACTTATTAGCCTCACTTTTGCATTCTCGTTTATTGATCTCCTGGTATTTTCATTTGTAATTATTAAGGGGTAGCCGACAAAAGAGAGTCTCCGATCAGCGACTCGCCGAATTACAGACTTTGCTGGCCCTGGCCCGTCTCAAAGGCAAGATGTCTTCATCGTCCGGCAAATATTACGGCTACGTCGACCCATCCAAAATGTAAGTTTCCATCCACGTTTCGATTAACGTTTGTATCTAAAAAAATGAGTGTGTCTAATTGCGCTCTTGTGGAATAACAGTGGTCGCAAGAAGAGGAGCCAAGACGAAGAGTCCGACGGATCGCTGATGGACGCTCAGGCGGAAAACAGTAGCCGGTCGGATGAAGACCGAAACGCAGGTGAAACTCAAGAAGAGATATACGACGATATTTGGCGTTACTTGCGTGGCAACAATAAAATCCGTTGATCAGGATTAGGTGCCCTACTCGTTCTCCCCGTCTCACGGCGTTCCGTCTAAGAAAACAAAACTTCCTTTGGATTTTGAATCTCGGATTTCAACGGCATTATTTCTTACTCATTAAAACAAAACTGAACTGGAATTCCCTCTCAACCGTTCCTACACGTAAGCTGCTCTTTTTTTTGATTTGACGGTCACAGTCATTCCTCTCGATGTTAACGATGTGAATTCGATCATCGCGCCATCAGATCTGAGATATTTGTAAAATGGATGGCCTTTTGTTATTTTTTTATTCATCCTTCCTTCTCTCCGTTTTCTCGCTAAAAAAAAAAAACTCTAGTCACCAAGCCGGATGTTTTTTTAACTCTCATTGTGTGTATTCCTTAAAGATGTTCTCGCGAGGCGCGTGAATGCAGGTATCGCGCTTGAACAATGTTCTTCGCACGGTTCTTGACGTTCATAAAGACAATGTGCATAGGAAATTATACCTGCCGCTTGATGTGGCAACCGAAAAAATAGCTTTTCTCTTTCACTTTGTCTGTCCCAATAAAAAAAAAAAAAACAAGAAAAAAAAAGCGATACACCAACTATTCCGTGCAAGGTGATCCTCATTTTTTTTTTTAGTTTCAATGTAGCCGTGTTTTTTGTTTGGATTTTTGTCCAATTCATCCAATCCATTTCCCCGTCTATTTATTTATCATTTAATGTATACTTTATGACCGATATTTGCATACACAATATATTTATTGTTATATGAAAATCAGAACAAAAGTTGTACTAACCCGATGGGGGGAGTTCAGAAAAGAGCCATCCGAAACACAAATTGTATTATCAATAACAATTATTTTCTTTATGTTTGTGCACTGTGCGTATTTAAAAAAAATAAGCGCTGTCCGTGTGTATTATTAATTATGCACAACGCAATATTTGTCGTTGATATATATTTGTCCTTTTATGTTCTCGCCTCCTTTATTATAACGTTTGTCAATGCACCGTCCCCTCTGTCCATTGTTTTCCCTATTATCGTCGTCAAGCTAAGATAAGCCGGAATGTAAAACCGGAGGACACGGGAACTGTGATCCTGAGGCCAACAAAAAAAAGAAAAGAAGAAAACTGCATCGTTGAAAAGAGAGAAGAAAATAAAGAATGGAATGATGATCAGCCATCGATGTGACGGGCAGTCACACAAGCCCATCACAATGAAATCAGCCGATTTAATATAACCGATGTGTAGGCTAATCTTCTATGTCCCTCCACCGAATAAGAATGAGGGACGCCACAGAGCAAAAAGAAAAATCAATACATGTAAATGTCGAACACGCTGGCCTGCAACTCTCCAAGCGTTTTTATTATCCTGCAGTTCAATACTTGTACATAAAGAATCATTAGAAGCCAAACACCCCTAGAAGGTATAATAAAATGAATTCGATATGTACGTCAAGAGAGAAATCACACACAAAAGTGGGCAGGAATGTTATTACGAAGAAGCCAAGCTATCCGTTGAAAATATCTGCGGCCAGCAATATTGGATGGGGGAATTTTCATGATAAAAAGGGAATATTCGCTTATTCCTCTCCCTTTGTGATGTAATAAAACGTTGCGCTTTCACCAAAGTTCAAATGACGTTAATTGTTTTATGGCATCTTTTTTTTGCTGTTCTTTTCGTTTCATACCCAAAAAAGTCCAACGGCCTCAAGTGTTTATGGAGCCTGAGTAGCTGGGCGACAGGTCAGTGTGTGTACATTATTGGCATTCATTATAAATTGGCTAATAAAAGACCGCCACGTCATTAGCTGTTTAACTTGGCAGTATAGCCCGAACCGCTACTCATTTGAAAATAATAATCAGCGCTATGGTAATAGAGCGTGACATTTCTGCCGACCGCCTCCTATTACGGTGCTAAACCTGGCTCGACACTTGTTTATGTTTTCTTTTTGCCCAGTTATGCGCACTAGGCTTCCGCAATGTTAGTTAAGTGCCGCATTCTCGCTGAAAACATAAATAGAAAATCGCATGTTTCATTGCTGTCTAGCTCACTAATAATACTGTACAATGTTTTCTTGTCTGGTGAGTCATTATGTACAGATGTTTCCACTTAAGAAACTCATTTTGACATTGTCGGATCGGACCAGCGAATTTTATTCGCTGGTGAGTGCAACATCCCATTTCCATTTTTCTGGCTGATTGATAAAACAATGAAATGACAAGGCCTCCGCTTTCCTCCTTCATTAGTGCTCCAAATGAGCAGCGTCCTCAGCCTCGTGTGGCACATCCATCCAAACAACTTGCACGAGAAAAATAGTAACTTAATAGACGCGACTAGACTGCATTATGGGTCAAGCAATATCAGTGCTTTTAACTGAATCCATTAGGCGCTGCTTATATGACATGCGACATAGGCGACCTTTAGGGACTTAGTTTTGCAGTTTCAATCCAACGACAAGTGCCTCCCAAACACTATAAGGGTGTGTTACCTCATTTGGAAGCACAGAGGCAATTAGCAATGTGCAGTCTGAGAGATGCAGTATCTTGGACCAGTTCTGGATAAAAGTTGGTGTATCCAAGGCAAGAGGATAACTACTGTATCGTTCTTTGTTTTTGCACTGATTATCGAATGTTACGCACGAAGCTAATGAAACAATACTTCCCTCCAGTTACGTTATGATTACTAGACGTATCGTCTTGTCAAGTATAAACAACTATACGCTCATTCGCTTTTAGCAGCCGTTGCGATTCGAGGGATAGAAAATCCTATTAAAACGTAAAAATAGTATCAATTATACAAGAGGGAGAAACGCCAGTTTTCCCCCGCACGGCAAAATGCACAAGTTTAATAGACTAGCCTATTTATAGTTTGTATACGTGTGATTGGCTACAGCAGACACAGCGTAACAGGGTGAATCTTTTAGAACAGGGCGAGAGCCGTGGAACAAAGACCAATTGTCCAATTTCCCCCACTGGAAAGGAAAAAGGTCTACAGGTTGCCTAGTAGCAACTGACGTACCATTTAAGCGTTATAAGCGTCTTTAAAGTGACGACGTTATCGATTTAAGTGAATATTCCCCTACCTGTATCATCCAACATCCCGAGCCTTGATTTCGCTTTTCTTGAAATCCACCAACGCTATCGGCCGTACAGTTTTCAGGAAGCGGATGAGCGTCGAAATCGTTAAACTAATCATCAGCCAAATGGGCGGAAAGGACGTCTATCCAGATAAATCACTTATGCAACACGAAAGTTGGCCTCTCCAACGCATTTGTGCATTTTGGACGTCCATACAAATATTCTACTTTGTGCGATCTCTTTTATGTTTCACAAAAAAAAGGGTCAATAAGGGAGGATTACTTTTTAGAACGAAAGATGATAAATCATTAATAGGATTTAGAGGCGGCATACTGTACGGCCCTTGTCAAAGGCAAATGTCGAAGTAGCTTCAAACTCGCTTGTTATTGTTTTACGCAAATTCCATTCGGGTCGTTAGACGTAACAAATTACAGAGGCAAAGCTAAAGGCCTTTTTTTGTTTCATAGATAACGGTTTCTCCTACAACAACAAAAAGAATGGAACACGACAAACATAATAAAGAAAAGAATAATAAATAATTAACAAACGCTACACAGCGCATCTGCGCTTGAATGGCAAATTGAGCTTTGATCAAAGGCAATCATCAAAGAGCTTTGACATCGATATAGGTAGGTTAACTGTAGAGTTTGTTGGGGTGCAAGTTCACGCAAGCTAATGGACCTTGCGGGAAAATGGATTCTCGTGATTTTGTAGTCACAAACCTCCTGTTTGATATCAGTAGCGATACAATAGCTTTTCATGTCATCCTATCCGATAGCCGATGCTTATTGGATGCGTACTCCAAAATGTCAAATTTGACAGTGATCTTATAGGTGAGCAATCACTTCAAACGAACAGACATTTGTTGATGATGGGACGGACGCTCTTTCTCGTGAAAAGAACGACTCACCTTACGGTGTATGTGACGAATGAAAAAAAAAATAAGGGTTTATTTGATCCTTTTGCCAGAATCGCGGTTGAGCCTAACGGTCATTACGAATCACGCAGCGTTCGTTCAAACGTTCGGATCCTGCACGGATAGATGGCGTCTCCTTGGGTTCTCGTGCGTGCAGCTAATAATCAGTTGTCGGCCGTGATTGTGTAACTACTACACGATTTCCCCTTCAAACAACGGAGCGCGTTTCTTCGACAAGGTCGCACAGGTGGAAAGTGGGCGGATCTCGGTCGTGATTTCGGGAATCTACCGCACCATCTAGCGCTACACGATAGAAAAACAGCCACTGTCTTCAACGCTGACTGTCTATTTTGTTTTCAAATAAAAGGAGCTAAATGTGATTATTTACAATTCAACGGGTTGCCTTTAGATTAATCAAATAGGGACAGTCTAGCGGATAGGGGATCGTTATCATGAACAGCACCGTCGGTCTCGAGTAAAATGCATTTGCCATCTCTCTGGTCGCTTTTCCTTTTCTGATTGCATATAATAACCTTTCCCACACACATAAAACCCGATCCCATATTCCCGGTAGCTTGTTATTCCGCATGATTGTTCTTGTTTGATTTCTTCAATCGTTCTTTTCCCTCTATCTGAAAAATTTATTCCGAATTCTCTAAACCACAAACGGTGAAGATAATGAAGGGCAGCCCCTTTGAAATTTTTCGCGAAAAGAATCAGAACAATCGGTCCGCAGTCGAGACAGGTACTACTACCCTTTTTCTGTTTGCTTTGTTTGTTTTTTTGTTTTTTTTTCCTTTTCCAGATGGAAGAAATCAGGCCGGACGTTCACCACCAGAGGCATTACAGAAAAAAAAAACGGACCCCCCCTTCAATCCGTATTTGTCCACGTCGACGACAACCAATAAATTTTGAGCGAAACTCTTTTTGTTTGCTGTCTGCTGATAATTTTCAAATGGCTCACGATCTTGTGTCGCATTCAAATTTTTTTTTGTAAAACAAGTTACGTCCATTCCATACACATATATTTTTAAATATTAATATACCTGCCGTAGTGCCACATTCATTCAACCGTCATTTTTTTGAAAAGAATATAACGGCAAGGTTGGGTGTCACAGACAGGACGAACGAACGACTTGCACGTAATAGACCCGAAAGAAACTAGAAGGCAAAATCAGCATTGTTCTCCGTTTGAGAAGACGACGCCGAAATGGGGTCACGCGTGTATTTTTGAAAGACGAAGACAAAAAAAAGGAGAAAAAATAAAACGCTCTTTTTATAACTCTCTTTTCTGAAATGAAACCAACTTAAGAGAGGGGTCGCTATTCGCGCCCGTGACACGCGGGAGCGTGAGAAACATGTATGTCTTTCTGTATGTGCATGTACCCCCCCTCCTTTCTTTGCTATCTAATAAACGAGCAAGCAAAAAGGAATAAAACGTTCGTCAAAAGAAAAAAGAAATACAGACAAGTTTATCAAACAAGTCGTCACTTTTAGTCGAATTTCTTAGAATGTATAAAACCCCATCTGTGCAATCATTTCGGGGCGTTCTTCCCACATCAGTTCTCCGACAATGTTTTCTCTCGGCTTCGGGCTGTTGCTGCAGATTAACCCATTCTCGTCACACTTTGTTTTCTTTCCATCGTCAACGTGAAATGAAAATTCAAACACATTTATAGCGAGACGGTTAAATGCGTTTTCTATTCTGATCGAATCGCATGCAAACCGCTTGTATCTATCCTCCCAAAAGTAATTGGCGTTTGAATATTTCACGCGCATCTCATTATATCGAAATTGGTTGTATATTTGTACCACTAAAAAATCGCTTTGGCAGAGACGGTTTTCACCGTCGTGCTCGTGCCGTTGTCTAAACGTGGATGACCCTTTGAGTCAACCATGTCGGGCAAGTCGAACATAAGGGCATCGTGCAGAAATGAATGGGCTTCTCGTGATGGTTAAAAGACGGCGAGTTCCCTTTTCCATCCCAACTGGGTTGGATGAGTAAGCGGCTCCACCGGGAGCTGCCTCGGCATCCCTGGGCACCACAAACATAAAGAAGGGGCAGGAGAAGAAGCGAGAAAAAAGAGAAATCCTTGGCCAGTGATGGCAAAATAAAAAGAAAAAAAAATTCTGGAAAGAAAAAAAGAGCAGCAGTTTGTTTTCATGAAATGTCCTCCTTGACCTGTTGACCCTCTTGTTGTTTATCATATCTTTCTTTTTATATTCTCGCTGACTCTCTCCCGTACAACACGCCAACGTTAGCGAGTTGAATTTGAGCGTCACGCGTCCATACAATCCGCTCATCTTTGATTCGCCAAGTCCGGTGCAACCTCCCCTTCTGCTTCTTTATGGTATTGAAACACGAAACGTTTGGGAAAAGGGCTAAAAGAAAATGCCATCGAAAGAATGTCTAAACATTTTTGCATTGAAACATTCAAAGGAGGTGTCCATGGACATAACGCAACAGCCTAGATACTATGCATATTGTGTGCGCAGCGGTGATAGCGTATTCGAATCATCACGGCAGCATTTCTCACTCAATGCGGCACGAGCCCGTACCACCACAATCGTGAAAGAAACTTTCTCAGTACTTTGATGAGTGACGTAATCGCTCTTCTCTCTCTCGCTCTCATCTGGCATTTTTTTATTCCTCGTCATCAAGTGTTTTGTCCTCTCTTGATGTATTCAAATTCTACGAGGCGCCTTCACGATTGAATAGCACTGTTCACGTACACACGTTTGTATTGGTATTTCGTTTCTTTTTTTTTTTTCTTTAAACAGTACGACCACCTCGGGGCTTACCGCACACAATCGAAGCCCATCAGACGTTTCAAACCGCACAAGGTGGATAGGAAAGAAAAAAAAGTGGTGCCGGTTCAGCACGCCCGAAGAATGATTTACGGCCATCGCGACGGGGACGCCTCTCTTGGAAACAAAAATCTTCTCTTTCGTGTTGTCTGTCTGTTTCTTCGGTTCACGCATGTGAACGAACGACGAAATGAAAATGAAAAAAATCATCATCGTAACTCTCACACGGTGCGAACAATTGAATCGTTTCCTCTTTTTTTATATGGACATTCAAATCAAAAATCACGTGATGCCACAAAGCGATTTTCTGTTGCATACATCATACTTGTTGTCGTCGTGTTCTGAGCCGTGTGTGCGGGCAAGCAATTGTTTGCTGTCGAACGATGAACGGCTAATGCGTACGCTACGTCTCTACATACATAACTTTCGCCTACGCAATTGCATTTTGTCAATTTTTAGCTTTTGATATAAAAAAAAAGCTTCGCAGCACGACAGCTTGCGCAATACAAGGACCGTATTTAGGGAAGGTCAATTTCTTTTTGTCTGCCATTTGATGTTTCAAACCAAACAGAGATAAGGAAAGAGGAAGGAAGGGCGTCGACAGAGTGCTCTATTGTTTATACCTTTTGCATATGCATCTGCCTTTCATTTCACGGGAAAAGCCGTCACCGCCAAATGCTGAAAACTCAATTTTCAATAAAGAAAAAGATCAAACATCCAGCACGGAAGTGCTCGCGAAATTAAATGAGACTGCGTCACAACTCGACCTTTCGTGATTGAAACAAGGCTAAACAATTCAAATATCGTTCGCATAAACGAATAGTGAGCAATGATCTGGCTGTGAACTCAAAGCAAAACGCTTTTATCTATATCGTGACTGTTTAATTGCCCCTCAAAAAGAAGGTGACTCTCTCTCTCCGTGTTGTTGATATTGTCGCTTTAAGTATCACCTTTTATTTCTGCTCACATTCTTTACACGTTAAAAGAATCTTCATGTCGGCGTTTTTTGTTTTGTTGGCATTTGAAAAAAAAAAACCCACACAGCCCGAACGGTTGGCGAGCTGGACAAAAAATCGACATGACACTTTGTTTCAGGGCCGCTTCAGTGATATGTTTGACTGAAACGGTTTGTGTCATCGTCACTGGACCTTGCGCCTTTCATCTTTTTTTTTTTTCGTGGCGACAAAGGATCAGCGAGTGAAAAAAAAAATAAAAGGAAGATATCAACAAGATTACGTTGACGTTGAAAAGAGATTCAAACATCGCGCGCGATTTACCTACTTATGCTCTTAGCCGATTGTCTCTTAAATCAGATGGACCTTGAATGTCCGACACATTGCAAATGTTTTTCTTTTCGTCTGTATCGTGGGCTGTCGTGTCGCATGACGTGAATGATCCATTCACGCGATAAATATTCGTATTCTACTTTAGATTCTCTCTCTCTCTTTGAAGCTCACGTTCAGCTCAATCTCACTTTTCGTTGTTGTTTTGGCTTCGTTCGTTCTTGTGTGTGTCGGATTTTTTCATGCCCAGCAAGGCACAGCATAACCTTTTTATACTTGTCAATTCTATTCCTAGACGTCTCATTATAAACGCAGCTTATAGTTGTGTCATTGTGCGGACGAAAATACACCGTTACCTTATGCGCGGATGCCACTGTTAAAGAATATCTATCTTAATTCTCCCACCACGTCCATAAAAAAACAACGTATGCTGAATAGAACCCGGCTGTCAGTCCCGCAGTACGGTCCCGTGCACGCACGGCATTCTCGGAGACGTTTCTTCTTTTTTTTTCTCCCTTCCGTTTTCACGTCGCATCACGAATTTGTAACTGCGGGACGAAAATACGAGCGAAAACATTTTGTCTAATGAGGACATTTTCAGTCGCGTTCAAAATCGGGAAAAGCAAAACAGAAAACATCTTGGCAAAAGAGAAACAGACACACGAAGAAAACAAATGACGATCCTCCTCCTTATGCCTCGAAGGGTTGGAGAAAAATGATTGCAAAGTCAGACGGGTTGTCTTTCACCGGTGTTTTTGATGCAATACCTGATCCCCTCCCACCTGGCAAAAGGAAGAAAACAAAAACAGAATCCAGCTGATGAATAAAGAAAGAAAATGCTCAACCCAATCATCAACCGAACGCCCTAAACAAACTGGCTAACGACGTCATCCAAGTTTCTATTTGGGAAATTGGCTTCGAGTTGAATGGCTCCGCTTTTATTTTTTTTTATGTTGATTTCCCTTTCTTTTTTTTTTCTCTTCTCGATCGATCCCGTTGCTGATGAGTTTAGAAACGTTGCGTGTCGATTGGGTCCTGCCCCCCTTCTTTTCATCACCATATGCATTCCCCCTATGTATCTATATCTAGATGGAGACATCTACGCTGGATAAACACCTGTCCGTGTTTACAGGGGTTTCCAACGCGCGCGACCCGGACCTTTTTCTTTTTGACGGGCAACTACAACACGACGCAGCACATTCCACATTCACAATCAAGGCGCCCCCAAGGAAGAGAACAAGAGGAGTCGGCTCTGTTCCTCCCCTTTTTAGCCAGTTGGGAATGAGAGGACCTGAGATGGACCTAGCCCTTGATGGCAGCCGATAAGCTTATTGTCTAAACCACTCTGAATTCGAAGGTGTATATGTGGAGGAAGACAGTTGTAAATATGAAAAGAGAGGCTTCGATCGTGAATCATCTGCGGGTCGTTTGGACATTGTTCTTCTCCAAACATCGGAAAAAGAAATCTGGGATGGAGATCGACAGACGAGAGAAAGTGGTAGAGATGAAAACATGGATTTTGAAAAACGAAAACGAGTTGATTCCAAATTCTATTCTTTTAAAAACGAAAAATGTAAAATAAAAAGTTTTACAGCATATACGGGAGGAAACACGAAAGGTTAGTTTGATTGAAAACATATTTCGTGAGAGTTGTGTGTATAACAACCGACGTGATTGGATGGACGTCTAGTGCATGTCTTCTATCCTCAATTTAACCATTTCCTTTCGTTTTATCGTTTGACTGAACAAATGAAATACGGCAACGTAGACGGGGGCGATTCAATCAAGCGCGTTCGATAGTTTAAGATCATCACAGCTATGTGGTCGTTTCGATCCACGCCCTCCAGGCGGATCGTCACGTAACGCAACTAGAACCGACAGCCGCCACAAAAAGAATCAAAGCGCACACAAAAAACAAAAAACAAAACAAAAAACCAACAACACGCAAGAACATAACAGACGAGATGAAGATGGAAAAGAGAAGCAGAGTATTTATCTCGTGCTATTCTCCACTTATTTCAATTTTCTTTTTCCTTAACGATTTGATGAGCCACTGCACACAGAAGAAGGAGCCGAAATGATTACGCCAGTTGAGTTTTCATTTCCTCTCCGTCTTCATTTCGATCTGTCTCTTCGTGCGCTCCTCAAACGCTTTAAAATAGTTGAAACACGAAAAACTGAGAAACATCAACAAAAATGATAAACACAAAGCAAAGAATGAACAAAAAAAAAAAAAAAAGCTACCTATTAGTGAATGGGTGGCAACGGTTTACGGTTTATGGTGGGTCAGTCACTGCTGCTGTGTTTGCTGCTGGTACACACACACACACACACACACGTGAAAGAAATCCCTGCCCAGAGAAAGATAAAGAAAGAAAAAAAGAAGTTTTTTTGTTCAGGGCGGATAAGTTCCTTGTTATTTTCCCGACTCTTCTCAATCTTCTTTTGCCTGCGTGTGTTTTGTTTTTCTTTCTTCTCTTAGGTCTTCCTGGAGAAAATGAACGTGGGCGCTCCTTGTAGCTCTCACGTCAGTCCCGCTCCCCATTTCCAAGTAGAAAAAAAAGAGAGACATGAACCGCGCCCACCTTGACTTTTCTTTCTTTTTGCCTTTTGCCTTCCCCCCCCCCCTCCTCATCTACCTACCTTATGTATATACCTGCCCGCCTACCTTGGCTCGCAGCCCATCTGAGTGTGTGTGCTAGTCGACATCGACTAGAGAGTCTCATTCTGACCTGGCCCGTGCGTCGAGTCGGCAGCAGGCGCCTCGAGTCTCTCGTCAGAAGAGCACGTGAGCTCCACGAGCTGTTTCTCCCCACTCGTTCGAATCCCCTCAGCTCGAAAGCTGGTGACTACTCTCACGCTCAATTAGCTCTTCTGCCTTACACAGAAAACTATTTCTTTCATTCAACAAGGGCAGAGCGTGCAGATCCTCATCGGAAACGAGAAAAAACTTTCCGAAAAAACGGGCCGAATTTTTGAATCTGTTTGATTTCGAGCTTTTCGGTTACACGTTTTACAAATACCGAATTCGAACTTGTCGTTTGCTCGTTACCGTCTGGCCAATTTCGAGACGTTGACAAGAAAGTGGAGGGTCAAGTAGTTTCTATTTTCGGTTTTGTCACTCGTGCAAGTGCGTATTGACGTCGGTGTGTGAGCGCGTGTCTGTGCCAGTGGTTGTCGTGTGTTTAAAAGAAAAGAGTCTTCCAATTGGATGGCGACCGGTTTTGGCGAAAACTGGAAACATCTTTGACCTCGAATATAAACCCGCTTTTCAAGATCAGATCCACATGCGAACAGAAAGCGAAACTCTTAAAAATTTATTCCACCAATTTGCAACGCTCCGTACGTCGTCTAATAACTACAAATGATGACGGTAAGTGTGTCGTCCATTCTTAATGTGTCTAATGTTTTTTTTACTCGTGAAATTGGGTCGATTACCACCGAGACGAGCGTGTCCGCGTCTCGGGGCAGTTGGGGATAGAGAAAAAAAAAACACCAGCCTGGTGTGTGTATATGACGTTATTACTGTTATTTTTATATCATAACGAATTACAACAACATGGGCATTTGAAAATCACCGGTTGGCTTTCTAATGATCAATTGAAAATGCCTCTACTCTCCCGACAATTTCTGATACGCTGCTGAGCGGGTGTTAGCCACCCGGCATCATTTTCGTGATCGTGCGTGTGTGTATAGACGCTACATCTGGGTGTGTGGGCTGTTGCCGCAGAGCAAGATCATCAAGCATTTTTTTTTTTCTTCGTCTTTTGAATTAACGTGAAGTAGAAAGAAACAATGAAAATGATGGCCCGTAATTTCCTATTGAAAGAAAATAGGCGCTGGATGTCTGCGGAATGGCAGTCATCGAGAGTGAACGTGAGAGGCGAGAAAGGGAGGACCGTAAAAAAAAGACGGCCAATTAGAAATGACCTAATCACCATTGGTGGAAGAAAAACATTACGCTTCTGCTTTGCATAATAGTTAGCTCGTTGCACGATAACCCCCCAGTGGAAACGAAGCCTCAGTTATTTTTAAAAGACACACATACGTTTGGCCAGAAAATTAAAAGGGCTGCCCCAGAAAAATACCAAGAGGGTTAGTCCATATTTTTCTTTCGCCTTCCATTTTTTTTTTCTCCTTTTACGTGAGAGTTATTACAAACGCTTTTTCTACGTCGTTGTTGTCTTTTGCCGGTTATTACCGAATTCCCGAACTACCAGTCCCAGGATACGCGAGAAGGGTACCAAAAAAAAAAAAAAAGAAACATTAAAACAAACGTATATGGTGCAGGAGAGTCTATACATACAAAAGAAGAAGAAGACGATGATGAAAAAAACTAAAATAAAATAAAAGGCCGCGGCCTTCACCTGCCAATTTTACCAGCAGAGGAGGGTTAGAACTTTTACTTTCGACGACCCTTGGATGGTTGTTCGGTCGGGAGCCAGTCCCCACCAACCCCAAACGGCTGCAAAACCAAACGAAAGGAAGCATATCTCTAGTGAGAAAGAAGAAAAGAAACAAAAAAATAAATAAATAAATAAAAAAAAAAAGAGAGAACGACTACAAGAGACACAGAGAGAAGGCAACACAACAACAACAAGGACGCTCTCGTATATGGATATTCAAATGCGCTCGTGTATATCTATCTTATGCGATGTGTGTGTGTGTGTGTGTGTGTACAGAGCGGTTATAGGGCAGTCGGTGTCGGCGAGTGCGCGGTAGGGCTTTCACTAGCGTTTTTTTTTTTTTTTTTTTTCTGAATCACGGACGCGCGGATGCGTCTCCCGCACGAACACACGCTACCCTTTTGGTCAATTACGACCCGTCGTCCGGCTATTAGCCCGATTTGGACTAAGGATTCGGAAAGACAATGACGTAAATAAGCCGAAACTGTCGAGTCCAATCATTTAGATTCGAATTTGAAGATAGAAAAAACAAAAAATTAAAGAATCCGTCCGTCTACGTCCGCTGGCGCCGACTCTTAACAGCCGCGGTCTTCACCTCGCCGACAAGCTTTCGATTTCTTTTCATTATTTCAATGTCAACAGTTGGGCAATTCCAGCACACGATTTCAGGTTTTCTTGTTCGTCTCGTTCTGATGTATTGACGAAGAGACAGAAAAGACATAATGTAAAAAGATAGCAGAGCGAGAGAGAGAGAGAGAGAGAGACAATGCGCAGTATATTACGACAACTAGGCTAAAGAAAAATAGTTTACATTCCATGCCGAGTGAACGAGTCAAAATAAGAACGTGGCAAGGAATTGGGCCGTGGCATTTGTCTCGTTTGTTTTCGTTATATGCATGCCGCCGTCGATGTATATATAGCCCTCACAAATATGCTATACTAACACTGGATACACCCCTTTTCTTTTTTTCCTTATTCTAATCTGATGTATTATAAACACAACTAAGCCTTACACGTCCACCTTCACTTTCTCGTCTGCCTGTTTCCTTCATCGTGTTACACGGACCGGAGGGAGCAGCACACAAGAGGGAGATAAGACGATAGAAGATTGGGGTAATAAAAAAGAAAAACGAAAGGCATTTATACAGTCTAAATAGGGAAATGGAGAGGCAAAAGAATATCAGAAGTGAAATGAAAAAAAAAAATAATAATAATTTAAATTGAAAAAAAAAGTGAGGGGAAATAAACTATCAAGGGAAGCTGTTAGCGAGAGGATCGCACGCCATAAAGACGAGCCCATCTTCATCTGCTCGGGCAAACCATCATCATCAACAGGGTCCATTATATTTGTGATACGTAATTTGATACGTACATGGATATACAAACGGTCGTCCCCCAAAGAGTTTTTCACGTTTCTTACACGAATTCGTACTGAAAAAAAGGGGAAAGAAGAAGGCACGTCTTGTGTTGCGTGTGAGGGCCTTCGATAAAACCCTGTAAAGAAAAAAAAAAGAAAGAAAGAGACAAGAAGAAAAAAAGGAAATTTATAGATAGAAATGAAGCGTGAAGGATAGATCTTCAGACTACTTACAAAACAGGTCGTCAGTCAGATAAGAAGGAAAAAAAAAAAGGTTCCATCTGATAGATTGAGAAATGTGTCTAGGGCATAGACCCCAAACACCTGACGAAGAAGAAGACGAAGAAGCTGAGTCCTGTTTGAATGGCCTCTGGAACTCCTGGATGGGGACTACCACTATAGGCCTCTGTGTATAGGCATGCGAGCTTATTCTTTCCTTTTCTCTCTCTCTATCTCTTTCTCTTCTACGCCCCTCTCCAATAGAAAAAAGAAAAACGGAATGAATTATAGAACACACCAGTCTCTTTCTTGTACGTCGACCCCACCGGTTTTCTGGTAGCCGCTACTCCTACGATGTAAAGTCGCTTGCTGGTGAGAAATAAATGCTAGCCTATTGAAAATATATGTATAATACACAAGTCCGATGATTTAATGAGCTGATCCCTTCAAACGGACATTGGGACGGACTGTAAGAGACACACACTAAGAAAAAAACTGGCTTTCAAACGAGGTTTGAACCCTTACTTCTTAGTATTTTCCAAGAGAAAACAATTAAATTGAGAAGAATTCTGAATGTGTTCCGGGTGTTTCAAACATATCAATGTAGGTGTTTGCTCGTTTTTATGCGCGATCGGGGATGCGAACGACCGCGTATGCATAAACGCACAACCCGCGCGCTCGTGTATACATAAATAAGCAAATCGTGGGTGAATGACTAATACGAAATTTCCTTCCCATATTTCGAAATGAAAAAAGGAAGAAGAAGAAAGAGAAAAAAAAAATGTTGAAATAGCCGCGTATAGGCGTCGAATGAAAGAAGACGCATGACCCATCCGTTTTGAAACTGTACACACAATCTCCGGCTACCTATAAATGTGTACGTATGTAAGCAAATCCCGGTGGCCATTCGTTTTGCCACACAGCCCAACACATCTATATGATGTACAATATTTTTATGGATTTCTTATCATTTGATTCTGTCCTGTTGGAAGTCAACGAGTATAAATTACAAAGCAAATCACACGGCGGGAGGGCGCAGCGGCTTTACGGTTGTACGTTTCTCTTTCTCTCCATTTGATAGGTGGAATAAATGCAGTAAATAATATGCGTATTGCATAAGACTATCATCAAATAGAATCTTTCGATTTTTGTTTGCTTGAGGATGGTGACGTTGAAAGGCGATTCGAAAATCTGCGGCGCGTGTCACGGACGACGCGAGCCCGGAGTAAAACGAAGCGTCGTGAACAAACTAAGAAAACACGACGATGAAAAGTGATAAAAACCACCAGAAACCCAATGAATAAACACAAATGAATAATGAATGTCAACGACAAATTTTTAAAAATCCCTGAGTGAAGTTCGGAGAATAAAAATAGCAACGGGTGGTGAAAAATCAGAAATTACTGGACGAGTCAAGTCAATATTGAAAATGGCGAGTTTCAACTCTTTATCGCACCTTTGACAGAACGAAGAAGAAGTGGTTTCGTCCCTGTCCCCCCCCCCCTCCGAAAAAAAAACACACTGTTTACATAAGTATAGACACTTAAAAACAGACACAGCAGTTCATTTTCAAACTCCGTTTGCCCCAACTGCGACAGCTACACAGAAGGCGCCCATGTTCTTTTTTTCTTTCGGGTTATTTTTTATTTAATTTGTTCTCCATTATTTCGGGACTCTTCGAGTTATAGATAAGCAGCAAACTAGTGATAAGGTTCCCGGGGAGAGAGAGAGAGAGAGAGAGAAGAGTTTTTTTTCTCCATTGATACCAAACACGTCACGATTCTTTTCTGCTCCTTTTTTTTTTGTTTCTTTTCAAACTCTCAAATGTTTTTTTTCCTCTCTTCTCTCTCGTTCTCTCCTTTCTGATTCTTTAATACTTTTTGGGCAAGGCCATGGAACGGCGTAACATTGTGGGAGCAACCATTAACCCTCCCCTCTTGGCTTGGCGAGACGCGCAACACCGTCCCCGTCCGAGAGAGAGAGTTGGGCCAGCGGATACGGGACACCTGTGCCAATCCGATAGGCTTTGGCGGGCCGGATGAAGAGTTACGAATTCGGGACCAACATCAAATTGACCAGCGTGGCGGAAATAGTCGAACGGTTGACTTTTCCACCGGATGCGATGTCATTTAGCCCCGCAAAATGCGTGTCCGGTTATTTGACACAGAGAGTTAAAGAGAGAGAAAAAGGGCTACACACACACACACACACACACACACAAAAGAAAACGCAATATTTTGATGGCGTTCCTCCTCTCTCTTTGGCTATCGTTTGTCCCACCTCCTCACACACGAAGCGAGAGTTTTTTTTTTTTAAACAGAAAACGAAAAGAAAAAAAAATGAGGCCCTTGGTTTGATTGACTCACCTGTAACCTAGCGCACATAGCTCCCCGCTCGTGTGTGTGTATACAGCGTGAAAGCAGCTGCCAAAAGGGACATTACCGACAAATTCAAGACTAAATATAAACCCAAGATAAAAGTCGAAGAAAGTGAAATGATTTTTAGCCATTCGTCCGCTATCGTTCCTTCTGATTCATCTTTTTGCTGATGAACAACTTGTCCGAGGACGCACGAGAACGTACCTCTTCACACAGCACTTTTTTTTTCCCTTCTCATTTTTGCTGTTTTACAAAACCATTGCGCACCTTGAATCCATGATGAATCGCCGTTTCGTTATTTTTGTTTCTCTTTCGGGTCCTTTTTTTTTTTTTCTTCCCCTTTTGTGAGTCTGTCGTTCTTTTACGGTGCGGCGCCGGTGATTCATCCGTTGCCGCCATCATTTCACGAACGTTAGAAAAAAACGCGAAGCGCTAGACACACACACAGGATAAATGGGAGAACAAAAAAATAAGCAACACAATTTATTCTTCGTCGTTTTTCTTTTTTCTTCTACATTCCAAACAATTCCGTCCTCTATTTTCTAGATGCGGTGTGTGTGTTTATTTAGACGTTGTTTATTTAGACCGCGAGAAGAGAAGAACAAATCCCGCAAAAGGCTATCGATCTGAGAAATCGCAAACAGATGACCGTGATGCATTATGGATTTCTTTTGCTCCTTCTTTTTTTTTTTTTTTTTTTTTATTTTCCGAAATTGGAATCTTGTTTTCATTTTTACTTGAGGGCAAACAGCTCGTCCTGATCGGTTTTCCGTGACGTTCAATTTCTTCTCTCTTTTCGCAAGGCGCTTTGCGATTTTGAAAGGAAAGTGAAGGTGTTGCGCGAATACCTCGTCTTCTGACTTCTTGTACCCTCACTCTCTTTGCTGATGTGAGTACCGATAAAATTTGCTGATTAGAATCAGAAAGAAAAACGAACGCCAATAACACAGCTTCGTGAGGATACCACACGCAGTACCTGATCATGTCGACAATGTTGTCGACATGCTCTGCCACTCTGGTTGGCTGTTCGTTTATTCAAACTCAAGTCACGAATTCTCTTCTTCCCATTTCACGTGAAATTTAATTTTTTTAAGATTAATTTTTTTTTTTGCTATGTATGTTTTAGCTTATTTTTTTGCGGTATCGTATCTACTTAAAATAAGAAATACGTAATCACAAAATTCAACTCAAAAAAGGAGAAAACCTTGCGTTTCTTTCAGTCATGCTTTGCTTTTTTTGAACTGGCTAAACCGGTTCGCTTTTTTGACTGACGTGGTCTGTGCGAAGGCACGCGCAACATTTGAATGAAACAAAATAACGAGCGCTCGAAGGAGATTTTAGTTCTTTTTTTCATACATCAATCCAGTGCACACTTGTAGACTGTGTAAGATAGTTCTTGAGGAGAATAGCCAGACTAAATGCGCACGTACACGGACTTCTCCAAAATTGGAAGGTGTTTTCCTCTCTCCTACGCCACCCTCTCCTAATTCCACCTGATTATTTTCGTACTGTTGAATAGAATTATATTATTGCTTCAGTATTCTTATTGGCCAATTCACGAGAAGTGTACTTTCGAAAATGTTTATTCATTTAGCGCTCGTTACTTTGCATTATTTGTGCGTGACGGCCTCATCCGTTGGTAGCTATTTTAAAGCCAAAATCTCCAGTCGACTTCGATCTTTAAATTCAATTAAATTCTTCCTTTTTTTTTCTTCTTGAAAGAGAAAATGGAATTCCTAAGATGGGCGATGACGCAACGCATGTTCGACTGACGCATCGCGCCGATGCGCACCGCCTCATACTCGACAAGGCGATAACAAAATAGTATATGACACACAACACAGAGCGAGAGAGGCTGAAGCTGATGACGGGAAATCATATGGTCAAAAGGGGAAATAAATATTTAAAAAAAACAACATACCTTTTGAATCGGAATCCCAAATGCGGTGACGATCGGAAAGGAAGTTTAGGTTGAGGACAAATATGTCCACGAGACAACCAAAGAAAGCAAGCAAGCAAAAAAAAAAACGTGTATAAACTGTTATTTATTTATACGTAAAATCCATTCGACAATAAAGCTGAAAAAAAAAAAAAAATACAAAACAAAACCAAAAGGGAAAATACACTCCCCCTCTCGCTCCGATCTCTGACTCTTGCCCATATACAGGTAGCGAAGGTTTTTTGGGAAGTGCGTATGTATCTATACGTGGTGACGTAGTGCTTCGGTTGCCGAGGAGATGTTGGATTGAGAGAAATAACTCGATGGAGGTTGCAGCATTTTTTTTAGAAAGTGAAAGGGAGAACTTTGGCGTATAGTTTACGAGCTTTTTTTGGGCCGTCCGTTCGGTTGCTGCTGCTGGAACACGGTTTTTCGTCTACCTGTAGAACGAGTCCGTCTTTATTTTATTTTTTTTAAGGCTTGAAGACACTTCTATTTCTTATAGCAGATAGCCAAAGACTTGCAAGGAGAGAGAAGGTCAGCTTGAGAGAGTCTCTTATGTCTCACCACACCAGGTGTGCTCGGCGTAGGAGAGCTACGTCGTCGATAACTGATGGGAATTCCAAATCAGTTGTCAGCTGACCGAGTCTGCCTTATCCACCTAAGTCTGTCGATACAGTAACGACTGCCCATTAGCAGCGTGAGCAAGTTGTGCATTGACCATAATCGAAAGACATACACAAAAAAAAACAGCAAAGAGAGAACAATGGCTCAGTCAGCTGATTCTCGTTTGAGCGTTCCAAACGAGGCTCTTTGTAACGAACGTTCTTATATCCACTTGAATGATTAACACCTGTCAGCATCGCGTTTTGGGTCGGCCCTTGATACTCGTAAGGCGGCCCTGCTGGCGTCTGGCCACACACTTTTCACTTGCCTATTCACGATCTGCGTTTGCATTAGACGCCAACGGTACATGACGACGGTTAAGCAGCGATGCTACTAAAAATATTCGCTCTTAAAGGTGTCTGTCTATGAGCTTTCTTTTTTTTTAAACCGCAGATGAAATGAAGAACATGTAAACACGTCGAAGAGGATTTGAAAGACTCTCTTTTCGTTCGTGAGAGCACGTTGAACGAGAGACACTTTAAGTGCAGCTAAGTGTCGACAAGTCAAATGGACCACGTAATGCTCAAATGAAACGCCCAGTTAGACAAGGAGAACT
The DNA here is from genome assembly GCF_022539665.2 of Daphnia carinata. NCBI lineage: Eukaryota > Metazoa > Arthropoda > Branchiopoda > Diplostraca > Daphniidae > Daphnia > Daphnia carinata. Next base: position 3,702,436 of record NC_081340.1, on the reverse strand, counting down.
GACTCTAGGGTTGCAATATCAAAGGGTTAAAACGGCTTTGAAAACAAAAACTGTTTAACCCTCTCAATAATTTGCCGGTGGGTCTTTTTACACGGAGCCCAGACAAGGTCGCGTTTCATTTTCAATTAAACGGGCACGATATTGAGATAGTTGAACACTGTGATTCACCTAAGTGGTCACGATTAAAATCAAGCCCGCAAATATGTTAATTACACTTGAATCGTGAGCAGTGGCGACGAGACGCTTGCAGCGTAACTGGGGCATGAATATTTTCCACGTTAGAGTAGAAAAAATGAACGGCTTCTTCCCTTTGGATTCGCCTTGTTCAGTACTCAAATTTTAAGAGTTGAACTGCTTCAGTGTATCAGTTGTTTTGCATTTTTTTTTTTTTTTTACCGTTTAATTAGCAGGAGTCTCAGCCTTTACGTTAGGGTTTTTATCTTGCCGATGCGGAGTATGATGTCATGGCGATCTAAATAAAATTGAAACTGGCGCAGCTTTCACCGTTTACCGATTAAATCAAGCAAGAATTACGTATACGAAACCAGTTTTCTAATAAAAGCCTTTGCCAAATAGCCCACAGATGCTCACGACCTTCAGGAAATTATGGTGAAATCAGTTAAACTCATTCCGAAATCGATTGCAGTCTTAATTCGGAAGCTCGAATGGCTTCACATGTAGACCGATCGAATGCAATTTTCAATTTGTTTTTATTTTTTGTTTCTTCGTGATAACATTACCAACAGGTAGGCAAATAAACAAAGTTGTTTTCTGATTGCACACTCATGTTCGCTCTACGCTGCTAAGTTTAAATATGAGTCGTACCAACGATTAAAACAAAGACGATCTCAAAAGCCAAATTTTTGACCCTGTAGTTTCAGAGATCAACAGCAGATCATACCGACATAAACATGACGCGTATCACCTGGTGTTGCAATCAGCTATATTCGTGTTTCTCCGTTGCCTTATACGGTTATCGTCCCTTACCATTACGCAACTCGACGAATTGTCTGCGCAGTTGGTGGTCTATCCCCAATGACATTCAATTGCCGTTTGCTTGTGGTACAGCTTTTATCAGTCTTAAACAGCGATTGATTCAAATGTATCTTCAGCATCATCTTTGTTAGCCCCAGCAGTTCGTACTTAGTCGGTCAGCACAAGAAACGACCTCGTGAGTGCGTCAACGTCGTCAATGGTCGTACACAGCCGAAACAATCACGATAAGGAAGGTCGTTTCGTGTCCTTGCCTATGATAAGAGATTTAAACTAAAATTCGAAAATGAAACCGAGTGACCTTTGCTTTTTTGCCTCACGAGAGATAAAGCGAATTCTTTTATAACTAACGCATGTTCGGACATTAGAAACATATATGAATTCGGGTTGTGCTAACTCAGTTGCGTACTGTACACCTGCAGATAAAAAAAAAATAAAAGAAAAGAACTGACCAGGTGATAAGTTTGAGCAGCAATCGTCACAGTTAAATTCAGTTTTTTGGTTTGTTTGACTTGCCTCGGACGTGCCTCGTGCGTGCGTGTAACGTTGCGTTTGGGTGTGTATGTGGGCGAGTGAACTTGATTTGCAGTGGGTGGGCCGATCTGTTTTGCATATTTTTTTAACCCCACCCTTGTTGTCGATATCCATCTTTTAATCTTGTAACCAATCGGGGGAGGTAAATTTTCAAGACCATAAATCTTAACTATTTGAAGTGTAACAAACACGTAAACAACATTATCTCTAAACGAAATCGATTAATTTTTTTTTTTTTAATTTTGACTTGAATTCAAATTAGTTTTTGTCTTCTCGTTTCATGTTTACCAGACTGATGCATGGCTCATGTCCCACTCAACTGGCGAACATCTGCGCTGCTGACAAAGCTACGCCATCCGAAATTTTGAATCCCTTTGCAAAAATAAAAATCTTCCAGTCACGCCAGCTGACCGTTGACCTTCATCCTCATTGCCATTTTCAGACGCAATCATCAAGCGAATAACACAAATTGGATACGAGTTTCTTTACGGCTTGATAGTCGGAATTACTGGATGCCATTTTCACATAACACGGACAAAGATGGTGAGTTTCTTTTCGAACTTCAAGCAGCGTGATGAGACTTTTCGCTGAAACATGATGGCCAAGAACTTTCCAATCAACCCCGTTGAGTTGATGAGTAACACTCACGCATGGTATTTAAAAAAATAATGAGGTTTTATTTGAAAATAAAAGAATCAAACGACTGAAATTCTTCGGAGGATATACAAGCACGACATGCCATCAAGATTAAATGAATAGTATAATTAGTATTAGATTTGATGGCCACCGTCGTTTTCGTGTTGCCAAAACATTTCGAAAGAAAACAACGCATGCGTTTAAAATGATGTCCACCTGCTGGCTTTAATCAGCTGGGAGAGGCGAGTCAATGTGTTGCCATAGCTACAAGGAAAAAGGGCAATCAGAATACGACGATATCTCGCGTCTGCAACGGCGTCTTGTGCAACTCATAAATCCTATTGATTATCCTCTAGTCACAGAGTTAAAAAACGTCGGCTACCTTTTCATCTAATTTTCGTTTTCGTTGTTTTGCAAATTAAATGGAAGCATTTCCCACCGTTTCACAAAACAGAGTAAGAGAGGATCGACCTTCTTTTGGTTTTAGCCCTATACGTTTACGACGTGTTGAATGTTGAGGTAGATGATGAAGCAGTCAATCTTGTTTTCTCTATTGAAATGAACAGTAAAAATCAGAAAATAAAAGCCTGGAGACAAAGACCCAAAAACTAGAACACAGAATCGAAAACGATTCAGTGAGAAAACATAAAACGTTCCAGGCTTTTCTGGCCCGGAGATGACAAGGAGAAAATCCGAACTTGTGACGGATGAGGAATGATTATGACACATATGTCAGAAGCCTATTATCACAGGTGAAAAAAACCTCGGGGTTAAACGTAACAAGGTGCTCCCCTCTTCATGCTCAAAATAAATGCTACAAGCAAGTAGTACACGATCTCCGTTATATTTCTAGTTTTAATTAGAAAGATGTCGTTGAAAGAAGTGATGAATCAGCATCAACATCGATGCACGTCTTTTCACTTAAAACAGTTGGAGGCAAAAGCTACGATCATCGTGATGACTGTGCCTATGAAATTGAATGAGGAGAAATTTCGCTAATGTCATATTCCTTTGTTGATTGCAGATTAACAGCGATTGAATCAAACGTCAGATTGGCCCGATAAAATCAGCGTTCAGATACGATTAGCAACGTCATGGATTCGCGAATCGGACTCGACTACATCGTCGAGAACCGCGAGTACGTCGCCAAATTGGCCTCGGCTCTCGACACGGCCAACACGACCGTCAAGAAGCAAGTCTTTGAGCTCCTCTCGGCCCTCTGCGTCTACAACGCCGATGGATATTCGCGCACGCTCGATGCTCTCGAGCACTTCAAGAACCTCAAAGGTATGTTCTTATTGCCTGTTTTTTCTTTTCCTTGAATATTTTCTTTTTCCTTTCCATTTTTGTCTTGGACCTTTTTTTTACTTTCCTCGTCTTCGTGATGTTTATCTTGTTTCATCATCGTGCGATACTTTGGGTCATCAGGCCCCTTTTGTTATGTCATGAGAGTCTATTAAAAGTCGACCCTTTAAGGCCGAACTTGAGGGTATTCTAAACTCATCTGCCTTTCTATTCTTAGCACTTCTATCATCTACTCAAAATGTTGGGCTGGTATCTCACCTTCACCGACCTTTTTTTTCTATTATTTCCTGTTGTGATGCGATTTTATCGCACAATCGTCGTCTCGAATCAGCTAACGCTTATTTGAATTTCGTTTTCCCAACTCCCCTTCCTTTACCCACCTTTAACGTTTATCTCTCGCCCGTCCGAAACGTCTATGATTAACTACTGCCTTATATTGTTTTTTTCTATTTCATGATAACGAACCTGAACGAACTACAGGGGACCGTTACCGTTTCGCGGTCGTCGTGCGAGAATTGCGCGATGCGCCGACAGTCGAGTACAAGACGGCGCTGGTGGCCTTCATCAATTGCATCATCATTTCGACTCCGCAGCTCAAGGACCGGCTCCGCATCCGCAACGAGTTCGTCGGCCTCAAACTCTTGGCCACGCTCAACGAACTCAAAACGGAGGCCTCGTCCGACACCGACCTGGCCGTCCAGATTGACGTCTTTGACGAACAGCGCGAGTCGGACGAATCTCAATTGCAAGGTACATTTTTATAACGTCTCTGCCATCCGACGAGTTTTCATTCTTTCCACAGTTACCTTTTATTTTTGCTTTGACAACTTGATGAAACTGATGGATCGATATTGTACCCTCGTTGAGGCCAAACAATACTCAGAGCTTAAAATAAGGTTTTAGGTAGGGGGGGTTTGTTGAGATTTCGACATCGCGTGATGGGCCCTGACAACCTAACCTCCTCACCCCACCATGGGAGTTCTTGCTGGCCCACCTGTAGCCAGAACCCAGGAGCCGAGAGGGACTTATCGAATCTTTGAGATTGCTAGGTTCTTGTTGTTTTTTTTTTATCGAATTTTTCTGTTACGACTTGCACAATGTAGTTGGAGTTGGCAGATAGCACAAGGAATAGGGTGACTCGATTTATGAATATTATTAGTGGGCGTGCTATAGTTGGACTCCCTACGGCTTACTCTCACGTTTTCAACGAACCTCTTTTCATCATTGTTTTTTTCGTGCCGAAGGCTTGAACTCTCTTCTTCTATGTGCCAAACAATTACGGCTATGCAGGCATACACACAAAAAAAAAAAAAACAGACGTATAACGCAGAGTTGGCCCACCTGTAGTTTTCCCTGGCTGTGGCAGAACATTTCATTTCACACAAAACAGCCAACTGAAACGCCTACTGGAACAAGCGAACCTTCCCATTGATCTGATAATGAATAAACGCATTGAAATCGAGCGTGGATAATAACATGTTTCTTTAAACTAATTAGGTCCTGATGGGGTGGATTTGAGTTCTCACCTGGACGTCTTCCACGCCATCCTGCGCCAAGTGGTCGACACTCCGCAGGAGATACCCTTCCTGTCGATCCTCCAACATTTGCTGAGGGTCGACCCCAAGGAGGCCGTCTCCGACGTCGTCTGGGACACGGCCGAGACGCTGGTCCATCGAGCCACTCTGATGGAATCGAAAGAAGAGCTGGCCCGGCTATTGCGCAGTCCGTCCCACGCCAAGATGTCGCATCGAGACGAGCCGGGCAGTGGTAGCAAGTCACGCAAACAATCGCTCAACCTGACCTTATCACCGGCCGGAGATGGAAGCCGAACGCCCGCTGGACTGCTGTCTCCTTCAAATGGGCCGCCAGGTCCCCCACCTCCACCGCCTCCACCACCGCCTCCAGGTAAAAACAAATTGATTTTGTTTGCGAGTTTCTTTGGAATACAATGTCCGGCAAATGTCCGTTTATATTTATTCAATAGGAGGAATTCCGCATCCACCACCTCCACCTCCTCCGGGTGGTGGACCGCCACCCCCACCACCGCCACCTCTCTTGCCGGGTTCGGGAGGACCTCCTCCGCCACCACCTCCAGGTATGGGCGGTATGACTCCACCTCCACCAGCTGCTCCGGCTGCCCATCCGGATTTGAAAAACCTGCGCTTGCCACAACTGGAAATCCCGCGACCCAAAGCCAAAATGAAGACGCTCAACTGGGTCAAGTTGCCGGACATTAAGGTAACTAAGACATCCGTCAACACCCGCAGATAAAACACAAGGGCTGCCATTTGCTTTTGCCCGTGAGCAGTTTGAACAGTTACAAGGGTCAGACAACGAGTCGTAGGCCAACACCCTTCAACATAAACAAGGAAATGGAAAACGATGTTGACATAATTTCAACTAACAAACCAAAGCCGATGACAGTCGAAAGGGACGGACGTCTTCTAAAAATAGTCGCCCACCCCCTCACGAGGCAGGGTCGTAGGCGTATTCAAATAAATGTTTTTATTTTTCTATTTTAATCCGGGATGAGCTCACCGAATGCTGATAAAAAACAAAAAAATGTTCTTACTTCGAGTGATGATTGATAGTCATTGATTGTTTGTTTGACGTATGCAGATTTTCAGCCGTTCCAACATTTGGACGATTGTGGCCAAATCGCATCAGAAATCGCCCATGGCCGACTTGGACTGGGCGGAGATGGAAGGCCTTTTCTGCCAGCAACCGGCACCTGGAACGCAGTCATCATCGGGTGGAGTCAAAGGAGCTGGCCAGGTGAACGGAACGCCCAACGGTAGCGTCCTGGGCACTCCCAACACGCCGGACACGGAGCGGAGGAGGAAAGAGACGCAAGAAGTTTCGCTCCTGGACGGCAAACGCAGCCTCAACATCAACATCTTCCTGAAGCAATTCCGTTCCAGCAACGCCGAGATCGCGCAAATGATCCGCGACGGAGAGCACGACGTCATCGGGACCGAGAAACTGCGCGGCCTCCTCAAGATCCTGCCGCCCACCGACGAGGTGGAAATGCTGCGCGCTTACGACGGCGATCGCAATCGATTGGGCAACGCTGAGAAGTTCTTGTTGCTTCATTTGATGACCATCCCCAACTATCGCCTGCGCATTGAATCCATGTTACTCAAGGAAGAGTTCACGTCCCAAATTAATTACTTGGGACCGAGCATCGAGGCCATGATCATGGCCGGCGACAAGCTCAAGTGCAACGTCCACCTGCAGGACATCCTCTACATGGTCGTCGTCGCCGGAAACTTCCTCAATTCGGGCGGATACGCCGGGAACGCGGCCGGAGTCAAACTGGCCTCGCTCCAGAAATTGGCCGACATCCGGGCCAACAAGCCGGGCATGAACCTGATCCACTTTGTGGCCCTTCAGGCCGAAAAGAAGGACAAGGAGCTGCTGAAAATGCCGGAGCAGATGAGCGTGTTAGAAGACGCCACCAAGACGACCGTCGAGCAACTGCGCAACGAAGTCAACGCGCTGGACGCCCGCATCAAGACCATCGCCACCCAAATCGACGCGCCCAACACGCCCCCTGATATCAAAACTCAAATGGACGAGTTCCTCCGCATTGCCAAAGACGAGATGGAGGATCTCCAAAAGGATTTATTGGTGAATTACACGAAATTCCAATTCGATCTTTTATTTGTTTTCTTAATTCTTATGTTTTTCTTAATTTTTATGTTTTTTTAAAGGGGCTGGATGAAGTGAGGGTCCAATTGGCCGACTTTTTCTGCGAGGATCGCGATTCGTTCAAACTGGAGGAATGTTTCAAACTCTTCTTGAATTTCTGTCAACGTTTCAGGACGGGCATTTTAGAAAACGAACATCGACGTCAACACGAAGCTGCGGCTGAGAATCGCCGCAGGCAGCGTGAAGAACAACTGGCATTGAAACGCCGTCAAAGCGCCGGTACGATTTCACGAAACAAGACAAACAAGAAACAAACCTAACCTCTCTCTCTCATTTGCATTGAATACAAACACAGGTGGACAACAAGGTAGCACAGGAGGCAACGAATCCGACAATGTCATGGATTCTCTTTTGCTGGACATTCGTAATGGCTTCCCTATGCGCGACAAGGTGCGAAAAAATGTGCCTATCATTCACCTGAACACGTTTTTTTTTAAATTTAAACATGTTTTCTTTCAAAAGATACGCAAGGGGAAGAAGGCATCGCTTGAACCGTCCGGCGAAGATGATAACGCGTCGCCATTGGTGATGGCCGTGGCCAGCTCTCCGCGCGTCAGCCGTAAAAGACTGGGATCCAACACGGTCGTCAACGTGCCAAACAACAACGACACGAACAAAGATGATAATCTCCTCGGTACGTATCATTAAACGAACTGACATTCTGTTTTTCTATCCACTCCCCTTCCTCTGTTAAATATGAATAAATTACACACTGGTTTGAAAAAAAAAGGATGGATGACGGATTGATGACGTAAAATTCTTATTTATTGAGCAGAGGATCTGACGCCCAACGGGAGTCTTCGTCGACGTCGAAGCCGCGTCCCATCGGAAGAAGACGACACGCTGATGGATTATCTGCGGACATCAGGTCACGCCGACGGGTCCCGCGAACGCAAATCAACTGGCAACATACGTAAGCTTTTTGACTTTTGGCTTTATTCTTTTTTGATTTTTCCAAATGACATTGACGGTCGTGCATGTGGTCCAGACCACCGGTGGCGCTTGGCTCGAACATGTTCGACCCCCTTCGGGTTGACGTCGTTCGTGAAAAGAAATCGACTTGCGTGTGTGTGTGTGCTCTATGTCGAAAAAAACAAAACAAAACAAAAGTTCTTGAATTTCTTCACTTGATGTTTATCTCATCCGGGTTTTTTTTTTTTACGACACATCACGATATTTTCGATGGCAATCTGCTTTGTTTTGTGTACACAAAGAGCAGCAAAAGCTTTCGTGATTCTCTGGGCTTTTAAAGTCGATAACTCTGGCCGTTTACGGCTGCCGTAAAAGATCCAATTCATTAGCAGACAGGGAGAGACATTTCAAAGAAAAAACAAAACAAAAACGAGATACGGATCTTTATGATCCTATTCACGAAAAAAGAAAGGGGTTACAGTACTGGGGGTTCGTGACTCAGAGGAGGTCGTATCACTTTCCATTAAATGCTCATTTTATTTTCCTTTTTTGTTTAACCTTCCCAAAGCCGATGGATACGGATCGCTGGATCGTTCTTGGTATCGTAACCGGACGCGGGGCAGCGGCGGAGCCGGCCAAAAGAAACGGGCAGATCTGATGAGCGCTGATTTTACGGGAGGCGGTGGAACATTGGCTCCATCACCGTTGGCTGCGCCTCCACCTGTTCAGGACACGAACAATTCCAGCACGCTGGAACCGCTACCAGAGGCGAGCCTAATCGAAAGTCGGAGGTCGCCTCGGCGAGAATGGAAGCCGCCGCTGGAGAACACGGACGTGGTCGGCGTCATGGAAGCCATCGAAGGTGTGCCAGGATCTTCTGAATTTATATGTGTGTGTGTGTGTCCAAATCGTTGGGTTCAACGCACCTCCCGAAGGGTAACATTTCCATAAACGGGCAGGTTGACTCAATCAAGATGAACCGACCAATCGCTCTAGTAAAGAAATCGAAAGATAAAGGGGAACCGAAAAACACAAAAACAAACGCATGCAACAAAAGAACAGGGATGGCAAACAATGCAACTCCATGTTAGAGTTTACCAAGGTCCCCCTTTTAGGTTGTTCATCCGGTTTTGGCTTAACAACATAAGAAGAAGATTTCCATCTGTGCGTTTTAAACTCGTTCCATGCGCAGAAGTGGTCCGCCAAGTTTTCCTTTCTTTATAAATCGAGCGGTCCAAAGTTGACGGATGGAACGTACAGGGCCTGGTTGGACGAGACGAAGGGGGGTTCTTTTTTTTTCTCTCTGCCACACCATCTTTTGTCGTGTCTATCCCGAAGGTCGCTTCTCTGATAGACCGTGAAGGATTAATTTATTCTCACTGATTATGGCCGTGCCCCATCGCCCCCCATACGGAGAGCTTACACTATATACGTATTGTATTCAGAGAAATTAATATCGTGTTTTCTCGAGCTTGTTTGATGATACGCCCGGGCTTCATTTCGTATTCCAGTGGCACTCAAGGTCCCTCCCTTTTTTTCCTCGATTTAAAAATAATTCCGGTAACCTTGGTACGTTTTTTTTCGATTTGAATTTTTTTTTTTTTTTTTGCTACGTGAGGAAAAGAAAGATCGTTAAACAAACAGACGAGATTCCAGGTAGGGGGGGGGGATATAAAAATAAGATTTGAATACGTAATGCTCGTGAAAATGAATCAACTGTTATATGTCCTGTGTGTTATTTTCTTTCATGTTTATTTACAGATGCTTCGACTCGAGATAAGCCTGTTTGGCAACGAAAATCTGCATTGATTGGCACGCCCAACAGTACGGCTGATAATGCACTGGATAGCCACAATCGCTTCCGCCGGACGCGTTCACGACTCCAACCGGACGAACTTGATCGACCGGCAGTGATCACTCCGACAACTCCGGTAGTTCATCCAACACCAGTAAGACATGAAAAGGAAAACAAATGCATCGTTCCATGTTTTTTTTTTAAATCTTATCGCGACCATCACATACCAAGATGGCACCATCAGCCTTATCATACAGGATGAAAACTGATGAGAATCCTGAAAGAGATTCATGTCTCTTTCTAGTTGAATAGACATCAGCTTTTGTCATATTTTGAAGCCTCAAACTGAACTACGGTCGTAATTTCAGAAATACCTCAGCTAAAAGATACATAAAAATAGGCCTTTCTTCGATAAACAAACAAACAGCAGGTGTTGATTCTGCTCGAGATTGTGTTGTTTGATTGACGCTACGCCTGTTTTAACGATCAATCCTAGCGATTAGAAATTCATGCTGCCAATACGAATTTGTTTTCTACTTTAGCAGGCTCAGCCAGAAAGCGAGGTGGAGAGGAGAAAGGCCATGATAGGATCGTTGGGTCGACAACAAACCGAAGATAAGCTGACCATCTACATCAAACAGGATAGCGAGCCGCACATCAAAGAAATGCTTCCCACATTGATCGAGCAAAGCCCGGACATCTGTAGAAGACGAAGCGATCAAGGATTACAAACTCCGGTTGAAGGATCTGGAACAGCTTCACGTTTGCTGAACCGCTATCGCCAACAGACGCCACTGGACGTGCCCAACGATCTGTTGCGTACCATCGAAGAGGTGGATCGCACCAAGAGTCCCCTCGAATCAGGAGAGGCGTACGACCGATCGCCAGGTCCTCTCATTAACAGCACTCCGCCTGCCCCGATCCTATCAGCCACGGAACGAGAGAAGAAACGCTACCAGCGCACAATGGTTTGAATTGATGAATCAAATGTGATGTAAAATTTATTAATCTAAGTATCGATTATTCATTTATTTACAGACTCCCAATACGCTGCGGTCGAAATTGCAGGAGAAACTGATCAACACGTTCGATACTAACGAGTTGGCTGGAACAATTGCGTCCATTCAAATAACTCCGGAGAAGAAGGCGAACGAGAAGAACATTTCTTCATCGAAATCAGCGCTAGATGGGGACTCTAGTGGGACTGGCGAGAGTGAAACTTCGCTTCCGCCCATTCAGCCGGGACCGCGGAAGCCTCGACGCTTGTCCCGTGGAGGCCTCAACGGCGAAGATGGGCCGACGGACAAGATCGACATCGATTCGGAGAACATCGAAACGCCTCCAGTGACCCGAAGAGCCTACGGATCGCGTCCGTTTGTCACAAGCTCTGGCACAACATCCGCACCGACTGGAACGACAGAAGTGTCCGGATCTCCCGCGTCCGGCACGCCATCGTCTCAGAACGGACGTATGTCTTTGAAAACCGAAGACGATGAATTGGGTGACGGACGTTTCGATCGCTTCTCATCTACTCGACGCACTCGACGCTTGCGGAAAGCTCCGGAAGGCGCCGAAGAGGACGCTTCCAGTCTGGAACCTCGCAAATCACCCGAAGGTGTCGAAGATCCTGAAGACCTTTTACAAACGGACGTTATCGTCGGCATGGAAGTCAAAAAGGTTCGCAATGTTCAGCTTTTATCCGCTTCCGATTCCGTTTGCTCCGTTCCAGCTGATCGATTTATTGATTTCCGGCTAGTAAAAAAAATCGGATGCATTTCTTTTCAATTGAGAAATGCAATCGACTTTCGATCATCGTTTTTTTAAAATCAATTATATGCGTGGACGAGCATCGGCGGATGCGTTAGAAATACCGTGCGAATTGATTACGAAATTACGATATCCGACAGGAAGGAGAGGTGAGCACGGTGGAGGTGACTCGTCGGATGAGCGAGGAACGCGACCTGCAGCCTCACGGGAACAACAGCAACCACGGGATGGCCATGAGCGCCGACGATAAGGAACGGCGTTTGCAGCGATGGAAGGACAAGTTGGCACCGCGCGACGAGTCCGAAACGGCCGTTATGACGGCCAGTGGTGCCAGCGCCATCAAGGTCCGTCGCGATCGACCCTCTCGCACCAACGAAGCCGAACCGGTAAAAAACAAATTTTGTATTAAAAAAAAAAAAAAACATTGTAACAATCCGTCCTTCAGAGGACGACATCTCCTAACTTTTCACGCTACGTATTATGACGAACAAATAGAAATGTCATTTCATTTCTTTAGAGACGCATGACGATTGCAATGCGTTTGATCAAAAAAGTGGGACAGAAAAACATGTGGTTATTCTTGGAAAACTGAACTCAACTTCAAATGGACATGTAGACATATTTCATAAATGTTTGGATGCAAAAAAGTCGTGTGTCTTTTAGATCCATTGGAGCGTGCCATCGTCCCGAATGAACTTCATTTTTTTTTTTTTTTGTTTCTGTTTTGTTTATTTTTGTTGTGTGGTTTGACCAAGCAGCAACAATCAGGCCAGCAAGAGCCACTTCGATCATTCAGCGAACCAGTGGCAACGTCATCACCAGAGGACAACTGGCGCACTCGGCTCGCCAGACAATTCCGGCCGGCGGAGAAACTTGACTCCTCGTTGGTCAAAGAAGACGATCCGTCCACGCTGCGAGCTAAATCCAGATCGAGATCTACCAGCCCACTGAAGGTAACACATATGGCACATCGGCTATTCATTTGTTTTTCTCTCTTTCCGCACAGCTGATTGACAAAAGACAGTCGGTCAAAAAAACCTTGAGGATTTATGTTGATGGTTCAAATGGATTGCGCACGGGTGGAACAAAGCGTCTTGTCTTTTTAAATTCTCGTCGAGTCATTGATGTTAACTGAAATTCCTTATCGTCTGTTCCATGCGATCTTGGTCGACTGTTCACCCCCCCGTTTTGGAATTCGCTGACATTATCTTTTCTCGATCGGACTTTATTCGTAACAGGATGAAACGCAAGGCTCTCGTCTGGCGTTATCACAACTGCGGGAATCGCCGCCAAGGAAAACGGACTCGGTGTTCTCCAGGTTGGCACAGGGTTCCGGCATGCGTGGAAACAGCAGCACCACAGCCAGCCGGTCGTCTAGCGATGCCCAGGTTTTTAAACAAATAAATTTCAATTCAATTCACTTTCAAATAATTTTTCTAAATTTTTCCTTGTTCCAGCAAAAGCCGAGACGCAGCTTGTTTGGAGATTCCACGCGGGACAGTTTCACGAAAACGCTGACGAAAAAATTCGAAAGTCCCGCCAAACGCACGGATGAAAATGGCACCAGTTCGCTGAAGCGCTCGTCATCCATTCGGACGGCCGATCGCCCGCGTTCGACGTTCTTCTCTCCGATCAGCGAACCGCCGGCACCGGAGAGAGAAAGGACGATGACGTTGGGCCGTTCGTCCAGCTTCCGGGTTGGAAATCGGACGCCCGGTGCCGGATCAGCCACACCGTCGAGCACGCCGAGTGCAGCGGATAAGAAAACAGCGTCGGGCTACACGTCGACTCTGATGAATTGGCGCCCCTTCCGCAAGAGCCGCGATGAGAACGCCGATCCGGAGCCTTCCAGCCGGAAGTCGTCGATGAACTCTACTGGAACCAGCCGACCGATTGGAGCCAGCACGAGATCTTCTAATTTGGGCACCAGCAACACCAGCTTGAAACGGTCCACCTCTTCCGTCGCATCATTAACACCCCATCGGGTAAGTGCGGATGTTAATTCAATTCTGATTTTTGTTTTTGCTTATCATTTTTGTTTTGAAATTTAATTACATTCACGTTTATTAATAGAGCGGTAGTTATATGCCCGGTGGTATGTCGTCCAACAGCACTTTATCCAGCGCCCAAAGGAACGGCCCGTCAAGTACATCCTTGATGCGATCCGGCTCGGTCAGAACGGCAGCTGGCCCGGTAAACGGCCGGACAACATCATTCCTCAAAGGTAAGTCACGCGCGTGCAATCCTTTTTATCTTTAAACAAAAAAGAAAATGCCTGTAGATTTTATTGACGAATGATCATCGAGGTCACCACATCCTGTGTCCGGATGAGCGCAGAGATTTGTTTCCTATTGACGTTCGTTACGCATCCGCTTTTATTTTTCTTTCCCGTTTGTGTTGCGTTTCTTGTTTTATTATATGCGGTTTGCTTTGTTGTTTGTTTTTTGTTTTTTTTTTCGTTCCCTGCTATTATTGATTTCTTTTCTTTTTCTTTAACTTTCCGGGTGGGATGGCGAAACGCAAACCGCACATTTGTAGTGGCAGTTCCAAGTTCTCCCGCTCCGGTCCGTCGCAGCACGGGGTCCAGCTTCATGCGACCGACCGCGTCGAGCGTGGCCAAGGATAAAGACATGCTCAGTCCCGTTCTGGTCAAGAGCAGCATCCGCCCGTCCGCCACAACCTCCGTCGCTCAACGTCCCAAAATGCTCTGAGCTCCTCCCCCATCTTCCATTTAATTTATTTTATTTTTTTTTTTTTGCTGACATTGTTCATTATTCATTCACCGTTGCTTTTTTTTTCCGGCTTATCTGCCTTCCTCTCGCAACACACACACAAAAAAACCCAGCACACTTAAAAAAAAAAAAAAAGGATTTTTTTTGTTACCCCAGCTATGCGCTAAACAAGCCAGAACAATTTCGTTTTTATCTATTGTCCCTTTTTGTTTTTTGGAGTCCCGTATGAAAGTGGAACGCAGAAAAAAGGGGGGAATGATAAGCGAAAGACTTTAAACACAACGCCAGTGAATATCTATTTATACCAAAAGTTCATTTGCCTGCATCAAAAAAAAAAGAAATGATGACGTCCATGCCTTTCTTGAGAAACAAAACATTATCGGTGATATTCTTCTTCATTTAATTTGCATATATGCATCATGCCTTATTCAAAGCTCTCTCTCTCTCCCTTTTTTAATGTGTCTCCCCTGTCACTTAATTTTTTTTTTTAAATCTCTTGGTCGATTTATAATTAACTGTGCCTTCTAATCTTTTTCTCTACCTCTGAACTCCTTTGACATTTTTCTTGTTCAAAAAATAATCCCAGGGCCTGACCGTACATATATTATATATTTTTTACAAACTCCCTCCCTCCATTTTTTTTTCTAAAAAAAAAAAAAAAAAAATCTGTTGTTTTGCTTGCCCGCCACATCAAATGGGAAATGATTCTTCGCCGTATGTTGGTAAAGGTAACATAACCCGCAAAAAGGTGCCAATTTTGATCGCGTAATTTGTACAAGGATCACGATGGCGTTGTCCCTCCCACGTCCGTTATTTGTTTTTAAACTGAAAACAATAACATTATTTACGACATGAAATATTTTTTAAAACATTCATCATGCCAACAAAGACGAAAACAAAAAAAAAATGGGGAAACATAATTTACCTGGATTGGGGGACCAATGCCTAATTTTTTTTAAATATGAAAAATCACGTGGTGTAATAATAATCTCTTCAATTTTTTTTATTGTGTAAAAAAAAAATACTTTTGTTTTTAACCATTGGTGTTGATTGGAAACGAAAAGAAATACATATACTCATTCCCGCTTGTAAAGAAATGGTTCAAAAATTCTTTTAAGTGAAATCATTTGTATTTCCATCCCGTTTCAATTTGCATACAAGCTATTTGAAAATGGCCAAAAAAAATAACTCATTTGATAAAGGCACACGACGCCAAAAAAGAAAAAAAAAACGTACACGACACACGGGGAAGGGAAATCAGAGAGAAAAAAAATATTATGAAGCCAAAATCGAATTGAGAATAAAAAAAAAAAAAAAAAAAAAAAATATTGGGAAGGTTAATAAAAAGAGAAAAAAATGGAGGCATATAGTGTGGCAAAATAGCGATAGGCATGGAAAATATATTAGGAAAATTGGAAAGAGATTATAATAAGTTGCGTATTATAATTTTATTATTTTTTTAATTTAAAGGAATTATTCAAAAGGGAGGAATGATTTTAGTCCCGAATTATTTTAGACGAGTCGCCAGCGCCAAATGAAAAGCTAAGCCAACACGCAGAGAAAAAGCAACACGGACTCACTCAATTTCCAAATTTCCTTATCATTATTTTTTAATTTTCCCATTTTTTTTAAAGCAAAAGTCCCGACAATTGCTCGTGACAAACGTATCGGTATTTTACCCATCGCTCAATGGTGTCGCATTGTCAACAGGTTCTACATTGATGACTCATTGGCATTCTCATACTTCTCGATTGCTTCCCACAGACAAAGGAGGGGGAGGTGAATTTCCCATTATAAAAAGAAATGTTTTTTTTTGGCGACACCGTTATCTTAGCCTGCATCTCGTGAAATTTTGACTTCTCCAAAAAAAAAATTGGAAGCCAATCTCAGGAACAGATCCAAACATAAAGGAGGAAGACAAAATAGAAAAAAAAAAAAATAATAATACTAAATGAAAAGATGAAAAGAAAAAAAAAACAGAGCGGAAGAGAAGGGGGTCCATCTTTTCAACTGATTTTGAAATCAGCACAAATCAGAACGACGTCTACCACAGTTTAGATGAATAGCCTCCTGGTGGGACTCGACCGCGTCGTGGTGTTTCTTCTTTCTTTTCGGCAGTTTCAGCGCTATATCCTTCGCCCGTCACTGGATTACCTTTGATTTATATAAAAAAAAAAAAAAAAAAATAGAACATGAAATAAAGACGTTCATCATTAAGGTCAAAGTTCGGGATTGCAGAAAGTCATCAGAAAAAGCCAAAGGAAAAATGTTCTACCGTGTGTGTGAGAACGGGATAAACAATACAATTAAATTATTTTTTAAAATTGTTAATGGTGTGACATTACTTTTCCCGCAATTTCTTTATATAAAAAAAAATAGGGAATTGAGGTTTTATTAGAGGGGTTGGTTAGTTCGGATCATTTCCGGAGTCGTTTTACACAATTCTGAAAAAAAAGACAATAACGCCAAATGCAAAGGCAAAAAAAAGAAACCACGCCCAAAAGCTGAATAATAAAATAGGCAATTCAAAAAAAAAAAAAAAAAAAAAAAAGGGAACTATTTGGCGTCATAGTTTCCGCCCTGCAATTGCTCTCACACGCAATGAGCCGCACACGTCGGTGCATCTTTTATCCACGTGTTTTTATTTATTTATTGGCTTAGATTGTTGTTATCGTTTGGGATTACCTCGCGCACGGTTTCCTTGCTGACGGCCAACCGGTGTAGGTAAAGGCTGCTGGTTAGCGTAGGCAACTGGCCCGTTAAGCAGCGGAGTACCTGAGAGTTCGATGCAAATCGCGCGGCAGCGATCCAGAACGACAGGGTTTTTTTCAAAATAATAATAGCGAAAAACATATCGGGGAAAGAAAGAAACCCGACAAGAACGAAATAGCCACACCGAAAACCAAGAACACACGGAAAAGATGGGAAAGAAAAAAATAAACAAAATAAGGTTAATTAGTAAGCCATTTAATAATTATTCAATTAAGAAAAAAAAAATGAAACAGCCATGAATTCGGGAAAATTAAGAATTTTAAAATGTCTTTTGAATTTTACGTGAAACATTCCCGAATTCTTGACAGGATTAGGTCTAACCCGGTTAATTGGATTAATTACGTTAAGGTTCTTACTCTTTTTTTTTTTTTTTAAACGTTAATCAGAACAGCCCAAAACTCAAAAAAATAAAGAAGTTGAAAGTAGCGGTTAGGAGGATTCTTCGATTACGTTGGTCAGTTTGTGTTTTACCTGAACGCGGGGTGTTTGGCTCGGAATTGTTGGGCGATCCATTCGACGTCGATGTCTGCGACGGGGTAGAAGCGCCATCGTTCGAATCGATAGACGAGCTCTTCACGCCCATGTCGCTCAAATCACCACCGAAACCGGAACCAGCGCTGAAATGATCAGAGTGGCTCGATTTCGTACCGGCCGCTGGTTTCAGATCAGCCGTTCCGAAAATGTCGCTCGATCCGCCACCGGGAGGCTTCAACACCCTGCAAAACAATACGGGAAAAAAAAGTGTAAAAATTTAGTTATAAACAAAATAGAAAACATCCAATCAAATAAAATCGGTTAACAGGTGCGCACTTTCGTTTGCCGCATCCGACACGATCCATCTCGACACTTCGAAATTCGTAGTAAGCCGGCATGTTTTAACTATTATCACTTGTTTCAAGTATCACCGCAATAAAACGAAAACTCGAATCACGTTCCAAAAATAAAAACCAATCTCACTTGTTTTAAAAAAAACTACGATAAACAAAACGAGTTATCGGAAACGAATTAAATTTCCACTATTTCTTTTTTCTTCGACTAAAAAAAGGAGAGGGTAGGCGCTAAGGGAGAGAGAGAGTTGTGTTCACCAGGTGAGAGTCAACGAGGGATTTAACTTGGTTCTTAGCGAGTCCATGTCTATTTATGGAGATTCGCCCTCTCTCGGCAGTTGACGTTGCGTGCAATAAGAGGCGGGCAGTATGCGCACCCACCAGACACAATGTGCGGCAGGTACCACGCGCTACTATAGTTGAACAAAAAAAAAAAAATGCTTTTTTCAAGGGAGGGATAAATAAAAAAAATAAAACAGGTGGAGTGGAAACCTCCAGGTGGGTGGAGGAGCGAAGGGGAGGGCAGCAGCAGCAACAACCAGCAGCGATCCACGCTTCCTGTTTCCTCTCTATTTCCCCAATGGTCTTTTGCATGTCCTCAATATTTTTTTTCCACCTTCTGTATCGGTCCAAACCTTTAACACGATTCATAACATCATTTTAGCCCTGAGCATTTTCTCCCCCCCCCCCCGCCTTTTAAAGAAAAGTTTTAAAGAGCTCCCGATAATCACCAGCGTGACGCTGAGGGACACCGAAAAAAACCGGACGAAGAAGGCGAACGTTTCCACTCGACTGACTCTTTGCCACTCTCCCCCCTTAATTTACCTTCCTCCGCCATCATCATTTCCTACCCTTTTTTTTTTCCTCGTCTTATTATAATCCAGAAAACTACTTCCAGAAAAAAATGGAGGAGGGTAGAAGCTATCGACAAGACCCAATTTAAAAAAAAAACATTTCAACCGAACCAGCCACCAACGACGGCCGTTCAATCAAGCGAGACTCTCGCTAGTTTCATTTCGTAAAAAAAGAAATAAGAAATGTGAGTCACAGAACAACATGGAACCAATAAGCAAGAGGAGTTTGAAACGCGTCTACGTGTGCGGTGCAAGTCCTTCAACGGTTTCGGTCCAACGTTAACGGCAGCTGTCCACCTGTCAAACCTTACAACATCCAGCAGACATGTATGACTCACGACAGGCAAAGCCACCATCACTGTCATGGCAAAAGCCCTTTTCTTTCTTGTTTTGCAATCTATAAGTTCATGGAAACTCAATCGATCGCTTAAAAAAAGAGGGGGGAATTCGATTAGAAATTGCAAATAGTATATCAATACAACTTTCGAATCCTATCCTGATGAATGATTGGATGTACAATACGTGCATACGAAAAACAACCAAACAAAATGGCCAGACAAGTAAACAATAAGCGGATGGTATTTCGTTACGTTCAACTAGCTCTGCTTTCACCATCCGGCCCGAATTCAATGCCAATGATGATTGAACGAACTCAGCCGAACACACATGTATGCAAAGCCCCACTGTTCAGACACAACACGCAAAAATGGCATTTTGCAAATAAAAATAAACGAAACCTTTTTTTTTCTCGACTTCAACAACAACCAAAAAAAAAACAGACGATAAAATAAAAACACGGACAAGCAGAAGCTATAAAAGAGCTGAAACTTTAGACTCTGCCACCCCATTTTCCCATGGCTCTGAGGGAAAAACAAGGGATCACGAACACCTGATCGAAACAAACATGGCGGGACTAAGAATGGAGTTAAACGGGACGCCTTTTTTTTTTGAATTTTCTAATCCCTTCGTCTCGTGAAACCAGAAAGCAGCTGCGCAGCCAGACCTTTAAATATCCCCTTTTATTTAAAGATAATCCTTGAAACGCATTTCCCCCGTTTTTAAGTGTTGAATAAACACTGAAAAAAATAATATTTACAGAAAAAAAAAAAGTTTGGTCCGATAAGTGCGCAACATGGCGCCATGTCCAGTCTCCTTTTCTTCTTCCCCCCTCTTGATTCTTCGAAGAAACAAGACAAAGAATGCCCGCTGGTTCCGCCACGATCCAGCAGCGGTCAGTCAGATACCGGAGTTGAACCGGAAATTTCAGTTCTTTTTTGTTTTCACCCTCATTGTTTTAGTTTCAAAGAACCCCTCGTATCTTAGAAAGAAACAATGCTGAAGGGGGAAGACAAAAACAAAAGCACTAATTAACGAGCAAAGACCCTAGGACGGAGCGACGGCCGCCATCAACTTATCTCAATTTGTAGATCTCCTACCCCACAAAAAAGTAAGGCAAAGTATAAGAATTAAATTTAATGCTAAAAATTAAAAGATGACAATATGGCAGAAATCGGGTGATTGAATTTCAAATTGCATCTTCTCGCTAAAAATCCGCTACGTGTCCTAACCTCTTGTCATTAATAGTTGAAAACAATCGAATTCGAGGAACAAACCCCGTTAGAAATAAGCGCAAACATTCGAGCTTATGCCAATTATTCAATCCATTATATCGAAAATGTCATCCAAAAATATTTGTTTCCACCCAGTTAGCTTTTTAAGGTCCCGTCGTGCACACACCCCGATGCGCGTCGTCGTCATGGGGATGTGAATCGACAACGTCAGTTTTAAATCCCTCATTTAAACCTATTCAAATCATTCGAAGAAAAAAAAAAAACCCTTACCCCCTTGTTAGATTTCCATTGTCGAATGTTGCAAACGAAAAGAAATAACAGGACAAATAAAAATATCCCGTTTGTTACGTTTCTTTTTAAGTTTATGAACGGCGCGCGCACGGAACAGAAGGAGCGGCTAATGGATCCGCATGAACTGTCGGGGCCGGAGGCTCAATAAAAGAAAAAAGAAAAAAAAACGGCAAACACGAAACGAAATAAATCGTGCCCCCATTTATATGTAAAAATATAATAAAAACGATTGCTTATGTCCTGCCCTCGGCTTTTTCCTTTTTTTGTTGCAAACCTTTCCCCGCCCTATCAAATCGAGTTAAACTGTTTACAAGCGAAATTGCATCTGGAAATTAACACGTGAAAAGATTGAGGCTACGAAAATAAAAAGACAATGTTTCGTTTTTTTCATATTTAGCTGCGGGGGGTGAAAGATTTACGTCCCGAATCTCCGTTTCCGAGCGTATGTTAAAACTCGACTTTGTATACAATCACGTCAGTAATTCAACTGATGACTTGCTTCCTGAAATATCAAAAATATACGAAATAATAATAATAAAAAAAGGCACTCCTACAGAATCACCCACACGACTGCTACAAGCAATGCTAACACTCTTTCATTATTGTCATGGAACACTGGCGAAGATAAACATTTCAAAAGTACATAGATCCCCCCCCCCCTCTGACTTCCACCCTTCTCAACGGGCGTGGTCGTGGTCTACTACATTTCGCCAGCGCTTCATTTCCCGTTTTGGGAAGCAACGGTCTTCCCAAATTCTCTCACCAAGTGCAGAGAGAAAAAAAAAAAAAAAAAAAAGAAAACGGAAGAAATAAACGTGGGGTAATGTTTTGTATACCACCCCTCTCCACTGCGATCTGGCTGTTCTCATCCGATGACATGAAAATCCATCATAATAGATCTCACGCATGACATGCACGTGCACCATCTCACAAACACGTCAGCTCGATGTCGAACCGTATGAACTCCCCTCCGCATAAGCAATCGATAACGTACGACAAGAAATCGATTATCTATTCAAATGCAATATGATGCGGTTCCAGCAAGGTGCAAGGGATATGAAAAGAAACTATAACTGAGCGGTTTACACTAATAAAAGCTAAATGACCCGGATCGCACATCCGAAACACCTGGTTTCTTTTTCCAGTCGGTTGATTTCGGTTTCTTTAACACAGAATACGAAAAGAAACAAAAAGTCAACGGATCTTGAAAGGACAACAACTCGATAACAAAAGATAATGGGGGACTATCTATGTGCCAAATTATAAAAGTCACGAATCGTCTCCCGAAATCTTACAAGAAGATAACAAGAATTTCTTTTTCCCGTTTCGTTCTCACGTCCCTACCAAAAAACGAAACAAGTCGCTTCGTTTCATATTAAGAAAATAACGAAACAAAGATGGCGACAATAAAGGACATTGTTTTTATAAAAAAACTAGCAAAAAAAAAAAAGGAGTTTGATGGCCGAACACACCGGATCTCTTTTCATCACGGACAAGGTTATAAAACCACCCCCGCACAGTCCAGTTGATATCGCTGTTCCATCATAATCGAAAAATGATCATTTCCCGTCCTTAACATAAAAAAAAGAACAGAAGACTGTCGAAGTTCTTTTAGTTTTCGAGAAGAATAAAAACGAGTCACAGCCCAGTGACTTTTGAAGCCAAACCGCAGCAGCGGCAACATACCGGCACCTTCGGCGCGTGATCCAAAGTCACAGATTAAAAAACTGGAAAATGCACCGAGACTCTTCGGGCTTGTTCTCTTTTGGCCGGAAACTCTTTAGAAACGTCACGCTCCGCCATGAGAAGAATTTCGATTTCAACAAATAGCGCAAAGACGTTAATCATTTCAAACCATCCGAAAAATAAATTCGAAAAAGAACCCAACACGTTTTTTGTGCCAAAGTTCAAGCCATCCTTTTAAGGTTACGGTCAATGTTATTCAGGTGCAAGCCCAGACGTCAGTACAAAAATCGAATATGGAAATACTAAGAAGAAATAAATAGATGTCGAATCCTTAGAAAATAATCCTAACAAAAAAAAAATTAAATGCCTTTACATTAAAAAATAGCCCCAGGGTCATCTTTGTAAATGAGGTGAAGGAACATTTCCCCTGAAACCACATAATAATGCTTTTTCTGCAGAAACATTTCATAACGACTAATTCTAAAGAACAATTGTTTCTCTAATCAAGGTAGAAAAAAAAGAACACGTTGTCAAGTTGCCATGAAAACAACTGCGCGTTAAGCGTAGCCTATCTAAGCACGTTTTATTACTGTGTCTGTGTCGTAACTATTGAGGAATGGCCACCACATGTTTTTTCTTTTTTACCATTTGTAAACACACAAAAAATGTCTTTTTTTTTTATTTGGGTGCGGACCATATTGCCTGACCAAATACAGAAAACGACGATATCAGACGAGAAATATACTAAAAATGCCTCTAGCGGTCATTGTGGATCCCTTTTTACCAAAAGAGCATTCAAATAAAAACAACAAAACAAAAGGAATGTTCTTTTCCAACGGCCGAATTCTCGAACGGTAAAACAGCTGAGGGTTCAAACATTTGAATTGCCAATTTAGCACGGAGGGCACTGTCCGCCATCTTGGGAGAGGCTTTATAAGGAAATCAAGAGAGGGGGGGGAGGAAGAGGAAAAGAACCGGTTTGTCTGATCTCGAGACTCGCTGCAAAAAGGCCACGTGTTTCAGACAGACATGACGTTTTCCCAACTGTCATAATTCAATCATCTCATAGCGTTTGTACAACTGTATCAATTGAAAATTAATGCTTTTGTACGCACGGTTTACACACAGGCTTAAGCTATTGAAGCAGATGGTAACTCCAATAAAAATGCCACAGGTTTGAGTCATCACACAATGACTTGTACGTTGCCATGGCGATCAGCTAGAAAACACTGTAATCCCCTACACTAACAACGCCCGAATCAGTGTAGTAAAACGAAATTTATAAAAGGCACCCCCACCCTTAAAACCTGTACAAACTAACATGCCATTCAGTTATGCAATCGATCCATCACAAGCCCTAGCGACAAATGGCCGCCGCCATTGATGTGTCATCACATTAGAAATACGATAGCAACATGATATGGCAACGTTGAGTCATCCATTAACACATTTCTCTTTTCTTTTTCGGTTTTAAACTACATCAGAAAAAAGAAAAGAGCAATCGACAATAATTAACGCAAAAGAAAACAAAAACTCACTTGCTGGAAATCCTCGTGTCTTCGGCCACTCCCACGGTAAAATGTGTCGACATGTTGCTAGGTGCTGAACGTGTGATTTTTTTTTGTGACTCAAGATTGAAGTCAACACGGCCGTCGACTCGGAATGGAAGAGACGGTAGAGTAAATTAGCGGAAGGGAAATGAGACGAACGTCGTCAAGAGGTGTCTGCGTGTGTGAGAAATGGTAACTGTCACAGCCCAATGCTTCCAACAGTTCTGAGCGAATACTAAACTGGCTCCAGTACTCCCTTTTTTCCAGACTCCCTTTTTCTCTCAGTGTGTCGGTTATCTGACACACCAAAGCCAGACCCATTGAAAGGAGGAGGGGGGGGGGGAGGTAAAAACCGAGGGGGAAAGGGGGAGGAAATTTTTTTTCCGTTGCCATGTTGTGTGTGTGTGTGTGTCAATGGGAGAGGGTAGCTTCAGGCGGTATGGGTGGGGAGGCTGGCTCGTATTCCGACCCGTTTTTCCTATCCCATTCGATACGGGTAATGGCTGAACAGAACCAAAGTCCGGAAAAAATTGTGCCAACTTTCGGATATTATTCATGAGTTTCAATAGTCATCCTTTCTTAATATTTATATGTATATTTTTTTTGCCTATTTTGACTTTGACGATTCATTCACAAATGACGTTTGAGATGTCATTCAAATATCGGGAAAATGTCCGACCGATATGGGCATCCCGTTGCCAGATTTGAATTTCTTGTGCAATTAATTAACTCATACGCCATCTAGCGGTAGCTAAATTAATGCAAAGAAAATTATTTAAATGCTGCTCATTCACTCTTGTTCACATTAAAATGAATATTAAATTGAGGAATACAATTTAAGACAAATTTATTAGAACAAAATGAAAAAGATTATTCTCTGTGAAATAATTTTGCATTAAATTAAATCTGACAACTATTGGAATTGTCCGACGAGAGTGTTCTCGAACAGAAGCCAAAATTTGGAGCGAAACCAGTTGGCGGCTTTCAGTGTGAAGAATGTCATTGGAGACAAAACGTTTTGCAATTATGACAATAAGAATAAGCATGAACAAAACTTAATTTTCTGTGAGACGATTCTGCTTTGTAAAATGTATGAGTCACTGGTGCCAAAACTGTCCGGCCACAATGTTCTTGAGCAGAAGTTAATGACACATTTTGTGAATTCAATGGTGACTGCACGTATGAAAAAAATAATTCTCAAAATGTCGATTATGTAACGAGTGAAGTGTTTTGGTCTACACCACCGCCTTTCAAGGTAAGACATAAAATGTTTTCTTCTCGATGTGATATCTCCTATATTAAGCTTGACACTGCAAATAGACTTAAATATTAGCTCACATTCTTATCTGATTGACGTCACGTAAGGGGCTATCTTATAAGCTTTTATTTTCCTTTTTTTATTATGTTGTCGTTTGACGCCCCACTTGTGCAGTCGAGACTGTTCGTCAATAACAGAGCACAATATCCGTCTTTCCTGTTAGGTAGTCATAAAAAAGAAATGCGTAATAAATAAGAAAATTCAATTTATCGCCACTCTGTAACCATGTTCACAACAAGACTAGATACTTGTCCATTTGAAACCAGAATCGTTATTTTGTTGTTGTTGTTCAAAATAGTCAACGGTAATTCGTCCAGTTACCATGACAACGCCCATGTTTTCCAAGCACCCCGCTTTATTAATTAAACTCGATTTACAACGCCCACATAAAGCCGAATTTCGCCGAAAAACAATTTTAATTAACTCAATCGAATATGCATTTCATTACAAAACCCCTCCCAAAATAATTGAATAGATCAATTCGAATTGCAACCCCCACGTTCAATCCGCCGTGCGGATTGAATTTCGTGATGATAATGAACAATTGGTGGCAAGAACACGTTCACGAAAACACATTGTTAAGGAAGCACGTGCTTGTCCTTGCTCGCGTCAAATAATTGCCAATATAGGCAAGAGCCAAGGCGAAACGCAACAACTCCCACACTTTTCATTTTCTGACGATCCCCTTTGTTTGGGTCCCGAGAGCGAGACGTCCTTTTTCGGAGGCCAGCCGTCGCCAAACTTGAACGTAGCGAATATTGCAATCTGTTGCTACCCTATTGGGACAATTAACCACGGGATTTGCGACATCGCGATTCGAATACATAAACACAGAACAATATTTGTTATCCCAAAAAAAGACGTGAAATATCGGCCGATCGATGTACTCACTTCTCTGATTGTTTTCTGCGTTTTTTTTTTCTTGTGTGCTTTTCATTTGTTACCGTTCGCTCTACTTCAAAAAGAAAACGAGAACAACGACGCTGGTTCGAACGCACAGAGTGGCTTGATTGGCCATTAGTCTCATCGTTTGTACCGGCGGGTTGATGTCGGTAGCTCCCGAATTGCCATTGCATTAAGATCCCGCCAGCCATCGTACCAAACTCTTGATGAGTTTTTTTTTTCTAGACGAAAGAACTGCTGTTTAGCTGACTTATTATTTCCTTCCACTTGTTTTCCTCCCTGTTGTGCTCCGCCTTGAATAAAAGTCTGGGGAAAAAGAAATGCCAATACGCCTGGAGCTTTTCTCGTAGACTTTGCGACCGTCGGGCGTGAGAAAATGTTGGAATGCTTCTTTCTATATATATATATCTTTTCTTGGGATGTCTATAAGCTTTTGTCCAGTACCGATTAGGAATCATGTCGATTATCACTCGGCGCAGGATGTTGTATCTAAATGTTTTGCGGATGCGAATAGAGATCATCTAACGCCAGCTCATTGATCGAGTTTGTCTAAGATTATTGCTGACTCATAATACGATCCGATACAAGAGGGATTTCTTTTTCAGCGAAAGTCAACAATAAGAAAATAAACAAGCCCAACTACTAAAATAAACTGTTGCAGTTCATTTACTGTACCCTATAAATATTTTTTGTTTTTTGTCGAAAAAAAAAAGGATGTTGACTCTACACGATTTATCTAATAAGGGACTTCAGCTTTGTTTGTGATACGTATCGCACTACACCTTTGGATGCTCCTTTCTTATTTTTAACGAGATGTGCTTTTTTTCCAACTTTTATAAGAGAGAAGAGAAAAGCCCGGCAACAGCGTTTGTCTAGCAGTTAGTAACGAGTACGTATATAAATCGCAGACACATCCGCTTCGGGGGGGGGGGGGGGGGGGCAACTTAACTTTTTTTTTTGTTTGGATGCACGCCCGTCTTTTTTGTGCATAAAAGTCCGGAGCATTGCATGTAAATTTATCAGAGCTGAATCAAATCGCACTGTATGGCGTGTTCTTTTCCATTATGCGCATTTATCAGCACGTGCTGTGTCCTATTATTTATGCTTGCATTACTTCCTTGCTAGTGTTATGCCATTGTCTGTTTCCAGGTATGGAAATACGCAACTTTGCATTCTCTTCCCCCCCCCCCCATTTCTTAAATTTTCCCCTGCTGGTAGCGAAGAATAACGTTTCAAGACAAAGTCCATTTCACGCTCTACGTTAAAAACAGTACTGCGGTAAATGTTTTGTTTTCTAGGCCGTATTTCTCGATGTACGTAATCATTTGACACGCTGCTTAAAGCTACAAAAGACAGCATCAGCTCACATTTGATTGTTTAGAGAAAAAAAAGACGTGCTTTTTTTCCTGGCTGTCTCCGTTTTTCGATGTCTGTTGGATCACGCCCTCCTGTGACCCAATCAAAGAGTCCACCCTCATCCCGATGTCACTCATACCCGCATTGTTCCATTTGACGGTATGCGTGACCCGCAAAGATGCCCGAGACGTTGTTTAATGGGCTTTATCTCTCCCGTCAGCTCAGAGTTTACTGTCGTATACTATTATAGCTGTATTTACTCTACGCATATTGAAAGATAAAGACGCTCTATAACAATCAGGCAATTATAAGCGAGTCATCGCTCGTTTATCCCGCGCTAAGGATTGATGACTTTCTCTTTTTTTGTGTGTGTGGGTGTGCGTTTATGTTAAAAATGATGAGATGCGAAGGTTCTCATCTTTTTCAAGAAAAAAAATTAGTCATTCAACCGTATCGAATCGTTAGCTCCTTTCAATTAAAAAGACATGTTCGAATTAAAAAATATCAATCAGAAACGCAAACCCCCCTTTTTTTTCTCTGCGTCCGGTAGACGCAGCTGGGACGAAATAAAGACAAAATAAACAAATTAATTAAATGAAACGCATATAAAAAAGCGCCTTTATCATGTCTATAGACAACTTGCGTTTATTGAGTTCTTTATTTCGTCCCTATTTTTCAAAACGTGGAATAACAAGAGGAACCCAAGGCGCGTGCAGGCTCACGCCGGATGGATGAACGCACAATTTTTTCGCCCCTTATTTTTCCATGCTCATATTCATCAGACCAAAGGTTATATAGGCTTTCATCATTCTTCCATCAATATTTTTTTCTTTCTTTTGTGCGTGCGGCAATGAAGCTGTATCAGCCTAACACACACGGAACGTTTTGGGGAAGGGAACTATACCGTTGGCGTCTTCAAAGCCGCATAGCTTTACATCAATTCGTCGTACGCAGCGTAGATACATCGGTACAGTATTAATGCGGATTGAGGCTACCGGAATCCAGGATTGTATACAAAATGTAAATATACTGTGCATCGTCAATAGAAAGGGAAATGCGTAACCAAAACTTGACGGGTGTTGAATCAAGATTTATTATTTTTGCAAAGGAAGGGATGAGCTCTTCAAAACTACCAAGTCGTAATCCATGTGCGTTATTCTCCCTTCAACTGACTGACGGTTATCGTGTCATTCGGATTGGTTGACGTTGTTTTGAAATGAAAAGAAGAGATGACTTTGGTCTGTCATCCACGTTTCATTGTTTTCCGTTTTACGTGCGTGACACGACCGCTAGCTTTTATCCTTTGACTAAACAATACACTCAACTTGTTTGCAATTTCGTAGCAGGCGGCACTCGGCTGTTGTGCAAGCACGCTTTTAATATCGGCTAATCTTTGTGCGCTACAAAGGAACAGACTATGCATCAACTTTCTTTGTACGGCAATTAGCGCGTTCTTAACATTGGGCGAAGCCAAGTAACAATCTGTTAACACAAACATATGCGCGCGCGCATTCAAATATTAATAGCGCTTATTTCCTTTTTTTAATTTACATGTTCGTTTTGTGTCTGGAGTTTGAACTTTGCATTTTCGTCTCCATTGCTTCTATTTCTTATTTGCGAGCTACGACAACGTCAAACGCGTTCGAGTTCGTTAGTAGTACCACGCGTAATTGTAGTACCTGATGACGCCAATGTTTCATTTTTAGATCTTCACAGCTCTATGATTTAAAGACTTCAATTTGCATTCGCAAAGTTTACCGAGGGCTTTGTTTATGATCCAAAAGGATAGATGTATTCGTACCGTTCCGTGCAATCCCTTTCACGTTGCAACTAATTTTTCGCGTTCCGCAGAACCTATAGAATATGACTCCCTAACGGTGTGTACAAATAAAAAATAAAAAATACTAAACAAGAAAGTAACAACATACCAGTTGCTCCTGTTGACGATAGAAGCTCCTTTGTTAAAGAAACAGACGTTTGTTCAAAACCCGAAGCGCGTGCAAAACGAATACAAGCGTCCGATTCGCTTGAAAAGGGAGAATTTATGTCTATTGCCAACGGATTATACATTGCCGTTTGCAATCCACTTGTTTGTTGTTGTTTGTTTTTTTTTAACAATAAAAGAAAAAATTTTATCGCGTTCTTATGTTTTGACAGATATATACTGCTGTGGCGGGTGTAACAGAAAGGCGCAGCGTTCCATGCCCGCACTTTATAATTCTTCCGGTCTGCAAAGACATTGACAACAGCAGATGCGCCCATGTATCGCTGTACGGTTTCTTCCGTTTCATTCCTTACGCGATATCGAACTCGGTCGATAACGTGATTTCTCCAACTGCTTCTCCGCCATATACGGTAAGTCCGTCTGCACGCAATCTCTCTTAATCTCGATTCCCATGATGCATTAGATGCTACACGAGCTGTTCATCTTCTATGAAACTCTGTGGCACAACGATGACGCGGTCGAAAGGATTTCTCTGACTAGTTAGACCATGAGCTCTCTCTGTACGCTATTCAGCAAGTCGTCGCAATCGATCGATGTGCACACTACAGGCCAAAGAGAAGGAACACTGTGTCTTCGCTCGACTAAATCCAATTCTCTCTATGCATATACTACTGTGTCTATACGGAACAAGCGGGAAAAAATAGGGTTTTCACGTGTGTGTGTGTGCGCGCGTGGAACGATGCATGCCACGCAAAAGCCTAGCGATGAGTTTGTTATGCGTTTACGATGTAGAACCAAAGGCTCTTTTTTTTTGGTTTGTTTCTTTCAACAGCTACGTCCATCTAGTTTTCCAACGTTTTTGGGTGATCAGATAAATCTGTACAAAACGAGACACAAGAAGGGGGGAGTACAAGAAAAAGATCCGCTTTCTTTTTCTGTGTCTATGTAGACCAAAGCGTGTTTTTACTTCTCTACTTTTTTTTGGGTAGCGTGAAAACATTTTCTCCGTTTGTCCCGACAGATTTGTGTTTATAGTATAACAGACAGTGTTGCGGAGACGGAAAGAAACTATATAGCTTATAGAGAAGCAAGTTAAAAAAAAAAAAAAAAGCTATCCCAGTAAAGAAAAGATGTGACCTCCATCAATGGTTAATGGAACTGGCTGACGGTCGAGAAAATAGGTTAAACCAGAAAACGGGACATGTTCCAGGTATTCATAAATTTATAGATCCGATTGGAGGGAAACGTCCTTTTCTTTGTGAGGTCTGTTGATCGTGTGAATTGCCTATTGACGTTGCATTCTAAATACATAAAAGGGTATCCATCTTGCGGAAGGGTAAATAGAATAGCGTTGAGTCACACATGCACAACGTATATGTGTGTACACGATCAGCTATGGATGTCGTAAACATTTGCAATGCAACACAATAACCCCTCTCGATTTACTCGCCACCCCCTTTTTTTTTTGTTATTATTATTTTCAGGCGTGTTTTTGCATTTGAATTGTTATTCTAGTCACGGTGTTCGTTCCCGGCCTTTTTCTTTTTTTAGCGCAACGTTTTATATTTTGGTAAATGTGTTGGAGAAATTTATAATACGTTTGTTACATCTACATATACACAATACACTGTGTATTGTTGTCAAAAAAAAAAAAGGACCCGGACGAAAATAAGGAAACTTGCGAGCGGGTTGGGGATCGATAGTTTTCCTCCGGAACCGAACCCGGACTGAATTTCAGAAGCCGACACAAAAGGCGGTGATGGTAATCGAAACCATCTATTTTTAAAAAAAAGCTCTAATTTTAGAACCGTTTTGCCTTGTTTTGATTTGAGAACACTGGCATTCGTTCGGCTTCCTACATCGTAATTTCAATTGGCAAAAGGAATACGCGAGGGAAATAGCGGTAGGTTTTTTTGGACGGAATGCTATAGGTGTGCGAAGGAGAAGGGAAACGGGAGAAGCTACAATGGCTGTTTTCAATCTATTCGTTTCCATCGTGAGGTATAAAGCCGTTGACTGCAACTTGATAAATGACGACCCCGGCCAGTCCCTTGTCGAAAGATCGTAAATTGCCTCTGTGTTGTAATTGTGAAGAAAATGAAGGCTCTTTCATTTTCTTCCGTTTAATATCCTTCTTTTATTCCTCTGAAAAACAAACAAACAAACCACTGACGTAGAAGCTGCTCCAGAAATAATTTACCATTGTTGGTCTAGTTTACACACACCCACAACTGCTGAGTGAAACGGGGGGTTTGCATTACTACTCAAGCTGCCACTCAAGTTGCTGAGACACGAAACAGCAGCAATTTGCCTTGTCTCAACACATACACAAAATTTGGCCAGCGGAGCCGTTGCCTTGCTTATTTCACATGATATTTATTTTCATGTGTGTGTGTATTGGGGCAGAGAAAAGGGAGCCGAACGTTAGCGAGATTACTCGAGACGGCCAGTCCGCACGAGTAATATCGTGACTGATAAGATTGTAGAAACGCCTGTTTTGAGCGACTTGAAATCAACACAAAATTTTGAAATGGGTCTCAAACATAACGTTGTCCGTGTCTGGAAGATTTTTATGTTTTAGCTGGGCGACTTTCCATTTATTTTTAGGCCCTTTTTCTTTCCTGTTTTTGTTAGGAGCGTAGAGGCTTTCTTCACTGATATTCTGGTATCCTTTCTAAGGATAACGTGTTTAGAATAATATATATATTTTTTAAAGACGAAATCAACAGAATCGAATGTCAATGGAGACACACCTACACCAAAACAGGGAATGGCATGTTTTTTTTTTTGTTTTTTTTTCGTATACATGCATTTTCGTTTGGGCATGCTCTTTGTGTACAGTTGACGTGTACATAACTGATCGGGATGAGAACGAAAAAAAAAGGAAATAGGGCGAAGAAAAAAAAATTAATCGAATGTAAAAGCGAAGGAGAGACACGCCTGAATGAAAACCGACAGCATTTTTGATTGATATTCATTACGATGTCTTGTCACTTGCGTATACACCGAGGCGGATGTGCGGAAATAGAACACCAACGCTATTCAATTTCTAGATATAAGTACAAACGCACACGTAGCTGATAGACATTCATCTTCTCGCCAAACGGATACACCATCTCCGTGTGACATTTTGCGGTCAGCTACATATAGACACGAGAAATTTTCAGCATGCCTGGGCCCACACTGGCAATTAATGTACACGAAGTGCCATAAAACAACATCATGTCCGTCACACAGCTAAAGCTTCTACCATTCATCAGGCTTGTTACGATTATGGCGCACTCTCTTTTTTTTCTCTATAGCATAACGGAATGTTCAACTTGCGCCAAAATGAATTAGGTGAAACTCAGGTGAAGGTCGTTCGTTGCGTTCACAGTAATTGAAGTTCGTTGAGGACTACGTCCTTTCTGCAGTACGCGTAGGCAATGATTCGCTACATCTAACGGCTCCGGGAGACTATTATTGGCACACGCGGAACGCTTGACGGTGTCATTGAGTCCGATCACGATGTGTTTATTTTTTTTTGCGCAGTCCGAAGACTAATAACCACATTGGAAAGGAAAAAATAATGGGGGGGGGGCGTGGGATGGTAATTGATTACCATTGGCGTACAAGAAGCGACATATGACACATCAATAAAAATGCGCCTTGACTTTTGATCATTGATTCGATTCATTTTTAGCTTTAAATTTTATTACGAGAGTATCTTGAAACAATTTCTTTTTTTTTCTTTTGTCTTCTTGAATCCAATAAAGAAACAAAAATTGAAAAAAAAGAAGAAAAAATGCCTAGTTTAGGTGAAACGTACTATTCTCTCTCTAACCGTTTTTCATAGTTATGTGTAGGGATGTGTCGGCCTTTGACAGGCGCTGTCCCTCTATATAGACACGATATGTAAGCCTTTATAGAACTTGTAGACGCATAACCCATCAGCTCTTTCCCCCCTACGTGCCAGTTGTCGAAGAAAGTCTTTACCATCCTTTCTTGCTACATGGGGTGAGCTCTTTATTTTATTTTATTTTTTTTCATCCCTTTCGATGGCCGTAAAATGTCGTATTTTCTTGCTTTATCGGTCGTGGGGAAAAAAGAAAAGAGACAGACGCGACGTCCCAATAGCCTCCTAGGCCCTATCTGTCGTCACAACTAGCAAAACCCGAAGTCTTTCACGACATTCTTCCCCCCCTTTTTTTTTTTTTTTTTGTTTCCCTTGCTAGACTCCCTCGCCGGCCGTCACACTGATGTAGATATATATGTTGTTCATTCGGTGATTCAATGACGCGAGCGCCCCGCGTTTAACATGCTCCCATATTATGTAAGACACGCAACAATAGGCCTATCTTTTACGACATGCCGATGTGTATGCGTAATGATCAATCGCGGGGTGACGTGAACACAGCCGCATCAAGAAAAATTATCATTCCCCTCTTAGTTATTTCAAAGGAGTATGGTATCTATTTTCTCTTTTACTACGTAGTTTGCTTTGAACGGAAATCATTTACAGTCATTGCGTCTCAATCGTTTAAAGTGAAATACGATCGAAATTGGCTGTCGACACAGCGAAATGTGATGACCTAAAAAAGAGAACTTTAATAGGACCGACTAAAAATATGGATAGACACTGTCAAGTGGGTTAATTGGAAAAAGAAAATAATGTTCCATAGACTGCGCTGGGTTGCTCTTCGTTTTTCCTCATCGCGTTTACTTTTTATTTTTTTTCTTCCTAGGGCCGAAATAGGCAATCACTGTAAATACGAGCAAGTCATTTATACTCATCGGTGTTGTATAGCATGCGAGAGAAAGTTTCCAGTTTGATAATTCTCTTCAGTTTTGATGACGTTGGCGCATGCGCTGTCTCATCCTTGAAGACGATAAAAGAAAGTACGTTGTAGGGTATTCATAAATAAACAGAACGGGAACTATAGAAATGCAAGAGAAGGATGTTGCGATGTTAGACTTTCGTCTTCTACATCAACTGCTTTTGTGTCTTGTTTTTTTTTTTTGAAGCATTACGAGCTTGCGTTCCGTCCGCCAAACGTGGGGAAATGTTGTTCCGTGCGCGCCGAAAAGGGGCGGAGCGCACGGATCTTGTCACCGTTGGACCAACAGTGTTCCAATCTTAGTCTTACGTTGTCGGAGGAGACATAAAGTCACCGTTATTTTCATCCGTAGTTTGGTTGTTTGTTTGTTTGTTTGTTTTTTTTTCGCCATACCTTTTCCGTCAAACTTTGGAAATAATAGAGACGAGTATCCAACAAATCAGGCGGACTTCTATGGTAGTTTGTGAGATGTTGTGTGCGCTGTCACTCCCTTTTTTTTCCCTCCTAACTTTTTGTTTCCTCACGTGAGAAAAGTTTGGATGAAGTTCCATTTGTCCAACATCAAGTGATTCCCTTCTTTTATTATTTCTTTTTTTTTTTGGTGTCAAATTAGACAATTCATTGTTAATAAGAAAGTAAACAAACTCGTTTGCTTTCAAACATTCTCATCAACTCCCTCCTTCCCTCCCCTCCCCCCAAAAAAGAAAAGAGAGAGAAGCCTCTGCGTTAAAAGAGCTTCGTAACATCCCTTCGATTAATTTCACTCTACACAAAAGACGAGTGCTTAATTATTACGGTATTGTGTGGGTGCGTGCCGAAGAAGAAGGAGAATTGCGTGTTAGTGCCTGCGTGCGTGTGTCCCTATAGGAGTGATCGCTAGACGACAAGAGCCAAAGAAAACAACAAAAAATCGAAAAGTCATCCCAAGAGTGAAAAGATCTATTTTTGAAATAGAAGATAAAAAAAAAAGAGTTTCTTTAGATCGTAATTGATTATCCAAACGGAAGAACTTGGGTAGACAGAGGGTCAAGTTCTTCAATTGGCTCGCTAACGAGTGACGATGCTGCTGGTAGGTAATTCAACAACGGTTAGCGATGGCCGGTTGGTCGAAGACGTGAACCGGTCTATGATTGACGCCAAGGACTACGCTGACTTTCTCCAGTATGTCAATAGCTTCAACTGGAGTGGCGTCGCTGACGTTGTCGACGCTATCGATGATCCGTTTGCCAACTTTATCGGCGGACTTGACGGCTCATCTGCCATCGCGCTCGACCCGGCCAGTTTCTGGCTCAACTTTAGCGGTCCGTTTTCCACCGTCTCCGATGCATCATCCATCTTGAATGCATCGGCGGTTGATACGGTCATTAACAGCAGCACAGCCGACTGGATTTGGGAGGCTGGCAAACTACGCATCCCTCTCTACAGGTCCGCCCTTTTCTCATGTTATGCACACACACAGCTTGCGGGCGCAGGCTTCAATATGATCGCAATGAATCAGTTTGAGAAAGAGTTGGTGCATGTCAAAACTTTTTGACCGTCACCTCTGTCCGTCCTTGTAATATCCACACGGGTTTGGAAGGACCTTTTTCCCCCTTCATTTTGCGAGTGCTAATTGACTTATTTTTTGCCTCTTTTTTTTTTTAGATGTAAATTCTTGAGTTTGTCAACAGACATATTTGCCAATCAGAATGTCTAATGTAAATATTTTTTTTCGCCAACTTTATTCTGGCAGTTGCAGCTGAGAGGCTGTTGAAAATGTCATCTTTTTGTCGCCTGATTTTTCAACATTTTTGAAAGCATTCGGGGCCTTACAAATCAGTTCACAGACAAGTGGTGATACCTTGCACGGCAATTCAGATTGAATCGAGAATCACAATTTTTGAGGGGAGGGAATAGGAATAACGTCAGAGGCTAAATAAGTAGAAAGATAGAATATGAAATTTGTAGGGATACTGAATTTGAAAGCCGTCCCTCAAGAGGTTCCCGGAGGCAAATTTATTCACGCACGAGGGTGTTTCTATTTGGACACGCGTCTTACTAACCGAGAAACGTTTGAATAGTGAACGTTAGTTTGACGAGATAAAAAGAGAATATAACGCGATTTTTTAATTACATTTTTTGTTTGTTTTTGCCGCAAACGAGGCAGGGTCGTTGATGACTCCGTTTCTACAAAAGTCCAATTGCACCCAAGCGAGTTGGCATTTCTTTTTGTTGTTCTATTTTCTGTTTTATTCCATTTACTTTTGGCAGCTAACTGCGCAGTGCACTTTGCGTAATTCATTCAAGAACGCGTGACGAAAGCAGCTGATTAATTTCATGTACCCCGCAGTAGACATTTTTCAAAAACGTGAGTAACAAACAAGTGGCCAACGTTGCGTGACATTTCAAAACGTACGTTTACGTTGTATGCTTTAATGGTCCACTTTTGCCAAACCATTCGTTATGCCCTTTTCCCAAAAATCTTAAGCACAAATGTGGAGGAATACATTATTGCACGATGAACAGTGTAAGAAGCTCAGGAAGCTTTAGCACTTGGCTTTAAAAAAAAAAAGAAATATTTCGTTCTTGCATATTCTATATTTGCCGGCAAAAAGCTTTTGCCCAGTCAAAGGCTATTAGTGAATTTTCCATCAGACAGGCTTAATCCGATGCCGTCTTATTTAACAAAAAAGAAGTGTCTTGGTCGGTAAGCTCGACTTCTTGCGAAATGTTTGTTTACTTATTGAGTTCGGCTTTGTTATTGAACGACGTCCACCCGAGTTGCGTAACTGTGATCCGACTGACGTTTCTGAGTCCCGTCTTTTACTGACAAGGGCACATGCAAAATTGTGTGTTTCATAATTGACGTTTTGGTCAAAGGAAGAAGAGCTTTAATTTCGACGCCAGTTATTGTTTCTCCCATTCGGATTTTATTTTGCTTAAATTGGATAGCTGAGAATATTCAATTGAAAATTGATTGCATTCAAACCAGAATGCAAGGAATTTGTTCTCTTGATTTCTTTTTAAAGGGGGACACTTATAAGCTTACACACAAAGCCTCGATAGGAAATCAAATAATAAACTCTTTTCAAAATACGAATTTCTATCCCCGCCCCCTCCCGCTTTTTTTTCATTCTCTGTCAAGCGATTACATATTCCATCGTTCAGCTTTTTTATCGGCGGTCAGCTCAATTTGAATAGCGATGAAAAGAACGCCATGATCGAACTCTCTCCATTTATTTTCACCGTCGCTCGCAGCGTTTTTGACAGCCTACATCAATTGGGGGGAAAAAAAGGCCAACTTTCCACAAGGGTCCTTATGTTAAAAGGATTTTCAATAGGTCCGCCGTACATACGCGTTTGGGCTTTCTAACGCTCACGGCGTCTTCCATACATGGGCCCCCTTCCGCCGGATCGTTTCACGCTTCGATTACACACACACACACAAAAAAAAACGTTCTAGTCGCCATGAATGGTTGTAGTTTGAATATCACGTGACCCTTCTTACATTTATGTTGTCCTTTAATTCAGCTTCATTTCGTCGTTTGATCTAAAACTTGCACCTGTTTTTTTTTCTTCTTTTTTTCGGGTTGTTTCGATGGCCGTCTCCGTTGCGTAGCATCATTTTCCTGTTGGGCATTACGGGCAACGTCCTGGTGATTCTGACGATTCTGCAGAACACGCGGATGCGGACCGTGACCAACATGTTCCTGCTCAATCTGGCCATCTCCGACTTGCTGCTGGGCGTTTTCTGCATGCCTTTCACTCTCATCGGTCAGCTCCTCAGGGATTTCATCTTTGGCGATGTCTTTTGCAAGTTGATCTCCTTCTTTCAAGGTAAGCTCCTCCTCAGTTCATCGAAAGCCACGTCTTAAACAATTATAAGAAATGCGATTACGGTAAGGGGGGGGGGACTACGATCACTTCAGTTGCTATGGATCCCCCTTTTCTTTTTTCTTTTTTTCTTGGCATCACAATCATCGTCAGACTATTGTACAATCAAAGAAGGCGTGCGTAAGCCAAGTCCAGTGATGCCTGATGCCAGAAACAGCCCACTGCGTACGGTCTGTTGCATCGATCGAAAAATGCTTGACGTTTGGAACGTCGGCTTGCCGATATCTCTTTACGCGCTACAGGAGTTTTTCGTGGGGGAAAAAGAAAAAAAGAAATCGACAAAATTTGTTTTTTTTTTAGAAAACAAGAGCCTGAACGCAAATGTATGTATATCTAAAAACACGCATCGGGAAGAAGATCGCAGACGGGGCATTCCTTGGCACGAGATGTGGGCGCCCCTGATGCAACGGAAGCAGATGCCGAGGAATGAAAACTGTCAGGGAAAATGGTGCTGACCTAGTACACGAAAAAAGGAAGAGATCAAGAATAAACAGAGGGTGTAATACGACTCACGCAGCATCGTATAGTCCATCTATATTATGTACATCCCACGCAGCCATTTTGCCGTTACCCTTCCACCCACCACCGTTCGGACGAGAGCCGAGAAAGAATTCCGCGGCCCCCCCCCCCCTTCCACTTGAATCATGTCATTCATCTCTGACACGATAGGCTGCTCGGGTTGTCGGGTATACCGAAAGGGGTCACCAAAATACTGGGCTGTCTTCCTATCATCTTTTTTAAAGCTGATTGCGCACTCTGTTCTATTCTTTTTCTCCACTTGTTCTTGTATGTCCTACTCAATTACGTGATCGATGAGATCGTCCGTGTTGATGGTTTCTCCTCCTTTTTCTAGAGACACTTGACTCCTTTTTCAAAACTCTTGTTTAATCATCATATCGTTGTTTAATCGAGTTATAAAACGACGATGGCTTCAATAGCCAGGTATTTTGATGTGTTTTGCCGTTCGGCTATAGACGCGTTCTTTTAATGTTTTATTTTTTTCCTTGAAATGCAAGTGCCGTTAGAGGCACTTAAGACTAATGAAATGGGCATATTTTGCTCAATTGGTGGAGGGAAGAACACGTCCAAAAGCTGTTACGCTGATTAACACCAATGATGCATTTGCTATTAGACTGGCGCGTTTGCGTCTGCCAAACATTTTTCGCTATGCATATCAAACGAACAGGGAAATCTTCGAAAATATATAATCGAAATTTATAAACAAACAGAAAAATAAACGAGGCATTCTAAACGTATTAGAAGAAAATTGACTGATGTTTAAAACGAAACCAACATGTAAATTTTGATATTTAATTTCCTGTCAATTTTGTTCATATTAAAACAGCGCAGGCCTTTTATCTCGAGCCCGTTTTTTTTTTTTTTCAATGTTTATTTGCGTTTCATCCGTTCCAGCTGTTCGCGAAATCACTTTTAAATCCCACCACCAGGTCGGACCCGTTTACGTTTTCTTTCTTCTTAATTTTTTTTTTTTTTTTTTTTTTTTTTTTGTCAGTCTAGTTTCACATCGATCGTTTTTATATTGAAACTCAAATCATCGAGCAGATCAAGCCGAATAGCAAACATTTCTATTCGTTTGCCAGTCTAGCGCATCGTTTGGATTTTCGAGAAAAAGAAAAATTTACATATTCCTATATAGCAAATTGTTTGTTGGCATCACGGGCTCGTCTTTTCTTTCCACTCGAACCGATGACGGACAAAGCCAAAAACAAAAAGGGAAATTGAAAATCTGGCAAGAGTCGTTTGATATGCTAGATGGCACAGAACCCACCGTTAGAACTGTCCATGGCCGTTTTTAGCACCGACTGCTTCGCGTAACGTCATATTTTTTATTCATCCAAAAAGGCACTACGCTATGCCTTACGATCTTTTGATTAGCTTTCAAGGGAAAAAAACAAAAACATAGCGAGTGAAATTAAATAAAAAGGGCCGACGGATAAAGTGGTGTGTACTAAAAAGGTTTGCGTTTTGCGATTGAAAAAAGAAAAAGAAAGGAAAGAGGTGCTACGCAAAATGACTCGAGAGGATGTGTCGTAAATCTTTACCTTTCGTTACGGGAGTGGGCAGTAAAGGGTGGGCAAGGAAAAGGGTTTAGTCAAGCCAAGCGTTCAAGATCGTTGCACGGCAACGGGATTTATCAGTAAAGTGCACGTATACCGTATCTCCATGGTGAGGAGGTAGACCGGCCGTTCGGTGGTTTTAAAAAAATAATAATAATACATAAATGCCCAGGGAGGACAGCACGGACAAAACGATGCTAACGTTATTTCCTATTGAACATGCATCGAAACTACCACACTGATGTAACATACCCCCCTCCCACAAAAAAAAAAAAAGAAAATATACCATAATGCCAGATCAGTGGGGGGAGAAAAAAAAAGGGGGGACGATCCATCTTCTCCGTGCCAACGCCAGCAGACGGAAGGAGTCCAAACACTGGTGTTAAGGTTCAGTAATAAGAAAAAGGAGGATTTGAGTTTTCTGGACCAATGGACGCTACGCTATCATGCCCACTGTTAAAACAAAAAAAGAAGAAGGAAAACTCTCGAGTCCGTGAACGATGATGAGTCTTTCTTATTTTCGGTTTGGGGTTTTTCGTCTTGTTAGCGTCTGTTTATGTTTGTCCGAGTTTCTTTATTTTTTTTTGGTGTTACGTTTACGTCGTTTACGAGATCTGGAGGGAGGGAGGGAGGGCGGGAACCAAAGAGATGAACAAGAAACCAAGAGAAGAAAAAAAAATAATAATAAAAAGAAACAAACATATGCCTGGGTTCCTTCAATAAACATCGGCCGCAGTTATTGCTTTAAAGTAAAAGAAAAAATAAAAGGAAAACGACCCACGTAGTCGCAACATTTGCGAGATCGATATATGGATCGTTCGAGAGAACTGAAAATACGAAACGTAATAGATATGCTAGCGTTGCCCTGGCGAAAGAATTTCGTTTTGAAGGCGGGGGGGGGGGGGGGAGAAGGAAAACGGTTGCCGACATTTAAAGACGAGGGCTGTGTGTTGTCTTATTTTGGTCTGCGTTCATCATCACCCGGTTCAGCTTTTTGCTTGGTTGATTTTCAATAGTAAATGAATAGGGGAAAACTGGAGGAAAGACGACTCGCCGAGATTACGGATGATGCAAATAAGTCAAACGCCTATTTCCATTTTGCTCAGCGCGAGATTCGTTTGAATTTTCCCGCCGCCCGTCCGAACGAGATTTGAAGTCTGTGAACTTTTATCATTCGAGGATAATTGAGATTTCTCGCTTTCTCTTTTTTGTATTTCCCTGTAATTATAGACTCGTTGACTTTTGGCGGAATGAAGAACAAAACATCGGGGTAAAAGAGTCGCAATCATCAGACGGGCTATAATGATTTGAACAGTTTTTAACGTCAAAGACGATTGACGTTAAAAAAACCATTGCACGTACCCCTGCTCACCCCGAGTCTTGTATTTTCTGCTACGGTACATGTGATTTCCTTCCTTTTCAACTTTTAATTTTCACTTTCTTCTTTGGCTTCTTATTTGCGGCAGATAAACTATCGATCGGAGTGAAGCGCCAAATGAACTCGAATTGCCGTGAAATTTGCTCGACTTCCTCCGACGATAAAGAGTTCTTCTCTTTTCTCGAAAACTACATGGCACTTGACTGCATGACTACTTGGCACTCGGCGCATCGAACGGACTGTCAACACAGCTGCCGGCGTTGACAGTTCTTTGCCATTCAAAACGTCATTTCCTTCTTTTTTTATTTATTTTTTTTTTTTCGCCGTGAACTTGAAATTCGGTACATGAAGAAAAGGCCCGATTGAAAGATGAAACGGCAACCATTTTTGAGCGTCGCTGCGCACAGAGTGGAGGGAAATGCATTTTTTTTTTTTTGGGGGGGGGGGGGGGGGGGAGGAGAACTAAAAGACAGGAAATAAGAGAAAACACTGGCCGATACTTTGACGTCCAACACAAGAACGAGGTGCTTGTAAAATAGTGAAATACGTTCATTGTTTTCTCTTTCATCTTCACTTTTGACTTTTATTTGCCATTTGAAATCTTCAAAAAAAAAAAAAAAAAAAAGATCAAATGCGAGTAAAATCCGACTGTAAAGTTCACTTCACTTATCGGGAATTGCATTTTTTTTTTTTTTATCCGGGCCACCCTTTTTTTTTTTTTTTTCTTTGAACACTGTCTTGTAATCAGAGGAGGTGACTCACGATTGTCGGCAGACCAATCACGCCGAACAAGGAGACTATCGCGAGTCCATCTACGATATGATTCGCATTAGAATTTTTAAAAAAGCTGCCCGAACTGATAAACGAAGAGTTGCTGTGCCAAATGAAACGAACATCGCTTTGAACCTTGTCACGGTGTCGCGTGCTCTGCGAGATTATAGCCAGTTAGCAGCTCGTCATTCTTGTATTTTTCTGCGAACCGCAAAGTGCTGACACTTGTGCGTAGAATGTTTGCCGAAATCAGATCCTATTTTAGCACAGAGTTTCTTCTATCCCAATTATTTTCTTTGGTATTACACGCGTCGGTGTCAAGGAATGACAGACAGGAGGGTTTTGTTTGATGCCGCATACGTTCCATTTCTCAACGTCTTTCGGGAGAGGGGGATGTGTCATCGGCAATGCACTTGGCAGAACTTCAATCCGCCAGCCCAGTAGTGATATGTGAAAAAAAAAAAAAAAAAAAAAAACAAGAATAAAAACCGACGACGAGGCGAATCGAAGAAGGCGCTTTTGAGATGGGCGGAGTAGTGTGTACAAACTTGTCTACGTTGCTATAAATAAGTTAAGGTTTCAAATGCCGAGTGTTTTAAGCGAAAAGAAAAAAGGGTCGCTTGCCTGTTTTGAAAACCCCCGTCTAGGTCGTAAGCCTATCACTCATCCCTCGCATGTATCAATTAATATTACATGAAGTTCTGCACGCGTTTGCCGAAGGAGCGAAAAATGTTTGACATTTGGTGACTCCAGAAAGTTAATTTTGCGTTTGCGTGACTCTGAAATCTTAAAAAAAAAAAAAAAAAAAAGAGAGCGTAGATATAGAATTCTATAAAAAAAAGTACTCGTTGACTCCAGGTGGATGACCCTTGTGAATTATTACGACGCGTGAATTCATCAAATAGAAATGTATATATATATATATATAAATAACGCGTCTGGAATTTATGGCACCGGTTTGGCTGCAGACTGTTGGTATAACATTCCAACTTCTTTTGCCCTATTTTTTTGAAATTCAAAATGCCTTTTCTTTTCAAATACTACACATCAATGTTTTTCTTCGTCATGAGTTGCATAGCAACGCCCTAATTTCACGACGACTGAGCCTTTGATCTTTTATCAAGGCCGAGACGATTAAGATTACCTTCATGTTAACCTGCGAAAAACAACAAAGCGTATAAGGGATCGAAAAAGCCTTTGGTAGACTCCACTT
This sequence comes from Daphnia carinata, assembly GCF_022539665.2. Classification (NCBI taxonomy): domain Eukaryota; kingdom Metazoa; phylum Arthropoda; class Branchiopoda; order Diplostraca; family Daphniidae; genus Daphnia; species Daphnia carinata. The sequence goes on along the minus strand of NC_081340.1, from coordinate 3,658,848 downwards.
ACGGCCAACATACCTGGTACTCAACTAAAGATTCACCGCTGTTGTCCAGACATGCTCATAACATTTAAAAGTAACTGTCAACCCGAGGTCTCCTTTCCTCGGACACTTGAGAAAGTAAGCAAGTTAAAAGCAATCACGAAGGCGGAACGATGGAACGTTCTCATTCCGTAGTGCAGAAAGAAGACTGGGCTTTTGCGGATGGGGAAGGCTAACTTGATGTCTGTATTTATCTACGATCGAGCTCATCCTTACGATGGCCGTCTATTAGTTAAAAAAAAATGGGAGGATAAAGAGGAAGGGACCGAAGCAGAACGTGAGTGGTTTCCGCGTTCGTGATGCTTTTCGTCTACGCGGCGCGGGCGATTTCGTTAGTCTCCATATAAATAGCCGTCGAGAACAAGAAAGAGGTTTTTACTTTCAATGATGTAGACTAACTCGATCATTTCAACGAACCGTGGATTGCCGTGGCTCCTCGCTTTGAACGCATCACACGACGTCCATTCACGGCAGCTTTTTAATATCTAACGCTGGATGCGACTAGTTTCGCGTCGTATTTGAATCGAAAATTAGTTGATTTTCTTATTAGCCAAAAATAGAGCTCTTGAATTTTTTTTTTTTTTTTTTTAACCTTTTAGAGGAGTCTAGTTTGGGACAACTTTGCTCTTTGCCAAAGTGATTTCATTTGAATTTTGAAAAACAAATTACTTTGTGAATTTCCAACAACAACAGTATATAAAATTGCCGCGTCCCGCGTTCGACCTTTTCGGCGCATATTCAAACGTGAATCCTCTCATTTTTCACAAACATGAGAATAATGTCCTGTTATTATTCTCTTTCTTTTTCGCCAAACTTCCGCACAGGCGCCTTTTTTACGCGTCATTTCCTTACCAGTTAAATACCTGACGGAACAACATGCAAAAACGGCTTGGTAGAAGAATAAGGTGAAACTAAAATGATGTATTTTTTTGAGATACTGGATTCGTAGCCTGAAACCTTATTCTTGTAAAGCGTTTTCAAGAGCAAGTCTGAAAGCCGGATGTCTAGCATATTCCGCAATAGACAGGGAAAACTCATCGATCCGATCCAATCAGCCGCTACGGAGTTTATTATTCCACGACAACATCTGCTGACAATAGACAACTGCACGGCAAGGAAAAACAGGCCGACGTTTTTGATTGCCTAGTATACTAATATTTGTAGAAACGTGGGTCTTCGTGACCGATCGTTGTCCATCCTTGGCAAGCGTTATTTCCCACCAGACGTGTCGCCCAGCTTCCTTCCTTTTAGTAGTCAGCACACTCAATCTACGGTGCGCGTTCTTATTTCTTAACTAGATCGATATAGAGATCCACTTTCGTGTCCTCCGTCCATCGTTTCTTCTTTCCTTTTCACGTAAATGACAGAAGTCTTGAGTGGGCAACGTCTAGAAATCTGACCACTCTATAAGGTCGTTGGCCAATGCCATGACCTTCCAGTCCTCTTGTTCGTTGTAGGGGAACTAATGTTACTGATATGTCTTACGACAAATGTAAGTCGGGTACGGTAATGAGTTTCAAAAGAAAATCCCAGATCGAATACAACAGCAAGTGTCAATGAAACCGACGATGAAGACATGAAGTATTTCGATTTCCTGGTCCGTGCCATTTGCGATCCACTTGATTCCAAGCTAATCCTTTCATGCCAACAGTTAATGACATAGGAAATGTCGCTGATCAATATTGATTTTTACTATTTCATCTGTCCGAATTGAACCAAGTATTTCGCGTGGATTATTCCAATCGCCAAATCACAGTTCAATCACCATTCGACTTATTGCTGTTGATCGTTGGGCAGTTGAGCGTCGTTAATAAGAATTCATCAAAAATCAAACACTTGCGCCCATCTTCTACGTCGAAGTTGTATACCATAGAGATGACGTCAAATCACTATGAAAAGAAACTCGCACAAAAGGTGACAAGCAATATTGACTCGACTTCTTTGTCCGCCAGCCCTTGACATGCGTCTCTCACACTGTCACTCTTCTCTGCCCGGCATTGTTCTAATCTTTCTTAGTACTCCGCACGTTTTTTTACCCCGTTTTCTATCGAAAAAGAAAGACGCCAGCTGCCTCACCTTTTAGTGACAGTTCGACAACAGTGTTGCGGACATTTGATAGCGACGCCTATACAAGGAGACCCTTGTATAGAGCCGGTTATTTTGAGTCTTTCCTTTGAGACGCCGATGTCGGAAAAGAATGTATAGTTGTAAACAAATCATGAGATATTTTGATCCTCAACTTTTGACGACCAAGACTAAGATGGATAGAATCATGAATGAATAACAAAGAGGGAGATTGAAGACTTTTCAATTGTAAAGGAAAGTCGCTCGAGAAGAAGGAAAAAGAAATCAATAACGTTTGAGCAAAAAGGCCACGTCTTTTGCTCAATCCTTGTGCCAAACTCTCGAACACACTAGACAGAAAAATAATAATGGCTTGAGGAGCGATTACACACGTGAATGGCGTGCATTCTTTTGAAAGTTTGCGTCTGTTTTATTGGCAGTCCATTTAATTGAACGTCTATTAAACGTTTGCAGCAATAAGCCTCCTAAATTGTATTTGCTCGAGATCCGCACGATAATGGCCGTCTGAAATCGTACAACAGAATTCGTAAACGAATGACGCACGTTGTTTGTATCAAATTGTACTGGTCGTGTCACGAAAATTGTGGATATATCCCATCAGGGTTTGCTGGCCTTATTTTTCCCTCATCTTTCTTGCACTGCTATTGCCTCAAACATCACCCAGACGACCGTGTAGTTTCTGTGCAAAATCTGAACGCCGTTGACCATCCATGAGCGTGACGTTGATAATATCACGCAGATTGCATTAGAAACCAAAGCCCTGCACCCAAAAAAGACCCTAGCTAAGTGACATCGTCAATGTTTGATGAAAAGAGCAGAAGTTTGAACCACGTAAAAATGATCAACGTTTCATTGGTGCGCTACCATTTCTAAACGGCTCCTTCACGCTCTCTTGCATTGTTTAGGATGCCTATTAAACATTCTCTGTTCTGCAAACGTATAGTAAAACGAACGTTCGTGACGGGTGAGGGTCCCATGTAAAACTTTATTAAATGCGTAATAAACAGATTGAAGAGCCTATAGTTTGCTAAAAGCTGGCGTGTGTCAAGTACAAATCCCAAAATAATAGGGGAATAATCTGCAGAAAAAAAAATAAAATTGCCGCTCTTTTTTTTATTTTCGTGCCAGCGTTCAGGCGAAATGGTTGCCTGTAAAGTTAGGGGATGATTATATCAAGCGGATTTAGTTGTAGCTGGGATATCAAAGTAAGACGGAAGAAGAAGGATTTCGGGAAAAGAAATAGAGAGAGAAACGCTAAACTTAATCGAGTTGATTTGCGAATGGATATGTCCTTCCCAACTCAATTATTTCGCAGACTTTAAAGAAATTCGACACCATATCAAATCTTTTCAAATTCGGCAAAGAGGATTGCCCAGACAAAAAAGAATTGCATGTCCCGTGAAGACAAATTTCATTCTCAATTATCGTGACGGCAATCTTCAGATAGTGCACTATCAATACTCTTACATAAAGTTTGCAATGCCAGACGTATCGATCAATTACCTTTTTTTTTACGTAGGAGACTATCACTTTGGCAAAATGTTGGATTATTGTCTACTCGACGAAATTATTCGTAGACGCAGCGTATTCCCACTTCTAGTACTCAAGCGCAACTCGTTAAGGAACGATATAAAGTTGGGGGATAACAAGTACCCCACTCTTGGATATCATCAAGGCAATTGTGTTTGACGTCAACGAATATTCTCTTTAAATCAAATGCCAATAGAAAACAATCCAAGGAAGAACTAGCCTATTATTTTTGTTTTTCATCTTTTGCGAGTGTGCAATCCATTTGCTCGGATTGTTCTTCAGAAGTGCTTGTAAAATAACAGTTGACTAGCCGTTATCCTGTCGACCATCCTCGATCTTCCAACTGACCAAACAAGCTCAGCCTACGCGGGCTATTTCTGTTTGTTCCCTATCCAATAAATTTAGCGCACTTGAAGCTTTATTTGCACCTACTATCGTTTGTCGTGAGTAATAGCGTGTTCCTCGGAAGAAGAAAAAAAGAAACCCGAAGGATAGTACAGAGAACTTGCTATTTTTAGGACGCCCAACTGTAGACTACTACCTGGAAGGGCCGTTTTCGCCCGTAATTCAGAACTTTCCATTCAGATAGAATCACGACATCTGTCTTGACGTTTGATATGATCTCCTAAACAGTGAGCCTTGCTGTAATATAATCTCGGTAGAAATATACTCGTGGGAGTGGTCAGACAATCTTATTGACAGTCGATTATGGAGAGAGTCCTCCTTTTACATGATGGGACGCATTAGAGCAAAGCGGTGATGATCGCACCAATTGCACTCCCTTGATACATCAAGAATTCTTCCTTTTTTCCTAATAATTTATGAATGTATTTTTCTTTTTTTTTAATCTCTTTTATAAACGATGATATGGCTCGAGGAGGTGTATGTTAGCTCCAGTATAAAACAAGAAGGGCCGCCCAGCAAATAATCCGTTTAGCCAAGCCACGATAATCATTCCAAGACCAAAGAGTAGGAAAAGCCAATGCAACGATTTTTTTTGTTGCCTGCCTCGGCTCTATTCTACACACATAATGTACATATATCGATGCAAACTCTTATTCTTCCCCCTCGCTTTCTGCGTTCTTGTCTTCGATCCATTTTGAAAAGGCTCTCCCTGGAGCGCGGCTGAACTGGCCAGGAAAGCTATTATGCTGGCCCAAACGCTAGACCATCATCTTTGTCTTCCACGCACGTCTATATCAAGCATTGGGAAGGTCGACATCAGAATATAGAACAAAATGTTGTGTATATATATATATAGACCTATAGCCTTGTGGAAAATTCACTATTACGTAGTCCACGTCCTCTGTGTGTTCGTAAAGGATATATTAAGGCGAACTTTGACGATATCAAGATCTGTTGGGGGCTCGCCGCTAAGGGTCTTCTATTACTTTAATTCTCTTATTGTCTATTACGTGTTCTACCTACATTCATATTTCATTCAATTGATTTATTATTGATTTTTTTTGTGTCATTTTTCTTTTCTTCCTTGGCAGCTGTTTCGGTCAGCGTGTCCGGCTGGACGTTGGTCGCCATCTCGGTGGAGCGCTTCTACGCCATTTGTCATCCGCTGGTAAGTGAAGCTTTAGACTTCTACATTAAGTCAAGTCCTTGGAAGGAAATGAACAGGAAAAACAAAAAACAAAAAATGCTTTTACCCTAGAAAAAAAAAGACATTAAATGCATTCGTGTTTTTCCTGTTTGCTTTGCTTGTTTTGTTTGTTATTTTATTATTAGTGCTTTTTTAAGGCCATATGTAGTAACGTAAATTTGCTTTTCTTTCATCTTTAACAGACTTCAAGAAAATGGCAGACGAGAAGTCACGCCAGATACATCATTTTGGCCGTCTGGCTCGGATCGCTGGCCATTATGTCGCCTGTGGCTGTCCTGTCACAATTGAAGCCTGTCGGTAACGACGGTAAGTTTCTTTTTATTGATGCATACTTAAACACACAGTCACAAATTCCTCCGTTCTTGCATTCCTTACCTGTTTCAAGCTTGTCAATTCTACGTGAAAAAAAGAAAGAAATGTAACGTAGGATTGCAAACTTGACACGCATGCGAAACATGTCGGATCCCATTGCATCATTAATGAAAAAACCGTTATATAATCGTTTACGGTATTTCTCGATTGCCAGGAACCCGATTATCGCAATTACAGTTCTATTCCCAAACCCCCCTTTTTTCCGCCATAAATTCATGCAAATAAGCAAAATGAAAATATTCAAATTATAAGCTATAATTGTGGTGCGCACGACACTTGCATCAAGCGGTGTGTCTCATTTTCACCTCCTTTTCACGCGGGATAAAAGGAGATAACCTCCCCTTTTTATGAAATATTCCACTTTTACTGAACGTCAGCGCTTAGGGAAATCAACCACCCCTCATGCATGCAAAAATTTCGCATTTTAAACCAAGAGTATAAGCATGGCTGTGAAAATGAGAAGAACACTGATTCGATTTGTGCCATGAATTTACCGTCTTTTGTATGCAAAACCGCAGGACGACGGAAATGTCGTGAAGTTTGGCCCGACGACACTTTGGAGAAAACATTTACCGTCTTTCTGGACGTCGTTTTGCTCATCATCCCGCTCGTCCTAATGGTCGCCATGTACGGAATGATCGTCAATCACCTCTGGAAAGTTGATCAAGGTAATCGCGTGCACGGCTCATCTGTTCCGCAATGGATCGTTTATAGCCAATATCCTCATTTTTCATAAATATTCGCTTGGTTAGCCCCTTTTTTTTTTTTTTTTTTTTTTTATACTTTAATTGGTTTTTTTACCGAACTTGACGTCAGCCTATAAGACATGAGACTAAAAATATGTTTAAAGAACAACTGCGAATAATGGAGGCTCCATGGCTGGAGCGTTGCTTCGCATAAAGTGTGCGGGATAACGAGCGCCCATTGTCGTTATCATGCCGCTCGAGTCGGTTGTGTATCGTCGGCAGCGTGTGTCTTTCGTTCGGAAATACCCCAGTCAATTGCCGGTGGGCCTTTGTGTCGCTCCCTATATAAACTTGTGCGAATTCTTAAGCGCATCTGCCAGAAAAAGACTCCCGACAGCCTCCGTTTTCTTTATTGCAAAAAGTTTTATTCGCGTTTTGACGTGGGATGTCGTTTAATTGCGCACACACATAACAGATGTGATCAGAATTTAAAAATGAAAACTGCAAGCCACGTTTGGAATGATTTAGAAATCCGATAAAAGGTGCTGATCGCAAAAGCAAGCAATGACATAAAATTCGCTTGAACAAGGCAACTTGGAGAAGTGAGAAATTGAATTACTCCATATTGGCTGCGTGCGGAATTTTCCGCCATAACAGGCGAATCCTTTTTGTTTTACACTTGTCCTCTTCACGTTATTTATCAGAAGGAACTTTGTATTGCCAATAGATTAATCTATAAATCGATTCAACTAAGATGGCACGTCAATAATGCTATTGTCTTGCATTCCTTGTCGCCCTGCAAACGGCGATCACGGCCAAAAAATTCGAAGCCGATTGTTATAAACCTAAAGCAGTTGATCTAGATTTTATGCGAGTCTTTTGTTACGTCGACGTCAAGCTGAATTTCATGCGCGTCAAGTGATTTCGACGAGTTTAGAGTTGTAATTTCGTGTAGTGCGGAACGAACTGGAACTGAATAGAACTAGCGAGTCACCATTAACAATGGACTGTAGCCTAAATTTCAATCTCTTTGTCCAATTGCCACTTGCGTGGCGATGTTTATTTTTCATGGCTGACGAATTTGATGAAATACTACGGTATAATGCGAGTCTCATCCGTCGTAATATCTCCTGTACCCACCCGTTGCGCTTTTAAGTAGAAGGGCCCTTTCTCTTACTCGCACACAGCATTCTCAACGAGATGATTTCGACCGCGTTTGTTATTCATTTATGTCTCAGAATCTTATATAAACTATATTGTTAGACGTACTCTTATCAAATATCGTGCGAAATCGAGGACAAGAACCTTCGCTTTATAATTTGTACCATACTTCTCAAAACAATTTCGAAAAAGAAGCATCAAACAGACTGGGTTTGATCAATTCTAGAAATCTAGTTGCTGCGCGACGTAATTCCATTCGACAACCAGCCACCAACAAATCGAATAAAAGATAGGCATGGAACATCGTTTATTGCATTTCTAGCGACAGGGAAGCATGTTGATTCGTACCAGGTCAATCATTTCGTTCAAGTTGCTGGTTAGACATGTTTGTCGATGCAGCACGAGCTACTCGAATTGTAGTTGTTTTGTCGTAAAAAAAAAAAAATATATATATATTATTCTACCAAGGCTAACTAAAGGTAAATTGCTTTGTGTCATCGTAACTTTTGAGTCCTTGTTATTCCTTTTCGCAACTATGAAGACCTATTTTTAACGACCGAAAGTGCTTATGTGTCTACTCTTCGCCCATTTATTCAATATACTTGACAAGAATCGATCCCTACCAGTGGAAGCCCTCTTGGCTTCTGCATACACTTGTGAGCGTATGTCTCTAATCATACGATCGAACGTGCGAGCTGGTATTAATCTGACCCGCGTCAATGTAATGTTTATCTGGTGTCTGCAGGAGGCGGAGGGGATGAAAGCGAAGCGGCCATGAGTGTGACTGCTCGTAATACTTCTGCCAACAGGAATTCAATCAGCCAATCAGAGAGGCTCACGTCCAGCGCGCTCACGGTGAACGTCAATGGAAACGGATCGTCCACGTCACGCGCTGGCATTTATCGCGGAAACAAAAGAGCCACCGTGTCTGGTAGCACAGCTGGCCTGCCCGCCACGCCGAGTCTTCGACGCTGTAATCCGGAGCACTGTTTGAAAACCAAGAGACGCGTCCTCAAAATGCTAATCGTCGTCGTCCTCGAGTTCTTCATCTGCTGGACGCCACTCTACGTCGTCAATACGCTCTCCTTCTTCGCTCCGAGGGCACTCTACGAGGGACTCGGATACACCGGCATCTCGCTGATGCAGCTCCTGGCCCAGGCCAGCTGTTGCTGCAATCCCATCACCTATTGCTTCATGAGCTCGTCTTTTCGTCGAGCCTTCGTCAAGGCTTTCGGATGTTCCAAAGTCGAAACCTTTTCGCGATCCGTAGGGACTGTTTAGCGCTTCCGATTGAAAAGCGATGTCGATCGGCGTTAATCAACGGAAATTACCAGGGTGTCTGTGGTAAATGATTTTCCGCTTTCGACCTACAAAGATTTCTTAACGAATTTTGTTTGTTTTACCGAAGTTTGAACTTCAAAGCAGCTTCCAACTATAGGGATGTTGCATAAAAAAGTACAACGCTTAGAGCTGAGTTTCTATTTAGAGCAGATTTTTTCCCTCCCTTATTTATTCTTTTTATTCCTTACCCAAGCATAGTGAGATAATCGAATCAAAGATTAATTACGATCTATCACGGTCGTCATTCTCCTAGGCACAGCTGATCATTCTTAATCGATTCAATACATAAATGTGTTATACATTTTTAAAACATCCTATAACCCGATCAGTTAATAGCTCAACGATTCTCTTTTTTTCTCACTCATTTCCTCTTCGTCCTTCTCTGCTTTGCTCTCCTATACATTCTTGCAAAGCAACATCAATTCATTTCATTGTCTGTATTCTTTTGCTAATAAATACGCATATTCAAAACCGCTGAAGTATATCATCGGGCAACTATTTGTGAAACGAACGAGACCATAAACTTGGAAATGTGTCGTTTACTTCTAAAAAGTACGGCTTCGCTGCGAATTGTCTAGGCGGAGAAAGCGAACGCGTCAGCGAAGAGCAAGAACTCGTTCACGTAATCGCGTGTTTGCTCTCGAGTTCAAATGTTTACAATTTCTGAATGGAGAAACTTTACTTCCCATCCTTTTTCACTAGGATTCCATGAAAGGAAGGAAAAGAGTTGCTCGGTCGCAAAATTCGCCGAAGATCACAAAAGATGCAGCTGAAAAAATCCTTGTCATGCGGCAATAAAATATATTCGGATAACTCACTTGTAGGCAGTCCCAGATCTTTACTTATTGACTTGACGATAGGACTGAAAATAGCAGACTAGTTGTACTTGTACAGCCTGCTATCAGTTCTACGAAAGGTAAAACTTTATTTCCAGCTCATTCTTGCATCGCTCAGCCTCGCATTCTATACACATTGTGCGTATCTACGCAAAAGAATTCGATTGAAAAATGAATAAGAATTGCGTACTACTGCTGTCATCGTATATTGATTTGTCAATACGGAATCGTACAAAGGAAAACCGTGGAAGTCTGGGAGAACGAAACGCGCGTGATTTGTTAAGACATTAAAGATCGTGCAATATCCGCTTTGCGCACTCCATGCTTCCGTGTTTGATAACTTTATAGTTCAGCATTGATAACCGTTACGAAAGCTGCCATCAGAATTAAAACTACTCATAGCATTTAAAAATGTATGGCAATACAAAAAAACATTTTTGTTATGAAAAGGAAGCAATGATATGGTAAATAGTTTTGTTTTGTAGTATGAGATAAACATTATTGGCTGCTGTATTAATTTTTCTGGTTTCGAATTTTCACTTCCACTACACATGAGACGATGTTAAAACGTATAGAAAGCAAGAGCTGGACAAAAAGAAATTTATTTTGAAAAATATTATTCACGACGTTCTATAATAGTCGATCACGACTTCCCTATTTGGAAGATTTGTCCCTCGTAGTAGACTTTGCCTTTATTTGCAGGGTCTACGATAGCACGGGCGTTTTTTCGTAAACTAAAACAGAAAATAAAGGGTAATTATGGTTTGCTCTTTAATTAATATCACAATGTTGCGCATAAATTTATAACATTTATCATTTGTTATGATCATTAATTTGTTGCTATACCTTTCTCGGACAAGATTTACCACCGTTTTGGGCTGGAAGCTAAAAAAATGGAAAATAAAAAAAAGTATTCATAGATGGCGATAAAAGATTATGGCATTTGTTGCAAAAAAAAAATAGATGGCACTTTATCGCAAAAATAAAGGAAATTCAAAAATAGTCTGCTTGCTACGATGTGGCAATGCCACGCACATAACAATCCTCCAACTCAACTAAGCACAAAGTAAAAAAGGAGGGAAACAAAATCTACGACACCATAAAATAACACAGTGCAGGTTAGTAAATTTTTTCGCCATAAGTTTAAGGAAGCCGCTTGTCTTGCATATTTATGGTCATTTGTTCATGACTTCCAACTATTGTTCGTCCCTTATTAACATGTTGATTCCTAATGCATGCTCATCTGCCACCTTAGAAAACGTTTTTATTGAGTACCTTGATCATCCTTTGCTTCTCTTTATATCCTCTTCCACAAGTAGTACTGCATTGTGACCATTGTGTCCATTCAGTGATCATACAGTCTATAGGAGATGCTTGTGGGTGATTCTGGTGATGATTAATGCCCATGTTGGATTTGTCCATTCCATTGAATCCACCAAGATCATCATCAAATTGATCCAAAAGGTGATCATCTCCACCAGCTAAGAAACAGATATGTTTGATTAAATAACTGCTACTATTTCATGGTTATCAACATACAGAAAGCAAACGGATCTCTAAATTCATTCTGGTTCAACAGGGACATTAGCTCTTGTTTAAATTGGATGCAATCTCGCTAATTTAAATTGGGCAACCCATCTAAAAACATCAATGATGCATCACATGAAACTAAATGTTTAAAAACACTTAGTATACTTTCTTTTTCTCTTTGCAAACTAGATCAGATTGATGGTGCAAACAGCCAATGGTAATATGCCAAAAATACAAATATGAACATTCCATCTTACTGTGATTGAGCAGTAAGTCATCAAATACTAAATGTTTCCGTGCTCCACAACTCTATCGTAATGGATAAGGGCGTGCCATTTGACGAAAAGAATAGAAAGAGCAGGAAGAAGTTTAGCCTACAATTGAGATCGTTGAGACAACGATCGTAGAGACTCTGTGGCAGTGTGTAGCGTAATACGGCGGATAGAACTGGACGGATCCAAGGGAGGCGGGAATGTGATGCACGTATTTCTGCATGGTCACATCATTGAGCACATGCTTACAAAAATTCTTTTATGCTTGAGCTGAAATACCCCAAAGATAAATCCCCCACGTGAAAGCACTTACCGCGTGCTAATAGTTCGCACGTATTGACGCAATCCTCATGCCTTTCAAAGTTGTTCCGGTTTCCGCGACAACCACCGTACGAAAATGGAACGCACATCCCCTTGTGAGCGTCGAAGTACCAACGAGAAAAAGGTCCGCGACATGGTCCAGGGTCTACCTCTTCCATACAGATAGCTATCGTAAGTCCGCAAAAAAAAATCATAATTAATTCGTTTCAGCATTTTCAAAAAATAATTAACTGAATTCGAACCTTTAGCGTCGGCCATGCTGAAAGAACAGTCGGGTTTATCTGCCATGCAGACAGTTTTCTCCATAGTGTCCATGTTGCAGTGGCCAGGTAGAGAGGTTGCAGCCACGCCATTATTTCCAATCACTAGCGGAATCCGGCTACGTACTTGCATACCTTTACCACAAGAAGCGCTACAGGGTGACCAATCACTCCAAGCGCTAACAAGACATTCAGGATCTTCTGGTTCATCGAAACCGGGATCGTCGCATTCAAAATTCAAACCCATGCACATTTCTTGCTCTGAGGTTTCCAAATGGCATTTCTTACGACCCATGCGATCATAGTATCGTCTCGTTCTCGTCCGGAAGCCCTTTCCGCACGTAACGGAACAAGAGGACCATTGCGACCATTCCGAAACGGCACAAACATCGTCCTTTACCATAGATCCGTCGCTATTTTAAAAAAGAAGTATGTACAATGCAAAGTGAATCGTTTTAATCGTCTAACTTTTCATTCTAAAATATTTACCCACAAAGTTCGACAGCGCTGGCGCACATTTCTTTTTCTTCGAGTTGACGATCGCACCTCGTCATTTCGGCTTTCATTTGATTTATGTAAAATCGCTGACGCATGCGAAGACCCTTACCGCAAGTGACGGAGCAGGGGCTGAATTGGCCCCATTCAGTCACAGCACACTCGGCTACAAAACAAATATGCAGGTTTTATTATTATTGATAGTTTTTTGAGGCCTTAATATTTTGAAGTAGTTACAGTTAAATTGATTTAGGTTTACTCACGTCTGAGGGCGTCCCCGGAGTTGTCCGGGTGACTAATAGCATCATCCGTAATTGTAGATGTATCCAAGCAGCCTTTTTCGTACACACGCTGTCGAGTAATGACCACTCGGGCCAGTGGTTTCATATCAGATCCTGTCGGATCGTAGAAAGGTGAACGTGGATCTGCAGGGTAGGAGGACGTGATGCGTGTGATTTTCTCACGAGGATTAGTAACCGAGTTGGTTGACTGTTGTAAAAGAAAAAGGGGAAAAGGTATTGAACCATCAGAATTTTCTTTCATTTTCAAGTCCAATTGAATTTATTGATTCGTACGGTGTAGGTGATACCGCTATCGGTACCAGCGTCCCATGGGTAAAGATTCAGAGTCTTGTTCTCTACCCAAGTGCAATTACGTGAACATAGTTCTAATGCCGAAACGCCAACAATCCAATCGGGCGATGGACCCAACATGGAGACGAGCGACATGAGATGGTGTTTGCGATCGACTCTGAAAACGGCGTAGGTCTTGCCATTGACGTTTGGATACCAAAGCCCGCGTGATTTGATAATCGTTCGGATGTGATCGCTCTATAAAAGGGGAAAACATATACGCACCGCAAGGAAGGTAAGACACTAACGTGGCAGCTATATCGTATAAGTAAATTACTTCGGATTTCAATTCGGATTCGAGGGCCTGAGTGGATCCCCATTCGGCCACCTGCCGGAGTCCGTCGGAAGCGATGCCGCCGTATTCCCAGACGCGATAGTCGGCGCTGTGCGAGGCGCCGATAATGTCGCTAAAGTGCGTCAGCCACTCGTTAGCCGGGAAATCGCGCGGGTGCGTCTGGCGGGACCAGAGACCCTCGAACATGACCTGTCACGACCGAACCGAGTGCCACAATGCCATAACAGTAAATCACTAGTTAATGGTATTACATTCATGGTAGGGCTGGGCGAAAAAAAGCAGTAGGGGAATAGGGCTATAGGCTTTTTATTATTGAGAAGTAATACCTCGTATTTGGCCTCATCGCAAGCGCAGCAAGGCTCGTTGATTTCCGGCTGTTCGTCCTCGTTCTCTTGTGGATCGGCGCACAATTCTTTGGTCAGGCCGTTGTCGTCGGCGAACCATAGTTCCCGATTTTCCACCACCACAGCGCTGCGTGAGAAATGAAAATAATAAGTCATTGCCCGTTAAACTAGAAATCCCATCGATTTTTTCGTATTAAGCGATCCTTACTCTGGATGGGAGCAATTCAACTGAAGTTGTCCGTTTACGACCAATAAACAGAGCAAACCTGTCAGAATGGTCCACTGTGACTGAACGTTTAAAATCGACATCGTAGTCGGCTCAACGTTCTCGACGACTGACCGCGTGCAATGTTCGCTGCCGTATAGGGATAACCACTCCCACGATTGCTGAGGACTCTACTTTCTTGTTTTGCTTTAAAAAAAACATCTGCGATGGTAATCCGAGCTTGCCCCGTTTCCTACCCAAATAATGCACAACAGACCACAGTCTTCTTTAGAGTTAAGACGGCCCATTTCATGCATAGTGTTGACTTTATCCGCCTCAAATTGTTTTAAAAATTTTCGTCGTTCGCGTTCGGTTCAACAAATTCGAGAAAACTGTCAATTCTCGTTTTATTTTTATGTTAGACTCCCCATTTCGTTCGAGGCGAAAAAGCATTTTTGCATGCAAATTGTTCACCAATTCACGCTTCCTCCTCACGGATTGGACGGCCATTAATATATTTATCGCTAGACTGCTTTCCTCTCCACTCCCATTACCAACCATTTTTCATCTTTTTTGCATAATAGCAGACACGTCTTTACCGTGATTAGATTTTGGAGCAGCAATCAACAAAGTAATCAAACGTGTTTTACCTGAACTTGATGCAACCGGTGCCGGGCCCGGGAGCGGTCCAAAGGACCTGTATTTCCGTCTTAGGTATTGCGGACGTTTGCGTAATCCCGTTGGGGCAGACGTCGCTGAATCGGCTTAATGAGTCGCTAAAAAGCCGGAAGCTTCCGGCAGTGTCGGGTGACGTCGGAATCGAAGTCAGGGAAGGCGTAGCCGTTAGCAAGAAGCCGACAAATTTTTGTAAATTACTCGATGACCTCAAGTTTTGCAGCGTAACTGGAACAAGACAATTAAAAACGTCACACAGGTTTCACATAAAACGCCCCCCGAGATTATCGTTCTGAGATGCGCCCAAAGTTAGTGGAAGTAACAGGAGTCCGCGTCACATGCACAGTCAGCTGGAATTAACGACCCATCAGCTTAAAAAAAAAAAGGACTGGCCATCGATTCATACGTCACAAGAGGCGCCAGCTATATCGTTGGGTGCCCGACCCAGTATCCCTTCTCTCCATTTTCAATACTCGATGATTCCACGAAGCGCTAACATTTTACGAAACTCGACAAGTTTCCTTGATCAGCATAACTTGTAAAAAAAAAAAAAAAAAAAAAACCAGAGCACCGCCATTCCACTTACTGCGGGTAGTCATAGCATCTAGATAGTGTTCTTAATTGCCTTTCTTTTTCTAATTTAAAAGAATCGAAGCAAAAGACTGGGTCGGAATCGTATCATGGAGTAACTCAAATGAAGTTATAGAATGGCCTTGTTGGTACAGTAGCGTAGCAGTAAGGTTTCTCTCTCGTCCCTCTTTCTACGTTACCGGGTCGATCGCCCGCCATCAGCTTTACCTCTGTTTGGATCCTGTCCGTGACAGGAGAGAAACCCGATCGAGTGCACAATTCCTCTCCCTTGCTCAGATCCGATTCCCAAATGTCCGCTGCTGTTTACTCGAAGAAGTGAGAAGGCAGAATAGACTACGGCTTTTTGGGCTAATGCCTTTCATTAATTAGTGTTCCCTTGCCATGCCGCAATTGATCAGTCTCATTCAACTGAGCCTTAATTTTCTTATTGATGACTAGCACATTCTAATCAGGGATTGTGATTTACATCAGACGTACTGATCTTTTGGCGATTGTATTCGTGACGTCCTTGACTGGCTCATTAGGGATCAATTCAAAAGAGGAACGAATCTGAACGCGCTAAAGAAATTAATTTGTAATTGCAAATCATACCTGTGTAAACATCTCCAGGAAAATATGTGTCGGGATTGCCGCTGATTTTAATGCGATATCCATTGTCACCGGGAGTTTTGCTAGCTTCCACGCCCTCCGGTTGCCGGATGCAAGTTTCCCCTCTCCTTAGTCCGTACGATAAATTCGCTGTCACCGTTGAAAACAATATGAGGAACGATAACGAACAAATGAGTTGCATTCTCATTCTCGTCGATTCGAGTTGAGCAATGCCAGCGGGGGGGGCTTAGCGTCGTCGAAGCGTGTGTGTAAGAAAGAAACTCTTTTCAATGGCTTTATTTCACGAAAACCGTTACTAGTATTTAGTGTATGCGGGAACTATCGTGCGGACCGTCCACTCGTTCACGAAAGAAATGGCTCACTGAGTGCTCCCTTTTTCCTTACTCCGTCGCCACGCAGACCGGCGCGCATCGCCCATTTTGAAAGTGCGTCATTCACTTTATGAACTACCATTGTTTCCCAACGTTTTTTTTATTTGATTTAAGCTCTAGCGCTTCCTTTCACAGCACCCGTCCTCGCCTGTTTGTTTATATTTAATAAACATCCATGCCGGATGGCTATAAATGGTTGCCTTCATAACCTCTTGCTGTTTGAAGTCTCGCTTTATATTGAATGACCGGATGTTTGTCACATCAATTCTTTTTCCTCTAATTGAAACTAGTCCATCTGATGGAGACACACCCTTGATACACTCAGCCAAGTTTACCCAACGCGTTAAGTGTAACATGATGACGAGCAATTCACCAGGGATCTTTAAAAACATCTGCGCCACGGTGTGAAACCTGTTGCAATTCTTTCAGAATCTGCAGCGATAGAATTTTGCATCCGTTACAAATGCACAGTAGTTGTTGTAGTACTTGTACTTGTGTAGCCTTAGTAACGAGCGATTTAATGATGTTGTCCAACGTCATGGACATTGGCCAGCGATTATTGACAGTTTGGCAGACATTTGGACTTTGTTATCAGTACAGCTTCTTCCTTCCTCGTTTTATTATCATCGTAGGTCCGTGCACCTTTTTTAAAAGATCCAACAAGGTTCATCAGTTCCGCGTTCGACTCGGCTCGTCCCAGGGACTGTTGGAGGACGCTCTTGAATTTTTCGGGAAGATTCGTCGTGTGGCTATCGTGAAAAAGAAGTCGCCATGGCCCAACTCGAGGATCATGTTGCACGCAATCTTAGCCAGTTGCCCAACTTTGGCGTTGAACTATCTTCCATGGAATTTACCAGCGTAAAAACCCTTTTTTTTTTCCTTCTAGCTCTTAAGTCTTGTTTACTTGACGACTGGGGAAGAAGTGGAAAAAAGAAAATATGTTGAAATACTCTTGATTTTTTTGAAAGACTTTATTTATGGCATTTTGACTTTTTGGTTAAACAAGTGGCTGGACTGGCTGGTGAAAATCCGGGACCCTCGAGACGCCTGGAAATCGCAGCCCACTTATCTCTTATCAGAAATAACCTATTTGACCATCGGACTCCTCACTTTCATCCACTGTGAGTTTTCTTTTGGCTCTACGAATTTTTTTTGTTCATGTTCTCTGCCGTCTTTTTGTTCTGTTGAGCCTCGTTATGATGACACGTTTATTCTGCCTCTTTGTCCTAATTCTTTATTTCTAGCTAGGCGAGTTGGTGGGCGCTTTAAGTATTTATGGCTGGCTACCATTTTTCATGGATTAACTGTCGAATGCGCCTCCTATTGGCTCCCC
Source organism: Daphnia carinata (assembly GCF_022539665.2). Lineage (NCBI taxonomy): Eukaryota > Metazoa > Arthropoda > Branchiopoda > Diplostraca > Daphniidae > Daphnia > Daphnia carinata. Next base: position 3,641,256 of record NC_081340.1, on the reverse strand, counting down.
GACATTGACAACTTTTGGCACTCTCAAACGACTATCGTTTTGCTGGGCAGGCGATTACCGCTGCACATCATGATGCTATGTATTCACCTTTATACCTTGTCCAATCTTTCGATATTTTTTATCGATCTATTCACGATGCAGATCCCGCGTTTATCTACAACGCTTCCGTGGCTATATCACGGCTAAAGTTACCTAATTGGGCTGAACCCTTTGCAGGTACATAATTGATTCATTTTACAACACACCTTGGTATTATCTTGTTTATCTATTAGTCGGATTATGTGTGGTGTTGATCGACTTGCCCTACGACATAACGGCCGTAAAGTTCCTTCACTGGACATGGTATAAAACGAATAGAACATTTTGCCTCTTCATCAAGGAATTTTCTAACTTAAATTAATTAATAAGCAGGCACGACACGGATCCCAACATTTTCGACCGGCATTACTGGGTGCCGTGGAACTCGTTCTACTTTCACGCCACTTTCGCGGCTTCCTTCACTTTTTGGTTCCACTGCTGGAAACGTTTAATCATCGGAAAGTCGGATGATAAATGGCAGGCTGGAGAGTATGTTTTGCTAAGCTCATCATCATAGTCTCATACATAATTTCATTGAATTTTTGGCACACATAAGTCACAAACGCGAAATGTTGTGCGCCGTCTTGACCGGCTTGTGCGGAATGCCTGGCGGCGTCCTCCAGTTTATCCCGTTCTACCACCCTCTCCACGGTACGTCTTCATATCGGATTATGCATTCCATATTCGACGTTAAGAAATTTGAATATTCTGCGTAGATATCGCCGGTGTCCATACTGAAAACTGCGTCGCACTCCTAACGTTGACATTCTTCCTTATTGTTTGGTCTGCCGATCGTAACCCCATTGTTGGCTCGAGAACGACACCAGGTAAGTGCACAAGATATGGAAGGTTTCTTTTTTTTCGAGCATCGTATTAAATATGAGAATGCTTCAATTTGCCTACGTGTGTCACACCATAGGTATCAAAGGTTTCAACGAGTGCGTCCTAAGTTTGATTCTTCACTACAGCTGCTATTTGAGCTGCGTTTTGCTGTTCAAACCTGAAGATGAGGTATCTATCGGTATTCATGAAAAGACTGGTCCATGTAATGAAACGTCCCCGGTTCAAACAGCTTTCGGCATGGTAATGTTTGCTTTTGACATTTATATTCAATTGTTTAATCCTCAATTATCTCTTTTTTTTACGAGTATAGACTTTGTTGAAACGAAAGTATCTGTGCACTTCTGACTATGATGAAGGTTATTTCGACTTCCATTGCCTACCAGGCGGAAAACCGCCTTCTGAGGGCATGGAGTTCTACACCGCTTGCGGCACGCCTTTCCCTAATCACGCCGAATACATCGTCGTCATTGCTGGCGTTTGTTGGCTTGCCTTACTCGTCTTTATCAATCTCCATTTTCGCTCAGGCACGGAAGTCGTCTACCGTAATTCGAACACTACCGAAGAGACCAAGAGAAAGAAGAAGAAATAAGTAAAGGAAATCCTTCGTTCGTCACTGCCATACGCGTACGGTGTGTATATGACAATAAAAATCTTTCGCAGAAAGAATATATTGGAAAACAAACAAAAAGAGAGACAATTTATATTGATGGATTTGTTGATAGAGTGTCCTTTTGGCAAGGAAAGACCCCACCCAATCCTATTCTCAAAAAGGTTTTTCAAGTACCCTCTCAATATGATGAGCTACATATTGATCCATCTGTTCCGTGAAATGTTTAGGCACTACATTCTTTTCTATCTCTACACGCCGTCAAACACGGCTAGCGTTGGCTGATGACCGTTCATAAGCACATATCAAATTTAACGTTAATGGCATGACTGTCACACCCTATAATGCTTAAATGTTTGTGAATCGTCATACAGTTGATGTTCCAAAAAGAACGAATTTAAAAAGTAAAGAATTTACTTTACAATCCTACCTTTTCTCTGCGATTGCTTGCGTCACCTGAGGAAACCGACTTCCAAGTTCGTTTGAATGTACTGTGAACATGCGATAGCCAAAGAACACAGAAAAAAATTGGTGGTTTCGCTCATAGTCTACTAGGTAGACTGATGGGGTCGCCTTTGGGCAACCCTGCCAGAGTCATGTGCCAAATTGATTATCTTGTCCCTGAATCGTTAAGTATTTAAGTAAAGACTGTTTTAAGTACTTAACCATGAGGATCGTCTGGCTGAGACTGGAATGATGACTCGCCTGTAATCACCACGAGCCCCGACTGTGCTGAATTCTTCTATGTTCATTACACGACATCTGTACTTAACTCCGAGGATCTTCTGCTTTCTGCCTGAAACTGGAATAATGACTACGGTTGTAATCACCATGGGCCCCGCTCCTATATGAATTCTGCTACATTCCTACACGACGTCTCCTAATTCAGGTATGGCGATCATGAGCCATCAAATTATCTGCAAACTCTTGCTTGTCGTTCATCACTTGCCAAACAAACGGCCGGTTCCAATTGGCAGTTATTTTACGAGACCAACTGCCACCGATGTTCACCGACCAGCTACGCCACCAATGCAGTAATTGAAACCTCGGCCTTTTATACCGTACTTTCCGGGCTCAAAACCACGTTAGCGAAGGGAATGTGCTGCTGAAAATGTGAATGTAAGATGTAACAGAAACTTTCGAATGTTGGTCCTGGACACAGTGTTGCCACATCAGACTATAAGACCATGACTTTATAACATAACCTAGAGTTTACAGCATAATTTAAAGTTACAACCAACTTATTCACAAAAATGTCTAATTATTTAAAAACACATAAACAGAAATAGACTACTAAAAAGAGATGAAGATCCTCGAAGCAACCGTCAAATTAAATGCGTTGCCATGGTTACCACCGGCGGCTTGTTACAGAAGTTAGGAACTTGAAGCCTGAAACTAAAGCAAATCATGGCGGTAAGTAGACTACACGTGTGAGGTTAAATATTTTCGAACATGCAACTGTTTCCGTTCATTTTTCTCATATTTCAATGAATTTTTTTACGGAATTTTTTTATACATAGGCCATTCCTTCGGTCAAAGTAGCCGAAGTGCGAGAATTCTCACGAATTGAACGGATCGGCACCCACTCACACATTCGAGGTCTTGGACTTGATGATGCTTTGGAACCAAGAGAGGTATGTATGAGAACATTCCATTCATCAATACCCTTCATTAATTCCCATAAATTTTTGCTAATCATGTAAAATATTATTTTCAGGTGTCTCAAGGTATGGTTGGCCAGTTGACAGCGAGAAGAGCCTCTGGTGTCGTTCTGGAAATGATCAGAGAAGGAAAAATTGCTGGCAGAGCAGTCTTGATTGCCGGTCAACCGGGAACAGGTTAGTTTGATCAATGTTACCAAAAAGATAAATTAACATATCATTTCTAACAATATGGTTTATCCTTTAGGCAAAACTGCAATTGCTATGGGTATGGCTCAGGCTTTAGGAGACAATACCCCATTTACTTCCATGGCTGGTTCAGAGATTTACAGCCTTGAGATGAGTAAAACTGAAGCCCTTACACAAGCTTTCCGCAAGTCCATTGGAGTTCGCATTAAGTAGGGTTCTGTGAATTGTTTTGATACATAATTCTCAAGTGTCATTTTTCTTTGCTTGCTTTCAACAGGGAAGAAACAGAGATCATTGAGGGTGAAGTTGTTGAAGTTCAAATTGACAGGCCTGCTACAGGAACTGGAGCCAAAGTTGGAAAACTGACTCTGAAAACAACAGACATGGAAACTGTCTATGACCTGGGCAACAAAATGATTGAGTCTCTCATTAAGGAAAAGGTGAGAAACTGTTGTATAAATGTTACAAAGGCTTGTTGATCTTACCTTGTTTCACGACTCAGGCACAAGCTGGCGATGTCATTACTATCGATAAAGCAACTGGCAAAATCTCCAAGTTGGGGCGTTCATTTACAAGGGCTAGAGACTACGATGCCACAGGGCCCCAGACTAGATTCGTTCAATGTCCCGAAGGTAAGTTCACCATTTTGGTCATATGTTTCTTTGCGGTGTGACACAATATTCTTACGACATGTATCGTCTATTTGCGTAGGTGAATTACAAAAGCGGAAAGAAGTGACTCACACAGTCACATTGCACGAAATCGATGTCATCAATAGCAGAACGCAGGGCTTTCTTGCTCTCTTCTCCGGTACGCTCACATATTTACTCTTGCGGCCTTGAAATTAAAATAATCTCCATTTAACATACAACCAATAGGTGATACTGGAGAAATCAAGCCCGAAGTTCGCGATCAGATTAACAGTAAGGTAGCCGAATGGCGTGAAGAAGGCAAAGCGGAAATTGTGCCCGGTGTTTTGTTTATTGATGAAGTATGACTAGTGTGAACCCATTCATGTTTTGTTTTTTTCCGTTATGCATTTCTAACTAAAGTTTCCCCTCAGGTCCATATGCTCGATATGGAATGTTTTTCCTTTTTGAATCGTGCTCTCGAAGATGACATGGCGCCCGTGTTGATCATGGCGACCAATCGTGGAATCACAAAGATTCGTGGAACCAAATACCGATCACCTCATGGTATTCCAATCGATTTGCTCGATCGTATGGTGATTATCGCGACTCAACCGTACGAAGAAAAGGAAATGAAGCAAATTCTGAAAATTAGGCAAGTCGTCATTTAAAAAGCGGATTTACGTGAAATGGATCCTAATTACGACTTATCCTTGAACAGGTGTGAAGAGGAAGATGCCGAAATGCAAGAAGATGCGCTTCTCGTTCTGACGAGGCTCTCGTTAGAAACTAGTTTGCGTTACGCAATTCAGCTCATCACGGTTGCCAGTCTTATATCACGCAAGCGTAAAGCGATGGAGGTTAGTATCCAAGATTGTTATTGAAGTGCTTATCTTATTTATTAGCTATTCTTTCCTCCATCTTCCGTGAAAAGATTGCCGTCGAAGATATTAAAAAGGCGTATTCACTCTTCCTGGATGAAGCTCGTTCCACGCAGTATCTTAAGGATATCCAAGATGAATTCATGTTCAATGAGGAAGATGAGCAGCGTAAGTACATAAACAGTATTCCGCTCATCAAATAAGTTTTCAGTGTATTCATTGAATTATAATTTCTTCAGAATCTGAAGTCGCCATGGAGACAGCGTAATTGAGCCTAACATTCAATTTGAAGAGAGAAAAGAAAGATGAAAACTTTCCCATTTGTCGTATAATACATATGCCCGTCAACTAAAGACGCCAAAACAAACTAACCTGTTTAAAACCAATTTTTCACCTCGTCATTGTGAACCTAAAATAAGAAGAAAAAAAAAGAAAAATGAATACAACAATTTTCGGCCAGTTGAAAATGTGAAGTATAGATGGCTCTGGATGCTCTAAAACTCGCCCCCTAAAAGTAGCGATTATGTTAGGCGTAACGTGGTGTGTTCAGAACGAAAGAAAGAAGGGGAGGGAAAAAGAAAAGAACATGTAACCCGCCAACACCCGAGCCCTCGAGAGGTGCATCCCAATCAGAGACGCAGCACCTGGGAGCTAAAGGCGTCGCTCCCGAAAGCTCCTCTCTGTGCACTACAATAATCTCACTAGCAAAAAAGGGAAACCAGCCAAAAAAGTACACACTGGGAAGGCGAAAAGAGGTTTTCGGCAACGCCGCCCACGCTCAGTTGATTCGGCGCGAGTCAGTCTGCTCGCTGCAGAGCGAGGCCTTGACCTACATTTCCAGTCGTGCAGTAGTCCCGCACACACACGCCACCGTTTTCGCGAGCTGCCAGTAAGAAATACATCCAACTGAACAGAAAAAAAGCGAAATATCCAAACTTTGCAACTGTGTGTGAAAACCGTGTGTGTGTGTATCTATTTTGATTATCAGTGTCAGCCGTCCCGCGTGAAATGTTCAACAACGAGGTTTTCCGTCAATCATCATAACGTGCTTTAAATTGAAAATAAGGAATCAGTGCTTGGAAGCCAAACTTTGTCGAGTGATATTCGTGAAAGGGCAAAAAGTGAGTTGTGTTTATTTCGTTTTCGACTCTTTTCTCTTTCAACAAGAGAGCGTGAATGGTTTGTGTGATATTTTTCAGTGAGTCAGTGGGACATACAAGTGGTTGGTTGGGTCGGTCTCTCGAACCATCGCCTCAGGGTCGTTTCAGCTCCAGGGAGCTCGACGATTATTATTCCCTTCTCTCTCTCCCAACTTTTAACCGAGTCCACTTTGTTTCTCTTTCCATTCGAGTGAAAGTGAAACTCCAGGCTTCTTCTTTTTTAAGCCACGTTACTTTATATACACTGATCTATCATTGTATGTCCACCGCTTTTTTTCATCTCTCTCTCTCTCTCTCCCTGTCTTTCTCTACACACATTTATATATATAAACATGTTGGCTCCTTATCTTGAATGGCCGGTGGCTAAAGTTCGGGATTTTTCGTCTGTGATCGCGTAACCTATTGACCAACCGACCCAGCGACCTAAATTTGTTTTTGTTTCATTTTCTTTTTCTTTTTACGAACGACTTCGTCATCCACTGATTAAAATGCATTCGAATAACGACCTTGATATATCGTAGGATCCCCCACAAAGCTAAAAGGCAAAAGATTCAAATTATCACGGCGAGACGGCTCTAGTTGAAAGAGAGCAAACAAAAACACGAGAAAAATGGAATGTCAAGCAGAGGCAGCAGCTTTGTTGCCTTCGTTCAGCGAGCTGACGTCGGCTGGAGTCGTCGGGCGTGACCGCCATGGATCGCCGTCAGATGGCAGCACTGATGGGTCTCAGCAATCGCAGGTTCCTTTCTTCTTCTGCCATTTGATACCCCTCGTGTGCCAAGCTAAATAGCTTGGCCGATTTTGATTGCCGATTCACGAATCAATAAGACGATCGATTTCCAACACAAGTCACCATGGAAATGATGTCTTTTTTTCTTTATGTACAGTTGTCGTCAACTTCGGAATCTTCAGCCGAATTGAATAAAGAGCTCCGCTTGTCCTCGGCACACGCCATGATTTTCCTCTCACAACAGGTTACACCTCTCCGTTTTTTTAATAGTTAATTATGGCTCGACTGGTGAAGCCATTTTTCGTGAAAGATGTGATATTAAAAACAACACGCTATCAATTTTTAATGTGTACCGTAGAAACGCGAATCCCTCCAACCTGACGAGCTATCCGCCCACGAAAGTCTGCCCACCTGCCTTCCAGCTGATTCGGATCACCTGATGCTCATCCAGCTCCAAGATTCACCACACGGTTTTTATTTAAATTCAAATATGCTTTTAATTAAGACGATTCTAGTATGGCACTGAACGGTGATTAGCAGAAAAGCCTTGAACGCTATATAATTTAAACATCTTGAATTGATTCGTGCATTATCCCGAATGCATGGTTTCAATTTAGAGAGAAAAATTGCGCCATTCCCGAACCAAAATGCGCTCCCGAAAAACAACGAAAAAGAAAGCGTGGAAAAGCGAAAGTAGTGCCAAAGTCAGTAGGGAATGAGGCAAGTAGGTCAGCCCCGATCCCACCCCACTTCTTGACAATCGGATAAATAGGTATACATGCGTTCGCTCTGAAATAAGTAATTTTTACATTTCAATATTACCCAACAACAATAAGCTCCTACCTTCAATTGCAACCTGATAATATAAGGGTACCAGCTTTATTTCAAGGCTGAAGCACTTCGAGTTAAATGCGTTTCAAAAAGAAAAAAAAAGAACCAATTCGTGATTAACGATTCTATTCGAAACGGTGGCCTTGAAATGAAAAGGAGAAAAAAAATCGATATGGCGAAAGAGGTGTCGTTGGGAGCTATTGCTGCCATAGAGCAGCTCCTGCTGTCCCAGTGACCCATTACACTAGACCTACTTAATTTCAAGTTTTTCAAATGCTGATGTAATCTCTTTCTATTTTTTTTTAAATTCATCATCATAACCTTCAATTTAAAATCGTATCGAGATTAAAAAATTTCCATTTAACAGCCAGCTGTGAATTCTATTGAATTTTGGGTTATTATTAATTCTTTCCACCCTCCCAAATGCAACTTGTTGCATGTGCTGTTGAATCTCGATTATCCATTTCAAGGTCCAACGTCATTAGTAAAAGCTAATCCGATTTTTGTTTTTTGAAAGCCAGCCAATGATCTTTTAATGTTTCGTATTCCACAAAACTTTTCATTCTCCCCCAGTCTCCATTCCCGATCTGTAATCTATCTTGGGTTGAATTATCAGAAAATCATTTAACTAGCTAAAACAATTCGCTAAAAACAATTGTTTTGTTTTTGAAAACAACAAATAATCCCTGAAAAAAAACATGCGTATGGGCAAATGGCGATTTTATTATGGTAGTTTTAAAATTAGAAAATAGGGTCGGAATTTCCCTTTTGGCAACGGTCACGCCGGAGAATACGTGTTGCAGAATGAAACAAACACGAACAAAACAAAAAGTGGTTTGGCTTTTGTTTTTCATTTTCGTTTTAGTAGGTCTAGTGCAGGGTGTTAGTGGGTCAAGGCGAATCCCGCGTGAGCGACGCTTTTTTCTTTTTACGTGACGTCAACCGATGCGCCGGCGCAACCGTTGGCGACCCATTTGTTCACGCACGCGAAATAATTTCAAGAAATCTTCGAATTTTCAAATTATTCCATCCAAAACTACAATCATTTAACTAAATATTTAATCACACACAAGTGATAATTTATTTATTTTAGTTTGTATTCAAATATCACGTACATGTTTATGTAATCGACACAAACGTAAAAAAGAAGAGAAAGAGAAAAAAAAATGGCGGCCATGCGAATGAAAAGGGAAAGTTTTTGTGGTAGCCCGCGCGCGCGGGAGAGCCGGTGCGCCAGAGCGTGCCCCAAGCTAACACACACACTATGCACGATGTGTATGGCAAACCAGATTGCAGCATTCCCTCCCTTGCGTTATCCCCCCCCCCCTCAGGGCTACCCCCCTCCCACCTCCTTTTTCTCTCTCTCTCTCTCTTAAGTCCGTATCGTTGGAAAGTAGGTCTAGTGCAGTAGCACACTAGGTATCGGGGTCACTATTGTAATCACGTTCACTTTTGTTTGATATACGAATTGTTACGATAACTCCCTACAGATCGACGTGACTAACATTGTGTCACACCCGAATTATTATTTTTTTTTTTTGCTTCTAATCTATCCTTTTCTAAATAGTTAACAAAAAAATGAGGACACCTTAAACTTAAAGTAAATGTCAATTGTGGAGACAGAAAGAAAAATTTGAATAATTTTCAAAAAACAAAAAAAAACACCCCTTAAACTCATTTGAATATTTTTCTATTCGTAAGAACAAAAAAAAAACATAGTCAATAGAATCAAAGATGATGTGGATAGAAAGGGAAAGAGCTCTCTGGAGGTGGTGGTTAGAAAGTAGGACACGAGGTGGTGGGCGGAGTAACGTAGAGAATACCCACCTCTTTTTTTCTTTTTGGGGCCCTTTTTTTTTTCTTTTTTTCTTCTTCTTCTCCCTTTTTTTTCTCTTCTTCTTGAAGGGGAGTCACTTTCACTCCTCCTCGCTACCACCACCACCCGCTACACACATACACAGACAGTGTGTGTCTCGGGACTCTCGCTCCAAACACGCGTCCGATCGGACGTGTCTTTTTCAGTGTCTTCAACAAAACGTTTTTTTTTTCTTCTTCTCCCGAGTTATTTGTTTTTTTTTTAACATTCAGTCTGCAGAGACACACATTTTTCTCGAAAGAAGAAAACCCCCCTCCCTCTCTGACAAGTTCCGCCCACTAGGCCAATGGTTAGTCTGAGCAATTCAAGACTCTTAGTCTTCAGTCTCGATCCGTCTCTCTGACTAGTCGGTGCTGCCGTTTTGTCCGACATTAAAAAGTGCATATGATTCTCGTGTTGTTTTGTGTCGTACGACGGCCGTCGTCGTGTGTGTGAATTCTATATAGTTTTTCTATCGGTTGTCATCACATGTGCCGCCCCTGTGTGTTTCGGAATTGCGGTCAACTTTCGCTTTCGGAGCGCCAACAACGCCATCAAGCGGGCAGGTGGTTTCTATAGTGTGACTTGTCCTCAATTTTTCCCTCTCTCTCTCTCTCTCTCTTGCTTCCAAATACACACACACACACACATACAGACACGCACAGGAATCTTGTGTGTGAGGATTACAATTCTTTTTTGAAAGATTTTTCGTCTGTGCGTGTGCGTTCTCTTTCCCATAGTGCAACAGGTGTGTGTGTAGCCATCTGGTGAGCGGTTTTTTTCGTGTTGCGTACAGCCGCGTTTGATTATTATTTTTTTGAAATCTTAATTTAAAAAACAATTGTGTGGGATCTCATGTGTGTTGGTTGAGATGCTAGTTGACATGGACCTCGCCGCAATTGCGCCCCTCGGTACCAACAGTTCGGCCGGTTTCATTAATTTGACCGGCCCGTCGTCTGTCGACACGGACCAGGTCAGCGTCCAGATCGAACGTTTGCACAGCCCCAACGGTGGTGGTGGTTCAAACAGTGGCAATGGATCCAATGGCCAGCATCATCACATGGTTGGGCATCCGCAGCAACAACAACTCCATCATCACCATCACCACCACCACCTAGCGGGAGCTCAGCATTTGCATCATAGGTCGCTGAGCTCTCCGGAATTGTCGATCGCCTCTTTGTCGATGGCTTCGTCCAGTCCCGCGTCTACCCTGTCGCCGTTCAGTGCCAGTAGCAATAATAATAACAACAACAACAACAGTAGCTCGTCGGCGGCCATGAGCTACGCTATGAGTCACTTGAGCTCTGGTGGCGTCGAGGCCGGCGGCAATCTACTGGGTGTGGGCGTGACGGTCGGCCTGACTGGACTCGATTCCTATTGCATTTACAATCCGAATAACGCAGGCGAGTACGAGACCAGCAACGCGGCCAGCAGCAACGCGGCCCTTAGTCCATCACCGCTCATGGATCCTATCGTCATTGTTCCATCCATGTCTGGCCAACCATCGGCCAGCTCTTTACCACCTGGAACGAGCTCGGCTTCGGGACGACACGACCTACCCGACACGAAAGAAGGCATCGAAGAATTGTGTCCAGTTTGCGGCGATAAAGTTTCTGGCTATCATTACGGTCTGCTCACCTGCGAATCGTGCAAGGGATTCTTCAAACGGACCGTTCAGAACAAAAAAGCCTATTCTTGCGTCGCTGATCGATCCTGCCACATTGACAAATCACAACGCAAGAGGTGCCCTTATTGCCGATTCCAAAAGTGCCTAGAAGTCGGCATGAAACTTGAAGGTAAGCTTCAATTGTTCTGTCTGGACCAATCGGGGTCACGTGTTTTCCCTTTTTTTTTCGTTCACGTTCACGCACCCATTTTTTTTGTTTGTTATAGGGTCGTGGGAAAGGCGGGTTTTGATATAGCAATTGTCAAGTGTTTCGTTTATTGTATTTTCGAACTGAATATTGTGGGGGTCCCAACCTTTTTGGGGATGGGAAGATGACCACAAGGGGAGAAAGGTCCCATACAATCTAGTGGTGTAGGGTCTGCTGTGTGTGTGGAAAGAGTAGGTCCCTTTCTCTTTTTTACGATTGGTAGAAGGGGGACGTGAATAGAATCCCTACACACACACCGTCTCAATTTTTTTGGGTGTGTAGGGAAATTTCCTCCGTCCCCCCCTGAAACGCTCACCACTTTCCCTTTGTTGATGACACGCTTCGAGAGAATTGAAAATGCCGAGGAATCAGTCCGCAAACTCTCGGGACCCGACCGATTCAAGGTTATCACGAAAATGATCTTAATTTTTTTGCCACGGATTTTTTTTTGTGTTAAACAAAAGGAAAATGGAACTTTAAATGCCCTCCTCCTACAAGTCCCGTAAACACGACGTGAGTCTAAAAAAACTCGGCACAAAAAAACGAGAATGAAAGTGAAAGTGTGTCCAATTTTTTTTTTTTGGTTGGGAATCTTATTTCCAACTGATCCAAGGGGAGATTCAAAGCTTGCGGCGTTTGAAGCATCTTCTTGTAGGAATTTTTAAAATATAAGAAATATAAAAAAAAAAAACGAGCCAACGGATATGTCTGGCGTAGAGTTAAAAGAGAGAGAGAAGAATAGGCCTAAAAAAAACGTATACAAGTGAAAGTTGGCCTCACGTCGCCTCGGGCTGTTGCGAGATAGAGTAAACACGCATTCAAATTTCCCTTAACAGTTTTCGGGAATCTTTTTTTCTTTTGATGTCATTTTCTTAAACATCATTTTGGGAAGAGGGAACATGGATAACTTTAAATTGCAAGTAGGCAGATATTGATTTTCTGACCTGTTGAACGGTCAACGGGTCTGTTTAAAAGAAATAATAATAAATCCATCCTTTTAAACGAATTTTTACAAAAATAGTTGACATATCTTGTATTTTCGTTTTATCCTTAAAAGAAATCAAGTATCTAGAGAGGAGGTGTTCCCCTCGTTTGAAATCTGTTTGAAGAAAAGTAGGTCACCACACACACACACACACACACACTGAGCTTTCAGTTTTTTTTTCTCTATGTGTGTCTTTCTATGGAGCCTCTCTCTTTCCCCCCTCATTCGAACGAAAGGAGAGAGAATGAAGGACTGTGCAAGAATCGAGTTGGCAACGCCGTCAACGTAGTTTTGTATTATAGCCAAGTGGGTCACGGTCGTCGTCGGGAGGAGGCCGTGCACGACGACTCTCACCCACCGTCGACTCCCGTACGCCTATTGCGAAACTCGTGGCCTGTTTTTAAGGGACTGATAACAACAAAAATACGAAACTTATCTTAAACCTTTTTTTTTTTCTATAACTCCCCAATGAAGCGACGTTAAATTAAAAACAAAATAGAGAGAGGTTTGTTGATGAGTCACGGCGCTAACCTGAAAAGCCATCCGTGCGGGACTTGTCCTCCACCCCGAAATTCCGTTCTTTCTCACCGATTCCCCGTCACGCTTATATAATTTTTTTTTTTCTTTCCCCTTTCAATTTTTTTTTAGTACGATCCATAGGTTTATGATTTTCTAAATCGAAAAAAAAAATCAATTAATCTAAATATTTTTTATGATTCTTTTCAATTAGCTGTGAGAGCGGATCGGATGCGCGGCGGACGGAACAAGTTTGGACCCATGTACAAACGGGATCGAGCACGCAAATTGCAAGTGATGCGCGAACGGCAGTTGACGACGCCTAGAGGCGGTGGCGGTGGAGGACCGAGCAATCCTTCGCCCAACAACAGCAACAGCGGTGCCGGCCAATCGGCTGGAATCTACACGGAGATGGGCTATTCGCCATCAGGCAGCAGCGTCTACGGCGGCGTCAAACACGAGATTCAAATCCCGCAAGTTTCTTCGTTGACGTCGAGTCCCGATTCCAGTCCGAGTCCACTCGCCGCATCACTCGGTTATCCAGGTCAGATTTTAATTGTTTTTTATTTTTATTTATATGTGCGCAATCCCTACACCAATTAGTTTGGACGGGACACGCTGATCCAGCTTTTGGGTGTCCGATTATTTCCATTATCTAGAGAGAGAGAGATTGACCTCAATGCAACTGGATGCTTGGGCTGTAGGGGAATTGTGTATGGCTTCCGATATCCATCGCTCGACAAATCTTGTTCCTTTTTATTTAATGTAAAAAAAAAAGATTCGAAAAACAAAAGAATCAAATGAGTTTTCAAAGAAAGAATATTAAAGTCTGGGATCCCAATTGGGTCAATTTGAACAATAAGGCGGATCATGTTGCGGTGAAGGAACATCATCCGGGACTTGGAAATTGATTTCTTTTTTTTAATTTTTGCTTTGTTGCTGGGTTGGGGAAAAACATGTAGGACCTTCTGGCCAGCCATTGGGCTCGTTGAACGGCTCCATGGGACCTGCCGGATCGGGAGGACCGCACAATAACAACAATACAAATAACCATAATAATAATAGTATGGGCACGACAGCAGGAGCGGGTCCTTCTCATCCGCACACACCTTCACCCAATAATCACCCGTCCGGCGGAGGAGGAGCTCCCCCTCCACAACAGCATTCCTCGACTTCGTCCGTCTCACCCAAAACCTTCCATTTTGAGGGACTTTTGACCGGTAAAAATTAAAACGCCACTTTGCGCAATTACGTAACAGTTTTTAAAAATAAATGTTTTGATCAGGTAACACAATGCTAGGTAATAATAACGTCCCCAACGTCGGAGCCGGATCAGTTAGCGGAGCTAAAGTTCCGCCATTGATCCGCGAATTTGTCCAGTCTCTTGACGATAAAGAATGGCAAAGCGCTTTGTTTGGTCTTCTTCAGAGTCAAGTAAGAATTTTAATTATTTTTCCTTTTTCAATTTATCTCATTAATTAAAAATTCGTTTTTTATTATCTGTAATAGACCTACAACCAGTGCGAAGTGGATTTGTTTGAACTCCTCTGCAAGGTGCTCGACCAGAACCTGTTTACGCAAGTCGACTGGGCGCGAAATTCCTACTATTTCAAGGATCTAAAGGTAAGGGAAAATAACACATTTTTTCATTCCCACTTTGTGTTTTTACGATCGAACATTGAAAGTGGTATATGATTAAGAATTTTTAATGGCCCCAAAAAGAGAGTTATGGCTTTGGGATCGAGTGAAATGGAAAGTCGTCGGCTCACGGTCTAGGACTGTCGTTGTGCCTCTAGGCTTTCTTTTTATGATGATGATGATGATTATAATATAAAGCCGCGTGAGAGAGTAGGTCAGTGGGACGGACAAACACCGTAGATATCACACACACACACACACAACCATTTCTCGTTTCTTGGTGCGTTCCATCATTGGGTACCTGGGAGCAAAGCTACCTATCCGCATTACCATAACCAGTTCATTATTAGCTCCTTTTGGGGTCTTTTCAAGAAAAGAAAGAGAAAGAGGAATTGATTGCCTGGCAGCGTTTCATTTCTTTTTGACCGTGAATTCCTTCAAACAGGCCGCAAAAAGGGAAAATAGCCTCTATTGGCCAACGGTTGTGTTGAAATTGAAAGCGGCCATATTTTTCTAGCGATAGAAAGCGAAATGTGATAAACTTGTTCGGCACTGCTTCGCTCCGATGGAAACCAGAGTTATATAAAACGATTATAGGGAATTATTTTTCTGTTACATTTCATTGAGTTGTATTTTATTATTTTTGTCAATAAACACGGGCGTTACATTCCGTTGCCTGAGAAACGTCTTGGAGGGGACGTCGATAGCGTCGCTAAGAGGAAAAGTGGGTCACTAGGTCGGGGGCGTCGGTATTCCACCCGACGCTGCCTCCCACCGTTCAATAAAAACCATCTCTCCCTGACTTCTCTCCCCATCGTCTGTCCCGCTCGCACCCTCAATAGCTAATCAAGTCTAAATTGAGGTCAGTAGGCTCAGCTCGGTTTCTCGCACGCCAACTGTCGGGACGGGACGATCTATTTTTGGTCCATTTCATCTCAAGGTCGAGACTGGCTATCGTGAATTAATTTATTATTGTTTTTTTTTCGTGTGTAGGTTGACGATCAAATGAAGTTGCTTCAGCACGCCTGGTCGGATTTGTTGATTTTGGATCATTTACATCAACGATTGCACAATCACCTGCCTGATGAATCGTCGCTGCCCAACGGTCAGAAATTCGACCTTCTCTCGCTCTCGCTACTTGGCTGCCCGCAACTGGCCGATCCCCTTCACGACGTTACGGCCCGGCTCACCGAGATCCGTTTCGACGTGCCCGACTACGTCTGTCTCAAATTTCTCATGCTTCTCAATTCAGGTATGTTTTCTCCCTCTTCATACCGAACGTTTTATTTATTTTAATTTAAACTTTTTTTTTTTTTATTAGACGTCAAGGGATTGATGAATCGGCGCCATGTGGTCGACGCACAGGAGCAAGTCCAACAAGCTCTCTTCGACTACACGCTTAACTGCTACGCTCATATCCCTGTAAGTTGACCGTTATTGTTGAATTGCATTTGATTGTGTATTGAATTTTTTGGCTCGTACAGGACAAGTTTGCCAAAATGCTGGCAATCTTACCGGACATTCACGCCATGTCGACACGCGGTGAAGAGTATCTCTATTTCAAGCATCTCAACGGCTGCGCGCCGACACAAACACTACTCATGGAAATGCTTCACGCCAAGCGGAAATGACAAGAGGCATCTTAAACTCGCCAGGTAAGCTACATTTGTTTCATTTTGCTCTTTTTAGTCAATTGTTTTTTTTATTTATTTATTTGTGGACGTTTTTTTTTTCTTAGATTGATATGAGAATGTGAGTGTGATTGAATGTGTGTGAGTGCGTTTCTCTCGAATGAAATTCGGAGCTATTGGGAGGAACTATACAAACAAAAAAAAGAACAGTGGCGTCAAGACGTTTTTGAGCTCTTCTCGTTTTAGATTTTTGTGAAAATTGTCTACAACCAACGACGGTGCCAGAGGCTTTCACGATAGAGAGATTCGTTGGTGTCGATATATATATATATATATTTTCTGGATCCCGGTGTTTATAAATCCGAGAAAAAAAGGGCAAAACAAAACTGAAGACGACCCACTACGACGTTCGCTCACGAGAGATCTGCTACTGCCGTTTTCGTGCAAAAAAAAAAAAAGAACGGAGTCACACACACAAAATGTCTCCTGGCTTTAGAAAAGAAAAATACCCTCCAATTGTTTGTAGCCATCCTTCTCTCTCCCGTGTACATAAAATTTGTAAAACAAGAGCAACAAAACAACACGAAAAAAAAAAACATTTTTTCTTCCCACTTTCTACCCGTGTAATCCTTTTTTTCCCTCTTTATTGATCGTTGACTCGAGCCGCATTGTGCTCCTCCCTTGTTCACCTTGAAGAGTAGTAATGAATATATCAGGGGGGGATGGGAATGTGGCAGCATTTATCGTCTTAATTGTTTATTTCCCCCCACTATTGTTTTCTTTCTATATTTGTGTGTGTGTGTGTGTGTGTGTTTTTTTCTCTCCATATCTTTGGCTATTGTAGTGTGGCTACATTCCAAATCCACACGCAGCTGGGATTGATCCAGTTTCAATATGAACGGCCGGGGAAAACGAGAGGCACAACCAAAATGCGTGTTATCTTTCTAGGGACATTGATTTACCTTTAAAAAAAAAACAAAATTATTTGGGCGATGGGAGATTTACGATTACAAACAAATTCTTCTTTTTTTTCTTTAACCTATTCTTTCGATTGGGTTCTTTATTTTTTCGCCTCTCTGTTGTGACTCTTTTCTCTCTTCATTCCGCTCTGTCGGTTCGTGTCGGTTTTCTCTCGTTTAATTTTTTGTGTGCGTGTCTGTTGGTTAGATGTGTGTGAATGTGTGAACCAGTGTTTGGGGATGGACATTAAAAAAAAAAAAAGAAAGATTATTTAAAAACAAAAAAAGAATTAGGTTAAAAGAATCGAGTCGGTTTATGCGCGCGCTAAGTGTTTCATCAATCCATTGCGTTTATATAATGTCCTGCCAGACTATTATTTTTGTTTTCTTTTGCCCCGCAAAATGCAATTTTCTCTCCAATTGTAAAACACACACACACACAGACGTAACTTTTTTTTTGTTTCTTTTGGTTTTTGTGCGTTTCGATTTTCCTCCCGTTTTTTCGCGTGACGAAGCCGCCCTTATCGGCTCTTTAAAAAAATTTTAACAAAAATAAAAATATTCGACGGTCGGGGGGGGGGGGGGTTGAAAAATTAATTTCATTTAGAACCATTTCAAAAGAAAAATAGGAAAAAAAAAAGAATGTTACATTGACGATAAACAATTGTGTGTATCTTTCAAACATTGGCTATTTGAAACGCCTCTGTATTTCTTATGTGTGTGTGTGTGAGTGTGTGTGAATTCTCTATACAGATTAAAAAAGAAATTGTACTTGGTAAACACAAAAAAATTTGTTACACGCTGAATTTTATGACCAATATATCGGTGAATTTTCATAAAAATAGGAAACATTGTTTTGAGTTTTCATTTACTTGGAAGGCGATGAAAAAAAAAACCTGCTTAAAAAGAAAAAAAAATACGTTGAAGACTATTACGCCGTCTGTTATTCCGTCGGATCACGAAGTCTGTAGGTGAGCGCCTGAGGCTGTTTCAGAAAAGTGAAAGTTGCGCGCGTCCACAACGCCCCCTCGAGCACCTCCATTTACGGTGGTAACAACTTACACACACGCAGACGACATGCATTGTACCCAAAAGTTTTGAAATCCCTATTTTCTCTATGTGTGTATGTGTGTTAAGTCTAACAAAAAGATAAGATCAACTACCGTAAATCCACTCGCTAAATTGCCAGATCTTCTAAAGGGTAAGATTTCCTTTTGTCCCTCTGTGCTTCGTTTATTCACGATACACTTAGTCAAGCAGCTTAATGGACATTGACGACGTTTGGATTTCGTCAGAGACCCTCGAAAGATGTTGTTAAGTGAATAAGTACACAACTTGTGTATGTGTACTAAGACAGAATTCTTTTCGTTTAGACAGTTCAACATTTGTAATATTTTCTTTTTTTTTTTATTCTCTTTCAACAGTTCTTTTTGGGCAACCCATATGGCATGAAAATTATTGTATAACCGACGTCGGTCCCAGCAAGCAGGCCTCGGGCCTGATATAGCTCTCTCTCTCTCTTTTTCTCCCTAGAACATGGGTCTAGTTTGACCTCATTCCGTAGACTGTGGTCAGCCCTGGATACATCTGAGATATATAAAATAAAAATAAACAGCCACGTTTTCAATACATCACAAAAATGACACGCATAACAAAGTAAAGATCGATTTGGACGTTATGGCTGTGCAAACAAATCGATTACTTCGCAGCTATTTGTTTTTATCTACAAATAACAAAAGACAACCTTTGTTCTGTAACCAGTTCCCGCCACCCGCCTCTTTAGCAGACATAAAAGTCGATAAAAAAGAACAGACAATCGACCCACTACTTAAAACTTGGCCACGTCAATCAATTGGTAACTAGTCCAACAACAATTAAAAAAAGGTAAAGTTTACCGACAACTCGATGAATGCCAATTAAAGCCACTTTGCTCGCACGGATGGGCTTCGCTCTTGTTCGGGCATTCGCAACGGCAATTGTTTTTTGAGTAGACCTAGAAATGCAAATTAGAAAAGTAGTTAATTCATTTGTTGCCGAACGTAGCAGACGATGCATGATTTTTTTTTACTTGCACTTGTTGACAGTCTTTCTCAGTCACCAGACAAGCGCATTTACAGTTAACGTGCTCCTCGACTTCGAACGTCAGACACTGTGTACGTCCTCCTTGTTTGAAAACCCACACCTGGCGAAAAAGATTAAGTGTAAACAAAAAACAACCACACAAGCAAACAAACTAAAATATGCAAGGTAATGAATAGTGAAATCCCTCACTGGAACTTTTTTCAATTGTGTTTTTCCTGGCAGACAACGTTGTGCTGAATGTTGGGGACATTTTCCATGTTCGCATCGCTTCACTTCTACGTAACCGGGATGAACCTGTAAATTTAATGAAATCTAGCTATGGCCTGCTAATCTTTTAGCTGAGTTACCATGGAGAAGCCTTCAGGTACTTCTATTTTTACTAGGTAAGGACGGGGCTTGCATAGAGCATTTTTGCTTAAGGCTGACAGTTCTTTTGTGTCACAGTTTCCACCTGGATGATAGAAGTTATACTTAATACCCCCATTATATGTTAGAAGAACAAACGATAAAATAAGCAAACCGTTAGCCACAGGGTTTACGGCAGTAATTTCACGGCCCCAACGCTCCCAATTTATCTAGTCAATGAAAAGTCATTATTAATTCGTTTAAATATAATGGCAAAACAAATAGTACCTCATTGAAGAGCGTGGACGGGCTTTCCCATAAGGCGTTTATCGATTGCTGGTTTAAGTTTGCATTCCCTCTGGAAAGTAATTCCGAACAGACGAAACCGATCAATATCCAGTAAACGAAAATGAAGGACATCTTTGGATGCATTCCCTTGACCTTTCTCCTTTGACAATCAAAGATGTATGAGAAACTGTAAAATTTATAGAGTATTAAGAATCGGCTACGTCTACGTCCGATAAAGGTTTGGTTGAAAAGTTGGTCGTTTCCACCATTCAAGTAGACGGCGGAAACCACATTTGCCTCATATGAAGGAGAAAAATTATATGCCCTGATAGTATGCGCGATAAGCGTAAGGATACTAAAAAAAAACAAAATAACAATAACAATAAATGTATGGTTTAGAAAAAGGTATGTATTTGCGGACAAGTTCTCATCGTCAGATAAATCATTAAGCCATATTAAAGTCGTCTCTCTGAAATGGAAAAAAATTTAACTTTGATTACCATCGTACTACGGAATGAGATCAAAAAGCTTATGGCTACCATTTCATTGTATTCCATAATGTGTTTCTTGATAGCAGACGAGTCCACCCATGTCACAAAGTCTTCCATATTTCTGGTAATAGGGAAATACAATGCCTTTATCAGAAAATCTTATGACAGGAAATGGGTTGAGTTATACCTGGTTACTAAAAATGCTGGATCTTTAACCACTTCCGGGCCAACCCTAATGTGGCCTTGTTCTACAAATGTTGTTGCAGTCTTGATAGAATCTGCCATCTTTGCCCTAACCATCACCACAGGAAGTCTTCTACGGCAGAAGGCTGATGCTGTTATGTGTGAAACCAGATCAAGCGACCACTTGGTTTGAATCAAACCCATGGAATATCTGATAATTGAATATTAAGATTAAGGTCAAACAACTTTCAGCTTTGACATGAAAACAAGTTACAGTTTTTCCAAAACGGCTGCACTGCACTCCACTCTGAATGGATCTTTTGGATCAAGCTCTTTAATTTTGTTTGCCAACTTTTGTATATGTAGTACAAGTGTGCAATACCTAAATGTAACAATAAGTTGTCAAAATGTATTCTAATTATTTTTGTGTTTCAATCTTACTTTGTGTAATCTTCTCGCTTTTGAATTCTATATCTTTTAAGGACCTGAACCTCATGAATGTTATTGTCAAGCTTCCACGAAATGAAGTCAACCTTTTTCAGCAACTTCTGTTCATGGTATTTCAATTTTCGCACCATTGTGCTTTATCACTTCAAGAAAGCAAATGCTTAACGGATAATTTCACTCGATACCAACTGCAAAAACAAGAAAAACCTTTTGTAAATAGCACGGACTTAACCTAACGAAGTTCCTGCAATGCGCTCGGTAAGTTTGCATAAGCAGAATTACAATTGTAGAAGAGTTATTTGATGGACAATAAATTTTTCTACTAATTCAGACAACTACATCAGCAGACGATAGCAGCCTTGACACGTGCTTAACTGTCTATGAATATCTCATCAAGCACTAGGTGGCAGCATGTTACAATATGTAAGCAACTGAATCAGTCACTGTGGGCCTTTCTTCGTAACTCGTTCCTCATTACCTCGTGGGATGCTCAATGTCTGACTGTTATGTTATTAATTATCAAAGTGATTGGCATGAACTATCCATTTCTGGCATTTTGCACTATTTTGTTCTCTTCGAGGTTACGCCGAGTCATCGGTAAGTTATCTTTTTGTATTGGCCGATTCTCGAGAACCTCGATACAGTTGATAAGAAATTCATTTATCAAGGACTTTACTAATTTAGTCAACATGTGGGTATTTTTTGTTGTATAATGCAAACTCAAGGTCAAAAAGAATCGTGGATGATAGTCGGTTGACAAAAAAGATTCTCATCTCGTTTATTTTTGGCACTGTGAAGCTTTAGTCGGTTGTTAGCAGGCGGCACGTCCCAAAAAGAAATTATAAATAAAAGACGTGTTTGATTGAACCGAAAGAGAAATCATGATACATATGAAAGATTAGAATTGGTTAACACAAAAGTAAAACAACGTAACGTGAACATTTTTCTTGTTATCGCCCCACAGAGAATTGTTCAACTAGTGGCAGCTTGACTACGTAAAATGGCGGAAGCTTGCTTATGCAACAGCATCTGTTTCAAGGCGAAAGCTTCGTCCCTCAAGGTGGCCACTTGAGCTCTTAAGACTGAATTCTCCTTCTGTCAAATTACATGAAAAGAAAAGGTAATTATTAGTAATGGGTAAACCCCCGAAAAAAAATTATGTAACCGCTCTACCTCAAGGAAATTGGCTCGAACCGTCACTTGGTCCTCGCGATTTTTTCGCATATCTCTTGATCTCTTAGCCTTGAAAATATAATAACAAAAATTAATACGATATTTGGAAATTGAAGCTTTATACGTCTGGTTTTTTTATAGGAAAAAAAGGAGCTTACTGCAAGATTGTTACGACGTCGACGCTCGAAATATTTGCCATCTTTCAAATCATCTGGAATAGGTTTTTTCTCGCTCCTCGGTCTTCTCATTGTGGCTGAAGCCAAGGCTTTTGCAACCAGGTGGGAAGGATCAGGTGAGGACGATAAAGAACTATTGGCAATATCTGGTTGGTGGAGTTCAGATTTGTTTTGCTGTTGCGCTAACAAATCCCGCTGGAAGGAGAAAGCCGCTGCCATGGCGTGCATCAGCTGTGATGAATCCGGATGATGTTGATAGTGCGGAGGAGTGGGTGAATCGTCACGGTGGTTACTGCGGCTGGACAGGTCGGCGGGAGATTCATCTTCAACTGATGATGAAGAGCTGGTGACCTCACTTCTTTCGTCATTCAACGACATACTTAAGTTAACTGGAACGTTAGCACCAACACCTTGACTGTTAAAAATTGCCTGTTGCAGTAACGCGTTCAAGATCGAATTCTTGGTCTCCATCTCCGATTGACCACTTCTGACCGAGCCGGTAACACTCGAGTAACTGACGACGGATGATTTCGATATTGGGGTAAGATCCAAGGAGGACGACCAATGAATGTCGACGAGTTGATGACATGACCTTCTTCCAATGAACTGAGCTTAAGTTGTTTTAAGTCATCGACCTACTCCCCCAGTAGTAGGTCTTCCTTACTATACCACTAACACTTTTCATCCAGTTTCCTTTACTACATTCAAGGTCATCGTCGACAATATTGGGTGGCACAAGTGCTAGGGTCATCTATGTGGGTGAAATGACCTCACAAGAGATAGATGACCTCGAATGACCCATTGCGTTAAGAACCTGACCCACATTTTCTTTTCAGCTAGGCAGTAGAAAAGAAAGCTCCTCATGTCCCCGACGGCCGAACATACGTTTTGACCTGAAAGTGACCTTTTTTTTCTCCTACTGGTCTCTACCAAGAGACTTCATTTGAAACTCATTAGATTCGGACATTTGCCTGGTGAGTCTTCTGCAATTCGACTATACTGCAAAATGTGATATTCTATCTAAGGGCTCTATTTACGAACGTTTATAATTAGGTAATCGTTTACTCGCAAAGCTGAATAAACTGTAGCAATTATTTTGGCAAGTAATGCTCTTTAAAAGCTTCGACGATCTGCCTGCCTATTGGGACATTGACTATGCTTTCACTCGCGAAATAGTCAAGCATACTCTTGCTTGACATCTCAAGGGAACCCTGTGCATCTGGATGCGAATGGCGAAAAGAAAATAAGGGGGGAAATTGAATTCTGAGAATCCACGTGTGTTGTTGAATTCTTTTATACCCCTTTCTCCATGCCCTTAAATTTAACCACTCCTCTTTTCCGGAAGCTATTTTCATGCACTGTTTTCATCTTTACCTCAACTCGGCTTTTCACTAGGCGCTTCTGGCGTTTTCCCTTTTATTGAGATGTATGCCAAATGTTTTAAAGTTTATGCAAGCCATTCTTGTGGCTAATACCATGACGTCCGCCATTCCGTTGCTTATTCCAGTTCCAAAAAAGCTACTGGTCCATGTGGATTGAACACGTCAAGTATTTAGTCTCTACTGGAAAACGTGAATATTTTAGTTTCTGTTGCGAATAATTTAATAAGTAATTATCGTTACACTTTCAATCAATCGGGAAAGAGTGCGGCATTCCCCCTCCCAAACAAGAACCAGGTATTTTCTTAGCTGAATTACACCAATTCATGTTACACGTGTTCACTCATGTGATGAAATTGCTTGTGGATGGCATCACCACTTAGTAAGATAATAAAAGAAATATCGAAATTTAAGCTAGTTATTAAAAATTCATTGCCTAATTTCATTTACGTGATTTTAACTAGATATTCCTCACGACGCCTGACGGCGAAAAAGAAAAACGCAGAAAAATTACGATGCAAATCACTTAATCTTTTGAAATTTTTAAAATAAGATTCTTTTTGGTAGGGGGTTTCCTGAGGCAAGACTAAACAGCAATCAGCAGGGCTATTGTGTTAAATAAAAAACCATTGGTCTGTAAAAATAGTTTGAATACATTGTTTGAATTGCGCGCCAAAGGCAAGGCGACCATTCTGTTTAAGGAAACAAGTGTCAAACGTATTTTGTCGTCTGCAGGTTCTTATTGATTGCTAATAATTTTTACTTCTGCCATTCTAACTGACAACTAGCAGCATTATTTGCAACAATGGCTTCCAATGTTGAAGAATTTGTTCAACTTGAACCAACAGTTAAGAATGTAGTAGAACAAACCAGTTTACGATGGATCTTTGTCGGTGGTAAAGGTGGAGTAGGTAAAACAACCTGCAGGTAATGATTTCCTTTGAAATGTTATAAGCTGCATGTGTTTTAAACCCCCATACAACAGTTGCAGTCTTTCTGTACAGCTTGCTCGTGTGCGGGAAACTGTGCTTATTATCTCCACCGATCCAGCACATAACATTTCAGATGCCTTTGATCAGAAATTTAGCAAAGTTCCAAGTAAAGTTAAAGGCTTTGAGAATTTATTTGCCATGGTATATATGATTTAAAATAAGATGTTCTGTCACCATATTTAGCTGTATTTCTATTTCAGGAAATTGATCCAAATGTGGGATTCAATGAATTGCCAGATGATTATTTTGAAGGGGAGAGCAATTTCTGGAGAGCTAATCGTGGACTGATGCAGGAAATATTTGGAGCTTTTCCTGGCATTGATGAAGCAATGAGTTATGTTGAAGTAATGAAGTAAGAAAACATAGCCTGTCTTATTCTCCAATTGTTATTATCTTTTTTTCTGATTATCTTTATCTTTAATTTAAAGGCTAGTGCAAGGAATGAATTTTTCAGTAGTTGTTTTTGATACAGCACCAACTGGACATACTTTACGCCTACTTGCATTTCCTTCTGTTGTGGAAAAAGGATTGAGCAAATTGTTGCGCCTTAAATCCCAGATAGGCCCATTCATTAATCAGGTATATTTGGTTATTTAATTTCCATATAGACTTGACCAGAATTTCATCCCTGCCGTTTGGTTATTACAGATATCAGGCCTTATTGGAATGAACAGTATAAATACAGACATCTTTTCTAACCGTTTGGAGGAGATGCTCCCTATCATCCAGCAAATTAATGAACAGTTTAAAGATCCAGTAAGTCTCGATTTCTTTCATCATAATTCCATTGTTGTGTGCTTGAACTCTTAATAATCTGTTACCAGAATCGAACTACCTTCGTCTGCGTCTGTATCGCAGAGTTCCTATCACTGTATGAAACAGAACGGCTAGTTCAGGAACTTTCCAAGTCCAATATTGATACACACAACATTATTGTTAATCAACTTTTGCTCGATGCTCCTAAAACAACAACTGGAGAAACATGTGGACTATGTGGTGCTCGCAAGAAACTTCAAGCTAAATATCTCGATCAGGTATAAAAAATTGGTTGACATGAATTGGTTTGAATTCCTAAAAATGATAAACACAAATGTACTTATAGATCGCCGATTTGTACGAAGACTTCCACGTTACACGTTTGCCCTTGCTAGACCGAGAAGTCCGTGGTGTTGAGCAAGTCAAGAACTTTTCAGAAAATCTGCTGAAGCCTTATTCACCGAAATAAAGATGTTTTTATTTGTTCAGCTGAACTGGTTTCCATGTTAGAAAATAACCCATCATTGGTTCGAAAGGTTTTGCCGTTGTACTTCAGCATTTCAACCAGGTGAATCAGTTTATTAATTTTTCATTACCCTTTTCAAGTGAAGTCAATATCAAGACAACAGCATTAATAGACAATCGAGTATGTATTCATTTCAGTGGCGCGTGTCGAGACGAAGAGGTGCCCATGTGTAATTACGATGTACGCGAAATGCAAAAGGTGCATAAACATGGATTATTGGATTCATGAAGGGGAAAAGCCGAATTATTCCAAGTCTCGCATATTGATAGTCGACTGACTAAATTCGGAGCATTCTTCTGCCGCTTTCGTGGGACTTGTCTGCCAGCTCCAGACAATGTGGGCGTGGCCAGTTGAGCTGGTAGTAGCTTCGTGATTACCGCCAGTATGAAGTAAGACGCACACGTTTGAATCTCCGCTTGATCCAGATCCAACATCCTAAAGAAATGTTATGATTATCAACTTGCTCTAGAGGAGCGATTATTATATGTACTTGAAGACTATCCGTTGGAACAGCAAGGAATGTGACAACTGAAGGATCTGTAGAGACGGGGTCCTCGTCATCTCCCAATAGCAAAGCGATATAATCATTCTGAAAGGGTTGATCGGCAACCTTTATCAGTTCCGGAGGTGATGGGTCAGTAGACAACGCAGTTGCAGCAGATGGAGCCCGGCTACCATGACAGCGAACCATGTGTTTCCGCAGGTTGGATTTGCCGGAGTACTGTTTATTACAGCCAGGGTGCTCGCACGGATAGGTAAGATTGGCGGTGTCGACATTATGTCTTTTGGCATGAACGTACAAGGTACTCCTCGCCGTAAATTCCGCGCCACAGCCTGAAGGTCAAAATTTTAATACAATCTTTCAGGTAGAAGGTAACAAGTCGAACATACTCTCAACAGGACAACGGAACATTTTCATGCCATGATGTTGACTAAGAAGATGCTGTTTCAGATGTTCTGACCTCAAATAGGCTTTATGGCATTCCTGATGAGGGCATTTGAATGGTCTCTCATTCTTGTGAGTGCGCTGATGCCGACTGAGCTTGCTTGGTGTCCGAAAAGCCCATCCACAGCCCTGTAATCAAAACACTGTTTCAATTACTTAGTTATCGACTGAACAAATGTCAGTTACCTCAAAATGACATACGAATGGACGGTCTCCCGTATGGGTTCTAAGGTGTGACTCTAAATGGGATGGCCTATCGAAAGAGCGAGAACAACCTTCCCACTGACACGTCAATGGACCCACTCGAGTATGGCTACGAAGATGGGTGGTGAGTGCGTTAAGAGAATGAAACCGTTTGCCGCAATTGCAGTGATGGCAAGCATAAGGTGCTTCGACTTCTCGATGTTGCTCCTACAAGAGATAACATAGTATTTAGAGAAAGAAATTTCCATTTTTAATTAATTTAATGTTATTATTACAATTTTTATTTTACCTTTAGATGATTATCCAATTCCCTCTGAGTTTGAAATTCTGAGCTACAATGTTCAATCGAACAAGTGTAAATATTAGGTCGATCGTGAAGCTTTTTATGCGAATTTAAGTTGTACAACGTAGTAAACTTTCGTCGACAAATTGTGCACTGTGAGAGTAGGTAATGACAATAACTTCAAAATTGAACACAAAAATATAGTTTTCTTACGGCAAAGTCTTTTTTGCCTTGATGGCATTCTTTATGACGTTTGAGTTTATACTCTGAAAAGAATGACCAAGAGCAGCCCTCAGCATCACACTGTGAAGGACAGAACACTTTTACACAAGTAAAAAATGTATGGATATTAATAAATACTACCTTAAACTGTCTAATTCCAACATGTGTCATTATGTGGCTTTTGGCCATGAATAATTTAGGGAACCCTTTTGAGCATTCTTCAAATGGACAGAGGTAGAGAGTTTCATTTTCATGTAGAACCACTACTGGCTTGGGAATCTTCTCACTGCTTTCTTCAGTGTTTGTATCATGAGGATTGCCCTCTGTCTTGGATTGTTGACTCTCTTTCTCACTATCAGATTCCAGAGCACTAACCTTCATAGACTCTAGTTCATGTGGTGTTAAAAGCATTATCTTTTCTTCCACAATATCTGCAACTTTGGACTGCAGAGACAGTAAATTTTCTCTTTCATCCTGATGTAAGATATTTGGGGTGTCACGGACTTCCTCAAAAAGAATAGAGTCCTCAGTTGACAACACTGCCGTTTCTTCATGTGAGGTATTGAAACATTTGCCATCCATTTGCACTTCAAGCTCTATAATATTGGGTACTCCTTCTTCATCAGTGGTCAACAATTCAAGGGGTAATTTTTCTCCCAAACAATGAGAAAAATCGTTAGAGATAACGAGCGCATCGGGAGTAGATCTAATTTCACTAGATAAACCAATTTGATCGTATTCCATGCTACTAGCAAGCTCGGTGTCTGATTTGAACCACCTTTCCATTTTAAACACAGGGCATTAATCCTGATCAAGAAAATACAAACACTTTCTTTAGAATAAAAATTTCAACTTCAATTCTTCGCCACAAAAGAAACACTTGCATGAAGTAAAGTGACAACTGCGCATCGCTGCCAGTTTGTTTAAATCGATTTATGCCGAATCGTTGTTTGTTTAGCGAATCGAAATCCAGGGGTGTGCAGTCGGACAGGCAGTCAGATCAGTAGTCACTAGCTCACTGCTCTAGTCAGTACGCAGTAGGCTGTACGCAGAGCACAAGAGCTCTGCTGATTGGTATTTAGTATGCATCAGAAAGCCCTAAAAAAAAAACAATTTGACGAATGCTGGTTTTTCATAAAGCCCCTACAAATTGTAGTTCCATCTGACTGCCGCCAGGAGACTTCAGAAAACCAAGCACATCGAATTTTATGCTTCATTTCATTTCACTTTTTAGCTGTCATAGCTGGTTTCGTAACACCAACCGAATGTACTCAACCGAAAAGGATTTGTCGCTGTCCCCGTATCCGGTTTACATCGTTTTCATTGCGTCTACCCTGATCTTAACCATGGGATTTTGTTACTATTCAGGTTTATTCATGTTTAAAATTATATTTCCTTGGTAGGTTTTTTTTTGATTTTCTACCATTCACACCGCCGTTTAAAAATCTGTTGTGATTCAACCTAGTGTGCATGAAAAAAGCGCCCAATTGACCCAGATTGGAAAGTACGCGCCTAAAACATACTTTTTGGCGGGAAACCATTGGAGAAACGGTTTAGCAAACAAAAAGCGATTGCGCCAAGCCGTAATTTCAGGTTTTCACCTTGGAATTTTTTTTGTGGTTTTTGGCAACGTTGCGAATTTACTGTCACCTGATTTCCCCTAGATCATGGATGACCTAAGCTTCGTGTAAGATGGAGTTGTTTGGTTACAGATTTCTCGGCATGTAACATCCCTCATTTAAAAATAGCGTCTGCAGATTAAATGACAGGACACATTGGCCGTTTCTTTAATTACCGACAATCTTCAACAGTCGGGTACGTAAAAGTAAAAATTTTTGTGGGAAAAGCAAATACAAATATTTCCTTAAGAGGAAACTGTTGGTAGTCCTAGTGTGATTCGAGTCCGATGAGTGGCTTACTGTAATGAGAATCGCTGTCCATTCGTTATCTAGTCATATCATATCTAACGTACCAAACAATTCTTGTAGGAAAGAGGGTACCATCCTTTCTTGTAATGAACAAACTATACTGGAAATAGTTTGGGTTTCAGAAAAACAGAAATCAAAATCTTTGTCAGAAGGTAGTATTCATGACCTGTATAATTTCCATCAAGAATAGTACTATGGAGATTTTAAAATATTTATCCCTTTGCAGTATAAACCATATCCGCCACAGGATACATGGTGCATTGTTCATTTTATGTGAAGCTGTCCCCAATCCTTTGTTTATGGGCGTATGGTAAGTATTGTCATCAATAGATTTTTGCTTTTGGAATTGCCATAACAAAAATTGGTTGTAAGTCATTAGTCTGTCTAGTTCACATTTGGTTATGGTTATTAGGATAAATTCCCAGACAGTTTACAATCTTCTGTCACGTCTAAATCCTATTCACATTCCATATACGTAGAGTTCAGAAGTTTAGGCTGACGTAATATAAACAAATGAAGTCCTTCAAATGCGTTTACCGGGCTTGTGCTCTCTTGCTGACGACTTGGTATCGGCTCGATGGTCTAGGGGTATGATTCTCGCTTAGGGTGCGAGAGGTCCCGGGTTCAAATCCCGGTCGAGCCCTTTCTTTTTTGCTTTACTTAACTGTAACCGTTTAATGATTTTCATTCATTTCCTTTCGACCAGTAGTTGAGTAATTGCCCCTTTCGTCATGTAGTTCTTCATTTTTTAAATTTCGCAAGGAATCCGAGAACCGTCATGTTTTCAATATTGCAAAAGTATTATGTTTCGTACAGGGCTTGGCTCCAGTTGGTTATAGCGGTCAAGCTTCAGTCCTACCTGAAAACTGCTAAATCACGTGACGATTAGGTGTAGAGACCACTTTTCAATTAGGGGTGTGTGCGATGTGGGATTAGCAGTAGGTGGGATTTCTTCTATGTCTGCCATAACCTAAAACAGATTAATACCCTAAGGTATCGCTTGCACTTCAATTTAGTCCTATCAAAGTTTCTCTTAATACTAATAGAATAAGTTGAGTCAGTAGTGATAGAAGAGACGGCCTGAAATGGAGCCAACTATGCCGATGATGATGATGTTTAAGAGTGGAGCATGCGAAAAGAAAACAAAAAACAGCTGTTCCTTCTCGACATTTAATAAACAAAAAGGTTTACAAATAGATTTCCTTAAACATAATTTATTTCGTAACTTATTTTGACTCCAGGAAAAGTCAAAACGAAGACATCGTTCCTCAGCTACTTCTGGGAACCACAGCCGCCGAAAGAGAATCATCTCTTCCACATATTCTGGAGCTGAAAGCGAATTAGAAAAATCCTCAGAGGGAAAAGCAAAAGAAGGTTAAGCAGATTATTGTGCACATTGTGGTGTTTTTCTTGGTTTAGAATAGGATACAACTGAAGCAAATGCTAAAAAAATTTACAGTGGGTATTAACTCTGACGATGAAGCAGATGAGGCATGCCATAGGGAAAAGGAATCCTACTGTCCCGTACTTCACTTTCCGCATCCGTATTACGGTCAGTAATGCAATCTGGCATATGGAGCAATGTTTCAACAAATACGAAAGCGAAACATCCTTCGGTTCAATTTTACAAACCCAAATAGAAGGCAACAAAAGGTTTTGTGAATTTTACAATTCCAGTAACCGAACATACTGCAAGCGACTTCGTGTTTTACGTCCATAGCATTACGAAATCGTAAGGTAATCCTACATATTTGTTTCTCAAGCTACAAGATGAAATGCTTTTGTTTATTTAGGTCAATAACACTGATGTATTCGAGTATCCCTTTGTACACGAAGTCTTTGAATAGATTGCAGAATTCCGTCGTATAAAAACAAGGAAATACATCAAGCATAACAACTGGGAGAAACTACGGTGAGGCGAAATCGGTTGATAAAACGGAATAACTTATTGATTTTTTAAGTTAATATCAAGAATACTTTGCCGTTATGTTCCTTATTCGCGTGGAAAGACACCCAACTTAATTCTCCAACATTGAATTATTTGACTTACTACAGATTGAGATCTAGGTCTCAAACACATTGACGAGCGGGGCACGTATTAAAAAGAAAAAACGAAACGTTTGACTTCAATTATTTTTTTGGGTGAGCCAAGAACTTATATATCCGCCAAAACCACCGTCCGCCAATTGAGGTACATGCACAAGTGATAAATGTCGGAAACTCTCGCAGATCTATTCTATCATTTGTTTCACGCAATATGATTTCTACCAAACCAACAGAATACGACTGAATGCAGGTAACAGCCATTATCTCGATAACACACACATATTACATACTGCATTAGTGACAATTTGACTGTCACTTCTGCATCATTTCATATTGATTGTTCGTATATTTTAATTTTTTTTATTTTTTACTATGTAAAAACGATTTAACTTGCAGTCGTTTTAAACGCGAATCTTTGTCAGTAAATCGCAGTAGAATTTTAAAATTTTTTTGCATCCTTGTTTAGTTATTTTTTAAAAGAACCTTAAATGTGTGAACCTAGAAAATTAACAGTTTTATTGGAGCTATAGAAACCGATTTTATAGGTTATAGCTGCTCCCATTGCACATCAATAAGTCGTAATGGCAAACTCACGAACTTTCCCAAAACATGAGCTATTATTGTGCACTATGTTTGAATTTGCGATGACAAGAAGAAATAAATGGATAATTATGAAAAGCATTGCCATAATAGATGTTTGATTTTTTTTCGTCTCGAAATATTCCAACGGCAACATCGAATTCTCCCGAGAATTATCCAAAGTCAGGCAACACCCGAAGTACACGTACATGTTTCTTGGGTGTTGAAGAACCACGTGCATTTTTTTTTTTGTGTGTGTAGTCTTGAAGGTGTGTGTTTTTTTTTTGTGTTTTTTTTTTTACTATTTAATTTTCTTGGTTCCGTTAAAAAGTTTTACCACAAGAGAGAGCTTTAACGGATGTACACCCTAGAATGCAAATTCGTATGGCAATGAAATGGATCCAAGCAATTTCCAAGCAGAAGAATCCCAAGTAGAGGCCCTGATCTTCATGAGGAAGAAAGAAAATTTGGTAGCCCCCAAAGGCGAATAGTTGGCAGCACCCATTCGCCTTATGGCAAGGTGAAATTGTTCATGCAGTTTCATCCTTTGTGCATTCAAAAACCTTTGCAATTTTGGTTGTCATTCCTTATCTGAAAAATGAATTGAAGAAGAATATTTGGTAAGTATCCAAAGATGTGATGTGTTTGTGTCATATAATTATCTCAATAGTATGGCTTTAATCATTCTAATAGGTAAACATCAAAGGGCAAGAATCTGCGTCCTGATTGAGAGCCTTCAGCAAATGCAATGACAAGCCCCATTCAAGTTTTAGCACACAACTTGTTTGACTGTGATTCCTGAACAAGCATGCAGTATGAAATGCTTGATGTGCAAATTGTACAATTAGAACCTGGAAATGTCAATAATCTACCTTCTATATGTTTATTGTGTTTTTTTTTTCTAGGGGATGAAAGTGGAAGATGCCAAAGCCCATTTTGATTATGTAGCATGGAACTTAAAATTTCAAGGCAGAAATAATTATGCTGTAAACAATTCACAAAGATGGTCTTCATTTCTTCTCAATGATGAGGTAAGAAAAATGTATACAGGAAGTTAAGGAATCAATAAATTCCTTTGCTGATTAAAACACATTGAGGATGCAAATTTGAGAAATGGACAAAAAAGTTGTTTGTTGCACCTATCCCATATAAAATTGCTGCAGCATTCAATAAAGAATAGAGCAATTGATTTTATGTGGTCTGATAAACATGCGAAATTCACTAAACATCTCTAGTTTGTTTCGAAGAATTCCTAATGAAGATTTTCAGTTTCTTTAGATGAATCAACAAGATGTTTATCCTAAGGACATGATCCTGACCTGCAGCAATTATCTTCACACATGGTTTCGCTAAAAGAAGTTGGTACAGTGAAAAATTTTAAAAGGTGGTACATTATTACGTGTGTTCCTGTTAAATTAATATATGTTTTAAATTGCTGATGGATTGACCAGGCAGGAGAGATTTGCAAAACCGAACAGGATCCAAGTAACTTAATATTAAAAATTTCTACATGCGGGACAAAGGATCTTAAATTAATATATCCAAGTGTAAGCAGGTCTTGAATGGCAAACGAGCGCCTAATGGTTATGAAGTTCGCAGTTTGCTCCACTTTCAGCGTCATTTCAAAATCCTCGCTGCCAAAAGAGTTGTTTCTAACACTATTATTCTGGACTGGCGCCCACAGAACTAAATTTACATGCAAAGGGTGGTCATGAGGATTTCACTGATCACTAGAGTAAAAACTGCAAAGAGTGGGTAAACTTTTACGTTAAGTGACCAAAACGATTGTCATTATAATGTTTTCATAGGTGCGTACAACGACGACTTGTTAAATCCTTGGAGTATCATCGTTGCAAATACGATTCGACTGGGAGAAATACTGCCGGTAATATGGTAACTTAATTTATGGAGAGATTGTTTGGATCAACCTACATGAAAACCAAAGATCTCTGTAGATTTTCGAAGAGCTCTTGATCGTATTCTAGCAACGCATGCAGATGAAGATCTGCTGGATCACATTACCACAATTTTTTACGACAATTATGGAAACGATCCCTTTAAATCGTTTGGGGTCGACTTCAAACATAAACTTAGGTAATCCATTGCTTTTTTTCCAGTTCATAAAGCATTTTAAGGGTACAATTTGGCATCGGTTGTATTTTTCTGGAGGTTAAAGTCAAACAAGTATAGAAAGTACGGCAGCATTACAAAACTGAATGTCGGCCACCCTTGACAGTGGAAACAATTTGGAGTGCATTACCGTAGGTAAACTAGTGAAGCTTTGCAAATGTTTTAAAGAGATGTATCACCGTATGAACCGGGTATAGCAGCGTTAATTTTTTTCACAGCTAGTAACTTCAAATAATTCCCCTGGTATGTTGCACATGTGAGTATGTATTGTGCTTGGAAACGGTTGCCGGTGACCTTTGCGCCCAGAGCATTGGTGAATCCGGCACTCACTCGACGTAAAATACGTTTTTCGCTGGTGCGTCATCAATGGGCATCATATAGTAAGTTCCTAGGTATGGAAGGAATTTTCGTCAATGGTGAGATTTGTGACTTTGTATCCCGGCAATTTTCAGGATTAAGGAAATCTTTAACATCTCAAAGGCCACCAGTACAGCTGTTAGCTGCAGCTCCTAATCTATGTCTTCGCGGTATATGCGCTCTGAGTAAGATAAGAAAAAATAATACCACGAGAAGTAAACCTTGGAAACCATTTCCTTCCTGTTTCATACTTCTGTCTTTTGTAGGTGACAAGATAGTTTGAAGAAGTATATCTGGCTGATGACCGTCTCAATGTTGATTAAAATGGACGTGAACCGAATCCGCTTGCTGAAATCAGAGATGGCTGCAAATTCTGTACAGTCAAGGTAAATGTATCGTTTCTGGCATATGAAATTTAAACTATTTTTGTGTTTTAAGATTTTTTTTGGGGGGGGGGGGAGGGGGTAGGGGGGGGGGTCATGCCTTTGCATGTAAACTAGAAACAAAAGTTTGAACCAAGTCATTAATGAAAAAATAGTCACCGTCAAAACTGCTCCATCTGCAAAATCATCAATGTATCGATAGATGCAGTACCTCAAGGAACAGGGTTGTCATAAAGGTATTTAAACTTTTGTAACCAATAACGCATTTCAATTTGTTACTTCCCTTATGTTTGGGAAACTTTGGATGAGCTGGCTTAACGGGTTAACTAAAATGAAGGAGTACATTTTTATGTTTTCGCCCGTAACAGCATGCAATAGGTTCTTACAAAGTTCATGTACGTTTTCAGGTAATAGTAGTTTGAGAGAACGTCCTGCATTTATGCGATGCATTTTTTTTGTGTCCAAGAGGACGAGGTCACTGATTTAAGTGATTGCGCCATTATGGGAGTACCAATCGCAATCCTAACCAGAGCTTTCAAGTTACTGCATAAAGCAGGGAACACCATTCTACCAAAACCAAGGCAATTTACTTTCGAAGCCATCTGTCATCTGTCAGGTACAAGTATAATGTTTTCATTTGCAATTAATATGCTTTTTCAGGAGCTCCTGACAGAATGTTTACGGAAATATCCAATTTGATTAATTTATGTATCTTGTACGCTATATATATATAAAAAAAAATATCTGCTAACTATGTTTTATGTTAATATAGATTAGTACTCGTACCGGAACTCAAAATGTGCCTGTTTGGAGTGAGACACGGAATAATTGTAAGGATTGGATGGAAGACGTGGAATTGCAATGCTGTATTCAGATTCCCCATACGGTATTTTATTTAAAAAAGTTGAAGTGCATATCTGGGCTCCCTTCCTTTCCGTAGCCCCGTTTCCCCTTGACTCGTAATAAGCCCGTAGGGGGTCATGCCCCTACTGTACGGTATATATAAAAATAACATATACCGAGGTTTGGAGGGCTCTGGCCGGAAAGGGGACGTGGGGGTCCGCGTAGTCCGATGATGTGTTCACGGAGGGCGACGTGGCTATCCGCAAATCCGAATTAAAGGTTAATCGCTCCAGTAAAAATGTTCCATATCTTCGGCTCTTCTTCCGGCTTCTCTTAGCCAATCACCGGGTAATCTCCCCGGTGGGTCAACAAGGCAGTGTCTCCCCCTGCTTGGGTTGACGGCAACTTTTGAAAGGGCTATTGTGCCTTTTTAAAGTTGCAAAAATAATTGTAATGTGCAGAGAATTGTGAATAAAAATTTTTCATAAAAATTTCTTTTGTAAAATGTGTTTCTTTCACTGCGCGTTTCCGCTGTGTTCACACAGTACATGTATCAATTTTCTTCTATTTAGGTTGCTCAATTTCACCTTTATTGTGTTTGCCTCCTTTTATGGTAAGCACTTTTTCCATTGGTTTATCTGTAAGTATTCAATTACTATTAATTACACTGTTCGAATTCTTCAACTTAGACTCAAGGAACAACGTGTAATACCTGGATATTTTCTGAAGTTATTTTGTATTTGATTTTTATTTTACTCGTGTGGGAACCGATCCCCAGACATTCAGCGTGCAACGCCGATGCTCTAACATTGTGCCACGAGATATATCTAAATATTTTATTATCGCATATCATATGTTATCGTCTAGGCTGTTTGTGCAGTCTTGCACAACTATATGTTTAATTGTCTATTGATTTCATAAGATCCATAGCTCTGTGGTAGAGCGTTTAGCTGCGATACCTGTTATCCTGGGTTCAAACCTCAGTTGATGTATACAAAATGAAGCAGAATAATTGTAGAAGAAAATATTGCAGCAATACATATCAATTTTATAAGTGTAAATGTAAGTCCGTAAGTGACAAGAAAAAAGCCAACTTGACATCATATGATTCATGGCTCATTGGTAGAGCATCGACGCGCTATGCCAAACATCCAGAGTTCGATTCCTCAATGAATCAAAATTGAAAACAACTTAGGCTCTCAGGTATGTATCACTAACCAAAGATAATACACACATTGTGGCTACAAAAAGTAACTAATTAAAAAGCGCACAGTAAGAATAAAGTTAAAAACAGAAATTTTGCTTTTTTTTGTTAAAAAAAATTAATTATATCAACATTACTCTGCACACATAAATGATTTTGCAACTTT
The DNA here is from genome assembly GCF_022539665.2 of Daphnia carinata. NCBI lineage: Eukaryota > Metazoa > Arthropoda > Branchiopoda > Diplostraca > Daphniidae > Daphnia > Daphnia carinata. The sequence continues at coordinate 3,604,060 of NC_081340.1, read as the reverse complement.
AAAAAGGCACAATAGCCCTTTCAAAAGCTGCCGCCAACCCAAGCAGGGGGAGACACTGCCTTGTTGACCCACCGGGGAGATTACCCGGTGATTGGCTAAGAGAAGCCGGAAGAAGAGCCGAAGATATGGAACATTTTTACTGGAGCGATTAACCTTTAATTCGGATTTGCGGATAGCCACGTCGCCCTCCGTGAACACATCATCGGACTACGCGGACCCCCACGTCCCCTTTCCGGCCAGAGCCCTCCAAACCTCGGTATATGTTATTTTTATATATACCGTACAGTAGGGGCATGACCCCCTACGGGCTTATTACGAGTCAAGGGGAAACGGGGCTACGGAAAGGAAGGGAGCCCAGATATGCACTTCAACTTTTTTAAATAAAATACCGTATGGGGAATCTGAATACAGCATTGCAATTCCACGTCTTCCATCCAATCCTTACAATTATTCCGTGTCTCACTCCAAACAGGCACATTTTGAGTTCCGGTACGAGTACTAATCTATATTAACATAAAACATAGTTAGCAGATATTTTTTTTTATATATATATAGCGTACAAGATACATAAATTAATCAAATTGGATATTTCCGTAAACATTCTGTCAGGAGCTCCTGAAAAAGCATATTAATTGCAAATGAAAACATTATACTTGTACCTGACAGATGACAGATGGCTTCGAAAGTAAATTGCCTTGGTTTTGGTAGAATGGTGTTCCCTGCTTTATGCAGTAACTTGAAAGCTCTGGTTAGGATTGCGATTGGTACTCCCATAATGGCGCAATCACTTAAATCAGTGACCTCGTCCTCTTGGACACAAAAAAATGCATCGCATAAATGCAGGACGTTCTCTCAAACTACTATTACCTGAAAACGTACATGAACTTTGTAAGAACCTATTGCATGCTGTTACGGGCGAAAACATAAAAATGTACTCCTTCATTTTAGTTAACCCGTTAAGCCAGCTCATCCAAAGTTTCCCAAACATAAGGGAAGTAAAAAATTGAAATGCGTTATTGGTTACAAAAGTTTAAATACCTTTATGACAACCCTGTTCCTTGAGGTACTGCATCTATCGATACATTGATGATTTTGCAGATGGAGCAGTTTTGACGGTGACTATTTTTTCATTAATGACTTGGTTCAAACTTTTGTTTCTAGTTTACATGCAAAGGCATGACCCCCCCCCCCCCCTACCCCCTCCCCCCCCCCCAAAAAAAATCTTAAAACACAAAAATAGTTTAAATTTCATATGCCAGAAACGATACATTTACCTTGACTGTACAGAATTTGCAGCCATCTCTGATTTCAGCAAGCGGATTCGGTTCACGTCCATTTTAATCAACATTGAGACGGTCATCAGCCAGATATACTTCTTCAAACTATCTTGTCACCTACAAAAGACAGAAGTATGAAACAGGAAGGAAATGGTTTCCAAGGTTTACTTCTCGTGGTATTATTTTTTCTTATCTTACTCAGAGCGCATATACCGCGAAGACATAGATTAGGAGCTGCAGCTAACAGCTGTACTGGTGGCCTTTGAGATGTTAAAGATTTCCTTAATCCTGAAAATTGCCGGGATACAAAGTCACAAATCTCACCATTGACGAAAATTCCTTCCATACCTAGGAACTTACTATATGATGCCCATTGATGACGCACCAGCGAAAAACGTATTTTACGTCGAGTGAGTGCCGGATTCACCAATGCTCTGGGCGCAAAGGTCACCGGCAGCCGTTTCCAAGCACAATACATACTCACATGTGCAACATACCAGGGGAATTATTTGAAGTTACTAGCTGTGAAAAAAATTAACGCTGCTATACCCGGTTCATACGGTGATACATCTCTTTAAAACATTTGCAAAGCTTCACTAGTTTACCTACGGTAATGCACTCCAAATTGTTTCCACTGTCAAGGGTGGCCGACATTCAGTTTTGTAATGCTGCCGTACTTTCTATACTTGTTTGACTTTAACCTCCAGAAAAATACAACCGATGCCAAATTGTACCCTTAAAATGCTTTATGAACTGGAAAAAAAGCAATGGATTACCTAAGTTTATGTTTGAAGTCGACCCCAAACGATTTAAAGGGATCGTTTCCATAATTGTCGTAAAAAATTGTGGTAATGTGATCCAGCAGATCTTCATCTGCATGCGTTGCTAGAATACGATCAAGAGCTCTTCGAAAATCTACAGAGATCTTTGGTTTTCATGTAGGTTGATCCAAACAATCTCTCCATAAATTAAGTTACCATATTACCGGCAGTATTTCTCCCAGTCGAATCGTATTTGCAACGATGATACTCCAAGGATTTAACAAGTCGTCGTTGTACGCACCTATGAAAACATTATAATGACAATCGTTTTGGTCACTTAACGTAAAAGTTTACCCACTCTTTGCAGTTTTTACTCTAGTGATCAGTGAAATCCTCATGACCACCCTTTGCATGTAAATTTAGTTCTGTGGGCGCCAGTCCAGAATAATAGTGTTAGAAACAACTCTTTTGGCAGCGAGGATTTTGAAATGACGCTGAAAGTGGAGCAAACTGCGAACTTCATAACCATTAGGCGCTCGTTTGCCATTCAAGACCTGCTTACACTTGGATATATTAATTTAAGATCCTTTGTCCCGCATGTAGAAATTTTTAATATTAAGTTACTTGGATCCTGTTCGGTTTTGCAAATCTCTCCTGCCTGGTCAATCCATCAGCAATTTAAAACATATATTAATTTAACAGGAACACACGTAATAATGTACCACCTTTTAAAATTTTTCACTGTACCAACTTCTTTTAGCGAAACCATGTGTGAAGATAATTGTTGCAGGTCAGGATCATGTCCTTAAGATGAATGTTTACGATTCTTCAGCAGAAACTGAAAATCTTCATTAGGAATTCTTTGAAACAAATGACATATGTCTTGTGGATTTAGCATGTTGATCAGACCACAGGAAATCATTTGCTTTATTCTATGTTGAACTCTGCAGCATTTTCATATGGGATGGGTGAAATGAATAACTTTTTTGCCCATTTTTCGGATTTGCTTCTTCAATGCCTTTTTCATCAGAAAAAAAATTTATTGATTCTTTAAATTTACTCCATAAATTGTTCTCACCTTGTCATTGAGAGGAAAAGATGACCATGTTTCATGAATTGTTTACAGCATAGTTATTACTGCCTTGAAATGACCAACAAGAGAAATTTAAGTTCCACTCTACGTAATCAAAACGGCCTTTGGCATCTTCCACACTTCACCCCTAGAAGAACAATAAACACATATAAGGCAGATGATCAATATTATGAGATATAGTTGTACATTTGCCTGTCCAGCATTTCATACTGCATGCATGTTTGGGATGAATCACAGTCAAACAAGTTGTGTGCTAAAACTTTCATGGGAACTTGTTATTGCATTTGCTGAGGAACCTCGGTCAAGATGCAGATCCTTGCCCTTAGATGTTTATCTATTAGAAGGATTTAAGCCATACCATTAAGATATGTACACCGACAGCAACACATCACTTTTTTGGACACTTGCATTCTAGTCAGATAAGGACTCAAGCATTCCATACTGCATCATTTGTAGAAAAGAATCATAGTTGTACAGGTTTTGTTCTGCAATTACAATGCAGCACCTAGCATAATAAAATTAACAATTCAGGAATTGAAAGAAAAATTTTTTTGTGCTACAACATGCCTGCAAGAAAGTTTTAACATTTGTAGCACAACACATTTTTACTCCATTTTTCCACCCATTGTTTAGTTTAATGCATGCAACTTCAATTTGATGTTACCTTGTTCAATGGATGGATACGTGTATATGAATGCCACAAATAAATAATGACCAACCTGCATTAGCTTTAACTTATTTTCCCCTCACAACTGGAATAACACCCAGCCAATGCATGAACGCATTAGTGCCAATATTGTCCGCGAGGTGATATGTAGGATTCTTGCATGTCATTAACGGTGCGTGATGCCACGCCCTAATTCGTGTGTACTACATAATAATTGAAAATTTTAAACAGTTGCTTAAATTTTTTGTTTTATAATTACCTTGGATGTTGTTTATCACGATTTTCTTAATACAGTTCATTTATTACATTGCACAATAGTTTCACTGAATTTAAATGGGAGTTGTTTTATGCCGGAAAATCCACGATTGCGTTATCAACATGGTTTGGGGTCGTCATTCACGGTATATAAGAGTTACGTGAACTTCTTAACGTAGCGGCACTTGAACAATGACTGGGTATGGCACCTTCCCAATGTTGGGAACTAGTACCAAGAGTCTGTAAGCAATTACACCTCGAAACGTCGAGCGTTGGTATGGGATTGGCCCCCCATTCCAATGCAAAACTGAATAGAGATGTAAGAGCTCTCAGCTGATGTCACGATGGATTGAATCAATAGCTGTACTATACGATTCAGTCCATCCGGGCAGTTCTGGAGGTTACTAGTATGTCAGTCAAGTGCTTAGCGCAAACATTTTTGCTATTTTTTCAATAATTAAAATCAAAACTGACAAACCGAAACTCCTATTTCTGCCGAATATTTGAGCATTTCCTTAACAGGAAATCTAATGGCGAAATTAGGAAATAGCCATTAGCTGTGTAGATGTAAACTGGAAAAAAAATTTACATTTCATTTTGCTATTCAATTAAATAGCGAAAGATAAATACATTTTAAACACAACAACTTAACAATGCTTGTGGACTAACGCAATGAATAAATGCGACTTTGTGCTAAGCGACTGTACAAATAAATTCATTGCAATTTTGCGAAGAACCATGATATATTTCCCACAAATGTCATAATGCATAATTCTGTTCAGAAATTACGATGTTGTACGAACATTAATTGAAATCGCCTTCATCCGCTTTTTGTAATAAAAAGTAAAAACAAGTAGATTGAGCAACGACATAATAGCTGTATTCAATACTTCAGTTATAAACCACATGCGTATGGTGCGACTAGTTATTGCATAAATACAATGCAGGGAAATACTCATTTTGGAACGAGGACAGCAAATAATAAAACAAGATAATTATTTTTAACTATTGAGCTTGACGGTCAACGTATTTTTACGATTAATAATACTTTGAACGCTCAGTGTAATAGCTTGGTGCAGCATACGGTGTGGTGTAGTACTCGGGGGCCTTTGTAGTATAGTATTGGGGAGCCTCAGTGTAGTAAGATGGAGCTGCGTAAGTTGTGGTATAGTATTCTGCTTTCTTGGTGTAGTACTCCGGGGCTTTCGTCGTGTAGTATTGCGGAGCCTCGGTGTAATAAGCCGGGGCAGCGTAGGTAGTGCTGTAGTACTTGGGGGTCTCGGAATAGTAGCTCGAAGCAGCATACGTTGTAGTGTAGTATTCAGGAGCCTTTGTAGTGTAGTATTCAGGAGCCTTTGTAGTGTAGTATTCAGGAGCCTTTGTAGTGTAGTATTCAGGAGCCTTTGTAGTGTAGTATTCAGGAGCCTTTGTAGTGTAGTATTCAGGAGCCTTTGTAGTGTAGTATTCAGGAGCCTTTGTAGTGTAGTATTCAGGAGCCTTTGTAGTGTAGTATTCAGGAGCCTTTGTAGTGTAGTATTCAGGAGCCTTTGTAGTGTAGTATTCAGGAGCCTTTGTAGTGTAGTATTCAGGAGCCTTTGTAGTGTAGTATTCAGGAGCCCCAGTCTGGTAATACTTGGGAACTGCAGTGTAGTAAGCCGGGGCAGTGTATGTTGTGGTATAGTATTCAGCCTTCTGTGTGTAATACTCCGGGGCTTTAGTCGTGTAGTATTCAGGAGCCTTTGTGGTGTAGTATTCAGGAGCTTCGGTGTAGTAAACTGGAGCAGCATACGTGGTGGTGTATTGTGGCGCCTCAGTCTGGTAGTAGCTTGGGGCTGAGTAATATTTGGTAGCTTCGGTGTAGTAAACTGGAGCGACGTATGTTGTGGTGTAGTACATGGGAGGCTCGGTATAGTAGCTTGGCGCAGCATATGTTGTGTACTCGGGAGCCTTTGTAGTGTAGTACTGCGGAACCTCACTATAATAGGCTGGAGCGGCGTAAGTCGTGGTGTAATATTCAGCCGCCTTCCTGTTGTAGTATTGAGGAGCCTCTGTGTGGTAAGACGGGGCAGCATAAGTTGTGGTGTAGTATGTAGGTTCCACGTAGTACGAAGGAGCAGCTGTTGTGTAGTAACTTGGTGCAGCGTAGGATTTGGGGGCTTCAGCATAGTATGTCGGCTCAGCGTAGTAAGACGGGGCAGCTGCGGTGTGGTATGTTGGAGCCACGTAGTACTTGGGCGCCTCTGTCGTTGTGTAGTACGACACAGTCGTTGTGTAGCTCGGCGCAGGGTAATATTTCGTGGCCTCAGTGTAATAAGACGGAGAAGCGTACGTTGTGGTGTAATACTCATGGGCCTTTGTGGTATAGTAGGCCGGAGCTGCATAGGTCGTGGTGTAGTACTCGGGCGCCTTTGTGGTGTAGTATGTTGGAGCTGCATAGGTCGTGGTGTAGTACTCGGGAGCCTTAGTGGTGTAGTAGTTAGGAGCAGCACGTGTTGTGGTATAGTACTCGGGCGCCTTTGTGGTGTAGTAAGAGGGGGCTGCATACGTCGTGGTGTAGTAAGACGCCGGAGTTGTGTAGTATGCAGAAGAAGACGAGCCCATTGGTCCACCCATGACCTGTCCAGCCATCAGAGAGACAACGGCCAACAGCAGCATCGCGCCGTAGTTAGCTGACACAAAGATAATGCATTCACATAAATCTCACGATCCAATTGAATACAGCGCAAATACACACGTTACAATATTACAATTGATCGATACCAAAACTAATCAAAGGTGTAATTCTTTCGACTATAGTAAATGCAACGTTAAATTACCCATTATTACAAAGCTGAATAACACGATGAGAAGTAAACACGATCGAAATTATAGTAGTGCTGTTGCTGTGTCAAAGTAGTGGACTACACTGACTCAAACTATTATTTTCCTCTCATTTTATATTCGTCCAAACTCACCCTGTTTCGCTTCATTAGCCCTGCGGTTATGACACGCGCATCTGACAGGTAGTGACGCAACAGCCAATATTCTTACCCCACCTTACGGCTTGGCGTTTTTGTTGCTAAGATACACGCGTTGAAGGGGCGTATTATTCGTGAATTAACAATGTATGCTTATTCTATACGTAATACAATAAAAACGTCAACATTCATTTCTCGTTAATGCATTATGCACAAAAGAAGTGTAAATATTTTGTTCCAACAGAATTATCTTTAAAACAAGTTGAACGCTTATTTCATTAAATCCGTGTTTCTAAATGTGTTCTATCACTGATTCATTCCTATGATTTTCCTGACCACGAGGAAACCACAAATGGATGTGATTTGTGTAACGACTAATGAATGATGTAATCTTTTCTTTTTCGTAGTCGGTCATAAAAAGAAAAGCGTCTTACGTACTTCCTCAGACATACTGTAAATCATTTGAAAGATTCACGTTTAATCGTTACAGATGCAGATTGAGGGAACTCTTGTAGTGCAGGAGAAAAACGAAAGAAAAGCGAAAGAATGTCACATATAGAACCCAATCTTATACGCATATGCAAAAGGTAAACCAACGTTCAAAAATTAGTGTCAGCGTTGGCCGCCAGGTGATATGGAGGATTCTTGCATGTCATTAACGGTGCGTGATGCCACGCCCTAATTCGTGTGTGCTACATAGTAATTGAAAATTTTAAACAGCTGCTTAAATTTTTTGTTTTATAATTACCTTGGATGTTGTTTATCACGATTTTCTTAATACAGTTCATTTATTACATTGCACAATAGTTTCGTCGAATTTAAATGGGAGTTGTTTTATGCCGGAAAATGCGCGCTTGCGTTATCAACATGGTTTGGGGTCGTCATTCACGGTATATAATAGTTGCGTGAACATCGTAATGTAGCGGCACTTGAAACGACTGGGTATGGCACCCTCCCAATGTTGGGACTAGTACCAAGAGTCTGTAAGCAATTACCAACTCGAAACGTCGAGCGTTGGTATGGGATTGGCCCACCATTCCAATGCAAAACTGAATAGAGATGTAAGAGCTCTCAGCTGATGTCACGATGGGGATCATATAGTACAGCAATATGATCCGGGCCACCATCGTGACAGTTCTGGAGGATACTAGCATGTCAGTCAAGTGCTTAGCGCAACCTTTTTGGCTTTTTTCCCTAAAACTAAAATCAAACTTGGCAAACCGAAACTGATATCTCTGCCGAATATTAAGTATATTTATTTAAGCGATGAAAAAAAATTTCGCCATACCCTGCTATTCAATCATGAAACGTGAAAGATAAATGGATTTTAACCACGAAACTGAACAATGCCAAAGCCCTAACGCCATAAATCAATGCGACTTCGTGCTATGCAATTGAATATATAAATTCACGGTAAATTTACAAATACGCATGATATAGTTCTTACTAATACGTCTTAATGCATAATTGTGTTTAGAAATTACCATGTTGTACGAACACAAATTTAAATCGCTTCATCCGCTTTAGGTGATAAAGGAATAAGGAAATGTGGATTCGATAACGACATTATGGCTCTATTCAACATCTCATTTAGAAACAACGTACGTATGCAATGGCTAGTTATATAGGTAAATACATGGCAGGGTAATAACTCATTTTGGAACGAGGACAGCAAATAATAAAACAAGATCTAACCATCCCGTCATCAAGCTTGATGGACAGCACAATTTTTACAATTAATAATACTTTGGTCGCTCAGTGTAATAGCTGAGAGTGGCGTACGTTGTTGTGTAATAAGCTGGGGCCTCGGTGTAGTACCTGGGAGCGGCCGTAAGTGGTAGTGTAGTACTCTGCCGCTTTTGTGGTGTAGTGAGGCGGGGCAGCATAAGTTGTGGTGTAGTAGCTAGGTTCCAGCACGTAGTACGAAGGGGCAACCGCTATGTGTAGTAACTTGGGGCAGCGTAGGATTTTGGAGCTTCAGCGTAGTAAGACGGCGCAGCTGCGGTGTAGTATGTTGGAGTGGCGTACATTATTGTGTAATACACTGGCGCCTCTGTGTAATAGCTTGGTGCGGTGTAGTATTGCGGGGCCTCCGAGTAGTAAGTAGGAGCCGCATATGTTGTGGTGTAGTACTCGGGCGCCTTTGTACTGTAGTAAGTGGGGGCTTCATACGTCGTGGTGTAGTACGGCGCAGCACTTCAACTCTGATATAAATAACTACCATAGCTAGAGGCCGGTGAACCCATTGGCACACCTATGCTCGACCCAGCGATAAGTGTAACAGTATGTTGAAGCGTAATGCCATAGATGCCTATAGCAGTGGAAGAAAGACATAATTTATTGCTGACATGCCACAGAACGTTGAAACATTGCAAACAAATGTACGGAAATAAGTTTGAAAATTTCATTCCAACATTTCATTTAGGGAAATCAATCATTGAACCCTTGCATTACATAAACATCAATTTCTATTCTAATTAAACGTTATACTTTACCCATTGTTACACGACGAACGGAAGCTGCTGATGGTAATGCTGCGTCGAAGATGAACACTCGACTGATTGTAGTTGGCTCTGCTGTACCATTTTATACGATTTGATGTCACCCTGATGTTGCTCGCCATCCCCAGCGGGTGTACCATTACCTCATGACGTAGCCATCAATATTGTTACCCTTTCCTTTTTTTGCGCCCCACACAGCGTGAAGTTGAATGTCAGACAAGGGCATTTCTACGCTCGTGAATTCTGAATGCAAATGAATGAAAACACTTCTTGGAAATAAAATTTAAAAGGAGAGGTAACATAAATCTGAAGGTCGATGGCTTTTGGAAAATTTCAGCAGAATCGGAGGAAATGCCAATTTCACCCTAATTGATCTACCCATAAGCAGTGACCTAGAATACATCAATGTCCTCGAGCAATTCAATTTTTAAAAATCAAAAAAAAAAAATTCCGCTTTTCCGATCAGTAGTTCACTCACTTGCACGGAGCACACTAGTGTAGATAGATCTCTCCGGGTGTTTTGTGTAGTGTTTCACGCCTTCTCAATCACGCTCACACCACGAAAGCCTCACATAAGCACTGGGTTTTGCCTTCGCACGGGTGTATAGTCTAATTAGCATAAGATAGATAAGAATAGATAGATTAGAAAAACGATGATTAAGGCACAGTCATTGTCACACGGGATACTTTTGCACTACACTGCCTCCATGCAATGCACTTCGTATATTTCCAACCTCTGCACTTTTTGCAATTTGCACACCAACTTGCAATCAAACCTCTCAGCACAATATGCAAACATTCTACTAACATTAACAAACCCACGACTTTTTAACCTGTTCATCATTAACGATAAATTTTATTTCCTGACCTATCTGTCAAATATTGTTTGTCATTCGTGTATACTTGATACATGCTAGTGTTAAGCAGACAGTAGTTGTTATTTGATTAATCAAAAGCAATTCTTTGTTCTTTTTTTTTCTTTCGTTCTCGATGAATTAGGAGGGCAATCTCTGGGCGTCATCGTGGACCGCGGGACAACCGAGGATCGGCGACACCAAAAACAGGTATCAGTGATAAATTAAAGTGTACTAACTGTTTTTTTGTTTATTGTGTATCTAGATTGGCCGGCCAAAGGACCGAAAAGGCCCAACGAGGATCGTCGTGGTCGTTTGTTGTAGCTGTAACGGTTCGGGTTTGCTTTAGTCCCTGCCTTAATCAATCCCACCCGTTTTTTTTTTCTTACTTGGTGTAGGTATACTAACGATTTTACTAACTTTTCAAATAGTTTACAAAAGAAAGAGAAAAAAGGCAAATTTCAATTTGTGTTTGGTCAGTGAAAAGCCAAGAAAATGCAAATCATTTGCAATAAAAGAAAGAAACTGTAAACAAAAAAAACGTAGATCTGGGGTAGGGAGAAATCCAGCCAAAAAATAGCTGGTGGGCAACAACGGCCCACAACGTGTTGAGAGGAAATGATATGGCGAGCAAAAAACAGGCCGCTATACGAAAAGAAAAAAACAGCGATGATGCAAAAAAAAAAAAAAGGCATCACGAACAAGTCACCATCCGAAAAAAATTTAGTTATGCCATTTGAAGAAAGTAAAAGGTGATGTCGTAATGATAAGATGCGTAAATACTAATTAAGTATACACTTACTCACATATACAGACGGATTCAGGGACACAAAAGACACGTTTGTATTCACCTAAATTTGACAAATAAACGCCAGGATACTTTTAATGACGTACACACGTCAAACCACGGGACAACATTAAATGGGGGGGCTAGCAGACGAATTTTGGTCGCTTGTTTTGAATTAGAAATACGCATGCGGGAAACCATAATAGAAGGCCAAAGCTCGAGCAGTCAGATTGTAGTATGGTCAGATTGCAGCGCGCCTAGCGTATGGTCAGATTGCAGCGCACCTAACGCCAGAGGATGGGACTAGGAGTTGGCCCCGGGCCGATCGGGGCTTTTTTTGGCAATCGGAGCAGGTGGTTCTAGATGTAAAATTTTTCGCCTTAAACCCAATGGGGTTTCAGTCGGGGTTCATTAGCGGGATTCAGCGCGAGTTGATATGTTTTTTCCATTAGTTAAGTTGGCTAATATTTCCCTGTGGTTTCTCGTGTGTCAGGTAATTGGGTAAAGCCCAATCCCCTTTTATCTAAGATTAATTTTTTTTTTCGGAGATTTTTACAGATTATAGTGGGCAGAAACAATGAGTGGGTCGGCGGTCAAGACAGGGGAACCCTTAATTGCGAAAAAAATTTAAAGTAGACGGGCGAAAAAAAAATGGAGTGGAACGATTTTCATAGAAATAGCGTAAGGATACGCTAGCGCCACCTATACCCCGTCCCTGGACGGGCCCAACTTTACTAACGAGGAAAATTGGAGGAGGAGCATGTCACGCTGGCATTTGTTCTGATTGGCTCGCGCCAAATCCGCCGTCTGCTACTGTGAATTGGTGGGATGGGGTTGTGGAGGACTAAACTGCGTAAATGGGATAAAAAAGGCGGTCCCTTCCCCCAGGTTCGGATGCGCTGTTGTAATCATTATCTAGAAAATTGGCAACCTCTCGAAATTGTGATATAAAAAAACAAATTTAAAAATAAATAAATATCGATGGGATAAAACAAAAAACAATAATTCGAGATCACATTAGCTGGGTTGATTATTTACATTAATTACCACGTAAAAAAATAAAATCCAAAAGAATCGAACCCAAGTAATGCGAATGGGAAACCCAAGCTATACCACAGCGCTATACTTTAAGTGACCAATATGCATTGTAGCAGCTATACGTACTTGAACAGCTGACCAACAAATATTGTTTTAATTTGGATGTGCGGTCCTGGCACAGTGGTTATCGCCACTCCCTTGTAATCGGAACACCCGGGTTCGATTCCCGCCAACTCCAACTTCCACTCCCTCCCTCCATGCCCTCCACTCCCTCCAATTCATCATTCAAGATTCTTCATCACATCGGATTCGCAAAATTCTACATCCTCATTCATCAAGCTTCGTACATCATCTACAAAGAAAAAAGAAAAAAAAAGAAGAGAGAAAAAAGAAGAAAGAAAAACATGAAGTGCAAAAAAAAAAAATGAAAAAGAAGAAAGAAAATGAAAATAAGAGCCATGCCTACTATAAAGAGGCTAAAATGGCACAATAAAAAAAACACACACACACACACACCACACTACACGTTTACAGACGTTTCAAATCGATCTGTAGTACCGCTTACTACATGTTGAAGATCGATCCCCACAGGTAGAGAAGAGGTGATTGTAACTTGTAGGTTGTTCGTTAGTCTCCCCATGGCCTGAAAGACGGTTCATGGATGCAGGCAGCTAATCATCGAGCTATGTGACCCTCTCCGATACCTTTTTGATTTCTATAACAATGTACGTATACACAATGGCCCTGTCTTAAAGCTATAAAAAAAAATCTCCCATGATTGAATTAAATTGCCAGGGATAGAGATAGTAGGCCGCGTGGCAATTTACGGATCTGCACCGGTTGGTAGTGATGATAAACCAAAAGAATCCACTCGAAAACACATGTAATCGATGTTTTAGATAAACATAATCAATTTATGCATCGATTAGTAGCAAAATAATCACATGACTGGCCGCTGCATTGTCATTCCTTGTCCATGCTCTGATTCATGATTACGTTCCCAGATTCTGCCTCTTTGTATCTCAGTTTTCTCCTATTTCTACCCTGAAACGTGATTATTCTCTTATTGTGACTGTTTCGATTTATGTCCTAGCAATTATGACTAGTCTAATCAATTCTATTAAACGAAAATATGATTTATTTCAAACATAATTTCGTGTGATTTAAAGTTTATTGTGCAGCAGGTTGTACTGGAAAGGTACGCAAAACTCATCATAAGTAAATAATTTGACAGACGAAACAAGGTTTTGTTTTTTAACTGCGTGTGATCAAACAACAAAGCCGACTGCAATAAAATGTTTTCTTATTTTTTACCAACAGAGACGCTGTTTCCTTCGCCGAGAGCAATGTTTCCCAAGGGTGTTGCGACGGCTAATCCAATTCCGAGACCTATACCGAATCCACCTAAAATAGTTAGAAAATTGATTAGCCTGAGACAAACAGCTTCCAGGCAAAAACTACTTTGATTACCTGGTCCAGCGTTCGCCACTCCTGTTCCTGTGCCAATCGCCTGGCCGTTCTGTACAGCTCCATTACCTGCACCTCCGGCATTTGCTGATCCAGGAGCCACTGTATCACGATGATAACGACGAGTTTGAAAAGTGATTTGCTTTAATTATAAGAAAAGTTTTATCAAATTTAAATCTTAATTACGGGTGCCCGATGGATTTACGGCGACTGGGGCAGCTGGCACTGAAGCAACTCCACCTTGATTGGGTACATAACCACCGCCAACAGGATAGCCATGATTATGATGGTTGTGATGGTGATGGTGGTGATGATCGTCGGGATAGCCACCATAATAACTACCTCCTGGTGGTCGATAATGACCTATTAAATCGAAACTTACCGTAAATTAACAAAGTTTCATTTGAATTTGATGAAAATGGAATGCGTACCGTAGCTTGGACGATAACCACCTCCATAAGCTGGTCCTGTCTCACACATGAGGCAAATTGTTAATGTGGGCGTATTGCATATTAAATAAACACTTATTCCATTTACGGTATGGACGGTATCCTCCTCCATATTGACGATAAGGGTCTACTCCATAGAATTGTGCGGTCGTCGACCCGATGATGACTACTGCCATAAATAGAAGTACGGAAGCGTTCATCTGTGAAGAGTAAAAAACATTAGTTTGACCTCAATTTTTGTCCAAGTTGCAAAAAACTGTTTTTCAAGGATCACCGTTTAAATTTTTGCTTTGATTTTATGTGCACAAAAAACAAAATGATCATATACGTTCAAACAATCGCGTCAATCATCAAAACATCGTTGGGATCAAATAAGCAAGTACTGTACACACGAGTCAGTCTGTTTTGTTTTTCGTTCCATCTTCCTCACTATTGGATGACGTTCTTGTCTCTTGACGGTCACAATTCTAAATAATAAAATGTTTCACGATAATCACTTTTTACCTTGATTAGGCTTGAAGTAACAAGAAGGCAGATTTTCACTGTCCAGTACTTTGGAGGCGCAAGTGAACAATACGGTGTCTTGCAGAAAGACACCTCTTTAAAAGAGTCCGTCCAAGCGCTGGAAGGCTCTTCCAGGGGCTTTTAGCTGGCCATGGCGAAGAAAGCACGCTCACGAAAAGGTACCATAGAAGAAAATAAAACCAGACAACAAGATATGGCTACTAGCAGTTCCTTGTTGTCGCGGCAAGGACTATCAAGGTGAAGATGCTCATGGGCATGGTTTTGGTTTATCACCACATGCTACGGCCATTCAAGGTTCTTTTTGAATTTAAAATGTGTCTTGCCTAAGGTAAGAAGAGAAAAAAAGAAGTGAATAATGGCGTCATACCTGTCACGAGTTATAATGCTATCTAATGCGGTAAAATCCCCTAGTTTGTTATGGTCACGGAAATGTTGATGAGGCTCTATCACTCGGCTGATTGTATCCTGCTTGTTGTTATCATTACAAATGCTTGCTTGATGGAAGCATTGATCCAGTAAGGTGTTTGTAGTGATCATTAGTCGTGAAGGATTAAGTCAATACTAGTTACATAATAGCATCCTTTTTCGTGTAGCAAAAGGATACCACAAACGCATATACGTTCAATTCACCTTTGCATGTGGGGAATGTGACAAAAGAAAAGTTAAAGAATAAATCAATTACATCATTCTGGACACTTGTCTTGTTTTCTTTTGTGCAAAAGAAGACGATTTACTCTTATTCGCTGACAACCGTAGTTCTACGTTTTAGCCTTCTCTCAAACAAGACTTTGAAATGTTGTTAGATAAAATCCTTGACGATCAGAACGTTAAACATTTGGTAAACTAGAACGGGGTTATAAACTTCGTTATGCTCTTTCAAAGAGAATGTATTCTTGTACGAAAAATAGGCGTTTGGAAACAATAAAAAAGATGGCGCCTGCATATCCGTCAAAAATTCTATTTTTTTTTAAATACCTATATTACTTATGTAGACTTCAAGGTTTTTTCACGTACCACTGCAAATAGTTTCATAACTATTCGTCATTGCGCTGTGGATCACTCATGAAGCATTTTTTGTCTATTGCGAGGACGTCAAAAACATTCCACAGATTTTCTTGCACACTCGATGTGGTATTTATTCAGGGACAAGAAGACTTTAAACGAGGTTTATTACTTGGAATCCGGATAGAAACTTCGTATAAAGAGGCTGGCAGTCTTTTTCGAACTCAGAGCTTCACGTTCCACAGTCAGTTCCACGAGCTTGACACAATAGGTACTAATGCGTTTACAACCAAAACGGGTATGGTAAGAAAAACTCGTTTGCCAAGTTGTTGCTAGGCCAAGCGAAGTAGGCTAGGTAAGCAAAGTAGGGAAATAAAAACGTTTTCAAATATTACCTTACCCTGCCTTCTGTTACGCAAATCAGCTGATTTGTACTCAGTGAACCCGAGCAAAACACGTTAAGAGAAATTCATACAAAAGGGGGAGTATAGTTCTTTTATAAACAACAATTAACATGGCCTGTATTCTTCTGAAATGGTAATCTCAGCATCCTATCTAACCTCAACGGTACTACGAATTAGGGTTTGTTGTTTATTGCGCTGGAACCCAACATGGCGTTTACCTTATACGTATCTTGCTAGATGCACGTAACTGAAGGTGGTCGCTGAAGGCAACATTTAGCGACTGAAATCAGCATAACCTGAAAGGAAGCTTGGCAATATAGGAATCGTGACTAAAGAAAATACGCACGAATAGAAAAACGGAACATCAATTATGTGGAAATGCAACAGCGGAAAAGCCACGCAAGAAACATTGTAATCGAGCAAAGCAACAAGCGCCATAAAAAAGATCGAGTTTTATGATTTAGACCTATAACTTCCCGATGAAAAAATAGACATGTACTTTTTATCCGAAGGCCACAGAAGTCCGTTGTTAGAAGAAACGTCATCTACGTACGCTTTTATACATTTCGTGTTGGAATAGAATTGAGCAATACATTCAGCAAGTACACGTTTGTTAGAGCACAATGTGTACGTACTATTTCCGCCTTTTAAATAACTCAAACTCTCGATTCTGTTAAAAAAAATTTAATATACGTAGTTTCCGAGGGTTATATTTTGCAACGTTCATTTGTAATGGTGGACGGTGAAAAATGATGCTTCATATTTTAAAGAAGCGTAATAATTTAAAATGAATAAACGTTTTCTTGTCATAAACGGCCAACTTTGTGAGAATGTCGTAATTTGTCTTTGCACCGCTATTCCATCTACAGGCAGGGCATTGCTTTTAAAGGTCGAAGAAGCTCACAGTTATTTTCCAACGGCTATACCTTTAAAACATAGAAAACATATGGTTAGCAATTCTTTTTATTTGGCGGCATATAATTTATAAGTTACTGTCGCCTTGGCCGAACGCCAAATTGCCTAGCGGCGTTGCAATGGCTCCTCCAATTCCAAGACCTATGCCGAATCCACCTGCACAAATTAGTTTAAAAGTACATTAACGAGGTTGCCACTTCAAAACAGAGGATTTGAAGCGCTGTACGTACCTGGTCCAACATTGGCGATGCCAGTTCCTTGGCCAATGGCAGCTCCATCTTTTTTATAACCATTTATTGTTATGGCAATTTAAATAATCGTGCAATATTTTGCTCGTTACCTTGCACAGCTCCGTTGCCTGCTCCTCCAGCTGTGGCGGATCCCAGTTGGCCACCGTTCAACATACCAAGAACTTGAAAAACAAAAGCTATTAATTCCCTGTAAACATAAATGAGAATTACGTTTAAGGTTTCTCTTACGTCCATTAATATCCGTGTTGGATCCCATTGGAGCTCCTGGGGTAAACAGAGATCCAGGATTTTTAGGAACAACAGCTTCTCCAGTAGGACTCACGGCAGGAGTTGCTGGTGATTGTGGAACGGCTCCTTCTGGAGACTTGGGAGCTTCAGCGCCAACAGCTGGTTGTTGTTGTGCGTTACCAAACAAACCAGGTAAAAAACCACCAGGCCTAGGCCTGTGTGGCCTCTGGAAAAAGGGTTGCCGCCCTAAAAGTTGTGGATCAGATACAGGCATTGCCGATCCTGCAACGCAGAGCGTAGCGAGAGCTAGTAGTAACTGGAGCACCGTCATCTTCACAGTTTGTATCTGAAAAGCAACAGTGTTGTGCAGTTACAATAACAGACAATAACATTAGAAAATGGATGACGTATTTCACTTTCCGTGTTTTTGAACGGTGTAACCTCCCGAAACGAGAGACCTAGTACTTGTCTTTTACACATTATCTAGACGCAGCAGCGTCTATTTTTAAACATCTTTAAAGATTTAGTTTAGAATAAAAGCTTACCTTAGGCGTTGAAAGCACTGGCTCAACAGGTCAACCGAATATCGTCTGAAACTAAACGAACGAACACCGCTACAGTCACAACCGTCCGTCTAGGTTTATACCGGCCAAAAGACTGAAATGGTCAAAAGCCTTGTACACACTGGGAATAAAAACTTTCCCCACAGCTAGTGGATTTTCCAGCTGAGATATAATAAGCCAACACACTTTGGTTGCTTCAAAATATATTTTTTTCAACAGAAAACATTTGCCGCACAACCACACGTCTTATTAGCTCAAGGTCCATCTTTTTTTGTTTTGCATACCTTACCAGTTTGGCTAGAGTGGCATTTGATGTTTCCTTTCCCCTTTCGTGATATGATTAACTGTTGAATGCAAATTGGTCCCATCAACAAAGAAAAGCGATGTCACATTGAAATCGTATTGGCACATATCCGCCTCGGCTGTCAAACTTACAATGCGCAAGAGCACATACTAATCAGCTGATGACGTACAACGTAGTCGCTTTTCCGGATACGTGTCTTGTGATGAATAATTATTTTCTACAATGTTGTCAAATCAGTCAAAGTGTAGGCTAAATTTTTATCGACTTCTTTATTTACATGTTGCAAACCATTCAAAGATTTGGCCAGCCAAAAAAATAGTCCAGGTTAAGACCAGTTAGCCAAGGTTATAGAAACAAGTATAAGCAGTAACGTGTAGGCCAAGGACACCATAAAAATTCGGTTGTGAGTAATTGATGATGCGTTTAGTTAAAGCTTACGAAAATTGCAAATGCGTACACGGACAAATAGATTTTAATGTGCGCTGTTCCATAGAAAATGTGTCCGAAATACTATGCTATTATCCAAGCGCAATTCCATTGCCTTGTCCAAACGCAAGATTGCCGAGCGATGTCTGTATTGCACCACCAATGCCGAGACCAATGCCAAATCCACCTATTGTTCAGGTACACACCACAAATTGCTTTAAATTCAATTCTCTGACTAATTCTTTGTTGAATGAAATAGGAAATACCCAATCCGACATTGGCGATACCCGTCCCTTGTCCGATGGCCGTATTGTTATAGACAGAACCACTTCCGGCTCCGCCAGCCGTGGCATTTCCTCTTTGCGAATTGTTTAACATTTGCCACACTGCAAAAAGAAAAAAATTATTATTAACCGACTGTCACTCAAAACGATACGTGCACTGGTTGCGTGGAACAAGTGGGCTTTATCCGCTTTTAAAAACATAATAATCTGTTACAAGTTCAATTGTACGATTATGCGCTTACGTGATCCTATAAGCATGTTGGGGCTGTTTGCTTGATTTCCAGCAGGTAAAGCTTGGTTTTTTTGGCTCGGCGCAGTAGCAGGTGCGAATAACGGAGACGTTCCATTACCAGGAAACAATGATTGAGACGCCCCTTGTGTCGGAAAGGATAGGGGTGACACGGAAGGTGGATAAGGCGAAGAAGATGGTAAAGGCGAAGAAGATGGTAAAGGCGAAGAAGATGGTAAAGGCGAAGAAGATGGTAAAGGCGAGGAAGGTGGTAAAGGGGAGGAAGAAGATGGTGAAGGTGATGTTTGTTCGCGAAAGACCGGAGACGCCTCTTGGGTTGGTAATGATGGAGAAGACTCGACATCTTGGGATAATTGAGATGCCTCGTGTGTTGATGGTAGAAGATTAAATGGTTCTTGACTTTCGCGGAATAAAATCTCCGTCGGGCTCCCATTGGATTCGGTACTTGGCTCCAAGACATCGGTCACGGTCGTGATTTCAGTACCTTGACCCTCATACCTTTCAGTTTCTTCGTCATGCTGAAAGCCTTCGTCGATTCCAGAAAGAAGAGGATGTTCTCCATCAACGTTGCTCAAGGCATCTTGTTGCAGTATGTTCTCTTCAGTTGCAGTTTCTTGCGGGCGCGCAGCTGTTAACGTCAACGTGACCAAACTCATTATGGCTACAAATCCAACCGGTTTCAGCATCTTCGTTTTCCTACCAAAAATTTATTGAGTTAAAAGAACTGTGCAACATTAACAAATATCAAAGTAAGATATGGCTACTTCACTAACTCATACGAAACACTAGTTATTTTATTTTATGCAATGCTTCCCTCTAAATTCCAAGTGAATAATAAAGAAAGTTGCACAAGTTTCAAAGTGATAAACAAAATTATTACCTTTTCAGATTCAAATATTAACTAAGCGACGGTGAGCCGGAGAGAAAAGGTCTGAAACTGAGAGCGGCACGGGTGTAACTGCCTTTATCGTTCACTTGGAAAACAACCCTAATATGTATTAGTTTTCCAGGGACGGTCCCACGATAGTTCATGTTCTTCGGGAACGTCACTTTTGAAAGCTAGTGTTATTGCCCCCTTCAGCCAAATTACCCCGTCGTAATTCAGTGGGAAAGTCAAAGACAAACTCAAAGACATTCGCTCGCCACAGTCTTACCGGAAAGGGCTATTCGTAAGAAAAGATTTTGCAATATCAAAACCTAAAAAAAAAGCAAAAAAAACAAAAAAAAAAACAGGAAGATAATACTTAAGTGTCCCAGAAATTGGCCTTCAAAAACCATTAACATGACCAATCCAAATCACCAACAGGTCATCGGGTTCGAATGGCAGTTCCAAACACACGTCGCTCAAGAATGTCTTTTCTTATAAGAAACAGACATGCTCCGGTTCCTTCTACGTAGTGTACCTGTAAAAGATAGCGCAAAGAACTGCAATAAAGCAGTTTCAACCGGTTTCGTGAGCAAGGTCACACGGCACCCAAATGCAAATCCTGCGTTCAAACAATTGCAATCTAAGCACATTTCATTGTATATTGTGTATTAATACGTTAATGCTAAACAAAACGCACACTGTTAATTAGCACACATACCGAAAACAGAAGTAACAATAAGGGATCGAGGAAAAAAAAAGGGGGTCTTTGTATTCCTATTTACCGACAGAAATACTTTCGCCTTGACCGAAGGCTACGTTTCCAATTGGTGAGGCGATTGCACCACCGACACCGAGACCAATTCCAAATCCACCTGTTGGATAACAAACATATCATTTAGCTTTAATAAGCATTTTGATTGTAATCAATTCAAATATTACCTGGGCCAGCGTTAGCGATGCCAGTGCCTGTTCCAATGGCTTGGTTACCTACTACAGCACCGCTGCCAATTCCTGCAGCGTTAGCAGATCCAAAACCTTTTTTTTTTTTTAACATTTATTTAATTATTAAATATAGCACATTAGGAGGCAAATTAAACTAATTTTTACCGGGTTGTCCGGGAAAACCACCACTACCACCGATTGGCCGTGGTCTGTGAGGACGATGCTGTGGTCGTGCAACTGCACATCCAATCAAGGCGACAATAACGAAAAGCAAAACTGTCTAAAAGCCAACAGAAAACCAATTACTCATTACTTTGTATCTATGGAAATAACTACTATATATCTAGGCTATTAAAATGAATTAAAAGCTGATTAGTAGTGTTACCTTATTCATGTTTACTTGGAAGCTTCTAGGAGAATGGGAGGACAGATTATGTCTTGAGCGATCACGATCGTCGACTGGTGCAAACTAACTTACGCAAACTGCGTGCTAACCCTATAGTTTTATATGAGATGGGATGCTTAGCAAAGACGATGGCCGATGTGTTACCAAGAGAAAACTTACAAGAGCAAGTTGCCGGCGGCTGCTTCTTGGATTTGTCGTAGGGGATGTGGGAAACGTGGGAATTTCCTATTTGTTTTGCACTTTCGTTTGGTTCGATATTTTCCCATTGCTCTTCGATGAAAAACGATGTTGAGTTCGATCGTTAAGCTTCCATGATTTTAAAGCGCTCTTACAAGGATGCAGCAGCGTAACCCGGCCGTTACCTTCAGCTCGGCTCATTAAATTACATAAGCATTCGTCACTATTCACAAGATAATTACGATTTGGAATGGGCGATCAAACATTGGCCAACTTAAACAGAAAGCAACAATATAACTAATGATTCCAAACGAAGCGTACTTCCTGTGTCCGTTCCGGACGGTTAAAAAACGAGTAAGACTGTACCTGTACAATTTCATTGTGGCTCGCTTCCCATGCAAATTTGAGAATAGCAAAAACTGAAGCACTAAAATATCTAGACTAAAAACTAGATCTTTCCAGAGTGTTGGACGATGATAGCAGACAGCCAAACCTATCGTGAAAGAGGATGCCAAGTCGACTACATCTATGCTAAAATACAGTTGAGTTAAACACAGTTTTTATGGAAACGAAAAATAGTAATAAATTATTTTTAAAAATTGCTAGGATGTTATCGAGTTATCCATGAGAAAGAGGTGACATTTATTAGCGCTGTATTCAACCTCGCAATTGGTTACGTCATCAATATGACTGATGTAGGCAGGTAGAAACAAAACAGGTGAAACCCGGCCTTTACGTCACGCGCTGTTGAATTGCTTCTGTTGATATTTTTTATAAGCATTCAAATGTGTATTCACAGGTGTCGGTTGAAAACATGCAATGCTAATTTTCAATGCCAAAAACGGGCACTGGTCTGCAAAATGCTCGGCAAAATGCTTTCGGCGATATAGTACATATCTTTATGGGACGTAAAAGAAACGTATAGCAACAACATAAAAGAGGTATAGCAAAAAAAAAAGAAATGGTAGTTTGGAGGCGAACGTTCCGTGATGGATTTCTTCCTTATTTACCGATGGAAATGCTTTCACCTTGGCCAAGGGCGAAGTTTCCAACGGGCGAAGCAACGGCCCCTCCGACTCCCAAAGCTACACCAAAACCACCTAGAAATGAATAAGATCATTCAATCTCCTTTCGTGGTTCTATACAATAATTCCATTAGCATACCTGGACCTGGATTAGCGATGCCGGTTCCGGTTCCAATTACTTGTCCACCACCAGGTTGCACGGCTCCTGATCCGAATCCAGCAGCATTTCCTCCGTTGAACACTACATCATTCAACCATTAAAATAGGAACGTACAAATTGTATTAACCATTTAAATACTTACAGGTTTGTCCAGGGAAGGCACCAGCAGGTCGATTACCACCGAACTGGAAATTTCCACCTGGTCTAAATGGATTTTGCTGGGGACGGCTGAACGCTGATCCGACCATGGCCAAGAAGAGGAATACCAAAATTGCCTGAAAATGGAAAGAATTTGGGTTAGCAAAACGTTTGCAAATTGAATGCAAAATCTAAGGTGTGTTACCTTATTCATTGTGGGATTATATTCGCTTTAAAAACGAGAAGTTAGATATAATGTCTTGATGGAGATCGAGCGTAAGGAAAACTGCAACCTCTGGTCGGAGGCAATGGATCTTTTATAAGACGAGCGGCAAAGAAAGTATACGGAAAAACACAGCACGAGCCGGAGGCCAAACTCCAAGTTGTGAAAAAAAAGGCAGTTAATTGTTATGCGGGAGCCTGTTTACGGCAAATGGCCTGGGGATTTTCTCGTAAAAACCCAAGATGCAAGTCTTTTTTGATGAACCCGTTCCTTAACTTTCGACGTGGAATCTAAACGCTACAAATGGGGAAGTTATTTGTTTATAATATTATTCTCCAGAACTGACGCTTTCTACACGACTCATTACATAACCTGAATATCAAAGTTTCATGATGCAAATAGAAAAAAAAGAAAATCCCCTTAGAGCTTTCCTTGGATTGCGCTTTTCCGGATCCCAACACCTTTCAAACAGGTAATAATTTTGATGATATGATTAAGATTTCGAATCTTTTAAATAGCCAGAAGTGAACACCGTGTTTTCTCTTAACATAACGGCTAAGGAAGACTTACGAATCTAGTCCAGCTCGATTTAAATTCACCTTTTTCTCGCTATTTTTTAGATTCTGGTTTGTTTCAGCAGCAGCAATTTGAACATTCATCTTTCAGGTTTGTCCATTTTTCTTTGTTCCTTGAAAACCGCGCATATAGTGACATCGAGGCTATGTAAACCAGTTTTTTTTCCTTCTAGTAGAGGTAAAACTAGTATAAACGAGTTAACTTTCAAGCAGCGCATAAAAACATAGATTCATGGCGATGCTGCTAGATAACGTGGAATGAGAGGACAAGCATTGTAAGTGCTGATATTTGCTTGGTATGAATGTCGTGAATATCTACAGAAACAAAATTGGTTTGACTTTGTATGTTCATAACCGTTTGTATTCCATTATCAGCGACTATCACCATTTCTTTTCATCGTAAAGTTCATTTTTTACAGAACATTTTACATGTGTACAAGGAGAGAAACTGGAATTGGGAGGAAGAGTATTTTTACATACTCATTATTGATAAATACTCTTGAGAATCATGAACGTTCGTGTCACGTCGTGTCCTTCCAAGGACAATATACAGGGTAATATGAACCCCAGGTCTTTGAGAGTATCTGCTCGCGTTCACCTTATTTACCGAGGGAAATACCTATGACCCAATTGCGAAAAATTTGCGATTAGACGGAACGTGAGGTAACTCTTTTCATGTCAGTCTCTTACTTTGGCCATTCCCGACCGCAAAATTTCCCACAGGAGTTGCAACAGCAAGTCCAACTCCGAGACCAATGCCAAAACCACCTGCATAGTTTTAAATGGCATTTTAGTTTGTCTCAAAAGAGAATGTCTTGATTGATTTCGTTTACCTGGTCCAGCGTTAGCGACGCCAGTGCCTGTTCCAATGGCTTGATTACCTATAACAGCGCCGTTGCCAGCTCCTGCAGCACTAGCTCCTCCTAGGTTTCCCAAATTTCCCAAACTTCCCAAAGGTATACCTGAATATGTTGTGGGAGAAGGAACGCGTTTACATAAACGAATTGTTTGAAAGGATCAAATAGAGGAATCTTATACCGCCTCCTTGTAGTGGTCGGCCTGCCAAAGGTCTCAAAAGATGTTGTAGAGGCCGGCGACCACGAATAAGTACTAAACGATTATCGTCGTCATCAGCGATGGAGAGTCCGACAAACGCCACGACCAAAAGCATCAACATTGTTACCTAATAGGTAAATGATTAGTACCCGTTAAGAACAATCACATTTGAATGAAATCCTTGTTAAACATTATGTAAAATTGGGTTTATACCTTAGCATTCATGATTGTAAGTTGCGTTTTAATCGACGAAATACACTGTGTTGTTGTGGAGCAAGTGAAGTTGTTGTGTTACTGCCTTACTGCCATCGAAGACTGCTTTAAATAGGCACGCGCTTTTGCACCAGATGAATTTGATTCTGCTTCCTGTTAACCTTTACTTCCTCAATGTGAACTGCATCAGCAAGCATCTTTCGCTTTAGATTCCGGTTTTGTTGACACCATTAATTTGCATGTGCCGTTTTCAAGGCCCTCCGCATTGATTGAAAGGTATGACATATCCCATTGGCTATGCGGGAGTAGTTAGGTGACCGTAGTGATTGCGCTCTCAAGGGTAAACGAACGTGTGTTTTTCCTTCTATCTTAACCGTGTCATCATATGGTCACGATCACAAATAAACCTTCCATATATGCACTAGTTAAACTCAGTTTGGTTTCTAAAGTCACAGGGAAAATGAAGGAAAACGAAGAATGGAAACTCTCACACGGAAAAATCGGAGATTTGTGCAAATCAAAACGGAAAGCGAAATTTATTTGTGAGTGGTGCTATTGTAATCAGAGTTTCAATTCCCTACCGAAATAATTAAATCAAATTGTTTCCCTTCTTTTTTTCTTAACTTGTTTTCACTTCCGCATTGGGACAAGTCCTCGTTCTTGACATTATTTTCATTCGTACCATGGTACGAATTAAACAACCTTTTTACTTCATTTCACGTGCGACTCTTTTACTTGAAAGACTAGTATTCTGGATGAAGGTTGCCGTAACGTTGAGGACAAACATATGTGTAACACCATATTAATTAGTATATAGAAACACGACGAAGGAAACACACTGGAAACATTGAATAACTGAATAGGTGAGCTGTATAGGTACATCTGTCGCCAACAAATGATTCCTAAATATTTGATATCGTAATCAACTCTGCAAAAATATTTGAGGCCCAGCGG
This sequence comes from Daphnia carinata, assembly GCF_022539665.2. Classification (NCBI taxonomy): domain Eukaryota; kingdom Metazoa; phylum Arthropoda; class Branchiopoda; order Diplostraca; family Daphniidae; genus Daphnia; species Daphnia carinata. Next base: position 3,578,065 of record NC_081340.1, on the reverse strand, counting down.
AGTAGAGAAACGCAAGATGCAAGGCAAGCTATGCTCCTTCAGCCACAGTTAGCCTGCAGCATATTGTTTACAAACACGCATATTAAACCAAACAAGTCAATCTTCTATGTGAGCATATATTCTGAACTGTCACAAAAATTCAAACAAAATTTATTAATTGATTTCTTCTGAAATTCCTTTCAAAAAATTAAAAACGCATTATATTCCGGGATTCCCGCAACCTCTTACCAACGCAGTTTTCGTGCAAAAAGCAAGTCTAAAATACTTGTGCGTGACTTCCTCTGTTGGAGCCGTGGTGATCCAGTGGATCCGCGGTTCACATCTCAGTGTGATGAGATGCGAACCGCGGGTCTGGATCACGAGACCGAAGTCCAGCGGATCCGCGGTTCAAATCACAGTGTGAGGAGATGTGAACCGCGGTACTGGATCACGAGACCGCCACGGTTCCATTCCGTGAGTTAAGTTGAGTTCCAAACGCCGCGTCAAATGCTACGCTGTAATGACGTTCCACTACTGGCTACGCCGTTACGGGAACTTGCAAAATAGGCATTCTGTTGTCCTAATCGATTCACATAAGTGGAGGTCACATGTATATCGGGACAACATATCACCAACCCAACTCATGAAAGTTGGGTTGGCATGAGTTCATGCTAGAACCAATCTGCCAACCCAACTTTTTTCGTTTCTTTCTAAGAATTCTTAATAATTCTTAATAATGTTTTTTACTTTATTATTGTTACTCACTTCCTTAGTTTCGCTTCTAGTCAACTTCCTCATTTGTACGAGTCCTTGATTTTACGTTACGCTTGCAGGCAGTTCCGCCTCCTCTTCGAACACACCAATGTGCGTTTCAAAGAACTTCGTTAACTAACTGGTTTACATGCCAGCCGTCATTCTGAAGCATTCTCTGTTTAAGAACAGGCTTTTCTGACTGTTCTAGTATCCAAATGCAGTCATAGACGTGATTAGAGAATCTAACACCGAATGCCAACAGGTTACCTGGCCGTCCCACCACCACAAAAACCAAACAAGAAAATCCATTAAAACAAACAAAGAAATTAAGAACAATTACAGTTGTATTGTACATAGTTATTCGAGAGACAAAGCCTGAGCTTTATTGTTTTTACAGTGAAATCGATATTTGTTAAAAGCGGTTTTCAAAAATTGTAAATTTGTGATTGCCAGCAATTACAACTTACTTTCCAACAGAAACACCTGAAATCAAACGAGAGAATTAGTTGACAGACACATCGTTTATTATGAAACTCGACTTACTCTGCCCGTCTCCTATCGCAAAATTACCGATCGGAGTTGCAACAGCAGCACCGACACCAAGGCCAATGCCAAATCCGCCTATCATTTAATAAAAAAATTATAAAAATTTTGTAACACGTTTCTCTAAAGAAATATATTTACCTGGCCCTGCGTTAGCGACACCGGTGCCTGTTCCGACTGCTTGATTGTTTTGCACATATCCGTTGCCGAAACCTGCGCTGTTAGCTCCTCCGTATCCTGTCATTATACGAGTAATAGTATAACATTTGTTTGTTATCATGGGGACGCAAAGTCATTTATGTTATTTCATACCACCATAACCAGGTCTTGCGAATCCACCTCCATTGTATCCTCCATTGTATCCTCCATTGTATCCTCCATTGTATCCTCCACCACCGAATCCTGGTCTTCGGAATCCGGAAGGACGGCCGAAGAACTGAGGTGCACCAAAGGATGATCCAATCAAAACCGTCGTCAGGACTAGCAGCATCATCATCTTTCATCGGAAAACGTGAAATAGAGCACGGTAGAAATTAATGACTGTTCAATAATCTATATAGCTATTTCTAAAGAAAATGAAGTTGAACTAAATACCTTGGCGTTCATTGTTGGTGTGGTAATGAGGAAACTAGGAACAACCAACGTCAAGGGTGTCTTGAATTGAAGAAGTTGTAGGTAACACTGAGCTTCACGAATAAACCGGCTGCCCTTTAAATATTTGCGGCTCACGTCTCATCCTTTGTTTCGAAGCTCATTTACCTGAGAATCGAGGTTTGCCAGTTTTGCAGTCGACTCCGGTCGTAAAATTTTTCTGGAAGGGAAATCCCAAGGTAAAGTTTTTTCTGGGTTTTCCTAAATCCCCTGTTGAATCTCACCATCTGCTGTGCGGGCCTGCTACATTTGGAAGTACGCAATATGGACGGACGAAATGAAACGTGGAAAAAACCTGCAGCAGTGCTTTTTGATAAAAGTACACCCAAGCACGACGATCATTAAATACAATACCATTTGATATTTGCTCTTTTAAAAGCACCTAAATCCATTTTGAACATCTCCTATGCTTTTACTTGTGAAGAGAATATATAACTTAAGTTCGTTCTTGCTTCGCTTAGTGTGATTAGTTCAGGCACGTATAGACGAACGGAAGACCATGTGAAGATTCAACTTGATTCAAATTCATTTTATTTTACTTTAGAGAAATATTATCTGTTATAGTTTACATAACAGCGTTTTGTAAGCGAACGTCAATCATCCTGGCTAGGAAAATTGGCGAATTGCGTATTTACAGACAAGAGAAATATTATCAGTTTTGCAAGATCCTGCGCGGATGAATCCGGGTCTTCTAATGGTTAGTCAATCAAATTTCAATTATGGTTCCAGTTTATTTTCCAACGGAGATACCTGCAGGGAGGAAGTGTCAAGAATATTATCCATTTTCATGTGAAACTATCTGTTTTAATGTTTATGCACTTACTCTGTCCGTCTCCGACCGCAAAATTACCAATGGGAGTTGCAACAGCTGCACCAATACCAAGACCAATACCGAATCCACCTGTACGATTAAAGTAATCATCATTTTTGGAGACGTCCTTCATATATCGAGAAATTATTTCAGTCTACCTGGTCCTGGATTAGCGATACCAGTGCCTGTACCGATGGCTTGGTTACCGATCACTGAACCGCTGCCCAATCCTGCGGCGCTACCTCCTCCGAATCCTGTGATAATCGACCGAGATTTGTTACATTACGGTTTGAATTACACAGCCTATGCTCTAACCAGGTTGAAATCCTTGATTGAATCCTTGGTTTCCAAACTGGTTGAATCCTTGGTTGAATCCAGGTCGTCCTCCGAATCCACCTCCTAATGGTCGGCGAAGTCCAATCAGTCTTCCACCGAGCTGAGGTGCGGCAAAGGAGCAGCTTACCATAACCGACGCTACAATCAGCAACATTATCATCTTAAAAACAAGAAAAAGAACCATTGTGTTAAAAACAAAAGGTTTTCGCTCACGCAATGTTTTCTTACCTTGGCGCTCATGATTGTAAACTGTTGATGTAAATCGAGAACACTAAATGCGATGTCTTTATCTCTTGAAGTTGGGAAAACAACTGTTGTTTTTTCCCTCTCGGACAGTCGCCTTTAAGTAAGCGGCCCCAAAAATTTCTCAAGGAATTCGGCAGAGAGTCTAGCGTCTTGCGTTCTCTAGCAGACTCCGTGCTAGTAAAAGTTACAGTTTTTAACCTTTATGACATACAAGAACACCATGGCATACTATCAAACTCTTTCCGGTAGTCCTCGTCCTTGTTTAGTCCAAGGTTTATCACTCGGCACAAGAATTGTATGCCTTTTAAAGAAGGATCGGAAGTCCCTATCGGTAATCATAGTTGGATGGTCGGTGTGTCTTATCGAACTAATGCCACTTGTAGCTGATTGTAACCGCGGTTTTGAATCGTTCAACGGGAACACGTAAAACATTGATAAGCGCGAAAAGGCTGTTTGAATGCCGATGAAATTTTCGTTTCTCACAATCGTTTCGGCCGAAATTGGCCATTCTTTTATACTGATACAGTAAAAAATCAATCGCAGAGTATACGATATGGGTAGTATAAGCTATTAAGGTTATTGCAATTTTTGATTGCACAACAAGCGTGACGCGGCAAATTGGTACATGTCTCGTTTAAGTCCGACTTTCTTCTTTATCTATTTTATATTACTTTGACCACGAAGGTCTCATTCGGCCTAATTATCACAACTGGTTTTCCGTATTTTTCTCGTTTTTTAGATTTGCACGTGCTCCGTTTCCTTTTTTGTTCGATAATCCTTGTGCTAGAACCAAACAGGAATAGAAGCAAACAGTTGCTGAGCGTCTGAAATTCACGTATGATTCGCATCACCTTACCTCAACATCTTAACAACATTTGCATTTGCATGCGTAATTGCCTTATATCTTGACATCCATTGTATGCATAGTATTTCTCCCCTATTCACTGCAATAAACCGAGCCAAATAGGTCAAACGAATTCACCTTGAAAATCTACGAAATAGGTGCATATTTTGCCTTTCCCTTTAGGGTTCATTTCGTGTTCACAATAACCTTGCCTGTGATTCGTGTTTCCGCTTCAGGGACTTTTATTTGTGATTGGTGTCAACCTGAGATTGACACAACAAAGTAGAAACCCAACAACTTTGAAAATAAAAGTGCCAGAGAGTTTATTTAATAAAACTAGGTGCCCTTTGCTTCTCACAAAAGTCGTAATCAAGAAAGTAACATAATTTAAGTGTTCATGATTTGGGCTTAAATCAAAAACAAAATGTGGAACATATGTACACAAAATTAAAATGAAAGGCCTAGAAGTTTGGACAGAATCGAGTGGAGCGTGAAAAATGGTGCTTCAATAATGTGTTGTGGGTTATCCTATCCTTCTATTTTCCAACGGAAATACCTGCAATTGTAAAGCGTAAGGATTACTCTATTTACAATGGTTGTTTTCCTTTGTTTTACACTTACTATTTCCCTGTCCGACTCCGAAATTTCCGATAGGAGTTGCAACAGCCGCACCGATGCCAAGACCAATGCCAAACCCACCTTTTTCACATTAAAGATTCATTTCAGCAAACGAATAGCCGCTCACATAATATCTAAATCTTACCTGGTCCGGCGTTAGCGATGCCGGTGCCTGTTCCGATGGCTTGATTACCGATCACGGTACCGCTTCCCAATCCGGCAGCGTTAGCTCCTCCGAAACCTTTCGCCAGGACGAGCGATTTTACACGAAATCAGCGAGCAGGAATTACATTTTCATTTCTTACCTGGGCCAATTATTGGTCGTCCACCGAATCCTCCGGGCCTTCTAAGTCCAATCAGCCCTCCCGGACGAGCGAACTGGGGTGCGCTGAACGACGATCCTACCATAACGGACACTAGGACCAACAGCATCATTACCTTTACAAAGAGATAAGAACAGTTGAACAGTCAGGAATACATCTTGAAAATAGCTGAATAGAGTAGAAAAATTTGTATACCTTGGCGTTCATGACTGTAGTATATTCAAGAACTTTCGGTAGTGTCTTTAATTCCAGAAGTTAGATGTTTTACTGTGCCCTTTCTGCGTCGTTTCGCAGCGTTTAAATAAGCCGATTCCGCCATTACTTGGTACACCGCGTCCGTGAGTATAGGATTTTAATTAAATAATCTAGTTTATGTAAAAAAAGAGGGGGGGGAGGGGGTGAAAACGTGCATGTAAATCTATTTTCAGTGTGAGTCGAAGTCCTCGCCCTTGTTTACTCAAGGTACCTCTTCAAGATATTAACAAAACATACTTTCTAGGGGATTAAAGAATAACGGAATAACATTCGGTATGTCCGATCAATCATCAGAAGAATATTATCCGACAATACCTATGTGTATTAAAGGCTTTTATTGAACTCTTAAGCACCTGCTAGTGTGCGAATAAGCGTGTGCGAGCGGCCTTGTCTAGAAATTGAATAAAAGCCATTTGGGTGTGCCATTTGTATACCATTAAAGTTGATCGACGGAAAAACAATTTATTGAAATCAATTTCAATACCACTGCAGTGGGCAAAAAGCAACGCAAAAAAACTTTTTTTGTCGTTTCTCGTCTTCACAATTCAAATTACGTAATGACTCGAAATCTTGGAAAACCTTCTACGAACTCTCATTCAGGTCGAGATTCGAACTGAGCCTTATTCCCTTCACTTTCCGCTGAATGCTGTTTGCATCCGTCTTTTTAACAATCAAGCCTTCGTTATTGGCGCACATGCAATTGGTGCAGCATAGCATAATTATATCCAAACAGGTTTCTGTTGAATTACAATAATTTTTTTTCTGGATAGCAAGAGGTATAACATTTGAAAAACAGAGTCGAGGTTAATGTATTTTTTATACTTGATCCCAATGCCCAGAGAATAATCAATTTGGATAAGCACAAGATGTACTTTCTATTAAATAAATAGGTTGTATCTAAATGACGTCAATATGAAATATTTGGTGGAGCTACCGCATGCCTCAGTCATTTTTTTAAAATTTTTTATCACCATTAGGAATTAATTGTGTAAGGGTTATTGCAACAATAACGACACGAAATTGTATAACGCAAAATTTTAGCATGAGAAGCGACCTCAAGTGAGAAGCGTTGAAGTTGATTATTTAGACCACCAGAGAGGCGCCACTGTTCTCGCTAGTTAAATCGAAAAAAATCATGGCGGTAGCAGTGGAAAATTTCCAAGCCGAACTTGAAAAAGCACGTGAAACACTGAATCGTGTAGATGAAAATATAAAGAAAATCACAGGGAGAGATCCCACGGAGGCCAGGTCAGTTGCATAAAATATCTCACCCGTATTAAAAGGTTTGGTGTAACGTTTTGTTTACCCAACGCAGGAATGCTAGGTTTCAATCTGCCGGTAATCATGGCAATAATGAAGGACGAGAAAATGCCCAGTCTAGAAACCGAATCCCTCCTCGGTTCCAAGGAAGATTATCATCTAGGTAATTAAAATGAAAAGTTGCAGTATCATTCAGTGATCACTTGTTTGTTTACAGCAGCAATGCTATTTGTAGCATCGATTATTTGCATTTGATGACATGACCATGCTTTTTGTTTTCAGGGATGATCAGGATAAGAGACATGATAATCAATCACATACTAAAAGAATAGTTAGAGAAGGAGGTGATGGAAGGTATGAATAATGCTTGATAAGCTATCTTTCACTTTACATAGTCTAATTTGCCCTTTTCCCTGTACTTGAATTTGAATTGGTCACTAGGCCTACTCCATTAGTTGCAATTGGAAATCCAAAAGGCTGGAAGAATGAAGATTATGAAGAAGGAGAACTTCCACGCAAAGTAAGTGGTTCAATCAACAATCAAAAGCAAACTATTCTTATCCCATCTGCAATTACTAGGGTGCCATTCACTCGAGCATAACTGCACCAAATGCTGATAAAAAGACAAGAGAAGAAGCCCTGGCTCAACAGAGCAAAGACGTCAAAGTCAAAGACAGGTTTGATAAATTTTCCTTAATTTACAAATTGTGCCAATGTGTTTGCAATTTGCCTATTCCTAATACCTTTTAAAAAAATTTAATTTCAGAAATCGAAGAATGTTTGGTTCATTATTGGGCACATTAGCCAAATTCAGACAGGAAGAATCCACCCAGAAAGATAAAGTATGGATCATTTTACTATTAACTTCAAATTCCCTCTATTAAATTTTGACATCGGTGATTCAACAGGAGGAAAAACGAGCCAAAATCGAACAGCGATTAGAAGAGAACGCACGCCAAGAAAAAGAAAGCCTGAGAAAGGAAAGGCAAGAACTCTTCTTGGAACGTAAGCGACAACAGGCTCATGTCAGAAGATTGGAATGGAAAATGCATCGTCTCAGAGAAGTTCGTCATACATTCATTATCTCCTCACGTTTTTGCGTTAACTGTGTTTATTTCATTTACAGCACGATGAATGGGCAGCTCGTCAGCAGCCATTGATGAAATTCATCAAATTAAATACTACGCCTCCATTGTACTACAAGCCTAAAATTTGGACTTCCAAAACCGAAGAGTTGCAACAGGAAAGCCAACGTAAACTAAAAGGTAGACACTCTTGAAAAAGCAATCACATAACAGTATGTTTACGAAATTATTTAATTTATTAGAAATGCTGGAAACACGCCGAAAGGAACTTGAAGACGAGTTGGTACGAGTGGAGGAGAAGGCAAATGCTCGTCTTGAACGCGTTCGTGAACGTGGTAGTCAGGTGGTACCGTCCGGCGAGCAGGACGCCGAATTGGAAGAACTGGAAGCTGAAATTGAAATGTACGCTTTGGCTCTCGGCGAAGAGAAAGAAGAAGACATGGAACTCAATCCGGAAGAAGCCAGCCAAGGCCCGCTCACTTTCCCCAAGCACGACCCGGATGAGACGATGGACTCTGCTTGACTGTTTCCAATCAAGTCATCCCACATTTCACAGACAACTCGCCGAGGCACGACGCAAGATTGTCAATCAATGGAGTCTTTTTGCGATTACTGTTTTTATTTTGCGTTCCATTTTTTCCATAGTAATTGATGGGTCTCGAACTGGATTCAATGGTCTGTAGTGAACTGTTCCGCCTCCTCCTCTACAAATCAAGATTCATCCAGGCGGGTAATGTCGGCCCATAACCATGCATTTGGCTGAGAAAAAATATACGTGAGACGAAAAATACGGTGATTTTTATTGGTGACGCTTCCGAAATCAAACGCAAATGCAAAAAAAAAAAGCTGTAAAAAAAAGACGGTCGTCAAAATGGGTGGAGACGAAGCATCTTCCAGCTCGTTAAGCCGCTTATGGCCTTTTTTCATATAGGGAGGCATCAAAACTTGCGAACGCTCTTTGCAGCCTCTGGTATGATAGCCACAGTATGTATGCGTCTCTCTTTAGATATTTATAGGAAAGCAAGGGTAAATATTGGTGGGAAAAATTGGTCACACACAAACCACCCCCCGTTTCGGCTGACTCTCCCCTCAGCCCATTTTTTTCGCCCCTTATACTCTGTTATATTGTTAGGAGGGGTCTTATATGCAAATCGGCCCTCTGATCTCATGACCTTTACAGTAGGACACGTGAATACCTTGACTATTAAAAGGCATTAGAGCGGAAACACATTAGGATTGAATGGGCCTGTCTCCCTCCCTAGATATGCCTGTTGAGAATCGGACGTGCAAGGGAACGGAGAAAAAAACCGCAGTTAAGACTTCTTTTTCACGCCGCAGATAATGCAAAGAGTGCCCGTATGCCACGTATGAGGGTTGATGGAATTTTTTGGCCTTTTGTTCCAGGCAGTGAAGGGTTGCGTCAATTTTTTTTTGTGTGTGCTCTTCACTGACATGTTAGTGTAAATGTTATTTTAGTTTGGAGCAACACACTGCCTGAAAGGGAAAAAGACAATCTTTTGTCCTTAGCAAAAAGACTGGGACCATTCAAATAGGTCACGGTCTCTTCACACAATCCTTTCGGGGGATTGCAGACGCGTTTGTTTTGTGTCAATGGCCATTCGTCGACGCATCTTTTGGTGCGCAGTTTGAAACCCTGTCAGTAGCAACAACAGCTAAGTAGTCGTAATGGATGTGAAAAAAGAAAAACGGACGGATGTTCACAAAAGGGACAGTCGTTGATGAGGATAAGAGATTTTCTTTTGGGGGCCGACTTTTGTGCATATTCAATTGGCAAACCGTAGCTTCCACTTATGCAATCCTTTTCTTTTATCTGCTCATTTGAGAGTTTTCAGCTGATAAACGCTGGCAAAGATGTGGCGAACGGAGGGTATTTTTTGCAACTGCGGGATCGAATTTCGCGCGCTGCGCAGATGGGCGGTGTACGTACGAAATCCGCATCCGTCCTCACGTATTCCCTTATACTTAATTTTTTATGTGTGTGATTGAATTGTTTTTTTAAAAGAACATCCGATGAATAGGGGGGAAGAAGTGATTTGTCCGCTTTGGCTGCCAAAAAAAAAAATACCCATACGGATTTAGTCCATTTGCCAACTATGAAAAGACTCTTTCCTCCCTCGTTGATGGGAATTGGGAAGCTGTTTTTGTTATTTCAAGGGAACAACGTAAAAAAAACTGGTCCAGCGGGTCACTCGACTTAATATGTGCGGACTTATTCAATTGAGAAAAGTTTCATCCGTGCGCCTGCATATGAATGAAGAACTGACAAAAAACGTGAGCTCTTACGCTGTGAAATTGTTACAACGGATTGCTGGCATTTGTTGTTTTTTGCACTTCAGTCTCGTTTTTTTTAACGTTTGGGATTGAAAATTAAAACTGTGTATAGGAACTCGAGTATTGTCCGAAAGTTTCAGCTTTCTATTATCAAATCTTTTATTCAAAAATAGTCTTTTAGTACCATGAGATTTGAAACTTTGAGGAAGAGTGTATAGGCTCGTATATTCTGCGTTATTTCGACGACTCCAGTCTCACGCGGATTGACTCTTTCTAAGTCGAAATGATTTTTTTTTTCTGTCATGGAATATGATTATTTACTACCTGATGGGAATCAGTAAGACAGAAATCAATAAAAGACCTCCAAAAAAAATATAAAGGGACTATAGACTATCCCTTCCAAAAAAAAAGGATGAATACATTAGACATCGACGGGGAGTTCCAGAAAGTCGGGTGACCCGCTGGAATTAAGCGATCGCATTTGACGATGAATAATAAAGTATAGACGACCGAAGCATTCAGCAATGGCAGCATCACAGCAAAGTTTTAATAATATGTCCCCGAATGATTACCATCGAATAGCCGGACGGGGTCGCGTGACGGTCCTTCACCATGGCCGCACCTTTTGTGCGTCTGTCGTGACGGACGCGACATTCGGATGTCGTGGAACAACCGTTTTGGCGGAATAAAGATAGCAGACATGTGTCTAGCTCTTGTGGAAAAAAGGAAGCGCTATCCAACGAGTCAACGACTCGATTTCCATACGCCACGCATACAAAGTGATGGCGACCGTACGCTTTTTTTTGTGTGTGTCTGTATCCTTGCAAGGAGGGGACGCTGAGGGGTGGATCTTTTATGCTAATGACGACACACACTGGAAACACACGTGTTCCAAAACGAATAAAAAAAAGAAATGGAGAGGAAGAATGGCCAGTGGCTATTGCTGACGATCCAGCGAGCGTACCCCCCATCGGACGTGAAAAAAAACAAAATCAAGTGGACCCTATGGTACGTAAATTTTGACGTGCACACAGAAGCTCTTTTTATCGATGCCACTGTTGTGCAAATGTCGGTCAGCAACACGCACAGAGATGCTCGTAAAAACTGGGCAGACACACACGCAACACGACAACAACACAAAAATATGAACGGTGGCTCTCCAGCTGGGAACTCACAAAGCTATGGGTCGTCGCTTAATGTTTTCCGATATTCACTTCGATATTCTTCTTTTCTGTTTGTGTGTTTATATGTGGTTGATGTCTATACATTTTATTTATGTTCTCTTCTCCGATGATGAGTAATGATCTTCCTTTTTTTTTCTTCTTCTTCTTTCCTTCCTGAATTGCTATTTGTATTTATTCTTTTTTTTTTAGGGGGAGTTTGGTGTGTGGCTTTAGAGTCTTCTTAGACCCCCTGTCTGAACGACGGCCTATAGCGCGGTCACTAATGAGGCTGTTAAGAGGTCTATACCGATCTTTTTTTTTCTTCTTCTTCTCGTTGGGCATTATTGATAGGAAGAAAAAACTTATCCGACACCCTCTCGTTTGGGAAGTGAGGGGGAAAGAACGGAGGGAAGAGTCTCATAAAAAGAAAAAAAAACAGAACAAATAGAAAAAAAAAGAGAAAAGATGTTAGTGTATAGCATTTACATTTTCTTGCCATAGGATCGGATTGCATCAGTCCGTGTGTGGACCTATCAGGGCAACAAATCTCTCTACGATCGTTTTTTTCTTTCGTTATTCTCCCCCTTTTCTGTTTCTCCCCCTCAAAACATTGAATAAATATATTAAGAGAAAATGGAAGGCCAATATAGGCTGATGCGTATATATGTGTATTTATATATATGCGTATACACAGACATAATATACATAAATAGGACATATCCAATGGTGTATTATAATCTGAGCCGTCAATCTGATGATTATGGACTAGAAAGTGGTTGTGGCGATGAGGTGCGTATGCTTGTATAATAATTGGAATAATCCTTGTTTTTTTTCCTAAAGAAATAAATATAAAATCTTTTATCTTCCTTCTTTCCCTGTAATTGAAAATCCTAAGTTATGGACGCTAATGTCGTTAGCATATTAAACCACATTGAACTGGAACTTGAAATTCATACAGTCACAGGTATACGCGTTCAACTATTCAGAGACGCAGTTGTTTTGAATATTCCCATGAACTACTTCTTGCGATTCGACGTACATAGCATTTTTCAATTTCAATATCGTTTTTCTTTTCATGCAAAAAAAACAACAAACAACAAACAAAACACAAATTATCAATTTAAGCCGAACGTGAACGAAGAAGAAAAGAATAGCAATGGGAATCGCTGCTCCATAAATGCTTCATAAATTATTTCTTTCAATTTTTCTGGATGTTAACTGGTTATGTTAGTTACGAAAAACACCAGGTGACATATTCTATAGAACTATAGAACAACAGATGACACTAACTTTTTTTCTGACGAAAAATAAACCCGATTTTCTCGTTATTATTATTTTTTTTTGTTTGTTGTTGTTTGTTTGTTGTTATTGTCTGTTTTGGTGCGCTAGCGCGATGCAGCACAAATATTCGTTGTACTTTTTAAACGGTTTGTTTAATGAGAAAACTAATAGCTGAACTGAAATCAGCGTTCAATGTTCATTATACTGTGTGAGTTTCATTTAATTCCAAGAAATGTCGTTTTTGGCCGATTTTGACAAAAGTAGGAAGGCTATAGCCTTCTCACTTTTTCATTTTTGGCTAAATTTTAAATTTCGCTTAAAATACATGATTTAGATTCAGAATTGAATGCTTATCACGGAAATCCAATTTTTTTTCAATTGGTCTCATGGTTTTTTAGTTAAACGTAAAATATAAAAAAAATAAGAAAATGTCGGGCTTAAAAATTCTTTCTGCAAAACCTGACACTCATCGGAATTGGTTGAATATCACAGCATATACTCAAACATAAATGCTGATTCCGGGAGAAATGCTATTTGTTTCATTAAGTTAATCGTTTTCGAAATACATTGAATATTTAACACGATGTTAGCGCGCCAGTACGCTACAGCGCTAGCGCGATGTAGCACAAATTTCCGATTGAAAGCGCGTTTGCTTTCAATTATTTTCTTTAAATTACCTTAACTATGGCAAATTATGCATGAATTATGTTCGAGATCAATTAAGGATAAAGAAAAAAACATTTATTTTAATCTAAATTACATACTTTTTGAGTTATTCAAGTTAAAATAAATTTTCTTTAAAGAAAAACGCGTTTGATTTCAATTAACTTCTTTAAATTAACTTAACTATGGCAAATTATGCATGAATTATGTTCGAAATTATTTACCGATGAAGAAAATAACATTTATTTTAATCTAAATTACACAGTTTTTAAGTTATTCAAGTTAAAATAGATTTTCTTTAAAGAAAATAGTGTTTGATTTCAATCAACTTCTTTAAATTAACTTAACTATGGCAAATTATTCATGAATTATGTTCTAAATTTATTAAGGATGAAGAAAATATCATTTATTTAAATCTAAATTACCTAGTTTTTGAGTTATTCAAGTTAAAATAGATTTTCTTTAAAGAAAAAAGTTTGTAAGCAAATTATTGATTAGTTAGGGATTAAGAAAATAACATTTATTTAAATCTAAATTAGTTATTCAAGTTAAAATAATTTTCTTTAAAGAAAAAGTGTTTGATTTCAATTGGCAAATTATGCATGAATTATGTTTAGGGATGAAGAAAATAACAATTATTTTAATTTAAATTATATAGTTTTTGAGTTATTCAAGTTAAAGTACATTTGCTTTAAAGAAAAGCGTGTTTGATTTCAATTAAGTTCATTAAATTAACTTAACCATAGCAAATTACGCATGAATTATGTTCAAACTTAATTAGGGATTAGGAAAATAACATTTATTTTAATTTAAATTACATAGTTTTTGAGTTATTCAAGTTAAAATAAATTTTCTTTAAAGAAAAACGCGTTTGATTTCAATTAACTTCTTTAAATTAACTTAACTATGGCAAATTATGCATGAGTTATGTACTAAATTCATTAAGGATGAAGAAAATATCATTTATTTTAATCTAAATTACATAGTTTTTGAGTTATTCAAGTTAAAGTACATTTGCTTTAAAGAAATGCGAGTTTGATTTCAATTAACTTCTTTAAATTAAGTTAACTATGGTATGCATGAATTTCAATTATCTTCTTTAAAACTTAACTATAGCAAATTATGCATGAATTATTTAAATCTAAATTACATAGTTTTTGAGTTATTGAAGTTAAAGTAGATTTCCTTTAAAGAAAAAAGTGTTTGATTTCAATTAACTTCATTAAATTAACTTAACTGAAGCAAATTATGCATGAATTATGTTCAAACTTAATTAGGGATCAAGAAAATAACATTTATTTTAATCTAAATTACACAGTTTTTAAGTTATTCAAGTTAAAATAAATTTTCTTTAAAGAAAAACGCGTTTGATTTCAATTAACTTCTTTAAATTAACTTAACTATGGCAAATTATGCATGAATTATGTTCTAAATTTCTTAAGGATGAAGAAAATATCATTTATTTAAATCTAAATTACATAGTTTTTGAGTTATTCAAGTTAAAGTACATTTGCTTTAAAGAAAAGCGAGTTTGATTTCAATTAACTTTTTTAAATTAACTTAACTATGGCAAATTATACATGAATTATGTTCGAAATTCATTAAGGATGAAGACAATAACATTTATTTAAATATAAATTACATAGTTTTCGAGTTATTCGAGTTAAAGTACATTTGCTTTAAAGAAAAGGGCGTTTGATTTCAATTAACTTCTTTAAATTAACTTAACTATGGCAAATTATACATGAATTATGTTCGAAATTCATTAAGGATGAAGATAATAACAATTATTTAAATATAAATTACATAGTTTTTGAGTTATTCAAGTTAAAGTACATTTGCTTTAAAGAAAAGCGCGTTTGATTTTAATTAACTTCTTTAAATTAACTTAACTATGGCAAATTATACATGAATTATGTTCGAAATTCATTAAGGATGAAGACAATAACATTTATTTTAATATAAATAACATAGTTTTCGAGTTATTCAAGTTAAAGTACATTTGCTTCAAAGAAAAACGCGTTTGATTTCAATTAACTTCCTTAAATCAACTTAACTATGTCAAATTATGCATCAATTAGGTTTGAAGTCAATCAAGGATGAAGAAAACAATCTTTTTTCAAATCTAGGTTACATAGTTTTTGAGTTATTCAAGTTAAAGTAGATTGGCGTTAGAGAAAAGCGTGTTTCATTACAATTATCTTCTTTAAATTATCTTAACTATGGCAAATTATGCATGAATTAGGTTCAAAATTGATTAAGGATGAAGAAAATAATCTTTATTTTAATCTAAATTACATAGTTTTTTAGTTATTCAAATCATCGCACTATTCAACTGTTTTGGAGCGCTAGCTCGATGCAGCACAAATATTCGGTGTACTTTTTAAACGGTTCGTTTAATGAGAAAACTAATAGCTGAACTGAAATCAGCGTTCAATGTTCATTATACTGTGTGAGTTTCATTTAATTCCAAGAAATGTCGTTTTTGGCCGATTTTGACAAAAGTAGGAAGGCTATAGCCTTCTCACTTTTTCATTTTTGGCTAAATTTTAAATTTCGCTTAAAATACATGATTTAGATTCAGAATTGAATGCTTATCACGGAAATCCAATTTATTTTTCAATTGGTCTCATGGTTTTTTAGTTAAACGTAAAATATAAAAAAAAAAAATAAGAAATGTCGGGCTTAAAAATTCTTTCTGCAAAACCTGACACTCATCGGAATTGGTTGAATATCACAGCATATACTCAAACATAAATGCTGATTCCGGGAGAAATGCTATTTGTTTCATTAAGTTAATCGTTTTCGAAATACATTGAATATTTAACACGATGTTAGCGCGCCAGTACGCTACAGCGCTAGCACGATGTAGCACAAATTTCCGATTGAAAGCGCGTTTGCTTTCAATTATTTTCTTTAAATTACCTTAACTATGGCAAATTATGCATGAATTATGTTCGAGATCAATTAAGGATAAAGAAAAAAACATTTATTTTAATCTAAATTACATAGTTTTTGAGTTATTCAAGTTAAAGTACATTTGCTTTAAAGAAAAGCGCGTTTGATTTCAATTAGCTTCTTTAAATTTATCTTAACTATGGCAAATTATGAATGAATTATGTTCGAAATTATTTACCGATGAAGAAAATAATATTTATTTTAATCTAAATTACACAGTTTTTAAGTTATTCAAGTTAAAATAGATTTTCTTTAAAGAAAATAGTGTTTGATTTCAATCAACTTCTTTAAATTAACTTAACTATGGCAAATTATACATGAACTATGTTCGAAATGAATTAAGGATGAAGAAAATATCATTTATTTAAATCTAAATTACCTAGTTTTTAAGTTATTCAAGTTAAAGTAGATTTTCTTTAAAGAAAAGCGCGTTTGATTTCAATTAACTTCTTTAAATTAACTTAACTAATTATGCTTAACTATAGGGATTGAATTATGTTCTAAAAAGGATGAAGAAAAACATTTATTTAAATCTAAATTACATAGTTTTTGAGTTATTCAAGTTAAAAATTTGCTTTAAAGAAAAGCGAGTTTGATTTCAATTAACTTTTTAAAATTAACTTAACTATGGCAAATTATACATGAATTATGTTCGAAATTCATTAAGGATGAAGACAATAACATTTATTTAAATATAAATTACATAGTTTTCGAGTTATTCGAGTTAAAGTACATTTGCTTTAAAGAAAAGCGCGTTTGATTTCAATTAACTTCTTTAAATTAACTTAACTATGGCAAATTATACATGAATTATGTTCGAAATTCATTAAGGATGAAGACAATAACATTTATTTTAATATAAATTACACATAGCTTTTGAGTTATTCAAGTTAAAGTACATTTGCTTTAAAGAAAAGCGCGTTTGATTTCAATTAACTTCTTTAAATTAACTTAACTATGGCAAATTATACATGAATTATGTTCGAAATTCATTAAGGAAGAAGACAATAACATTTATTTTAATATAAATTACATAGTTTTCGAGTTATTCAAGTTAAAGTACATTTGCTTCAAAGAAAAACGCGTTTGATTTCAATTAACTTCCTTAAATCAACTTAACTATGTCAAATTATGCATCAATTAGGTTTGAAGTCAATCAAGGATGAAGAAAACAATCTTTTTTTCAAATCTAGGTTACATAGTTTTTGAGTTATTCAAGTTAAAGTAGATTGGCGTTAGAGAAAAGCGTGTTTCATTACAATTATCTTCTTTAAATTATCTTAACTATGGCAAATTATGCATGAATTAAGTTCAAAATTGATTAAGGATGAAGAAAATAATCTTTATTTTAATCTAAATTACATAGTTGTTATTCAGTTATTCAAATCATCGCACTATTCAACTGTTTTGGAGCGCTAGCTCGATGCAGCACAAATATTCGGTGTACTTTTTAAACGGTTCGTTTAATGAGAAAACTAATAGCTGAACTGAAATCAGCGTTCAATGTTCATTATACTGTGTGAGTTTCATTTAATTCCAAGAAATGTCGTTTTTGGCCGATTTTGACAAAAGTAGGAAGGCTATAGCCTTCTCACTTTTTCATTTTTGGCTAAATTTTAAATTTCGCTTAAAATACATGATTTAGATTCAGAATTGAATGCTTATCACGGAAATCCAATTTATTTTTCAATTGGTCTCATGGTTTTTTAGTTAAACGTAAAATATAAAAAAAAATAAGAAATGTCGGGCTTAAAAATTCTTTCTGCAAAACCTGACACTCATCGGAATTGGTTGAATATCACAGCATATACTCAAACATAAATGCTGATTCCGGGAGAAATGCTATTTGTTTCATTAAGTTAATCGTTTTCGAAATACATTGAATATTTAACACGATGTTAGCGCGCCAGTACGCTACAGCGCTAGCGCGATGTAGCACAAATTTCCGATTGAAAGCGCGTTTGCTTTCAATTATTTTCTTTAAATTACCTTAACTATGGCAAATTATGCATGAATTATGTTCGAGATCAATTAAGGATAAAGAAAAAAACATTTATTTTAATCTAAATTACATACTTTTTGAGTTATTCAAGTTAAAATAAATTTTCTTTAAAGAAAAACGCGTTTGATTTCAATTAACTTCTTTAAATTAACTTAACTATGGCAAATTATGCATGAATTATGTTCGAAATTATTTACCGATGAAGAAAATAACATTTATTTTAATCTAAATTACACAGTTTTTAAGTTATTCAAGTTAAAATAGATTTTCTTTAAAGAAAATAGTGTTTGATTTCAATCAACTTCTTTAAATTAACTTAATTATGGCAAACTATGCATGAACTATGTTCGAAATGAATTAAGGATAAAGAAAATATCATTTATTTAAATCTAAATTACCTAGTTTTTAAGTTATTCAAGTTAAAGTAGATTTTCTTTAAAGAAAAGCGCGTTTGATTTCAATTAACTTCTTTAAATTAACTTAACTAAGCAAATTATGCATGAATTATGTTCAAACTTAGTTAGGGATTAAGAAAATAACATTTATTTAAATCTAAATTACATAGTTTTTGAGTTATTCAAGTTAAAATAAATTTTCTTTAAAGAAAAAAGTGTTTGATTTCAATTAACTTCTTCAAATTAACTTAACTATGGCAAATTATGCATGAATTATGTTTAGGGATGAAGAAAATAACATTTATTTTAATTTAAATTATATAGTTTTTGAGTTATTCAAGTTAAAGTACATTTGCTTTAAAGAAAAGCGCGTTTGATTTCAATTAAGTTCATTAAATTAACTTAACTATAGCAAATTACGCATGAATTATGTTCAAACTTAATTAGGGATTACGAAAAAAACATTTTAAAAAATCTAAATTACATAGTTTTTCAGTTATTCAAGTTAAAATAAATTTTCTTTAAAGAAAAAAGTGTTTGATTTCAATTAAATTCTTTAAATTAACTTAACTATGGCAAATTATGCATGAGTTATGTACTAAATTCATTAAGGATGAAGAAAATATCATTTATTTTAATCTAAATTACATAATTTTTGAGTTATTCAAATTAAAGTAGATTTTCTTTAAAGAAAAAAGTGTTTGATTTCAATTAACTTCTTTAAATTAAGTTAACTATGGCAAATTATGCACGAATTAAGTTCGTAATGAATTAAGGATGAAGAAAATATCATTTATTTCAATATAAATTACATAGTTTTTAAGTTATTCAAGTTAAAGTAGATTTTCTTTAAAGAAAAGCACGTTTGATTTCAATTAACTTCTTTGAATTAACTTAACTATGGCAAATTATGCATGAATTATGTTTGAAATCAATCAAGGATGAAGAAAACAACCTTTTTTCAAATCTAGGTTACATAGTTTTTGAGTTATGCAAGTTAAAGTAGATTGGCGTTAGAGAAAAGCGTGTATCATTACAATTATCTTCTTTAAATTATCTTAACTATAGCAAATTATGCATGAATTAGGTTCGAAATTGATTAACGATGAAGAAAATAATCTTTATTTTAATCTAAATTACATAGTTTTTGAGTTATTGAAGTTAAAGTAGATTTCCTTTAAAGAAAAAAGTGTTTGATTTCAATTAACTTCATTAAATTAACTTAACTGAAGCAAATTATGCATGAATTATGTTCAAACTTAATTAGGGATTAAGAAAATAACATTTATTTTAATCTCAATTACACAGTTTTTAAGTTATTCAAGTTAAAATAAATTTTCTTTAAAGAAA